>NW_027248278.1:19449824-20139824 GCF_041260155.1 Ptychodera flava
TGTTTTATCTCTGATTTAAGTGTGATTGTGTCAATTATTTATTTTACATTCAGCGCCCCGTACGTCCGAATATGTGTGGGGAAAAGTTGTCATGAAAATTTCCAAAGAATTTATCTCTTGCTGGGTCAAAATTTCGGAAAATGTTCACATTATGTTCTTCAAATGCTATATAATAAAACAACTATTTGTTTTGCGATAAAGTTTTTACATTTTGAATCAGAGCTGGGCATTTTATTTTGCTAATCATAATTTTAATCACTATTAAGAGAGTCAGTCGTTCCACCCTTGCCATTTTAGAATGAGAATAGATAATGCAAACTAAAGCAAATTTTTGGCATATACTCTTCTTTCAAGTGAAATATCATATTTCAAAAATAGCGTCAAGTATCAACTTAAATTAATTTTTATCATTAATACCAACATTCAGGTTTTGTCCTACAAATATACATCCACTTCATCCTTTGAGTAAATACTGCTACCATACTAAACTTTAGAGTCTCTGCTTTTTGAAAATATATAGTATTAGGGGGTCTCCTTGTCATCTTTTAATGAAAACTATCCTTGAAAAAATGTGTTGACAACATGCAGCTCTATCTCAATGAGGATAATAGCCTATTATAAACACTTTCAAAGACATCGTCATGGAAGGCGAACAAGCACGAATGTTGAGATACACAGAAACAAAATGCCAAGCTCTGAATCGATGATTGTCATTACGATATATAGTACATCATGGCTTCTCTCTTTAGTTGTATGGTAAACTATAGCATTACCATTGCTGAAAAACGGTCACAGAAATCCGCATGAGTACAACGATGTCATAAAAATGTTAATCTAGGGGTTTCTCAAAAATTGCATGAAATGATTGTGAGACCATAGCTAAACAGGTCAGAAGTCATGTAGATTTGACGTTGAGCCTTTGACAATCGCTTTGCGCAGGTTATAAGGGTACCCACTGATTTTATACAGAAAAGATGACAACAGTCATATTCTATTCAACTTGCATGTAAGTCAGAAATCAGTTATCTTTGTCTGTCAATCCATTACCATGGCTGTTAGACTTTTATATGAAAAGTTTAAGTGTTAGTTTGGAAATGATAATCGCCATGTAAATATTCCATTTGTGGCCGACACTACACTATATGAAAATGAATTTTCTCTGGCACCCTATATCGTGGTGAGACTATACAACTTGAATAATTTATTAAACAGCTTTTCGGCTGTGTTAATGGCTATTTGTAAACCCATGTTTTCGAAGAACACGGTCTTTTATTTAAGTACGTAAAGACGCGTACTTAGATTAGCAAATGGAAATTGTAACATTTACCTGGCAAAGAGAACTTTCGTTAATTGGTTATGACCATTTTGAAAGGCAGTTACAATATCTTTTGATTTTTTGAAAATTAGATCACCTTTTATTGTAGTCCTATGTGTGTGTTAGAAAATCTTTTGGCAGTCATGCACGTTGTTTTTGTAGGCGAAAAAACAGTGAGACATTTTAATATACCGGTATAGAAACTGATTAATGTTCTAAGATGGTATGAACTTAAAGGAATTCATCATAAGATCAGGTGGTTGTGTCCACGATAGGTTTTTACTGATATTCAAGTTGGTAGGAAGATTATCAAGCGCTCCTACCTTCTTCTGTAGCTGTGGTAGTTTCAACATCACAAAGTGGTCCAGTCCACCCGTCTTGACATTCACAGAAAGACGTATTTGCAAAGCATCGCACTCCGTTTGCACAAGTACAGTTATGCTCATAGCAACTGCAGATTGAAGAGGAAATAATTATGAGTGTGTAAACAAAAAGAGAATATATGAATATTGAGTTTGCTAAGAGTATTGCGACGTGTACATGTCGGATTGAAAATCATCAACTCTTCACGTCATTTATCAGAATTTACAGACTTAGGACCCCAGAGCGTGAACGTTTCTTTACCGATAGTCAACATTTTGAATTCAGACACCCGTAAGCAATGCCACTATAAGGGTATTTGCCATGCTTACAATTTCATGCAGACACGTAAAATTTACAGTTGACTTGTGTGATCAAGAAATCATCATCATTGAAAAGAATGTCAGGAATCATGCCACTGTTTTTAAATTGAATCTGATAATCACAAAACAAATTTGCATATTGGAAAAGCAACTGACAGCACCGACATGTGTAAAATTAATGTTGACTATATCTATCATTATCGATGCGACTTACTTTAAAATTCTTTAATGATATCATGGATTGATAAAGAGGGTAAATATCTATTCATAAAAACGTTATTTCTATTAAATTTTACTTTTTTGTTTTATTTCAAGGAGACAACCGAAACCGTTCATTGTCTTAAATATTTGTCGTAAAATTTTTACTGATCCAGTTCTTCAAAACCTTCGCCCGATTTTGACTGAATAAGTTCATTCTTGCTGAAATCTTACTTCACCACATCCATACAGCTTCCATCTGTGTAGTTGCAGGAGTTAGTACAATTACACGGTGGACACCTGTGTTTGCAGCTATCACCATAGTAACCATTTTTACACGTTTGGTTACAATGTACACCAACCCGTCCAGGTTTACAAGACATGCATATGTCATCTTCACATTTGACACAGTGTTCAGGACAGCGATGCTCACAATGATGACCAGTCAACCCTTCATCACACTGACAGGAACCATTCACATGATCACAGAGACCATGTTCACACTCGCATCGCCGTGAACAATTATATCCATAATGACCTTTGTCACATTTCTGATCGCATCTGTTCCCTTTCCAACCAGGTGTACACTTACAATCTCCATTTGCAACTTTACATGTGTCTCCGTTGTAACAATGAAAACATTTGTCTCCACAAAACATCTGGTCACTCTGTGCATCTCTTTCTAAATCACAGTCTGTACAGTTTGGTCCTTTCCAACCATACGCACATTTACAGTAAGGATCGACCTCAGAACAGTCAGCGCCATTGTAACAAGAACATTGTTTATCACAGTGTTCACCATGGTAACCAGGATTACAAGTACAACGTCCAGTCAATGGATCACATCTACCATTATCAGAGCAGTTACACGGTAAACATGACGTAATGCTGTATCCACCATCATGATTACAACCGCAATTCCCATTCAACGGATTGTTTGCGTTTTTACTGGAGCGATTCCAAGGCGAGCATGATGAGCCGTAGTATCCGTCCTGACAAATACATTCGTTTGTTTGTACATTATACTTTCTGTCTACAGGACATGCACTACTGTTTTGGCAAAGTTCTCCATAAAACCTATCGGAACATAGACATGAACCATCGGGCAAGCATGTCCCACCATTCTCACAATTACAAGGATATTGACAGTTGTTTCCAAAGTAATTATTTGTGCAGTTGCAGGACCCGTTAGCTTTGTTACATATTCCGTCATGTTGACATGTACAGTTGTGTTCACAGTTGTTACCATAGTAACCATCTTGGCACTCTGTGGGAGAGGTGAGAAGCAAATAGAAGATCTGAAAGTACACGTGGGGAAAGACAGAATGATGAAACGACTTTGGTGTAAAATGATATTAGGGAGCATTTAGTGATTGCGAGGGGTTGGACCGGGGAATTCCCTCGGATTGGATTTTCACCGAAATGTTTATTCACTATACATGGTAGTCTATGAGGAAAATATGAACAATTTTTTTCAATATAAAACATTAAACTAACAATATCTGTGCCTTTCAAGACTTTTGATAATTAATATACACTTTGCCGCCTGTTCCATAATATGTTTTTGTCTTTCCATTAGTTTTAACTGTTGAAGGTGTTTGATATAGAATGCAACTGCATTTTCTTTGTTTGTTAAGCTTGTCGATAATGTGTACGTATTTAAAAGAATCAATGTATATCATCGGTAATTTCCTATTCAGAAAATATCGCACAGACAATCGACAGTTTGGCTGTAAAATCAGCTTCTGCTGAAAGTGACCCTCCCCAAGATAGGTTTATAAAAAATGACCGCCCCTTGGACAGTTTTCTAAAACTTGACTCTCCCCAATTCCCCAGACCCACCCGAAATCCCTGGCCCACCTCCACCTGGAATTACTGAAGGCTTCTTTGGATAAAAATAGATCTACTTCTTCAAGGAAAAATATATATTACAAGCCATCTTGAAAATACTGGAGAAACGCTGTTTACACAGGAAGATAAAGCCTCTTCTATTGTGAGCAAAAACCATTTTCGAATAGGATTTGTGGTAGATGGCATCTTTTATTTCACTGTTGTCCGTGACAAAATAGTCATAATAGCCGCCTACAAGTAAATACCGCAAATCACTCTTTTCAAAGTTTTTGGTATGGAGAGTCCAATCCAAGCCCAATTGTACAATGTACACATGTGAGCTAGACTTTGGCCGCTGTCGCTGCGATCGCTCGTATTCTAATCACCGATAATAGCATAAATCATTTTTTACCTGTACAACTTTCTGTGATGTCAGCCCGGTCTGATTTCTGGGTACCATTACAACACCGAAAAATGCTGAAAACGTAATTAAAAACGATGATTAACGTCATCTGTTACCTGACTTTTTGCAGTAAGGTACTATCATATTCTACATATCACAAGGTTGACCTTTCACAAATATACTTTGCTTTAGCAAATCGCTGAGTAATGATTTCACGGCTGTTAAGAATTTTTTTAAATTTGATATGCCTTAAATCGAACGTTTCCAAAACTTTGCGTAAGGTTGCTTTTTCAGTAAACTTTAATTCAACAGGATTTGAACTAATTTGGGATAATTTTATATTCATATTTTTCAAATTTCTCGAAGTTTTGGGTGTCATAAAACTAAATGTTGCGAGATTACAAAGTACTCATAAAAACAAGTGTATAACTTAAAAAGAAGAATGACGTTACATTTGCAGATTAAGCCGACATTACTTCGCCATCCAATTATCCCAGATTAGTTCCAATCGTGTATATTTTAAAATTTTGTATCGTCTTATGTAGATTTATGATCACCAGTCGAAATAACAATGTGGTGGGTAGCTTTTCGCGGATTTTTTATCAGAAAACTAGATTCCTTTTGCCATAGGGTATCTTATGTGATTGTTGAACAAGATATTAAAGCCGCCGTTCTCAATCCCAGGATCGCGCATTAGTGGGTACTCCACCCTGTCAACATAGTATCGTTTTCATTGTTTTGCGTCAAACGCCGCTATATTAGTAGATTTACAAACATAAATTCACATCGAATGTTGATTAGCACGTCGGAGTACGTACATTTTGGCATGAGGTGTTTTCACCATACTTGTGCGTTCGAGTTACACATTTCACCGATTCCAGCAGTGTGTCCCTTGGCGCCGGATGCGGACAGTGTCCTCGACCATCTTCCCCCTCAACTGTCTATGCCTCGGTCCACAAAATTACAAGTCAATATACTGGTATGCAAAAAACGTGATCTGCATCGTTCGAATCTCTCAAATTCTTAGAACTAATGTTGTATTAAATTTGAAAACATCGGTGTCGAAATAACATAAAATGAGTATTTTCTGAAGATTGAACCATGATCCCGACCTACTCAACCAGCAAACGTAAAACTTTTATGAGGCCAAGATGGCGGTCGGAACTCAGAAAAAAAATCCAGATCATCGTGTATTACATTATTTGCCAATTTGTGTTGCGAGAGTTCGTTTGCATTGGAACCAAAAAAGTACAAAAATCAGATGCATTTCAAAAACTCGGACAGGAAATCTCGTAAATTTCTCAATGTGCAGCGGAACTGCATCGCGTCGGTTGTCGATAA
The DNA here is from genome assembly GCF_041260155.1 of Ptychodera flava. Lineage (NCBI taxonomy): Eukaryota > Metazoa > Hemichordata > Enteropneusta > Ptychoderidae > Ptychodera > Ptychodera flava. The sequence continues at coordinate 19,455,595 of NW_027248278.1, forward strand.
GATGGCACTTGCTCACGTGGATACGTACGCTCGAAGTGACGGCGGAACGAAACAGAGGAAGTCAAATCATCCTTTTTAGCTCCATGGTCAAATTATGGCGGTAGTCTCTCTTCTACCTCCATGGTCAAATAAACATTTGGTTTATTAGTAGACTCATGGGAAAACTATACACGGATACCGTACCGCTTCACACCTCTGTGTCGGGGTATTGAACAGTTCTTGATTTGTCATTCTGAATTTAGCATCATTAGTCCGACTCCGACTCTGTCGGAAGTACTGGGATATCCTTGACCGGACACACGCTTGCCGACGCGTGATGAGCGATTTTTGGCCCGAAAACAGCATCTGATGCAGGCCGATGACGTACTCGTCAAAAGAAGAAAACTGATATACCATTTTGCGTGACTTTTGTTGTCCGATCGTTATATCCAAATTTGCCCGGCGTACCATACACATTTGCCATCGTTGGTTGTACGGTAGAAGCCACAAAACCAAACCAAACGGCCCTTTTCAGGGCCATCAAACCTTCCAGTAAGAGAGAACTCGATAATACATTTTCTTCTTCGCGGCACGTTTGTGAAGGGACCGTGTTCACGGTTACTAAGATGTTATCGACTTGAATGTCGTCTGATCACGTTTTTCATCCCCAGAAATGCGGCGGTTAGGTACAAAAGTTGGAGAAGTGTGAAGAAACTATTGCGCACGTCTTTCGACACTGGAAATCTTGACACATATTTTATTTATTTTAGTCACCATTAGCAGATAAGGCAAATGCTAATCGAGATTAGGTACACATCCAGCTGACTCGTGTCTTGCTTTGCACAAGGTTTGATTGACAGTGGTATTCAAATCCAAATCGGCGTCCCTTTGTCGACGTTCTCACTGGCCACGCACAATTACTCACTAAAATCGTCCCGAAAACTTGTCGGTTTAAAAAATATGGAGTCGTTTTGTATTGATCAGATATTTACCCTGCTGTAGAGCATTCCCATTTCATAAATTTTCATAAAAAACACGCAAAAAAACCGCAATCTGTGGAGCTCTCACTTCAAGCTACTCGCACGGCGTCTCTTTGCATAATGAGCGTCCTTTCATGTAATCCGGTATTTATAACCAATGGGCGTCTTTAAAGTATTTGGAGTACAAAACAAACGAAACATTATCGTTAATCTTCGAATTGCTTGTAAGGCTCACTGTACAGATTAGCATATTGAAAATTCACTTAATGTTTGAGCCTGAGAGCCAGATAAAACTGAACATACATCAAACACCCGTAATCTGTACTTGTCAATAATCATTCTCATACATATTTCCACACCTTTATAAGAATGTGTACAACAGATAATTACATAGAAAAGTACCAATATGTACATTGACATACCTGTTGCCATCTTGCCCATAAAACCAAAAACATGCATTTGGATCGTCTTGGTAAGTCTGACCGGGTAAGATGTAGTCATCGTTGCCCATTGCTGTAAACATTACAGCGTATTTTAATAGAATCAATACAAGCCCTTGAACTGTAGCTCCCATATCGTCAGTGTCCACTTTCCTTTATCTGCAAAAGATATATAATATTATCATGTAGAATATTTCCTGCAATAATATGCTAATTAAGAACAAACGTTTAACCATTTAGTCGAGGGAAAAATACACAAATATTGTATGTGAATTTTTGGCGCTGGTGCATTGAAAAGAAACATTTTCGGGAATTTTTAAACTTAAGCCTATAAATTAACAGTTTCGGAGAACTGTTACTAGATTGGAAGGTGGTGTTGTCATATCGTGCCGAGCCGAGCGTCTATGAGAAAATTAGACGGGTGGTGTTACAATTCGCTTAATGGCTGGTCACATTGGGGTTATGAGTCGCCACCATAGATCCCTCGGCAAGATCCCTTTATCTAATAAACCGTTCGAAGCAATTCGCAGACCCTAAGAGACTCAAGGGCATGCTGTTTTACCCTTATGGTCTGTCAATTTTACGTGATGTATACTGTTCATGAGTCAAGTACGAATGGAATAATTAGATATTATTCCCTAATATTTTTCTTCGTTAAGCGAAGGAAAATACGAGTGACGTAATGACTGTGTCACTACGAGTCGGAGACGAGTGGTGACACGGTCATTACGTCACGAGTATTTTCCGAGCCAAACGAAGAAAATATTAGGGAATAATATACTTATCACATGCACAAGCCAAGAATTCGTTATTTTTTGCAAAATAAAATAAGTTTTCATGACGATTCCGCGTTTAAAATTTTTAACTACTTTAGGAATAAATATCAGTACACCGTGCACAAGTTGTCAATCATTTCCAGTCGTCCGTCGTGTGCGTTAGCGCTCACGTTCGTTCGTGTGTGGAGCAAATGACAGCTCTCGGTCTACACGTAGGCTACCTTCCGCAAAGTTATACTCTATTTCAAAGATAGCATAGTCCTAGAAATTTATCACAGACGAAGATGCGCTATTTTTCGGGAACAAATATCGACTGAATCTCGACGGCGCGAACACTGTAAACGTCGCGCCTGACCCTGTTTGCAATGCGAACGGAACCCACGGTATACGCGACCAGCTTCGAGTTCGTTGTTTCCGCAAATTATTCACGTAATTCCTTCGGAATATACAGGCGGTACACTCTTGTGTTTACATTGTTCGGATTAGTAATGTCGTAGTCTGTGAAAACATCGATTTCATTACATGACTTTTGATCGTGGGAGAAACATCGGCCGCCATGTTGTTTGTTTACATATTTACGAACACACCGAAGATCGACAAAAAAAAGGTCCGACGCACCAAAATTGATGACATAGACGCGGGTTGTCGTGACGTAGAACGACCAGAGAATAAATCCCGTATTTTTTGTTCGGAGACGACAAACTTGGCTTGTGCATGTGATAAATCTTATTTTCCAGTTCAATCAACCAACGAACGCTTAATTACATGTTACAGTTTGAATAGAATTGTTGATTTTGTTCTAAAGTTTATACCTTGATATAACTCGTTTGCAATAAGGGAGGGAAGCATTCAAAAAGTTGTAGCATTCTGTGCAATTGAATATGTTAAAAAACTTCGTGAGTGTCGCAATGTGTATACTTTGTACGCATGTGCAAGAGAAGTACCGCACACTTCAACTCTGGTTCAACATGGCATCCATACCACAGCGTAAGCGACCAGTGGGGTCGACCGAACAATGTATCTGTCATTCACATTGACAGCTGGAAATATAACTGACAGTTTGGCAATATCCGATCCTCATCATGTCTAAACAAGGAAGCATATTCACGTGTCCACCACGGTGTGGCTATGCGATGTAAAAAGTTTATGTTAGCCTTCACAGTCATGACCCTTGAACATTATGAAAATCACTGAAAATTTACAAATGTGAGAGACCAAATTGAGTTGCGGGTAACACAATAATGAATTTGGTCACTTATGTAAATCAATTCTTCGTATGACTTATAGTTGCAGTTATGTTGTCTTTTTCATTAGCTAAATAATCTTATTTCTGTAACCATGCCTATACACATGTGCTGTATGTTTTCATATTGAGATATTGGTGATGCTCGTGACGGGAGTATATTTTTATAAGAATCCCCCATAAAAACAAACAAACAAAAATATGCATTTAAAATTGACTGAAATAGGCAAAGCTAAAGATGAAAATGTCTAAAGTACGAAAGCGCCTTTCAGAGTGATTGTTTAGCCAAAATGCAAACACTCTTTCAGGAAAATAAGCAGATGCAACAGCCCGTACACATCGCGGACGGCTGTACACTGAACGATCATTGATGGTGACCCGGGCCCCGCGTCCGAGCTCGCGAACTGTCACTGCTCACTGTACTTGTAGTGGTCGCTGTAGAAGAAACAATGTGGCACGTTTAAATTTATTGGTTTGGTATTTAGGAAACGTAACCAGAGTTAGCAAATGTAATGACTCAACTACAAATACCACCAAAATTTTGCTCAAAAAATAATTCCTGCGGATCATGTAGGTCAACGTCAAACGAACCCACACAACCCGGCTACACAACTTGTGTCCGCGGCGCCGAGTGTGAGCCATTCCCGATCCCGTTAACTTGAAGTACAGCATCGCATCGTCACCTTTACGTTGAACTAGTTGACTTGTTCGCCGATATCTGACAAAGCAAACTGACCGAAATATGCATGCACCAGTTTTAAACTGTGGTAAATAATAGTTGATGGAAAAATAATCGACGTTTTGGGCCTTTTGACGCACTGACCGTGGTTTCGGGCCCTTGCGCCAGTGGTAGTGTGTTAGTTTCGACTTATTTCCTTGTCAATCGACAATTAGGGTGGGATAGATATAATCTAGCTTGGTTTTTATCATGTGGTCGGGCGGAAAAAATGGTCAAAAGTTACCGCTACTATCCCTTTATCTACGTTCGTGCAGGTGACAAAATTTAGACCTCGTTATAAACAGTCAATAGTCAGCAATTATACTTAAAATCATGTCAATTGTGGTAAATGTATTTGGCTGTGATATAATACTACATAGATTGCACCGTACAATGAATATTGTCTCGTTGGGACTCGATGCGAAGAAACTTTTGTTCTCCATGGACTTGGAAAAAAAAGTTCGATAGTCCATATACGAAATTTACAGATGGTTGGAGCAATTTAAGCAAAGTGTACTGACATTCATCTAAGCCTAATCCTTGCCTTGTGCCTGGCAGTGGCTCACTCTGTTCTGTACACCAGTCTCCTCTCCAATTACCACTGTTAAGCCAAGGTATGAGCACTAAAAACTGTGCAAGTCACTATTAAACATTTTCAATACGATCTTATAATGAAATGGTAGCCATACTATAGAAAATATTAAGAATAAGGATAAGATGATTGTCAATCAATTGAACGCTAACCGTGTAAAAAAGAGAATATACACAAGACTAGGAAAGACATATTTCAGTTCCTAACTCGCTTTCCATTTACACTAAAAACTTTTTTGTTATTCCGTTGATACATTTGTTGTCACTTCAAAATAAAATTTCTAAACAATATGATCTTTGAAATACCCACCGTGTTCACGTTAATACTCCCTGTAGGCCCGATGTCCGATGTGCTCCTTACTGAGCTAGGAGTGCACGTTTCAGGCAGATTGAGAATTACCCATACTAAATACGGAATGTGACCCAACAGCATGGCTCATAAAATAAAACAATATGGTTCAAAGGTCGTGTCAGCTGTCTGAATGAACAAACGATTCGTGTTTTATTGTGTGGCCAGACAAACGGATGTGTTTTTATACTTAGTTAATGGCTAGAAGGTGCCCTAGCACTCAGTATAGATGCTTCTCATTTAATACAATCCAAAATTCTGAGACCGAAAAACAATTTAGGGGCATGCAGAACTGAATGATTTTAAGCTAATTAATATCTTGAACACACAGGCCTGTAATAAGGATATTTGGGCTCAATTTCGGTCACCCTACTTGTCAACTTCAAGTACCTAGCGACACCAGCATTAGGTATTGTTTATATATCGATTTTGAATAAAATATAAGACTTCCTTTTCACTTTTATCGTGAATAATATCATTCCCAATCTTTTCCACTTGCGGAATATGTTTTTATGTAAAATGTGTATATTAATTTTTTGAGAGTGGTATCCTTGCTAAGCTAATGTTTGACAAAGCCGAGGGTGCAAAAACGAAATGATATACATTTATATAAATGTGCAAATGTGACTTGTACGTTGACAAATAATATAAAGCACCGTTTCTTAAATCTGACCTCCTGAAAATGCTGGTATGCTTTGAATATTCAAAACATGGGTCTAAGATCATCATGAACGGCAAAAAGCTGAAATAGAAAACTTGAAATGAAAATGCGAAAACAAACCGAGCTTGAGCAACAACCTCCAACGGTAAAACCCGTTTGCTTTGTAACTGACTTCTATTAGAATCACGACAGACCGATAAGCTCTTGTATATGTGGACACTTACATAGTGCTCGCGGCCAATAAAGATTTCAGTATTTGTAATATTCTAACATTCGTATTTTGTGCTATTTGCTACGTCTCTAATGTTACTGAGAAATAGCTCAACCACACTATTTTCAATATCTTTCCTCACTAAGATCATTACTGCACTGATTGTCTCAACAACTTCACATATCAGTTAGTCAAATAGTTGACTATCTATATGCTTTCGATTCTACAGATTATCCAATGTCATTTCATTGCGTGACGATATATAGTGGAAAGGGACACAAGTGACAAAGCAATCGAAATTCGAAAGAAAACGTGAAAACCATAAGCTTAACTATCAGCTATGTTTCATAAAATAATTATTCGTCAAATTGGAGTCACTTTAAGAAACCTGGCACGCTCACACACACACGCACGCACACACAAACTCATATACACTCATCTCTCTCTCTCTCTCTCTCTCTCTCTCTCTCTCTCTCTCTCTCTCTCTCTCTCTCTCGTGGAGCTACGATATTTTGTCTTATGAGTATATTTATTTTTATTGATGTCGCAGGAAGAAGTGGAAAATTTTATGGCATGATGGTGTGACTGTCTTGCCTCAACTGTACGCCGGCGGTACTCTCAGTATTATCATGTTGATGACATTTTTATCCCCGGACTACCATCACATTAATGTTGTCATTAAGCATAAACAGATCAGAATAATGAGAATGATTGAGCACAATTTCAGCATCCATAAACGCACACTAATCACGTGAGTTAAAGTGACGGAACCTCTGTCCCCTTCGCGTGGCGGTGAATGCACCAGAGAAGGAAGTCTAGCTTGTTTGTTTTTTGTTTGTTTGTTTGTCAACATAGCCCGGCTTACTGTTGTATCGATCCTTAGTTTGATATTTGTTCAGGAAATGATGTCAAACAAGGTCTGCCTCAGTTGTTCAAATCAAAACAGATACAAATTCTACCTTTACGAATCAAGATGACAATTCAATAGGTCAATTTTGTTGCCTGAATTGAGTAACTTTCTCCTGAGTGTTCAAGAGCGGTGTTACCAACCACAGGCGCTTGGCACATTGCTGGGATAATAATCGTATTTAATATGTAAAATGTCTATATGACTTGATTATTCAGTAAAAGAATCACCGTACATGAGATATAAGTGTAGGCCTATAGGCCTTCATATTGACTGGCATTATACCGAGTGGCTATGGCTGCCTGGCTCAGGCCAGGCGAACGCACTGCATAATCATCAATGTGTAGAATGTCTACATGACTTGATTATTTAATAAAGAATAACGGTACGTGATATTACTGTACATGTCGGGAGTGGCTGTAGCTGCGGGGCTTTGGCCCGGCTTGGGCCCGTTGTCCACTGCTGCACAGACATAAACTCAAGGCGTGAAAGCTTTTCACCGCCTGATTTCATAAATCAGCGAAATTCAGGATCTCTGAGCGTTTTTCGGTGATAAAAACTGGTCATCGGTCAGGTGGTTGCATAAACAATCGATCGACTGGCCCCTTTGACTAAAATCATACCTTACCCTATGCTACTGGCGAGAAATCGTCCTGAAATCAGCTGGGCACACCAACCCAGCGCCGGCCATTTTGAATAAGCTTCCTGCAACGCGCACGCACGCGTCCAATGAAAGAAGAGCAATTGAAAGACAATACGTCATCTGCCAAGGGTTGTAATGCACAGGCGCATACATTGCATGCAGCTCATTCAAAATGGCCGGCGCTGGGTTGGTGTGCCCAGCCGATTTTAGGACGATTTCTCGCCAGTAGCATAGGGTAAGGTATGATTTTAGTCAAAGGGGCCAGTCGATCGATTGTTTATGCAACCACCTGACCGATGACCAGTTTTTATCACCGAAAACGCTCGGAGATCCTGAATTTCGCTGATTTATGAAATCGGGCGGTGAAAAGCTTTCACGCCTTGAGTTTATGTCTGTGCAGCAGTGGACAACGGGCCCAAGCCGGGCCATGGCCAAAGCCCTGCAGCTACAGCCGCTCGGTTAAGCTAGCCGACATGTACAGTAATATCACGTACCGTTATTCTTTATTAAATAATCAAGTCATGTAGACATTCTACGCATTGATGATTATGCAGTGCGTTCGCCTGGCCCGAGCCAGGCAGCCATAGCCACTCGGTATAATGCCAGTCAACATGTAGGCCTATAGGCCTTCACTAATATCTCACGTATGGTGATTCTTTTACTAAATAATCAACTCTACATATTAAATACGATTATTATCCCAGCAATGTGCCAAGCGCCTGTGTTACCAACACTGGATAAAGGTTATCCCGGCGAAACCAATAGAATCCTTCCCTTTCAGGGAATTAGATACACACAAGCTGTTCTTTCTCTCTAAATTTCTCTTAGATTAGTTTGTCAGTTCAACCAATAACTGTACATTATTTGCAAAGGGTTGGCAAACACGCCCTCTGTCTTAATTCAGTGGTTTCTTTTGGTATTTATGTCGCTATCTGACTCATCGGTTACGTTTTGTGATATTTCTCCTCGATTGAGTGGATTTACCATATTCACAGAATAACCCTGTATGACAGGTTTTCTTCCACTCAAATGATGTGTGTTTATGAAAAGTCTTGCGAGAAGTTCAACTCAAAGTTGAACAAAGGTTTAGTACCGTGAATAAAGATTTCGAGAACGAAAAATCATTGCTATTGACATCGAAAATTCAGATATGATACAATACAGTTAGGGAGCGGTCATTATTTACGGTCTGGGGTCGGAGGAATTTCATCGGAAACTCCTAAATTTCGAGTACCCCTCCCCCGCTAACCATGATGAATTTGAGTAACCCACTCTCTAACTCAGAAATTTTGACTGACCCCCTTACTTAGAAAAGTTATATACCAATACATGTATTTGTAAAATTTACAAAAAATACAGCAATAGTAAAGACCTTTAAAATTCTGATATACCCTGCTAGATTATCATCGGTTATCTCATGACAGTTGAAAAAAAGTAAAACCAACAAAATAAAATTCAAAGTGACAACAAAATACAGGTAAAAAAGCTCATGCTATAACTAGTATCCAGCCATACAGTAATGTTTAATTTGGATGGGTATCATGACAGGGTTTTCACTAAGACATCTGACAGGGCAGAATTTTTGAAAGTAAAGGGGAAGAACACGCAACAGGCTGAGGAAGAAGTACTTGTCTTAGAACCCTAACATGCTCATCCAATGTCACTGATGATTCTGTTTCTTAACTCTATTCTTTTGTTACGTCCATATACCAATACTAGGCCGTGTTACCTGCGAGATTGATTTCGAATATCATATTTTGATTGACACTGTATGATGAGTACAAATACTTGAATTGACGATGCACAGATCTGACTGAACTATGTTAAGCAATACGGTATATTATGGTTTCCGTAAGAGCGAGTCATACGCAACACCTGAAACAGTTTTATAATGTTTTTGTACCCCGACAGCCATTCGATATGCGGACGATAGCAAGGTGCATGAGCTTCAATGTAGAAGAAGTGAAGCAATCAACGAAGGCACTGTTCAACGCCTTTCAAGAAAGACTGGGATGAGTTACTGAAGATGTGAGAATCCAACGGCAATGAATCGTGGTGGTCCGTACTTTAAAGAGACGTATGCACCAAAAAGCTTATTAGTATTAGGTGCACCGCATTATTCTCTTACGCAAGATGCAATAACCGCCGCAGGTCCAACCGACATATCTATCGTGCAGTGATAAGATTACACCTCCAATGACATCTGTTCTCTAATTTGACTTTCAATTGCCAGATAATTTAAAAAGCAATTAGCGGAGATAGATGTTCTGAGTTTAATGTGATACTGTTTTATGCTGTTGGGATACCATTTGGATAGGATACTAACCTATGTATGAGATACCATATGCATGTGATACTAAGTCGTCTTTTCATTGAGTCATTTGGTCGCTCAGAGAGGTTCGAACAGGAAAATGCTTGTATGGAGATATGCGCCCTCTATTGGACACTGCAGAACTTTAAATCGTTCTTTAATTGTATGGAGTAAGGGTTAGTTTCTGCAGTGTTCAATAGAGGGCGCATATCTATCTAATTATACTTCTTCATCAATTAAAAATTGACATAAGCAAAGTGTATATTCTTTGACCGACGTGGCAACAGATGAGCTGTCAGGTCAACTACGTAGCCGTCTATGCTCGAAAACAGTGTGGGTGCTTTGCTGACAGGCTTTCGTAAACACTACTGAAAATATTTTCCTTACAAGAGTGGCAGTCACGACAATACAACTGTCAATGGTTAATCTATGATAACGCGAGCGTGGGTGGACCGAAAGGTCAGTTCTATGTTGGTTTAGGAAGCATAACTATCTACAAACACGTCTCTAGCGGAGGCTATGCTGCCTCTGGAAAAGTTCAGAGACTTGCTCAAGATCTTTTGTTTTTGTTTGCAGTGAGAAGGTTTACAAAACGGTCAAGACAGGGATTTAGATTTTTGGTTGGATTATCTTTCTGGTGTTCCTATTTCTAGATGAGGCTAAACTGAACAGATGTTGCTTTTGAAACCATCTTCCTCACTACATTTCGCAATCGTCTCCCTCAATAATTTAAGTGTAAGCCTACCAAACATAACGACTTGCTGTAAAATTTTGCTGTTGAAGAATGGATTCTAGGCGCGACTGAAATCAAAGTGGAATTTACACATTCAAGTAGCGGTGATACTGACGAGTTTAGAAAGGAGGAACTTTGACATGTTTTTTCGGAGTAATAATCACCTAAAAATATGTCAACAATGTTGAAATGTTCTGCTTTCTTCTGAGATTAACTGTTAATATACCTACAATTTTAAACAGTTTCATCAAGCTGTGTAGTTCTTTTTGCATCCCCTTGTATATCAGTATCAATGCAATAAATAGGAAGGTTTGGCTACGCCTCAATCCGTACGAGCGTTTCCACAATTTTTCACTAAGACTTACAGCGAAAAGATTTATATGACATAGGTTCAAATCAAAACTGGTGCTTTCTCAGTCTCTTGACAAACAGCTATCATCTGTTTTGAAAGAGTATATGCAAATTTGATAATTTTGTGTCCCGTTATATGGTGGCCCATTCCCATTGTAAATTCTTTACTGGTCAAGTCATTCGTAGATTACATTGTTGAACATTAGCTTAATGTCGAAACCAAATCCACCCCTTTCTGATGTCATCGTATTTGACGCAGGACTCGTGTTTCTCTGTCCAACTGTGTCTGTTGAAAGATATGTGTACGGTATAAACCTTCGCAAGCCCAATTTGGTTTCAGGTCGTCGCATACCACCCAAAACAATCAAAGCTACAAATTTAGATTGACTTACACACGTGCTTTTTACCGTTTCCTGCAGTCCCCCTAACCTTTATTTGTGAACACAGCCTGAGCAAAGTGCAATCTCTTCGACTGAAGTGAGAACATGTCACCTTTCAGTGTGCGAGTTTTTCAAGCATTTTGTAAACGCTATTGAAAATATTGAAGCACTCGTCTAGCGATCGCGGTAATGTACGAAAACATCACTGTTAAATATGCGGATAACCCGTGAATGGAAAAAAAGGTCACTTTTAAGAGCGCTGGTTTCAGAAAAACAACACTTTATACGGCGGCGGCCATGTTTTCAATGAGCGCTGGTTGTAGAAAAACAACACTTTATACCGCTTGCCAACAAGGATAAGCTAAAATTTATATGATTTTTATTTGCAGGAACGAAGTTTACGAAGCAGCTGAAACAAGGTTTCACATGTTTTGTCTGGATTATCTTTGTAATGTTTTTATTTCTACAGTATGCAAAGCTGACAACAGTTGTTACGCTCCGTCATGTATTTTTTATATTTTCCCATAAGTGAAGGCATTTTCGCCCTTTTCTCCTAAATACTTTAACATTCAAAGTGTAGTTTAGCAACCGTAAAACGACATCATGCTCTTAAGAATATGAAAGTAACGAGAATTTCAGTTTGTTTATGAGTGCGGGGGTGGGTAATGACAAAGGTCGGTCGGTCGTGTACAGCGTGGCGGCACCTCCGGAAATAGGTTAAGTGATAAGATTACTACGAATAAAGCTGTTTAAGTTTATTAGCGACTGCAACCATATCAAGACTTACATTCTTGTTGAAATTTGAAGTTTCGCGAATTTATTTATCCTATCCGTTACCTTGACTGTTGTGACCGATGACCTGCTTTTCTACACATCGTTCCAACAGGTCACCTTGAAAGAGGTCACATCAGCTTATTTTTTTAACTCATTATAACTTGCTACTGATAATAATCTATGTATTTACCGTACAGTGAGTACACAATTATAAAAAAGATTCATGATTCTTTAGTAAAAATTTTGCCTCGCATTTTTCACTACGTGCATCTAAAAGGAAGTTTCATTTTAGTGTTGTGATGAAAGAATCACATGCTTTCATAATCATGCCTTCTAGAAGTGTTCATAATCGCGTGATTTAATTTTCCTTACACTTCAAAAAAGCAGTATCGGTAAACATTAATTTTATTTGCTACTCTTTATCGTTGAAGAAAATGTTGACACTGTAAAAATGCCACAACCATAAACGAACAGCCTGCAAATCACTCTTTTTGGCAGGTCCAAATGAGTTTTGCAACGGAAATTTACATTTTAATCAACCTTGTGATAAATGTTTACCTCTACTGGTGTTAAATTTTACACTTGCATTATGAAATGATCTTAAAGACTATAAATAGTTTGCTTATGACATGTAGGTAATTCATATTAGTGTTACACCGTGTTTTTTGTCCAGTGATTTTATCGCACTGAGTTTCGAGTGCTGCCATATTCGTACAGAGATTGGTGACCTCTTTTTGGCCCTGAAGTTTCGAAGCACCGTACTTTCAGTGAGGCCAGAGTTAGGTTGATTTAAACCCAGAAACACTTTAAACCTGTTTTACCATTGCTCATCTACAGGTTTCAGTCTGAAATGTTACAATTTAAAATTTGTTTATAGATAATTTTTAGCAAATGCATTCCATGAGAAATTGCTCTTTAATTTTAATGAATCCCTTAACCACGAAAGAGATTTTGGTTTCAACAATATACAGCTAACGTAATAAAAATAAAAAAGAAGTGCGAATGTTTGACATAGGATTACCGGTGTAGGGCAGAAGGGTCACCTTGAAGAATGCTGGTTTTACAGCCTCTTCGGGCTGTTGTGCACATGTACTTTTTGAATTACCAGTATACAGTGCAACAAATAGCTAGGTATCCGCATGATTTACTCGGGCCATAAAGTGCCTCCTTATATCGGATCTTGCATGATTATTTTAGCCTATATTTCCGAAAAATTTAAACGTCTATTCTTTACCGGTCACGTCATTCGTTGATGATAGCTCAGAATCTGAAACCATACTTGCTGCCCACGCATGTCAGTTGAGTTAACGCACGTCAAATATCAATTCGTCTTTGTCCTTTGTGTTATATTTGAAATTCAAAATGGCCACCATTCCTGTGTTACCTCAATGGGGGATGAACTTTGAAATTTTTCGGAAAACTAAGACGGTGAAAAATTTTTCCAAGGCTTCAAAATGAGCCCCACAAGTGGTATATCAGACAAGAATTGGAGAAATTTGAGTGTCCGACTATCTGCCCCCGCTTTCTACCTTAATGTTGCCTTCACACTTGATATCGAATGCTTAATTCGTGATAAAGAGAATACATATCAGGACATAAGCTATCACTTATCGCTGTATGAAACAATTTATCTTAGACGACTTTCTCTCAGACTTACAAGAAGTCCCCTGGAACATCATTGAATGCTTTGATGATCCTGATGACGTCATTGAAATATGGACTCACTTATTCATAACTGTTCTGGATAAACATGCTCCTATAAAACAGAAACGTGTACGTCACCTGCGTCGTCCTGATTGGTGGAACGAAGAGATATCAAGATTAATCAAACAACGTGATACAGCCAGAAGGACATCTCGCTTCTCAGACTATAGACATTTAAGAAATAGAGTCAAAAACCTCATCTTTAAATCTAAATCACAGTACTACAACAACCTCCTATCATCTCGTGACATAAATATATCTAAGTACTGGAAATCATTTCGCGAACTTGCTCCACCAAAATTGTCAAGCACGCCAACCAAACTTAGTTCAGGTACAAATACTTTTATTGATCATAAACAAATTTCAAATACATTCAATGAATACTTTATTAACATCATCAATAAGCTGTCTTCCAAATGTAACAGTAGCCCAGTCAATCTTGACAAACTGTCAGATTTCGTCAGTAACAAAAAGATTCCTCCTTCAATTTTCGATATTCCACCCATGTCTATTAATTTCATTCTCTCCCATCTCAATTGTCTAAATTGTAAGAAATCTCCAGGTTCAGACATACTACCACCCAAATTCTTAAAGTTGGCAGCCAACACTATAGCACCTTCTCTCACGTATGCATTTAACTGCTGCATTGTTAAAGGTCAGTTTCCATCTTTATGGAAATTGGCTCGTGTTAGTCCAATCCATAAAAAAGGTCCAGTAGACGAACCTGGTAACTACAGGCCAATAAGTGTACTTCCTGTACTTTCCAAACTCCTCGAGCGCCATGTTCACAATCACCTTGTAAATTTCATGGAAACACACAATCTCTTCTTTTCTAATCAATCTGGATTTCGTGCCAAACATTCTTGTGAAAGTACTCTTGTTGGTCTGGTCAACTCATGGACTAAAGAAATCGATTGCGGAAACATCGTTGGCTCAGCATTTTTAGACCTGAGCAAAGCGTTTGATCTCGTTGACCACACAATCTTGTTGTCCAAACTAAAAACCTACGGGTGTTCTGATCATACCCTGTCTTTTTTTAAATCATACTTATTTACACGTAAACAATTTGTGCAATTTAATCGTACAAACTCAGATGTTATTGATGTCAGGGTCGGTGTGCCTCAAGGTTCCATACTGGGGCCATTACTCTTTATTATTTATGTTAACGATTTGCCCCTTCACCTTGAAAATTCATCCTGTAGTTCCTTTGCAGACGACACAACACTTCATGTTTCACACAAGTCCTTAAACACCATTTCTACTTACCTGAATGCTGATCTAAAAATAGTTGAAAATTGGTGTCTTACTAACAAACTTTGTATCAATCCCAGTAAGACAAAATCAATGATTATCACATCTTCTCAGAAGAGACGGCACATTAACAATGAAATCTTCAACCTCACTTTGGCTGGTAAAACTATTGACCGCGTCTCATCAGAGAGGTTGCTGGGGGTCACTATTTCTAATAATCTGGACTGGTGCGAACACATTTCAACCATTGAAAGCAAAATCAATTCCAATTTGTTTCTTTTGGCACGCATAAAAAAATTTCTCCCTCTCCACTCACGCAAGCTATTCTATTACTGTTTCATCTCACCACACATCAATTACTGTTCTAATGTTTGGAGCTTTACTTCCAGTAGCAATATCTATGCATTGGAGCGTCTACAGAGACGTGCAATGAGACTAATTCTTGACATTGTTCCGCCTCTTTCCACTTTTCAAATGTATACTCAGCTTCATTGGCTGCCTATTAACTTGAAACTCCGTTGTAACCGTATGGCCCAAACTTACAAGCAACTCACAATTTAACCCCCGACTACATAACCAGTTTGTTCAATAATTACATCCCTTCTAGATCACTTCGTTCTTCCATCAGAATCTCCTTAAAGTTCCCAAGGCACGTACACTTCTCTATCAGAACACATTGTCAGTTGCGGGTGTGGATGAATATAACAATCTCCCAAAATCAATAAGGGACTCTGAGTCACTGACTAGTTTTAAGAAATCTTGTAACAACTTTTTGTATAATACTTACTTGTCTGATGCCTTTTCGTAGTTTTTTATATCTATTTGTTCTTGTGTGATTTTGTGTTTTTATGTCTGTGCTGTAAAGTGTTTTATGACTTTCTTTTATCTTTTCGACCTCCACGAAAAGAGGTGTTTCACCTATGGAGTTATCGAGTTTAAATAAAGATTAATAATAATAATAATAATAAAAGGTGAAAACACTTATTCTATAATATTATATAGGGCTCAGCCCTTGGTGTCGCGCCAGGGTTATTAAAGATTGGCAATATTATTTGTATCGATTCATGATAAACTGTAATTGTTACTTCATAAACGTTTATATGATGACTATGCCCAGTTTCCCTCTGATGAAAGCAGTTCACGTACTTACACGACGTCAAACCCTGCAGCAGGGCAGGTGTAGATTTTCTGTAGCGTGTAAAAATTTGGACAAAAATTGGCAATTTTTACAATGATAACAGCCTATGGCGTTAAACAAGGACGTATTATGCAATAATTATCATTGCAATGGTAACCGCACTGCCCACCTTCCACTTGCAAGCTGAAAACTATAGCGTTCCGTCTAAAAACTTGCAATTTTTGAATCTAATTATTGACACAGGGGGCGCTCTTCTATAATTCAATCCCAGCATTCTTTGCGTATGCCCCCGTTCATATGCACGACAGTTTTCTCCGTTTATCTATATCAACGATACTTTGTATCAGCGACAAGGTGTATAATAATATTTACTGGCTAATAAAAGAGGTATATTTTATAGAAGGCATGTTATATCATAGTAATTTGTTTCGTATTTGTTTATTTACGAGTAAAAAACATGGCGGCGCCCAAGAAGAGAAAGAAGGGTACACTTCCGGTTACTCGCATAGTATATTATGAATAAGCGCATGCGTAGTCAGTAAGCCGCTGGCGCGACTATTAGCTTACTCCTTGTAATGGCCAAAAATCTCAATTCATCCGTCGTCGTCATCAAAATTATCATCTTATCATCATCATCATCATCATCATGACCATAATCATCATTCCTTGTTTATCCATATATCATTCCCCAACATCCTGTGTTTAAGTGTGTATAATGAATAATGCGTCTAGAGGTAAGCTTTATGTCAACATCACGACATGCTACATCAATTAATATGGCTGGACTGTCGAATTTCGGAGATATGTATTGATACTGCTACACTGTTCACTTAATGATAATGTTGATATGACCTGTACTTTTGTGACATTTCCCCTCTGCTGCTTACACTGTAAAAGCACCAGGTCGTAGTCTACATCAAAGCAACTGAGATTGTCACTTACGGTCTATGATTCCAAATATTTCTAAACATTGTCCATACCCCTCGAATCATAGACTATAGAGAAGCACAAAATTAAGCTGAAAAACTCCATTTGTGAAGCTC
Source organism: Ptychodera flava (assembly GCF_041260155.1). NCBI lineage: Eukaryota > Metazoa > Hemichordata > Enteropneusta > Ptychoderidae > Ptychodera > Ptychodera flava. The sequence continues at coordinate 19,472,778 of NW_027248278.1, forward strand.
AGGATAAAATCTATCTGCGCATGTCCACTCGGTGGTCAGACTTATAGGCCAAGAAAAATAAAAAAAACTGTTTCGCATACTAGACATATTGCAAAAAATGATTTAGTGATGTTGTTTTTTCTCATTTTTTAAATTCTTCTACAAACAAGAACACGCAAAAATGAAAACAACAAAGGAATGCACGCAGAGATAAATGCACAGCGCCGTCATTTTATTATTTTTGCATAGCAACAGTTCTGTGGTTTCATTTATAGTGCAGCAATGCACAGTTTTGACAGTTAAATATAACAGTGATATACGTGTACAGTTCTGAATGGAATGTTACTGTCAGTCATTTTGTTTACAGTTCTATTTTATATAGCACTGTGTTATGCACTATAGTCGAGTATTTTTTGCGTTTATTTTTTTTTCATTTTAATTCCCCATGGGCAGAAAAAAGGTTGACGCGATAGGTCTGACTTGAAACGTGCGAGGATGAGTTACAAACTATTTATTTATCTAGGCCTTTCATACAGTCTCACGTTTATTAGTTTTCGCAAGGTTTAAAAGTCAAATTAAAATTACATTCAGAGAAAGGTACAAAAGACCAAAATACCTTCTGGCCATACATATTTGAATTTTATAAGCGACATTATGATACAACAGAATTCAACGCTATACGAATTACCTTCCAAATCGATCACTCTAGAGCTATACAAAGCAAAAAATATTTTACCCCTGTGACAGGCCTTTATAGACCATGACACAAGCCTGCAATACAGGTCTTTGTCAGCAAAGAAGCCCCATTGCTGTGACAGGGGCTGATGTGCATTTCTGTGTATCTAGGACAGTGAGGACAGGACTGTGAACAGTGTTGACACAGACCTGTGACAGGGTCTGAAATTTCTGCCTGTCTCAGCAGAGTATTTACAGGACTGTACACAGCAATGTGAATACAGACTAGTAACAGGGTCAAAAAATTTTTAATGTGCACACAATTATGCCTGTATTCATTCCTGTCATCAAAATTGGCCCATTTTTTCTGAAAATGTATACACCCCTGAAATCTGACAAATTTTCAGACCCTGTAACAGGCCCTGTAAGTTAAACACTGACACACCACTGTTTGTACACCAGTATTTCAGTCATGTGGTCTGAGCACTAGATACACTCAGAAATTACATCACTGTATACATTCCTTTAATACCAGGCCTGATACAGACCTGTTCATACACCCCTGATAACTGACCAATTTTATAGGTCCCGTAATATATGTTATTTCTAAGGGACTGTTACAGGTACTGATAAGACCCTGTTACATACATGTGCTGAAATTTGCCTTAGTATTTCTTGCTGTGTAGCTATTTGCTAGCGTTGACGACCTTGAATCTGAAAGCGATGTGTGCCCATCATTTCTTGGGAGTGGAGCCCACACGACACGATAAACATGTCGATATGCGCACGGCGACAGTACCAAGTATCACTCGCCTCATATATTGAAAAGGACTAGTCAGCGTATGAAGGGCAATCCATTTTGCTGGCACATCATATTTCTCTTCTGTATACTTTTCTCACGGTTCCCACAAGAACGCGCTACGTGCCATGTTCTTGAGTACTACTATATTTATAACTTGCGCATGTTTAATGAAGTCCGAATGTACGCAGGGTCATGCAAGTCAATGTCTGTACTGATGTTCAGTCCACAAGGTTAAAGGTTGTCTTTCATTTAAGCTCTCAACGACTCTAAAGACAATATTTCCTTCAGCGCGAGAGGTGGTTGTTAGGGCTTAACGGTTTGTCTCCAAGTCCTACTATCGGCCTTTCTCACCTTGAGGTTGAAAGTTGTCCTGAAATCGGTCAAAATCAAGTGTCTATAAGGGTAGATGTCTGAGATTTTCTATAATTTTCATTTAGTGCATGAAAGCATCAGTCGTTGTCTTAATATTTTAGAGTATTCTGGCTGATTGGAAGTTTGATACATAATCTTTTTTGGTATGTCGAAATGCTAGTCATATTAGGTTCCCTCATCACATCGGCTGAAAACAGGGGAAATTAGATTATTCTAGAATAGTAGAGGAAACGAAGGGAATATAAGTGCTTGAACAAAAATTGAAAAGCGCTCTATTGGACTTTTTCCGACAATTTAGACATTGAAAATATAATTTTGGTGGTTAAAATTCGAAACGTTCAAGAAAATATGCTTATCAAAGATAATGATGATAAAGAACTGGTGTTAGCATGCCAAGTGTTTGCTAGAATATTAATGTGCTAGGCAACTAAAGGATGATGGTTTACACCACAACGTGTATCAAACAGCACAGCGAGGAATTTTGTTTGACAAGCGTTAATGTCATGAGTGATTAGCATTGATCGTATCGTACACAAGAGACCACATCAAAGAGACCGGTAGTCCTTATAGAAAAAGCGCATCCTATCAGTCCGGATATGATGCCCAAGTTCAGTATCTGAAGTGACACTTTTGCCCGCTTGTGCTATGGATACGATTGACGTTATCAACGTCATTTCATTCATTGCATCGTGACTAATAGTGATAGATCACTTGGGTGTCATAAGTTCACGTGCTCTTTGACATTCTCTTGTTACATTTTAACAAGTGCCCATTGACGTAAAGGACCGGACGGAAATTACAGGGCGAAGGTCGGTTATTTGTTTTTGGGGGGGGGGGGGGGGTGGTCGCAATTTCTATGCATACCTTTGGTGATGGTCGTCCTTTTTTGAGCAACTCTTAAAAAGTAAAAATATGGCCGGTATATTGCTTCGTCCAAAAGTATCAAATCATAATTCATGGGAGTGTATCGGGTAGACTATTAACAATTTTCCTCGACAAAACAAACAATGTGTACTTTTGTATAGGGTTGATGATCTATGTACATGTACTATCATGTTCATCGAATAGTATCTAAATCAAACTTGACCTTCGATATTCTCACATAGATCAGTCCAACCACAGTTGTCTACAAAATTGAGAAAAAAAATCCCTTGGGGAGTTGAGCATGCACGTCAAGGATGTCGCCATCCGTATCAGCATATTGACCTGTTAGGGTTTTCCGAGTGTTGTACACGCATGCGCAGAAAGCAAGTCGGCCTTCGCATTTAAAGCCATTCAAGGTGATAATAATAATTCCATTTTTGGATCACTCTAACCATGACATCAAAGAAAAGAGCGCAGCTGCCAGTCCCTATTTTTTGGTCCTATGATCTCATTACACTCTTAGGGTCTATGGTCTAATATAATTCAGTAGATTTTCTATCGGATTCAAACTCGCAACATACGGCACCCAGTCACCCAGCGACGATATCACAGTTTACATCGCTGATCGGGTCAAACGGTTAGCTGATAAGTTTTCTCATTGACAATTTAGACGCTCTTTTAAAATCAGGAGCAATACCGATGTGTATTCACATAACAAAACATAATATAACATGATGTAGAAGTAAATGACTCAAAAATAAACACAAATCGCGAATTTACAAATTCCTCCTACTATATTTGAATAAGTATATGAAAAAATTACAATGCTTAAGAAACGTCAAAAAATTGATGATAAAGAGGAGGTGACGGTGGACCAAGCATGACCCAGAATGAGAATATGCCAAGCGCTCTATAACAATACACACCGAAGCAAATGGAACAGCGACTTTCTAAATTGTATAAGTATATGGTTTATTACACGAAGTTTGGCCGATACCGCGTTGTATTCGAGTGATGTGTCCATATTTTTTTGACCAATTGCGCAGCAACGAGTCAAATACGGACATATCACGAGATACCTCTTTATCATACATGCATAGTTTGGTTATGACTGTTTTCATAAAAACTTTCTGAAATTCCTTTCTGAAACTTGCTTAACTCCTCGCTGCGACTCATAAAATTTTGGTTGCTTAAGGAGTGATGGTAACCATATCACTTGATGATATTCTTCCGTTGTTGGGCCATTCCACTTCAAAGGAGCGGTTATACACTTTAAGAGCGAACAATTTACATATTATATCGACACAGGTTTTTACAATTTGAAGAACGTTTATTTTAAAGTTTAGTATAGCCTTAGATGAAAAACTTAGGCTGGATTGTTTAAAATAAGTGTTTTTTCCTGTTTTGCAACATACCTTATCCCTTCGCGAAAGTTATGAGGCCCGCCAAAAATCAGGTCAAAATATTCGCGTCCGTGCTCGATCTAGTTCAGAGAGCTAAAAGCATAGAGCAAGCAGCTCTCTGCGACATCTGTGAATGCAAAGTGGATATAGTAGCCGTACCAGTATGTTAATCTCCAAGAGTTATACATGTCCTCAGACGTCAAATAAGCCGAATTTACCATCTTAGAAAGGAAATTGTGAGCGGATTAGGTGAAACGTGAAGTGAGTACACGGTATAGCGTTGTAACTTGTTCATGTATATTTTGTTGCAGTACGTATACGGTATACGAATAAAATATTTCAAAGGTATTTACATCGTCTGCTCGTATATTTTCGTTACTCGTTTGCCCAAATAGAACTAAAGTTGTTTTGACATCTTAAACGAAGGTTTGACTTCCTAAGAGTATCTTAAATCATATCCGAAACCCTAAGGGTAACACGATCGTGATCTTGTGAATCTCACTGTACACAAAATATGTGCAACTTTTTATATCGCGAGTGTTTTCAGTATGGTCGGATTTCTGTGGCTCATTTATGGCTATGCATGATATCGTTAACTATCTTGATATCCAAACTCGTCAACCGGAAACGTCGTATATAGCGGTTCTGTCATGATGCACTGTCAATCAAAGCCGTAATCTTCAGCAGCGTAGACTACAGAAAAAAACACCGTGCGTGTGGGACCATAGGCAGTAGAAGTGATGATGAAAGGTGCCAGTTGCAGTACGTACACATTTTCGTTCCTTTGTTTATTCTTGATAAAACTGTACTTGTGCCTAAGTGCATTGCCTATGAACTGAATACAAACAACAAAATTTTGACCAGAGTGTCATAAGTCTTATTCGATCAGCTGTTTTATAAAATATGTATACCACAGAATTCGATGGTCACGTGTACACATCGCTGTAAATAGTCCCGGTTACAGGGAAAATATATGTCGTATTTTACCATGTGGAAATACGGGTTCATATCAGTATCCTCTAAACAATAAGAGAATGGCGATACAGGGATAGCATGTATGATAATATTCGGGACAACCGTATGCTATGCAGTTGTATTTGTATATGAAAAGGTGTTTCATAGAAAAGACGAAATAACGTCTCACAGTTGCTTTGATATTTGTTGAAGCAAAACGTGTTAAAAGCTGTACATGCAGATAGCTTTCTTTAATGAATGATATCTAGTGAATAATGTCGGTACAAGCGATTGCTATATCTTAGAAATCAAACAAGATTTCACGAGTTCAGAATGACAAAAATAACACATTTCAGTAAACACTGAGTTGATCGGTGAAAATATTAAACATGCTTTGTACAAATAAACCAAATAATTTTTCTTCGAAAATGACTGAAAACATTGGCAATATTACATAATATTATAGCTCGTAGGACATTGGTAGCATATTGGTTCGGAATCACAAAATTATCAAATTGACTCATTCGGGTTTGGCTTATGACAGAGTATGTTTTGAGTATGTTATGGTGATAGGTATACGGAACATGAACTCAATAATATTTTTGTAACCTGATATTACTGACGTGAGCTGTTATCGAAAATGTCCAAACGGTATCATCATTTTTAGTCAATTGACATCTTCTTCATAACACTTCAACCTAATCTGATTACATTTCCGGTGAGAAAACATAATCTGAATGAAAACCTAAATTACTCTCAAGACTAAACATTGCAGTTCATGATTCGTATCCGTTACATCAATGACAGTATTTCGCCAAATCTTACCTGCACTAAGACCTTAAGACTCCTATCTACTCTCACAAGCGTCCATTGTCCTGACATTTGCTCAATAAATGAGCATATCTGCTCATGCGCAAAACATTGTTTTGAGAAAAATCGCCGGTGCTTAGGGGGTACTGATGTGTGTTCGACACATGGCATTAACTGAGTGCCTTGTAATTTGTTTCAACTCAGCAAAACAGCAGAGTTCGAGCAACTCTGATTTGTGGCCAACCTATTTTCCGGCCAAAATGGATTATTCGCCCATGGAATTATTAATCTGTGAGTGGCGTTGATAGTTTGTCATAACAGGATATAGGATTGTACCAGACACTTATTCGTCACGCGTGAGTGCATTGGATATTATCGAAATTTGCACTGCTTACATGAGTTAACAACAACGAAAACGTTGTATATCACATATGCTTCCCTTTACTACAGCTTGATCCTTAGAGCGATAGCTTTCCACTATATTTGACATTTCATAGCCCAAATGTGCTTACATATTTAATTCACAAGTTGTATAAGCTAATTTCCTAGCCATCCATGGGTCTTTTTAGGAGCACTGTGTTGATCAGCAACATCTTTGTTGTTGTTTTTGTTGTTTTTGTTGTTGTTGACTAATATCACGTCTGCATTTCTATTCGAATTTACCATATCAACATAAACCTATACTTGTATGATTAAGTGGTTCAATATTTTAAGTCATATAGTGCAGTAAGTATTTAGCGCTAAGATCACCAGCACCAGTAAGAAAACCCTTACTCATTATCAACTTAAGAAAGTTACACAATTGTTGGTGAAGGTGCACATTATGTGCACATTTATTGCATTCCAGGCCTCAGTTCCACAGTCAAGGGGTTACACTGACGAGAAAATGCAATAAGTAGAATATAGCATACAAGTAATTAATACACCACTACAAAGAAAAAATCTTACAGTTGTTAAGTGAGAGTCTTCATTCTAAGTTTAAAGGCTTTGAACAGAAACTGAAAATATTAAATTCTTTGATAATGGCGAGATTATTATACTTACAGCATTTTCGTTCATTAACTACTTTTGAGGGTGATTTTGCCTTACGTAGCATATTGTATACTAAAAGAGGTTATGGTCATCGTTTGCATTGTTTACAAATATTACATATTGTAACCAAGGGGTCAATATTACGATGTTTCTCCTCTTCTAGGGCTAGCGGAAGTGATGAGAAGCGCAAACAAGCAAAGGTTTGAATAACATTCCAGTTACAATTCGATAATTAGAATTTTCCTGATTATAGCAGGCTTTTAAGTTTAAAATACATTCTTAATCGCTGCTTGATTATATCTGAGATTCTCGAGTCAAAATTCGCTAAAAATACATCTTCGGCTCTTATTTCCTACAAGTCTTTCTAAATTTTGCAAATTACATAACATAATATATGCTTGCTTTTGAAGACGGTCAAGGGGTATTTTAAAAAGCCCGCTTCTTAAACGTATACAACGTCTGGAAATTGTGATAATAAATAGGAAAGCATCAAGACTCTTCAACAACAGCCGGGCAATATCATCAAGTCAAACAGTTTAAAATGGCTTTTGTACGGTAAAGACTCAAGTTTCCACCTTGCAAAGGACAAAGAATTAAGAGTTTTCCTTGCAAACGCTTGGGCATCTTTGGACCAAATATTTCTTCAAAAAAGGAGTGAGCCGATGGTATATGTAGCACGATACTGCACTAACTGAATCAATGCCACAATGCCAGATTCCGTTTTGAAAACTGTGACCAAATTTACGAAAAATCATGATCATTATTTTCTCTAGAGTCATCTTCATATGTCATATGCCACTTATAGCGAAATGATGGAGTATATCGATAACATGTTGGTGGTTTTTAAATGAATCGGAACATATATATATATATATATATATATATATATATATATATATATATATATATATATATATATATATATATATATATATATATATAATGTTAAAAATTAGGCCTAATTATACACTAAAACATGTTATATATATATATATATATATGTATATATATATATAATGTAAAAATTAGGCCTAATTATACACTAAAACATGTTACTTTGTTAAGATATACTTTCGCAACATAAAGTTTAATTGTTGTAAAATCACAATTCATTATTTTATTCAAAACGTCATGCTATGGCGTCTTACGATTGTCAAATTTGTAAGAAGGCTGTAGTAATTCATAATCATTGTCGTCGGTATCAGATTTACGGTTTACACTCTCGTAATCAAGGTGAGAAAGTTCGTATCGCCTTTGCTCCTTTTTATATCCAAGTTTATCTAAACGGTTGTAGGCCCTGTTTGCTGTATCTGAATCTGAGTCGGAATCAAACAGCTCATCTAGCGGGACTATTGAGTATGGACCTTCAAATGCAGATTTTCTTCCAGCTTCACTGTTTGAACTTCTTGACCTTTCATGCGGAATTAAACGTTTACGCTGGTCACCATTTAATGAGTGTTCACCATTTCCTTCTCCAACTGTTGTCCGACACTCACTTCCACAGTCTATGTCAGATTCATAGGAATGAGCTTCACTCATAGAAGAGGCATTTTTTCCATTAGATGACACTGACGTTGTCAAGGGTGCCTGCTCTAGGGATAAAACCACTTTACATCCGCCTTCGCAGTTATAGTCAACGTTAGAATTATCACATATACTTTGTCGTAAAAGTTGAATGGTATTCGCAGGCTGTCTATTTCCAGGACTAAATTAGAAAAAAAATCAACAGTATTAATGGTTATGTCAATGTACCGATACTGTATTCAAATAATTATTATATGATCCATGAAATTTTCCTCTCTTGAAGTCCTCGTATTACTAGTGTTTTTTTGCGAAGCTGTAAAACTTTGAGCCGAACGCGAAAAGTTTTGTGATGAAGAGAGAAAAAATTCCATTAAATTATATATTTGTGACATGAAATATTTTCTTACTTTTCGTTTGATGTGGATGGATCAAAATTATAGTCAAGGATTGCAAAATAGTGCCGCGATCTCGGTTTAATTTCCCGGGATTAGTTTCATAAAACAGCCCATCGCCCTGGAGATATGCAAATGTATGCTTGATAGTTTCATTCATAAATCCAAGTTGAAACTTTGAGACACCTACAGTAATCTTAACCAATCAGACACACGGATTCGTCACGTTAACTTGTCAATCATTGTCTCGCGCTGTCCCGACGTCAAAGGAAATCTGCCATCGGTGCGCGGGGGGGGGGGCGGGGGTGGGGGGGGGGGGTTGGCTCACCGCGCTAGCGCCCGACAGCCACAAACTGTAACAGAGTTATTTGAATATTCAAATACATTTATTAAGGGAAGACATCAAGATGGAAACAGTAGTTCTTATTCTAGGAGGTGTCTAAGCGTTCAAAATATCACGAGCTTACAATCGAGGCGAGCCCGAAAAGTTCAGTTCGATGGCACCCACTGAACTGTGACCCAGACTAGTAAGTACGTGGCATCAACAGGCCGTCATCACCGGTCTCCGCGGTGTTAACTCGTCCATCTCGATCCCGTTCGTCAATGTTTATGTCTCGCAAACTTTGATGTTTGCAGTGAACATGTCTCGCCCATAGATACCTACGGAAACCCCTCTTCTGATGTCCAAGTCAACATTCGATAACACATCTATAGCGCTGCACTGCAGAGTTCAGGCTATAGCTATAACTGTCCGCTTATGTCTTTTCTACAGCGCTACGCTGCAGGTTCGATTCCGATCGAGAATTTATGGAATCTTTATGTGAGGTGGGGCAATGTGACGGCACCCTCGCTGTAATCTTCAGAAAGCTACAGCAGATTTAGCAACATGTCTGAATTTATCGCACTACCATAACGTAAAATTTAATGACAGCACGGTATCGATCACGACATATCGTTCTGTGCAGGAACGCGTGCAAGACGAAGTCAAGGTAAAAGTTTAGGTTGACGACGTAGAGCAGGGGTAATAGGATTTCTTATCCACCTGTCACACAGATGGCGATTCGGGCCAGTTTATCAACACCAGTGCATAGGAATTGAAATTGAACACGCTTGCATTAGAGGCTCATGCCAGAAAATTAACACGAGACAGCAAGCAAAGAAACAAGCAGATAAATAAATAAATAAATAAATAAATAAATAAATAAATAAATAAATAAATAAATAAATAAATAAATACCGCTGATTGTGTCTCCTTTTATGCTTCCTTTTCTTACATACAATGCTCAATATTTACCGGAAATTATTAGGGCCACAACGAGTATACTTGCTGTTGCAGTACCAATAATCGTGGCAGTTCTGTGTTCGTCTTTGCTTGAACCATGAAGATTGAGAATTCCCGCTGTATAAGATGGCATTGATGTATTTGTACTTGAATATCCATTCGTACTTGAATATACTGAAGAAAAATAAGATAATGCTTTTAAAGAATGGAAAATGTGATAAAGGATCATGTTTTACATATATATATATATATATATATATATATATATATATATATATATATATATATATATATATATATATATATATGATCGATATGTGATCGACTCACAGCCACCGATGAGTGTAGGCGGCTCTGCAGCCTATACGAAACAAATTTGTAGTGGAAATGTAATATTTTAGATTATCCTGATCAACTCAGTTGTATATATATATATATATATATATATATATATATATATATATATATATATATATATATATATATATATATATATATATAACACAAATTATTTCAAGTACAAAGTAATAGTATATGTTACTTAAGTTTTACGTATCCTGCAGTCTTCGGAGAAAAGTGAAAGGATTTTTAGCTCTACACTCTCATTGATATGGTTGGGACATACAATTTTGTTTCTAGTTGGAGTTTAATTTGATAAATAATTGTTTTGGTGGCCACATCTTGAAACCCGCTAAGAGTGTTTGTTTAACATATCACACACACAAACCATGAAACTTCAATAACAGATATCTTTACTTTGTAACTGAATTTGATGAGTCGATAGCTACCTAAGGCGAGGCGTACATTGAGGGAATTACGCAACCGCTTCACACCTTTATTAATGCCAGTTGCTAGTCTGTCTTTCTATAAATTGTCTGTTGCGGGTATTATCACAATACTACTGCTCCTATTGCTAAAATTAGAGAACATACGATTCTGCTCTGGCATTTTACACTACATCTTGCACTACGAAAAAGCCACTCGGCTTGTGAACAGACGTCGCAAGGATACATGGTTACAAAGCTAATTCCGAAGATAGTCGTGTTATATGCCGATCATTTAGTGAGGGCCTGAGCATATTATAAACGCCTTCAAGACAACCAGGCGGACAGTGCACACACACTTGCCGTGATCCACATCAAGCGTCAAAGCTATGAATCGTGAAATTTTATCATAATGTAAGTACATCATAATGCTGTCTGCAATTGTGTTGCAAATACAACTGTTGCTCTAAAAAACCGCAGAAATACAATCGCGAAAATGAGTACAACAATCACATAAAAAGTGTATGTAGAGGGACCTAGCAATCTTAGTGACGGTGACCTTGAGACCATAATCTCTGCCATAGTTGATGGTACCATGCCTACGCCATAGGAGCATGGTATCACCGGAAAAGTTTACAGTTGGCTGGTAGATTGGGAAATCTGTTGTCTTAGAGAAAGCAGCATGATGGCTTGTCTCGCGTGCCACAAAGATTCGCCTGCGCTTGATTGAAACAAAGCTCGACTAGTCGCGAGCAATCGCAGGTTTTTTGTCTCTGGCAAGTATCAAAAAGGCTAAACATTCTGTCAAATGGGATGCCTAGCATGCCTTGGATAAACAATGAAAATCGTTATTTACCTACAAAGAGAGCGTACATTTATTAATGATAACAATCTTTGAGGGCTCACTTCGTCGTGAGAAGTTTAATAGTTGGGTCGTATTCAATTGTAAGACATCTATATATAACGTTCAGTTCAATGATGGTGACAGTCGCAAAACCTACATTGAACAATCCAAATAGGCATTGGTAGGAAAATTTCATTTGCCCTTACCAAAGTATTTTGCAGTAGTGGTTTCAATATCGCACAAAGGTCCACTCCAACTGTCTTGGCATTCACAGATCGCTGTGTTTTCAAAGCATCTCAATCCATTTACACATGTACAATTATGCTCATTGCAGCTGCATGTGCGAATAGAAACTAATATTAATGTGTCGATTAACAAAGATTACCAATATTGCATTCTATAAGCCAATTTCAGTCCTGTTTTACGACGATAAGCAATTGTTCTGGTTTATAGCCAATTCTGGGGGATGATATTGTCCCCATGTTAGGAATTGAACTGACTTTTGCTGACGAATAAGATTTATCAACGATTCATTTGCTTTTTCAGAAACTTGTACACAATATATAAAACACAAAAGCACTAATCATAATGTTCGAGCGATCGCAAGGTTAGAAACGCCTGATTTGACTCTCAATGGTAAGTCAACACCATTTCTTTGTCGGTAAATAAAAAGTACATATCTTAACCTCGATCCCCGGAAATCAAAGGCACTGTGTCGTTATTTACCATACTTAAAATTTGTGTAAATGCAATGAATTATAATACGATAGATCGGTTGGATAAATAGGGCGTCATCGTCGATCGACATCGTTACATATGATGCATCAACTTTGTAATTGAATGTGATCACCATAAATAATGTCAAGTTGCAAATACGAAAGGAAAATATCAGCAGAGAACCTGCCATTTTTATGTGACTCATTCGACTAAAATTTTGATAATTAGAGGTAAGATTAAATGACGTAAGAAATCCATTCATAAACATCTTTTTACATTTGCTTTCTAATTTTTCATCGACGAGACAACCGAAACATTGCCTTAGATATTCCTCGTCAAATTTTACCTGAGTAAGTTCTCGGACACCGTCACTGATCTTACTGTATCGGGAGGTTTATCATTTCTAAAACCTTACCTTACCACATCCATACAACTTCCATCTGTGTAGTTGCAGGAGTTAGTACAATTACATTCTTGGCATGTATGTCTACAGCCGTCACCATAGAAACCATCTTCACACGTTCGGTTACAATGCACACCAATCCATCCAGGTTGACAAGACAAACATACTTCGTCTTTACATTTGACACAGTGTTCAGGACAGCGATGATCACAATGATGACCAATCACCCTTCATCACACTGACAGGAACCATCCACATGATGACAGAGACCATGTTTACACTTACATTCGTTTGAACAATTATATCCATAGAAACCTACGTCACATTTCTGATCACATCTCTTGCCTTGCCAACCAGGTGTACACTTACAGTCTACATTTGCAACTTTACATGTGTCTCCATTGTAACAATGAAAACATTTGTCTCCACAAAACAATTGTTCACTCTGTGCATCTCGTTCAAAATCACATTCTGTACAGTTTTGTCCTTTCCAACCATAAGCACATTTACAGTCAGACCCGGCCTCGGAACAGAGAGCGCCATTGTAACAAGAACATTGTTTATCACAGTGCTCACCATGGTATCCAGCATTACAAGTACAATGTCCAGTCAATGGATCACATTCACCTTTATCAGAGCAGTTGCATGGTAAACATGACGTAATGTTGTAACCACCATCAGAATTACAACTGTAATTCACATTCAATGGATGTTTTTCTTTTTTACCGGAGCAATTGCGAGGCGTGCAAGATGAGCCGTAGTATCCATCCTGACAAATGCATTCGTTTGTTTGTACATTATACTTTCTGTCTACAGGACATGCACTACTGTTTTGGCAGAGTTCTCCATAAAACCTATCGGAACATAGACATGAACCATCGGGCAAACATGTCCCACCATTCTCACAATTACATGGATATTGACAGCTGTTTCCAAAGTAATTATTTGTGCAGTTACAGGACCCATTACCTTTGTTACATATTCCGTCATGTTGACATGTACAGTTGTGTGTACAGTTGTTACCATAGTAACCATCCGGGCAATCTATGCGAGAGGAGAGAAGAAAATAGAAGATCAGTACAGATAGGGCAGGACAGATTAATCGAAAGAATTTGGTGTTAATTGAAATTAAATAAAAGTAGATCTATTTCGTTCAAGGAAAGAGGAACATATTACAAACCATCTTGGACATGCTAGGGAAATGCTGCTTAGGTTTTTTTTTTATGATTTGAATCTTTTTCCAACTTTCCATCATGATAAGTTAAAACGAACATGTCAAAGGTCTGACCAGATAGCCAGAGTATCGTGCATATGCCAATCACTAAGTATTCTGTATATTTCAGCAGTAGAAGGGTTGTGAATCGTTTTCAAAAATAACAATATATTTTGGCAACGTACCTTGAAAATACCAGGCAATAAAGGTGACTGACTATAATAAGCTTAACAGGCAAATAACAAAGTCAAATTTGTATAGATCTGACCAGGTTAAAAGACCCATGAAGCAAAACAAATAATTGTTAGTGTCGTTGGTGGCGCTTTGCAACTCTGTTCGGAATTCACGCTTGCATTGGCAGTATTACGTTACTCTTGCTAGAGTTTGTTTATTTAGTTTTGTGATAGATGACATCTTTTCTTTCACGCAAACCATGAAAAAGTATCCAAATGGCCGCCTACAAGTAAATATCGTAAATGCGTTTTTTTCAAAGTCGTTGGTATAGAGATTCCATTTCAAATCCTATTTGTACACGCGAGTTATCTGAAATTCGGCCGCTATCGCTGCGCTCGCTAATATAATAATTGTCGATATTACATTAATTAATTTTTACCTTTACAACTTTCTGTGATGTCAGCCCTGTCAGATTTCTGGGTACCATTACAACACCGAAAAATGCTGAAAACGGAATTGAAAACGATGATGAACGTCATCTATCAACCGCTTTTTTATGAGCTGATTTTTATGAGGTACTATAATCATTTCACAAGTTACATTCTCGACCTTTCACTAATATACTCGGGTGTAGCAAATAGCTCGGTTATGATGATATGACTGTTAGGATTATTTTGTAGAATATGCCCTAAATCCAACGTCTCCAAAACTTTGCGTTGCTTTTTTATTAGTCAACTTTGATAATATTTTTTTTAAAATTTTGTACCGTTTTATGCAGATTGATGGTCAAAAGTATCATTACCTATGTGGAGGGTAGGCTTTTCAGAAGATAATTTCCTTCTTTCATCATGTAACTTATGTCACTGTTGAGCACGAAATTTGAAATATTTGATGTATAAAACAAGTGAAACATGAACGTTTACCTTCGAACGGCTCGTACGGCTTACTGTACAGATTAGCATGTTTGAAATTCATTTTATGTTTGAGCCGGAGAGTCAAACAACATACATCCAACACTGGTAATCTATACCAGCCTATTTTCATTCTAATATATTTTCACATACTTTACGACATGCATAAAAGTATAATCAAAAAGAAAATGACTAATAATTTTTCAGTCGTAACGATACCTGTTTCCATCTTGCCCATAAAACCAAAAACATGCATTTGGATCGTCTGGGTAAGTCTGACCGGGTAAGATGTAGTCATCGCTGCCCATTGTTGTAAACATAACAGCATGGTTTAATAGAATCAGTATAAATCCGCGAACTGCAGTTTCCATAGTGTCAGTGTACCGTTTGCTTATCTACAAAAGAGATATAATATTATCATAAAGAGTATTTCTTGTAATGTTATGCTAATGGTTCTACTCCGGAATAAAAAAGGACGTGATGCGTTCTACAGACTCAGTACGCCAAAATGATCACGTGATGCCGGTACAAACAAGCCCACATGTGTACTAACGCGTATGGAGATACACATACGACTATGTGCGTTTGCGCACATGGATTTGTTTGTACCTTGGTCCATTCGAATTCGGGTTTAGCCTATTACGAAGACACATTTAAACGTATAGCCAAGCGCAAAACAGATGATTATAGTATGTGTCATTTTAGCACTGATGAATTAAGTTCCGGGAATTTTGAAACTTTTATCCGATTAATTAACAATGTCGGAGAGCTGTTACTAGTTTGGAAGATTGTGTTGTATCATAGAGACGCGTGTCAATTAGAAAATTTAACGGGTGCTGTTACAACTAAATTATTGGCTGATCATAATCGGGCCTATGAGTCGCCACCATAAAACCCTCCTAATTCCATTCGTGCAGAAATTCAAGGGCATTCTGGTATCCTTATAGTCAGTCAATATTACAGAAATAACGGGCGACGCGCTGACCATTGACGTTAATTATGGGCAAGGGCGAGGCTTGCCTAAGCCATTAATTTTAGCTTTCCCTGAGTCCGCGCCCATATATAAACGTTAATGGTCAGCGCGGAGAGTCTGTTTCTCGTTATATTATCAACGACCTATCCCCCCCCGAAATCGTCAAAATATACAAAACAAGTCATCGTTGATGACACAGTCCCCACTTGTTAATGGGTACTTTGATTACAGGTCCTCAGAGAGGATAGAGTCCTCTTCATTAGGTCTGTGATAAAATACTTTTGAATAAATTCGCTTGATACATGTCTGAGCTGTAGTTCAGGACATGAAAAAATCGTAATAAAATGGCGGCCTTATTGGATCGTATCACAGAACAAATCTATGTGCATATGTATGACAGACATCCAGCTCTATGGGTTTGCTCAGAATTAGATATACGCATAATTAATGAGGTACAGTATGAAGCATCATGCCATATATGAAGGGTGTACCACTTGTGGTTACTGAGCTATGGACAAATATGTATATTTGAGGTCAAAGGTCATCGAGGTCATGTGACATTTTGTCAAAAAATTGTATTGCTAAGTTATCGCTATATACCAAAAATCAGACCTCTAGCTCTATTGACTAGCTCAAAATTAGATATGCGCATAATTAATGGGGTACAATATGTGGCGTCATAAGCTGTCCCATCATACCATATATGAAGGGTGTAGCACTTGTGGTTACTGAGTTATGGACAAATATGTATATTTGAGGTCAAAGGTCACCGAGGTCACATGACATTTTGTCAAAAAAATTGTATTGCTAAGTTATCCCTATATACCAAAAATCAGACCTCTAGCTCTATTGGCTCGCTCAAAATTAGATATGCGCATAATTGATGAGGTACAATATGTGGCGTCATAAGCTGTCCCATCATACCATATATGAAGGGTGTAGCACTTGTGGTTACTGAGTTATGGACAAATATGTATATTTGAGGTCAAAGGTCACCGAGGTCACATGACATTTTGTCAAAAAAACTGTATTGCTAAGTTATCCCTATATACCAAAAATCAGACCTCTAGCTCTATTGGCTTGCTCAAAATTAGATATGCACATAATTAATGAGGTACAATATGTGGCGTCATAAAGTGTCCCATCATACCATACATGAAGGATGTAGCACTTGTGTTTACTGAGTTATGGACAAATATGTATATTTGAGGTCAAAGGTCACCAAGGTCACATGACATTTTGTCAAAAAAAATTGTAGTGCTAAGTTATCCCTATATACCAAAAATCAGACCTCTAGCTCTATTGGCTTGCTCAAAATTAGATATGTCGCATAATTAATGAGGTAACATATGTGGCATCATAAAGTTTCCCATCATACCATACATGAAGTAGTAGCACTTGTGGTTACTGAGTTATGGACAAATATGTATGTTTGAGGTCAAAGGTCACCAAGGTCACGTGACATTTTGTCAAAAAAATTGTATTGCTAAGTTATCCCTATATACCAAAAATCAGACCTCTAGCTCTATTGGCTTGCTCAAAATTAGATATGCGCATAATTAATGAGGTACAATATGTGGCGTCATAAGCTGTGCCATCATACCATACATGAAGGGTGTAGCACTTGTGGTTACTGAGTTATGGACAAATATGTATATTTGAGGTCAAAGGTCACCGAGGTCACGTGACATTTTGGAAAATAAATAGTATTGCTAAGTTATCCCTATATACCAAAAATCAGACCTCTCGCTCTATTTTCTCGCTCAAAATTAGATATGCGCATAATTAATGAGGTACAATATGTGGCGTCATAAGCTGTCCCATCATACCATATATGAAGGGTGTAGCACTTGTGGTTACTGAGTTATGGACATATATGTATATTTGAGGTCAAAGGTCACCAAGGTCACGTGACATTTTGTCAAAATATCTGAGATATCTGCGTGAACGGATGGACTCACGGATGGACTCATGGACGGACATGACCCAATCTATAATCCCCCTGGACTTCATCCGTGGGGACTAAAAACTGTGTCACTGCATCCTTTTTGCAATATGAATACGATGAGAAACTAAATTATTATTTTTCTTGGCCTTATACATGGGAGTCTATGGACTGCCTTATACATGGGAGTCTATGGACTGCCTTATACATGGGAGTCTATGGATTGCCTTATACATGGGAGTCTATGGACTGCCTTATACATGGGAGTCTATGGACTGCCTTATACATGGGAGTCTATGGAGGTGAAAACTAAAAAGTCCTCTAACACAGCCAAATTTGATTGCATTGTGAAACAAATCGCCGTGCATCTGTATGAGGTAGAGTACTATCCTTGTGCAAAGTTTCAAAGAAATTGACCTGGGCATGTCTGAGATATCTGCGTGAACGGACGGACGGAGCACGCACGGAAGCACGCACGCACGCAAGGACATGACCAAACCTATAAGTCCCCCCGGACGGTGTCCGTGGGGACTAAAAATCCCATGTAAACGACAACGGGGCCCTAGAACTTGTCAATGAGAAGTTCGCGCGGTGCAAAAAAAATTTGCAAATCCGGAGATTTTTTTTTTTAAAAAGTTTCTAAACTTGGCCAACAAGTGCTCCATTTTATTTTGTGATTGATTTTGATCTTTATATAAATCACAATTTTCGTTTTTGCAGTAAGCTTAAAGTTACTACAGCAAAAAACAGGATGGTTGAACAGTCTCATATACATTACGTTTACTTTTTTGTACGTGGCACACAAGTTTTGTAGATAACATTGTAGATAAAAAGAACTGACTCATTTGAGTGTCTGGATAGAACACACAAGGGAATAGCTTAATTAGTTATCGAGTTGATAGTAGAGACCGAAGTTAATTAGGACAGCACTCTGACTAAACAAACCATAATACAACGTATATGTACTGATGCCAATCTGTCTAGACACACAAGGATAAACAGTGGAGTGGAGAGTTACATGATTAGTATTTCATTCAAATGAGTTGGTTCTTTTTATCTACAATGTATCTACAAACTTGTGTGGGACGTACAAAAAAGTAAACGTAATGTATATGAGACTGTCCAACCATCCTGTTTTTTGCTGTATGTTTACGATATTTGTCATATTCATGGGTATGTAAATAAACCATTACTGTGCATTTCTGGACAGTCACGTGGTTCAGCTCGACCAATTAAAATGCGATGGACAGAGCATGGTAATATAATACGTTATGTATAAGATGCACTCAGAGAATGCATCACAGTTGTAACATGTAAATGTTTCGAAACAAAACAGCCGATCTGCAAAAACAAAAAAACCTAACATTGAAACTGTAAATACATATTGAGTACTTGGTTCCACAACTTGTTTACTACCCTTCAACTGATGTGTAACACAGAACGTCTGACACTTGTAAAACTTAGTCTTGGACATAATTTCTTTACTTGGTATATTTTGTATCGTTTATAAAGATATGTTCAAAGAAGTGTTTTCCTACCTATGATAATGGAATTAATCTGTACGGAATGACGTCAGAATATTTGAAGGAATGTTTATCTTTCCTGTATACATCATTTCGAAACAATGAGTCAGTATGAATGAAATCATCGTTTTTTTTTTCCCAGATCGATCAACCCGCGAAAGATTTGCTACATGTAACAGTTAGAATAGAAAAACTTAAAAAATGGTTGATTTTGTTCTGAAGTTTATACGACGATATAACTCGTTTGTAATCTGGGGGGGGGCATTCAAGTATTCTGTGCAAATAAAAGTGTAAAAAAACTTCGTGAGTGTCGCTATGTAAGTATTATATATATATATATATATATATATATATATATACTATATATATATATATATTTATATAAATATATATATACACTACAGACTACAGCTAGATTGCATTGTAGCCTGATTTTTTTCTTTTTCGTTCAAAACAAAGGAAACTACTCGTAATTGAATGACCGTGGTACTACTTGTCTTTTAGTTGTGGTAACACAGTCATTACGTCACGAGTATTTTTTCCGAGCTGAATGAAGAAAGTTAAACTCTACAGTAAACACGTGCAAAATATCATGGATGCACCTCGGGCACATTTCAGTCATTTCTATTCATCGGTTGCGTCAGGAGGGTCAGTGAGAAACTTCATTTACCTATGTCTATTGTCGCAAGTGTCCTTCAGCTAAACGTTTCTCTCACGAACTTATACACAAGCTCAAATATAGCTTAGGCCTAGAAATTTATCTTCGACAGAGATAAGCTTCTTTTCAAGAAAAAAAACATTGATGCTCGACGGTGCTGACAGTTTTAGGTCAGTGCAGTCAGCCGCGTCCAACACCCCTTGGGATTGCGCGAGAAATACTGCCGCCATGTTGTTCCTATTGTTTTACATTAACGCATCAAAGATCAACGGACAGCAAAAAAATCCACACGAAAAGAAAATGAAGACATACACGCTGGCTATCGTGACATAGAACGATCAGTGGATAGTTTTCCAATCGTTTTCAAAGGCGGATAAGCTAAGTTTAAGAAGGCAAAAAATTTAGATACCTTACCAACCGTCACATATTTTATAACAATCAATATTTAACTATTATGCTTGCAAAGATATCAAGTATGGTAAATTTATTTGTCTATTACACAATACTGCATGGGATCCACCGTACAATGTTTATTGCTTTTGTTTGGACTTGATACGACAAAACCTTTCTTCTCCATGGATTGGAAAAATATCGCTTGATAGTCTATATACGAAAGAAACAGAGGTTTTGGGCAATTTTATCGAATCTTACTAGCATGAATTTAACCGTAAACATTGCCTTGTGCCTGACAGCGGAACATTCTATTCTGGAAACGATTTTCCACTCCAATTACAACTGATAGGCCATGGTATGAGCACTAAAAATAGTTGTGCAAGTCAATTCTTACATAATCTTAATCTATTAAACAACAATCGAAAAAAGGTAATATACACTGGACTACGGAGGACATGTTTCAGTGCCTTAATCGCTTGCCATTTACACTGAGAACTTTGTCCTATATTATCTCACGATACGTTCCAAATAAAATTTTTATACAATACGATCTTTATAAAAACACCTACCACATTCACGCTAATACTTGATGCAGAACCATGTTGTCAAACATTAATACTGGAGACCGGTGAGCTCCTTATTTAAAGCTATGAGTACACGTTTCAGGAAGATTTGGAATTACCCATACCAAAGTAGGAAACAAAATGGCAGTGTGACTCAACAGCATAGCTCATAAAGTGTAACAATCTGGTTCAAAGGTCGTGTCGTGTCAACTGTCTGAATGAACGACCAATTTGTGTTTTGATATGTGACCAGACAAACGGGTGTGTGTTTATGCTCAGTTGATGGCTAGGTGTAGTGCTAGCACTCAAGTGTAATTGTTTCTTGTTGAATACAATCTATAAGTCTAGGAGCGTGGAACAATTTAGTGAGCATGCACAATTTATGATACACACAAGCCTGAAATAAAGATATTTCAGGGCCTTTTTCAGTCACTTTCCTTGAAAAGTGCTGTGCGACACCAGCAATAGGTATTGCTTATACATCGATATTATCAATAAAATATATGATAAGATATATAACTTGTTTTTCACTTGCATCTTAAATAATTCAAACCTTGTCGGCATGCGGGCGACGTTGTATATGTGATATGTATATTTATCTTTTGAAAGGCGGGCCTTTGCTAAATAAATGTTTGACAGAACGATGAAGTAGTTTGGCATGTGTGTTTGGTGAGTAAGAGGTGCAATAACGAAACTATATAAATTAAAGCAAATATGCACAATGTAACTTGTTCGTTTACAAATAACATGAAGACTTTTCTATTTTTTCAAATCGGCCCTCCTAAAAACGGTACTCTCTTTTCAATATTAAATACATTTACAAACATGCGTTGAAGAGATAGCATCATAAACGGCAATAAGCTGAAATGGACAACTTGAAACATAAATGTGACAACCGAGCTTAAATGAGTTGATAAGAAGAGAATTAATGCTTGAGAAACTACTCTAAACCATGAACCCATTTGCGTATATTAACTGAATAACTATTCAAGTCACCACAGCACGATGAGCGCCAGTAGACGTAGACACGTAACTCGTTTTCGCGCCAATATAGATTTTAATATATGTAATATATGATTCTAATATTTTGCTATGCTTATGCTAATGAATAATATACACCTCAACCATACCATTTCAATATCTTTCCTCAAGAAGATAATTTGTCCTCAGATCACTGCACTGATTATCTCTCAATGATTTCTGATATTATTTATTCCTGTAGTTGACTATCGATTTGCTACGTTTCAGACTAGTATATTCTCCACTGTCTTTAATCGGCTGGCGACATATATGTCAAAAGACAGACAACTGATAAAACCTTCAAAATTCTAAGGAAAAAAGTGCAAAGCCTTAAGCTTAACTATCAGCTATACTTCATCAACCATTATTCGTCAAATTTCGTTTGACAAATAGTTTAAGTTTCACTTGAATGGTTTGGTTAAAACTTGCACCTTATACCAATACAAATGGCCTCATGAAAAAGTCGGAAAATGTTAAGCAAGTATATAGATCCATTACCTGTGAGATCAAGATTAGTCCCGTTTAGGAACATTTTCGAGATCAAATAATCACTATGTTTTGATACTAACTAGTGTTGTACTTCAATGTGTTGTAACAGAAAAATGCGGTGAAGTCAGATATTTTTCTTTAAAACAATTTATTCAAAAAAGTACTAAATCAACGGGTAAGTTTTGAAAAAGCACTCAAATAATGGTACTAATCCTAGCTGGGCCGGTACAAAACTCCCAAGTTAGTCTCAAGAGATTTGATTCAAGACAGACACTGATAAGAGAGGAAGTGAGTCATTGTCTTGCTTCAGGTTTGATGTATGTCTGATTCGTACACAGTTCACAGCGCAAATCCAACGAGAAAGTCGTGATGTTAATGATGACTTGAATGTGACTCTCTTGAAGTACACACTGACTTGAAAAAGCTCAAGTTCTTAAGTTTACACAACCACCCCTGTAGTTAAAATGAAATGATTCTATCCAGAGAACGCTTCAGCATTCTAGACTTTCCACTGATATACTAATTACAGTTCTTAAAATATCTTCATTTGTGGGAAAAATGACTTCGTAAAATGTACGAGACTATGTAACTCATGGCGAAAACGACCTACATAACAAAACACTAAATAATACAGATTTAAGGAAAGTTAAATGTTGGCTAGAAAACGATACCGGAGATTTACCTGCAAGGCAATTTAACCTGGAGTCAATTCTTGCCAGCGATGTACAATATTTCTAAGAAACAGATGACAAAATACATTATCGTAACTACAGTTTGGCTTCAAGCTAATAACCATATTTTATAGAAATAATGAGACAAAAAGACAACTCTTGCATGCGCTGTGACAGGATTTTCATTGGGTGTGAGAAAAAAAAATACCTTGCGTCAGATAGGATATCGAGTCCCTTTTTGTTTGAATCTCGTTTCACGGACTGTATGAGGTATATAAGTTCGAGAACGAAAACGAACATACAAAATGACGGTCCTGTTGCTAGATTACGCCTACGATATAAGTGTTAGAATTGTTTAATAACAAATTGGCACTTCTGAATGTTTGTTCATTTAATGTAGAAGTCATGCTCTCTGTTATCACGTAACGGGTCTCATAGAAAGGAGATTATGACGAAGATGAAAGTCTGAATGCAAGTGTGTTAACAAAACACGTTCTTGCTCAAAGTTAAATCTTCAAGCACAACTGACGACACTGATCTCCTGTGACCCTTTCCTTTGTGTTAACTTCAATTGTTAGGTTTCAGTGTTTTCTTAAAGTTGTCGAAACACGTTTGTGGATACGTTAGAGTTGAACTCTGAAGACAACTTCAAAACAAATGCAAAACACTAATAGCTTGTAAAGGAAAATTACATCAAGTGACTTTTCGACAAGCGCAATATATGAACCGAAGAATTATGATAAAACGTCTAAATGTCTTTAAATCATTATTGTAACACATAATGTAAACAAAATAATATGAATAATTTCGAGATTTGTCCCACGTCCAAGCTCCCTCCCTACCTATCCATCTATCCATTCACATACACCCACAAACATGTACTCACACACGCACACAAACACACGTTGCTGGCTGTTAAAAGAGGCCTCGCAGGGCAATGGTAAAGGTGCCTATCTCACTATTTGCCCGGAAAGCCTTTAAAATTACTATAATTTTCTAACAAAATATTACTGAAAAGCTTCAACTTTTGCTTAGAGAGAAATTAGATCTATCAAGCATTTTTGAAGATGTATGATCAATTTGCAAATATGCCACTCCGTTACGATCTTTTTTTAAAACTTTAAAAGTGCCTGGTTGGTGAAACGAGCTTCTGGTATTGAGGGTGTGTGAAATCATGTAATTGTTGATAATCTACTTCATTTGTTGCATTCCCAGGAACATTTTCATAGTCAGAGGTACCTCTGTCTTGTTTGAGATCTGAAATTATAGAATCGATTATTGTTAGATGATTAGTGAAAACATTTTTATTGAATGGTAGTTATAGAATTTTCTGAATTATTCTTCTAAGCTGCGCAGCTGAGTATTACCATTTGTATCATTATCATTCCGTTGTTGCTTCCTTAATGCTACCTGCAGGTGCCTCCTTGTTTTTTTCTCGAATGTAGTTTCGATATTTACCACATTTAGAAATTTATTATCTAGTTTCGGCATCACGGATATCCCTGCTTCGTTTTCAAGCAGCACAAAAACTATGAAGGCACGTATAGACATGGATTGTCAATCAAATACTTTACATGCCTCTTTGATGTTGATGGTGAGCTAATCCGCGAAAACATAAATTTGGACAACTTTAGCATTCTGAGTCTACAAGCACAATTCAACATTCCGTATTGGTTTGCCAGATTATGGATAATGAGAGAGGTTAATTCTAGTCCGTCGATACACACATTTTGATATCGTGTTTGTTGGATAAGAGATCAACTAGTGACGCCGCATCTTTCTTACATTATTATAGATCCGTCAGGAGATTCAGTCCATCTACCTTTAAGGCCGATAAGCTGCTAAACTGGTAGTTAAACTATCGCGGTTGTAAGAAAGGCAATGATATTATACCTCTCTTCGCAGCTTTCGATTGCTTTCTAAGCCATTAACTGTAGTAATGTGTGACATGTATGTCAATCATTCAAAGTTATGATAAGTGTTTATATTATCAGACCATGACTATTTATTTCTGACTATTATAATCGAAAATTTCAGAACATCTTCATTTCTCCAGTAGTAGCAAAATACAGGTCCTGGAGTTTTTAATTTTTCACCTGCCTCTTCAGGACAAATTATTACTGTGACAAATTAATCGAAATACTTTAGCAGTGATATATATTTAGCGAGTAACTTCTTACCATTCCCTTCAAGAGAACTGTGGGATTCGTCTCTGCCAGATATATCTAGCATCTGATATTGTATGTAAATTCTCGAAGATGATGATAATCTTGACGGTGGCCAGCAGGAGAATTGCGAGCGTTTTCATACTCACGACCTCTCCTACACGGTCTCATCTCTGAGAGAGAGTCAGTGAAATATGTAACATAATAATTATCGCAGAAAATAACAAAAGAATCTGCAAATAAATATTTTTTCAACAAATTTAAATTTAATTACTACATGAAATGTTAGTTTTCCTGGTCTTATTGTCTTTGTCCTCTATGACACAAGTTTTGGCAATCTCCTTAAAGATCCAACATTGCAGAAACAAAGTGACACTGAAAATTAAAAAAAAAATACATGAAATACATTCTGTCCATATAAATGATTTTTAAATAGTGTATATTTTGCTCTTTTACATGTTAAACGTAAAGCATTCAAGTATTTTAACCGAACAATAAATATTAACCACATGAAACCAGCCAAAATACTGCAAGTAGGTGCATACTTATTATACTGATTATGAGTGTACAGGTATAGCCGGCCCCTCTTATCAAACAACACCGCGGTGAAACATCCGTTGGTTAGAACCATTGATCATACATTTCTAGAACAAGTTATGTTTTAAAGTTTGGAGGTGGTTACTCAAATTCATCATGGTTGCCTGGGGGTGTTACTCAAAATTTCGGAGTTTCTAATGTAATTCCTCCCACCCCAGGCCGTCAACAATGACGGTTCCCTAAACGGTGCACGCTTGATCGAGCAGAACGACCAGGGCTGATATCTCACCGAAAATTTAAGAACAAACCTGAAGCTACTCTACAAAGAAATTCACAGACCCTTGCCCTGGCCTTTGACGCATCAGTTTTTGAGCTTTTATACCAGTATAAAGGCATTCTGAATACAGCGGTAAATTTCCGTCCAAGTTTGAAAGCAGAACGTTGACATTCTGCAATGGACGCTGCCAACTTAACCTTGCTGCTAGCCCCACTCCGATCTCGGCCCCGCTATCGACCCAACGGATAAAACAACGCCGTAGTGTAAAATCCGTTGGTCAGAAGCATTGATCGTAAATTTCCAGAACAAATCATTTTTTAAAGTTTATGTATTTTTGATCACGTTATCCAGGTTTACAATAACGTCTCTCTCAGCGTGCTGTGTATAATTGTCACCGGAATTCCCCATGCAAGTATTAGAGACGTTACGTGGTGGTAAGCTAAGCTCCCTCCGATCTTCTCTGGACAACAGCCAAAACGCGCAAATTGTGCAGTTGTTCAAGTCTGATATAGGAATCATTAGTTGATTACCAAAAAAGTAAACAACACAACCAAACCGAGAGGTTTGTTAGCTGTTGGGCCGGGTCAGCAAGGGGGCGACTTTGCAGATAGGCCGGAATTTCTCGCATTAAAACTGAAGCTCTATCGCAGGTAGCCGGTAGTGTCATGGGGGTACTCATGTATTACGGTAGTCCTCGTGGTAATTAGATTCCAGTTACGTTGGATATGATTTTGAAGCACTTTAAAATTTCTAAGTAAGGCTTTTGCACTGCATTCAAGATATAATGAGTTCCTCTCTGAACGATTTCAATTACGGAAACGATATGTGAAGTTGATGGGCTTTGTTGCATATCCTCTACAGCATAGCGTACGCCGTAATCGAGAAGAAGCCATATAGTTATACTAAACATCTCTTTAGTAGACGGAGCAGAGTCAAATCATTTTATTCTTAACGAAATTTTGTTAATAGTCGCGCCAGCTGCTTACTGACTACGCATGCGCAGATTTATAATATACTCTGCGAGTAACCGGAAGTTTCCCCGACTTTCATGGGCGCCACCATGTTTTTGATTGCTTGTAAATAAACAAATACGAAATGTTACACGTGTGCCATCAATAAAATAGATATCTCATTTATATAGCCAGTAAGTATTATTATTCACCATGTCACTGATACAAAATATCGTTACTATCACGCCTAAAATAGAAAAAGAGAGAAAAGTGTCGTCCATATAAACGAGGACATACACAAAGAATGCTGGGATCGAATTTTGGAAAACCGACCTCTGTGTCTGTAACCTCCACAAATGTAATAATCTCCACAAATGTAATATCAACCACAATTGTAATAAAATGCACCCATAAATGTAATATCGCCCATAAATGTAACAAAAATCAACCATAAATCTAATAAAAACACCAACCAAAATGTAATAAATGGTAACCATAAATGTAATAAACAATCACCCATAAATGTAATACTTGTCAACCATAATGTAATGAATCTATTTTGTCGTTGCAATTGAGGAATTAGCCCTTGAATATTTATCTTTGTAATAAGGAAAGAACTCCACACATTATTCATTTCTTAATTGTTTGCGTTCAGTGTGTTTTGCATATTTGAAAGTGTATTTACGTTTCCCTGTTTTATGTACAGAACTGATTGGCCTGGCTAGACACAGCCGTACTTTACGTAATCCATCTTCTCAATTCAGTCTTCGGTGAGATAAATTGTGTGGAATAATCGATAGATTGTCTGTATTCCATGTTATCCCATTTGAAGTTTGTTCCTTCACTAGGGATGCCAGGATGTCTAATTTTGTTCTACTGTGTTCAAGGTAGTGTTCGTATTGTTTTTTACTAGATTGAAATATATGTTCTCGTCAACATGTTTTGTGTCGTAAGTTTCTGTTATAAGGTTTTATATTTCTCTGTTATTTGTTCATCTGTCATAAACTTTGTGTGGTATCACTGGTTGACGAGTTATTTTGACGCTTCCTTATTATGTAATTATCACTGTCAGTGTCTAGAACTGCTGTACATTTCCACTTCCATTATCAAACGGTTTGATCAGTACCTCGCCGTTTTCTGATAGCGTTCTCAAAGTATTCTGTTCTGTGTTTCGGAAAGGAAACCTAGTTTCAGGAAAGTATGCAATAACATTACACTAGTCTTATTAAAGTTATTATTTACTCAAGGCATTGATAAACAAATGATCACATATGCAAGTTCAAGTTTATTACATTTATGTTGAGTTTTATTACATTTATGGTTAATTTGTTTATTACATTTGTGGTTCCGGGTTGTTACATTAAAGGTTGACTTTTTTATTACAGTTGTGGTTGATTTTTATTACAATTATGGTTGATTATTACATTTGTGGAGATTATTACATTTGTGGAGGTACAGTGTCAATGACTAGATGCAAAATTGCCAGTTGTTAGACTCAGCGCTATAGTTTTCAGCTCGCAAGTTGAAGTTGGGCAGTGTAGTTTCTATTGCAACGATAATGATGGCACAATACGTCCTTGTTAACACAATATGTTTGTATCATGGTACAATTTGCCAATTATTGTGTCCAACATTTTTACACATGAAACAGAAGATCTTGCAGCGTATCATGTACATGAACTGTTCTCACCAGAAGGTAAACTGGGCCACAGAGTAACATACACAGAGTCGCAACGCTTGCATGCCTTTTGTTCCATGGTCGTCTCGGTAGACTATTGGCTTTTCATATTAAAATGAGCTCCAAAGGTGTTAAACTTTTTGGAGGCTTTGTTTGTGGTTGATAATTACACGAGATTATGCGAAAAATACGACGAGATGGCATCGTACTGCCAGTCGCGTAGCAACCATAGTTACTTTGTGAGCTCTCAGGCCAGAAACACTGCTTCACGCCAATCAAAACATAACACGCCAGCAGTTTCATAAACATGTCCTTCCTTGACGCACGTGTAAAAGAGGGTATGACTGACCGTAAACCATTGAGTAAAACCAGACAGTATCGATAAAAGACTTTCAAATTTGGTTCAAACACACTCATTATATATTCATAAAAATAATCCATAATCCAATAACTTGTAATAATTTGTAAGACAATAGTTGTAAACATAGACACAAAACAGCACAGAACAGACAGTAAATAGACGGTACACAAACAAAGTCAAATTCATGAAAGAAAGATATATGGACCTCTGGCCAAAAGACCAAGAAGTGATGTCAGGTGTTTCGAAAATAGTAAGCGCATCCTGCCCCACATGTGGCACCCGCCATATATCAATCTGTAAGTCAGATAGGTAGTGGTCACTAACTAAGGCCCCATGTCACCGATGCCATCAGTGATCATTTGTCGAAGAGAGATATTGTATTTATCTACCAGCTTGCGATACCTGCCAAAAAAGCGTTTGAATGTAGAGACAAGTCTTGCTCTGGTGTAACCTTGATTTAACAGTTTGTAAGAGAGATGGCCATGTCTCTCTACAAAATAACCATATGAACTGCATGCTCTTGCATATCGAATAAGCTGGGAAATGTATACCCCATAAGCAGGTGAGAGTGGAATATTACTAATGAGGTGTGGAAAAAATTGATTATATGATACTAAAGTTGAAATCATCTCTCTTGTCATATAGCCTTGTGGAAAGGTGACCATTAGAGTCAAATTCCAGTAAAATGTCCATATATGAAGCAGAAGAGGCCGTTTCTGTAGTTTCTTTAATCTCCAATCCTGGAGGATAAATCATAGCGAGATATTTACTGAATTCAGAGTTATTCAATGAAATAACATCGTCTATGTATCTAAATGTAAGGTTGAAAGTACGAGCTACAGAGACCTTTTTCTGCTTGATAAGGTTCTGGATAAATTCTGCCTCGCATGAGAACAGAAATGAGTTGGCAAGTAAGGGAGCAAAGTTAGTGCCCATGGGAATTCCTATACACTGTTGGAAAATGTGTCCTCCAAATTCAACAAATATGTTGTCAATGAGGAAATCAAGCATACTGATAATATCTTTCTCGGTATAAAACACTTTAGCGTTAGTAATATTTTTAACAAAATATGTAGAATTATATACCGTTATGAACCGTTTTTGTAGAAAAATGCTTGGTTGATGTGAGGAATTTTTTAAAACGGTAAAACTCATTTTCCTGAAGCTCAAAACACTCCCATTTTCGCCAGCACGCCAATTCTGCTCAGCACCACACGACAACAACAACACAAACTTTGCCGAACATACTTTCGCTTAACAGTTGGCGAAAATTACCGAAGGATTCATGGTCGGCACTCTTCAGAAAAGAGAGGCGAGAGCAACCTGAGGCGAGGCGAACATGGATGGGTTACGTAACCGCTTCACGCATTAAACAATACCCGTTGCCACTCTATCTATGTTTCTCTATGACTGGGCATAGTTGTCGTACAAACGTATATAGCAAGTACCAATAATTATATTTTATCCTTTACTATTACTAATCACGTATCAACATACTTCTACTGCATAATGAAAGAAACAACTACTTCAAAGATTATGATGGTGAAGTATTGATTTTTTATTAATGCCTTTTTTCTCTCTCGTGTCCATTCATTCACCAAACTTATTCTGCGAACCGTCGGTGACAACGTGTAATTCAGGGCGAGAAGTTAAGCCCACTTGACTACCGACTGACTCCATCCACAGTCCCTCTCTTTAGTTTAGCTGTTCAAGACTTGTGTTTGCACAGCTTACTTAATTCGGAAAAATCTTTGAACACTTATCTTTTGGGTATTTCGCCGAACTTTCGCGCGTTTTGCTTTTTTTGCCGAGTCGCCACGTTTTGATTGACAAGATCGTTTGGAACAGCGAGGGTCTCTATTGACGCCATGGTAAAACTTGCATAGATGTGGTTGAGCATGCGCGGTGCTCTTATTAGGTGTCGTTTCGTATGTCAACAAAGCCTGACTTCTAGTTCGGATAAGAAATCATTTTTGACTTCTTTTTACTGTGAATTGTATATGTTTGTGAGGCGGGCTGTGCATGCACTGCGTGCGATCCAGTATCAACTATGCTCTACTCTTATATATTAAAGATGTCATTTCACACAAATATGAAAAAAAGTTAGCTTTAGGCCTATTGGGCCTTTAACAGCGTAGATTTGTCAACACTGATGATGTATAGTTATTCTTATTTCTTGCTTATGTTAGAGTAACTCAATGCTTTATCAACAATTAACAACGAGACCTCAAATACTTGATTCTTGTCTTTTAGAGACGTCAAATACCTGATTATTGTCTTGAAAGACCAAATATACTTTGACAACTGTGTGCTGTTCAATTATTTCCTCTTACCCAGCGATTGCATGAGATTAGCGAAGTGCGTCTTATAGTGGTGGCAATGTAAACCTTCTCCTTGCTGTCCTCGTTATACCGTGGCGTTGTGAACGACACCTAAGACTTGACAGTCACCCTTCAAGGGCCTTTAGACTTGTCCCTGCAATTATAATCAGCTGGTCGATTTTGACGTCGGCCTCATGTGATTACCCATTACTCTGAGATTTTATTATACTTGCATATTCTTCATAAAGCTGTATCTCACTTAAACTCCGTAAGACGCGGAAACTAATACCAGCAAGAAGTTTCTAAAACGTGTTGATAAACACTTTCCAAAGGGATCTTTACATCACAATCTTAGTTCTGTCTGAAAATCGCAGGACATATGAAACTTATCATAAGTAATAGATATTTATTAGATATTATTACTTTGTACTTGAAGTAACTTGTGTTAACTTATTATATACACTGTACTTTTCGCATCAAGCAAAGTAATTTCCTACGAGGACACCCCCATATATATATATATATATATATATATATATAATATATATATATATATATATATATATATATATATATATATATATATATATATATTATATATATATAGGTAAAGTTAAACTCACCATACGTGTCTGTAACTTCATAGTATTCATGATTCCTATTGATCACAAGATTGAAGAAAGTAAATAAGTATGTATGATGTATATATGTATCTATGTATCTATGTATGTATCTATGTATGTATCTATGTATGTATTGACTTACAGTGAATTTCAAAATGGCTTGAAATTACGACGTTTTTGGGTGATTAGAAATATCAAAATGCAAACGATGTTTGTTGATAAATTTTGCAATAATTTAATCGAATACGACGTCCACTGTTCTCACTTACAGAACACGATCAGTGTAGGAAAAAATCAATCGTTGTACCGACCCTTGCATACTGTACTGAATATAGACTATCGTTAGCGTTCTGTGCAGTTTTATCGTTAGGAAAAGATAATGAAAGAATGTTCAAGTAGTCAGTGCACAAGTCAGTTTTTTCAATGGGAGCGCGGCAACTCTGACGATGTTGATCGTGGCATGTGTGTAATGAATGCATGTGGCATCATTTCTTTCGCAAGAAACGTTTATCTAATCACCCAAGCACGTTGTAAATCACAATATTTCGAGATTCACTGTAATACCACACATTGTAGAATGTACTCAGTTATATTCAGTTACGCAGTAGTTATACTATATGTTTCGTTAAAACATTCTTAATGTTAGTTAGGAGGTTTTATCGGCTTTTATATTCAAAAACTTGGGCCTCAGCCATTGCAGTGTATTTCTATATATGTATAGAGAGAAACGAGTGAATCAAGTCTTTAAATTATATATTTTTGCTAGCTTAAACAATCTCTGTTCGAAAAGTGATATTGATTTAAGTATCTCTTTCTTTGCCAAAGAGAAATTACTTGCCATATTATATATTAGATATTTTAGACGGAATTAAAGAGAGAGATCGCTTATTTAGGAAATTAAAAAAAAACACGGGGAGGACAGCCTATTCAGGCAGTTCCGCCTTCAGACCAATAAGGTTTCCAGACTTGTAAAACGAACAAAATCCGAATTCTTCAAGACAAAATTAGTCAATTGTGGAAATAACAGCACAGAGATTTGTAAAATCTTGAAAAGCTTGGAAGCTCCCCTTAAAAAAGTTGGTTCTACTTTCACAAATATTGGCTTGGTTATAGGCAATGAGGTTTGTTTTGATAAAACAAAAGTTGCACAAAGATTTAATCACTTCTTCAGCACAATAGCATCTTCACTTGTTGACAAACTACCTCCTATGTCGATGTCAGGTAAGTTTGGCATAGACCACGTCAAACATTTTTACTCTAACAAAGGAGTTGTAGAAAACGGTTTCAAACTGTCCGTTGTTAGTGATTAGATTTAGACAATATTCCAGCCAAATTTATTAAAGACGGCGCTGAGCAAATTGCTGCTCCTCTAACTCATGTTATTAATTTATCAATTCATCAACAAGTTGTTCCGAATGATTTAAAAATGCCAAAGTTGTCCCAGTTTACAACAAGAATGACAAAACTTTTGAAGGGAATTATCGGCCAGTATCGATTACAAACATTGTTTCTAAAGTTCTGGAGAGAATAATTTATGACCAGCTAGAAGAGTACCTTTTGAAAAACAACTTACTGTATGAATTTCATTCAGGATTTCGACCAGGGTACTCACTGATACATGCTTGATTTACATCACTTATCACATTAAACACCAATTGACCAGGGTAAACGAACAGGGATGGTGCTTATCGACCTTCAGAAGGCATTTGATACCGTGGATAATACGATCTTATTAGATAAGCTTAAAGCGTTAGGCCTGAGTCACAAAGCTGTTCGTTGGTTCAGTTCTTATCTGACTGGCAGACAGCAAGTGGTCAACGTAAATAATCATAATTATGTCACCATTTAATCAGATTAATTGTGGGGTGCCTCAAGGATCGATACTAGGTCCGATTCTGTTTTCAATATATGTTAATGACATGTGTTCTGCTGTAAATTGTAAACTCTTTTGTATACTGATGAGTCAGCACTGATGGTCTCTGACAAGGATATTGGTAAAATACAAAACGAACTAAGCTTAGAATTGCAAAGTTTGAATGAATGGTTAGTGGATAACAAATTGACTTTACATCTTGGTAAAACTGAGTCAATTCTTTTTGGCTCGAATCATTTCTTAAAGAACAGTCTAAGCTTGTAATAGTCTGTAACGATACCAATGTCATCGCCAAGGACATCGTTAATTATTTGGGTGCCGATCTGGATCAAACACTATTAGGAGAGAGTATGCCACACAAACAATTCAGAAGGCAAACATTCGTCTTAGTTTTAGTTTCGCAAACGTAACTTTTTGGACAGGAAAACACGTATACTTCTTGCCAACAGTCTCATTAATTGTCTTTTTGCTTATGCCTGTGCCTACTGTATCAAGGTTTGAAGGTTGTCAGTAAACATAGACTACAAACAACACAAAATAAAATAAGGTTTGTTCTAGATATGGACCCCAGGGAACATATTGGGCCAGCTCACTTTGAAAAACTTGGGTTGCTTTGTGTAGAGCAAAGAGTGTCGTATCTGAAACTGAATCTCATGCATAAAATAATAAGGGGTCAAGCTCCATCCTACCTAACGTCAAATTTTATTACCAGACAGAATGTACACAATTATAATACACGTTGTAGCAATAACTCAGTTTTTATCCCAGGAGGAGCTAAATTATTTCAAACAAGTTTTCAGTACTCAGCTTCGCAGTTATGGAATTGCCTTCCACGTAGTATAAGGAATATTGATCCAATTACAATTTTTAAAAAAGGTTAAATCGTCATTTGCAAGATTCTTATGTCAAACGTGTCAGGAGAGATTTCATTTCATCTTTTGTGTGATTTTCATAGGGTTTTAGTCCTTTTAACTTATTTTTGGAAGTGCTTGTTTTACTCTCTGTTGTCGGATTTCTCACTTTGTACTTTTCCATTTTTTTGTTAGTCTTTGTTAATATGGACCACAGTGGAAATAAGTCGTTCGACATTTCTGTGTAATCCGTGCACAATTTTGTTCATTTTTTGGTGTTTTATGTATCATTTTGTGCAAATAAATAAATAAAAAAAAAATAAAAAAAATATTTTGGTGCAAGAACAACCATAATAAAAAAGAATTATTACATGTCAACAATTTGGCACACTCCGTGTACATGTACTATATAGCCCTGCTTCAGTACATGTGTTTCTGGTGCCGGGAAAACACAGCATCTTACGAAGAACAACATGTACTGCGCGCATGCAATCCATAGAAGAGCGAAGTGCGTGGGATATGTTTGTAATATGTATGAACGTACGTACGTATGTATGTGTGTATTAGTGATTTCCCTTTTGCAAAAAATGCAATTAGAAGTTTTGACTACGGATTAGAAAACTAACATGCGCAAATAAATAAATAAATAAATAAATAAATAAATAAATACCTCTTGCTTTTTTTGCTTTCACACTGCGTTTTTATACATAAAACGATAACTGTTCCAGAAATAATTAAAGCAACAGAAATCAAACTGCAAGTGACAATCAACATGACAGATGATATTCGTGTCGTTCTGTGTTTTTCTTCGCTTGAACGGTTATTGTGGATCATTTCTGCTGTAGCGGATACCATAGGTGCAGTACCAGAAACTCATAAAGCAAGAGAAGGTGATGCTTTAGAGCATTGAAAATGAATAAAATATCATACCGTGCAATGTATTTACTTAAACCGTCATTCGGTCGTATACCATATGGTGTCCTAAATTATTTCATATCAAATATTACAATATTTGTGCAAAAATAGAAATCTGCAAACTTAGAAAAAGTACAGTCATTATAGTAGCTATCATCCAATGTGCTACAAATGAAAACAGATCGTCATCCAACGTAAATATCAGTGGCAGTTTGAGAGCCTTGGTGACGTGTCCTTATCAGCTTTGAAAATCCAGTTAAATGATCGGTTATCAAAATGGGCACTTGCAGCACACTATCGTACCACCTATGCAGATACACTGACAAATAGAAAGCAGCCAAGCAACGCGGCACGCTGTTTGATATCATAGTTGTCTCGAAAAACTAAGGCTCTTTCATATTAAAATGAGCTTCACAGGTGTTAGATTTTTAAGACTTCGATCGTGGTTAACATGACAGATGATATACCGATGAGATTATGCGAAAAGGATGACGAGATAGCATCGTTTTGCCTGTCGCGTTGCAACAACGCTTGCTTTGTGTGCTCTCAGGGCAGAAACACTGCTTCACGCCAATCAAAACATAATACGCTAGCAGTTTCATAAACTCTTCCTTCACTGACGAACTTAAGAAAGGCGATATGACAGATCGTTAACAATTGAGTAAAATCTGACAGTATCGATAAAACACTTTCAAATTTGATTCAATATACTTATTTTATATTCATAAAAATGTGACAGGAATTTTTAAAATGGTAAAACTCACCCCCATCAGCAAGCCAATTCCACTCTGCACTACACACTACAACAACAACACAACTTTGCCAAACATTCTTTCCGCTGAAACACTAGCGGAAACC
The DNA here is from genome assembly GCF_041260155.1 of Ptychodera flava. Classification (NCBI taxonomy): domain Eukaryota; kingdom Metazoa; phylum Hemichordata; class Enteropneusta; family Ptychoderidae; genus Ptychodera; species Ptychodera flava. The sequence continues at coordinate 19,509,537 of NW_027248278.1, forward strand.
CGAAAACTACCAAGGAGTACGTGTTCGGTACTCTTCGGAAAGCAGAGTCGAGAGCTTCCCGAGGCATGGCTTCCATAGAGGGAATTACACAACCGCTTCACCCCTTTAATAATACTAGTTGCTAGTCTGTCTTTCTATTTGTCTGTGGCATGTGTTAACACAATACTACTGATCCTATTGATAAAATTAGAGAACATAAGATTCTCGTCTGGCATGTTACACTACGTCTGAAAAAGTTACACGGCTTGTGAACAGACATCGCACGGTTACATGGTTGTAAAGCTGATTCCGAAGATAGTCGAGTCATATGTCAAGCATTTAGAGAGGACCTTAGTATATCATTAACACCTTCAAACACAACCAGGTGGGCAGTGCACACACATGCCGTGGTCCACATCAAACACCAAAGCTATGAATCGCGGAATGTTATCATAATATGCAGTGCATCATACTGCTGTCTACAATTGTGTTGCAAACTACAACTGTTGCTCTAAAAACCGGCAGAAATACAATCGCGAAAATGAGTACAACAATCACATAATAAAGTGTACGTGGAGGGACCTAGCAATTTGAGTGACGTGACCTTGAGATCATAATCTCTGCCATAGTTGATGGTACAATGCCCACGCAATAGGAGCATGGTATCACCGGAAAAATTTACAGTTGGCTGGTAGATTGGGAAATCTGTTGTCTAAGAGAAAGCAGCATGATGGCTTTTCTCGCATGCCACAATTCAAACATGCGCCCGCGCTTGATTAAAGTAAAGCTCGACTAGTCGCGAGCAATCGCACGTTTTGTGTATCTGGCAAGAATCAAAAAGGCTAAATATTCTGTCCGATGGGATGCGTAGCATGCCTTGGATAAGCAATGAAAATCTTTATTTACCTACAAAGAGAGCGTACATTTATCAATGATAACAATCTTTGAAGGATCACTCAGTCGTGAGAAGTTTAATTGTGGAGTCTTATTCAAATGTAAGACATCTGTATATAAGGGACTAGTCAGTTTCTACGGCCTGGGGGCCGGTGGATTCACGGGGAAGGGAGGGATCACTTGTTTTTGACTTTGGTGATGGGGGGTCACCATGTTTTTGAAATGCCCAATAGGAGGGGGTGAGTGTGGTTTTGCTTTTGACATGGCTCTTACGTGCGAAAAATGCATTGTGCTAGCCACAAATTCTATCATTCAGTTGCATTTTCAATAGTAATAACAAGACATATTTTCAGAGCCCCATGCAAAACTTTAATATACTAGACATTACATACCTGTAATATTTTATAGCATGCCCTTCAGCTGCATGATTTTCATATATCGGATATGTATATATATCACAGATATCTGGATGTTTTCGGCGCACCCTTCGGGCGCAGTAAATTAATATATCAGAGAGATATGTCAGATATATCTTGATGTCTGTAAATTGAAAGTCTGTTTTGCCGAGTGAACTAATCATTATGAAATCTGTAGTTCATATGAAAAGCATGACAAGTTTCTGATACTTTTCTGTTTCGTCTATGAGAATAATAGAAAGTAACATGCACTAATATTTCACAATCACATTTGTCTAACAACATTTCTGGACATCTGTTTTTGCATAAAAGAGCGGAGTATATTCACAGCTCATTCAAAATACTTTATTCAAACTGTAGAATTGACACTTTTAAGTTCCTGTCATACAACTAACATAACAACAATTTCATTAAAACACAGAATGACGTAATGTTTAAATTATACGCCATACACATTATATATATATTATATATTATATATATATATATATATATATATATATATATATATATATATATATATATATATATATATATTATATGTAAACATACATACATACACACACTGAATTGTTCAATTTATATTCCACCTTTTGTTTTACCTTTGCAGCGCGCGGGGAGGGGGAAGGGTGTCACCCTCTTTTCGAATGTTTGAATAGGCAGAGTAACTTTTTTGCGTCGGCAAAAAATAATCCACGCCCACCAGGCCGAAGAAACAGACCAGTCCCTAACATTCAGTTAAATTATGGTGACCGTCGCAAACCTACATTGATCAATCCATATAGGCACTGGTAGGAAAATTTCATTTGCCCTTACCATATTCTGTTGCGGTAGTGGTTTCAATATCACACAAAGGCCCACTCCAACTGCCTTGGCATTCACAGGACGCTGAATTTTCAAAGCAACTTAATCCATTTACACATTTACAATAATGCTCATGACAGCTGCATGTGCAAAAAGAAACTAATGTTAATGTGTCGATAAACAAAATGTTACAAATTTTGAATTAATAAGTCAATCCAGTCCTGTTTTACAACGATAAGGCCATTGTTAGGGGTCAATTCTAAGGGATGATATTGTCCCAATGTTAGGAATTAAACTGACTTTTGCTGACGAATAAAATTTATCAACAATTCAGAACTTGTACACAATATATAAAACTAAAAAGCACTAACTGTTGCGCTCGTAGTTAGGGGAATTACGAGTTGAGAGGTACCAGCCTGGATCGTAATGCTTTCAGTAACTGAAGCCGACACACCAAGATGTTGATTGTAACACAACCTTGTACTTTATTGCAAGATGGCGACCGTAACGGTCACTGTCAACGGTCTGATCTCAAGTCTCCGTCTCTCTCTAGTCTAAGCTCTCTACCAAGTTAAATACATCTCTAAACTTACATAATTATTAAAGTTATCACGTGGTAATTTTCCCGCCAGTCTTTGATTGATTCTTAAGATTAAATAAGATCACACCATGGAATATCCCATTCTCGATTGTTCTCAATGAAATCTTAACCAATAATTAATTAAACTATCACACTATCTCTTATCTGCTTCTCGTACGATCTGAGTCAATGACCTTCACACGTCTTGGCCACGTGAGGGACGCTTCGAGATAAAATCTCTACAGGGAGGGGCGTTACACTCTCCCACCTTTTTTATAACCAGCGTCCTCGCTGTATCATTATCCTCATTTGATTTTGTCGCCTTGAAATCAATATCTACTTCCGATTTCACATCATCAATGAAATCTCTACCGCTGAAATCGGAACTATTGTCACAAACTTCCGAGTATTTCCTACGAGACAATCCGTCCGCATGCGCAATAGACTTCCCTGGTTTATGAACAATTTCAAAATCATAACCCTGCACTTTGAGTATCCAACGAGCGATTCTACCTGAAGGTTTCTTAATTCTGAACAAATACGGGAGATTTGCGTGATCAGTAATAATTTGAAATTTCGTTGAACGCAAGTAAGGGTCGCATTGGGCCAGACCATGTATAACCGCGATAGCCTCCCTTTCTGTAGTTGTGTATCGCTGTTGCGCTGCGCTGAGGGAACGCCCACCATAAACGATAGGTCTCTCTACTCCGTCTTGCTCTTGTGTCAATACAAAACCAACGCTATAGGCCGATGCATCTGTGTATAATTTGAAAGGTTCGCCGAAACGTGGAAATCCTAGAACTGGGGCAGTAATAAGGGCTTGTTTAAGAGTATCAAATGCTTCCTGACACTTATCATTCCAATAAAATTTAACCTCCTTCTTCAACAATTTATAAAGGGGACCAGCAATCTTTGCAAAATCTTTGATAAAACGACGATAAAAGCCAACACAACCTAAAAATGCACGTAATTCAGAAACATTCCTGGGGACGGGGAAATCTCGAACAGCACTCACCTTTTTCGAATCAACAGAAATTCCATCTTTGTTGAGAATATGACCAAGAAATTTCACCTGTTTCTTACCAAAAGAACACTTCTGAGGACGAAGTTTCAATCCAGCCTCACGGAGGCGAGACAAAACCGCGTCGAGATGTTGTAAGTGTTCTTCGAACGTCCTTGAGAAGACAATCAAATCATCAATATACACCAACACATAATGCCATAACATATTCCTGAAAATAAACTGCATAGTACGTTGAAAAGAATTAGCTGAATTTCTCATACCTTGGGGAAGTCGATTAAATTCATACAAACCATCATGACAGACAAAGGCCGTTTTGTGGGTGTCTCGTTCGTCAATGGCAATTTGCCAAAAACCGGACATCATGTCTAAAGTCGAAAAGTACTGGGGATTTTGATCACCGATCATTTCAAGAGACTCTGTAAGGTTTGGGATAGGAAATACATTCGGTTTTGTAAGAGAATTTATACGTCTATAATCTAAACAGAAACGATACTCGTTCGATGATGATGATTTCTTCACGAGCACGACCGGGGAAGAGAACTGAGAAGTGCTTGGGGAAATTATACCTTGGGCCAGCAAATTATCAACTTCCTCTCAATGACCTTGCGCTTTTCTGGGTCAACTCTATAGGGCGGCATTTTAACAGGTTGAGCCCCGGGACTAATTCAATTCTATGCTTTATGACATCACAGTAACCCAACTTCTTATCATCACCAACAAATGCTTGTCGATTTTTCCATAATATTTCTTGCAAACTCTTTCTTTGTTGATCACTCAAAAATGAATCACTAAAATCAAACTGACTCAGAAATCGTTGACGGGCGGTTTCATTTACTTGCTCATTCACATTCGTACCAACATCAATATCCAAATTATGAACAGTGGCACCCCCGGGCAGAAAACGGAACGCCCCCAGTTTTGTTCCCTTTCTTATGTATACATCCCTTTCGGTCGTATTAACTAATCTTACCGGAACTTCGTTCGTCTTTGTCATCGATAAAACACGTGCTGCCACGACTCCCAAATGGCTCAAAGTTTTGGTGTTTTCTGTATGTCCCAGAATTCCATCGGGCATATGACCGTTAAATTTACCGGAAATTTCTAATTCTGATCGAGGTGGAACAGTGAAGCCCTCGGTAGCCTTGACAACCAAAGCCGAACGAAGCTTTAATCTCTTACTAGCAATATCAATTACAGCTCTATACTTTGTAAGAAAATCAACACCAATAATTAACTTTTGTTTCAAATTTTCTACTAAATGAATCGACATCATAACTTTCTTACCAGCAATATTAACACGTGCATTTACAACACCCTTAATTGGAATTTTACGATCATCTGCTAATTTGATTGCGTTGTAATTTGACTTGTGAATTCTCTGATTACGCAATTTGGGAATTTCAGATAACAAACTCACTGGAGCAACCGTAATGGCAGCACCTGTATCAACAATTGCTGGAACACTCTGATTCATTATATTAACATTGATAACACTAATACCTTGTACACAATTATCATCAATATTCAAATTACACACGCTCTTAACATTATCAAATATCCCCTTATCTGGCCGTTCACAGGTACCATCCCCTTGATTCTTTCTCCAAACACCTGCCGGCTTTATTCGTTTTTTTCTTGGTATCCACGCCCCCCTGCCGGACAGTTACGAGCAATATGGCCAGCTTGACCGCAATTATAACAAACTTTAGCACCTTGCCCAACATTATTATTACTATAATTACCGCTTGGACATGCAGATTTAATGTGCCCAACCCCTCCGCAATTATAACAAACCACATTTTGATTGATTTGCCGATTTTGAAAAGTCTGTTGTCTCCCATTGTTCCTGAAATGCTGGCTATTGTTCCGTTGGTACGAGTACGAGTTCTGTCTCTGGTCATAATTATCACTAAAATTAGGACGTACCGTTTCTACTTGTACTGGTGCTGGTGATATCCCGCTCGTCGCTGCAACCTGCGGTACGGCGGTCTTCTTTTCTTCTGCCAGAGTTTTATTCTGTTCGACCAGCATCATGACGACCTTCGTCAGCTCCGATGTCGAAGAACCATCGTCCTCAGGCAGATCAACCACTAACTCGCCGGTCTTCGCGGATGTGAAAGCCGCCCTGAAGTCCTCGGGGTCCCGTCCAGCGACGAACTTCTTCAGCTTTGGTCGCAATCCCTGGAGGAAAGCGCTCAAAAGTTCGGCATCAGCTCGACCATACCGATCACACTTGTCTTTCAGGCGACCTGCATAACTCTCCACAGATTCGTTCGGCCCCTGGCGAATGCTGCGAATTTCTTCATCATTACGCCACCTCGGTGCCTGTCGGGTAAAACGCTCACGAAAAGCGTTTCTAAGGGCCTCCCAATTTCCCAAGATTTCCTCTGTCTGTGAGTTAAACCAACGCTCAGCCTCATCAGTCAGTAGCAAACCAAAGACATCACGGATATTGTTTGGCTGTAATTGTCTCAAGTGCACGTACAGTTCGAACTTCCTCATCCATTTCTGAGGGCAGTCGCTCTCTCGCCCAGTGTACCTAGGAGGCATGATATTTGCACTAATAGTCAAATTGTCAACGTGCCTACCTAGAGCATCCATGTTCGGCTTGTCGGACTTCTTGCCCTCGGTCTTGCAAACCCTGCACATGTTGAAGTATCTCTCCGATGCGCTGCTGGAGGTTGTCATATCGCTCATCCTGCTGCTGGTTCAGTTGTACAGCTACTGGTATATCTGCTTGTTCTGCCATGTTTGGTTCTTGTCGCCTGATAATTCTACCAGATCTAAGAATCATATATTCGTCCTGCTTCAGTATACCCGGATTCTCCACCAAATTGTTGCGCTCGTAGTTAGGGGAATTACGAGTTGAGAGGTACCAGCCTGGATCGTAATGCTTTCAGTAACTGAAGCCGACACACCAAGATGTTATTGTAACACAACCTTGTACTTTATTGCAAGATGGCGACCGTAACGTTCACTGTCAACGGTCTGATCTCAAGTCTCCGTCTCTCTCTAGTCTAAGCTCTCTACAAAGTTAAATACATCTCTAAACTTACATAATTATTAAAGTTATCACGTGGTAATTTTCCCGCCAGTCTTTGATTGATTCTTAAGATTAAATAAGATCACACCATGGAATATCCCATTCTCGATTGTTCTCAATGAAATCTTAACCAATAATTAATTAAACTATCACACTATCTCTTATCTGCTTCTCGTACGATCTGAGTCAATGACCTTCACACGTCTTGGCCACGTGAGGGACGCTTCGAGATAAAATCTCTACAGGGAGGGGCGTTACACTAACCATAATGCTCGAGGGTTTAGAAACGCGTGATTTGACTCTCAATTGTAAATCAATACTATTTCTTTGTCGGTAAAATAAAAATTACATATTTTAACCCTGCTTCCCGGAAATCAATGGCACTGATGTCGTTATTTACCATGCTTCATATTTAGTGTAAATGCAATGAGTTTACGATAGATCGGTCGGATAAATAGGGCGTCATCGTTGATCGTCATCGTTCATATGATGCTTTTAACTTGAATGAGATCACCATTAAATAAAGTCACTGTTGCAAATGCTAAAGGGAAAATTAGCAGCGAACCTGCCATTGTCATGTGACTTATTGACAAAATTTGATAATTAGAGGTAAAATTAAATGGCGTAAGAAATCCATTCATAAACATCTTTTTTACATTTGCTTTCTAATTTTTCATCGACGAGAAAACCGAAAACATTGCCTTAGATATTCCTCGTCAAATTTTACCTGAGTAAGTTCTCCGAAACCTTCACTAGATCTTACTATATCGGGAGGTTTATCATTTCTAAAACCTTACCTCACCACATCCACACAACGTCCGTCTATGTAGTTGCAGGAGTTACTACAATAACACGGTGGACAGTCTTGTTTGCATCCGTCACCATAGTAACCATCTTTACACGTTCGGTTACAAAGTATACCAGTCCATCCAGGTTGACAAGACAAGCATATGCCGTCTTTACATTTGACACAGTGTTCAGGACAGCGATTCTCACAATGATGACCAATCCACCCATCATTGCACTGACAGGAACCATCCACAGGGTCACAGAGACCATGTCTGCACTTACATTGCTGTGAACAATTATATCCGTAGGAACCGTTGTCACATTTCTGATCGCATCTGTTGCCTTGCCAACCAGGAGTACAATTACAATCTCTGTCTGCGACTCTACAAGTGTCTCCATTGTAACAATGAAAACATTTGTCTCCACAATACAGCTGTTCACTCTGTGCATATCTGTCTAAATCACACTCTGTACAGTTTGGTCCTTGCCAACCATACGCACATTTACAGACTGAACCTTCATCAGAACAGGCAGCGCCATTGTAACAAGAACATTTTTTATCACAGTGCTCACCATGGTAACCAGGATTACAAGTACAATGTCCAGTCAATGGATCACATCTACCATTATCAGAGCAGTTGCATGGTGAACATGACGTAATGTTGTATCCACCGTCTGGATTACAATTGCAATTTCCACTCAATGGCTCATTTATATTATAAGCGGAGCAATTGCGAGGCGTGCAAGATGAGCCGTAGTATCCATCCTGACAAATACATTCGTTTGTTTGTACATTATACTTTCTGTCTACAGGACATGCACTACTGTTTTGGCAGAGTTCTCCATAAAACCTATCGGAACATAGACATGAACCATCGGGCAAGCATGTCCCATCATTCTCACAATTACATGGATATTGGCAGCTGTTTCCAAAGTAATCATTTGTGCAGTTACAGGACCCATTACCTTTGTTACATATTCCGTCATGTTGACATGTACAGTTGTGTGTACAGTTGTTACCATAGTAACCATCCGGGCAATCTATGCGAGAGGAGAGAAGAAAATAGAAGATCAGTACAGATAGGGCAGGACAGATTAATCGAAAGAATTTGGTGTTAATTGAAATTAAATAAAAGTAGATCTATTTCGTTCAAGAAAAAAGGAACATTTTACAAGCCATCTTGGACATGCAAGGGAAACGATGTTTAGGTTGTTTCCGTCAATACTACTTTTAATCTTTTTCTAACGTTCCATCAAGATAACAGTTAAAACGAACATGTAAAAGGTCTGACCAGATAGCCAGCGAATCGTGCATAGGCCAATCACTATATACTCTGTATATTTCAGCAGTAAAAGGGTTGTCAATCGTTTTCAAAAATAACAATATATTTTGGCAACGTACCTTGAAAATACCAGGCAATAAAGGTGACTGACTATAATAAGCTTAACAGGCAAATAACAAAGTCAAATCTGTATAGATCTGACAAGGATGAAAGACACATGAAGCAAAATAAATTATTGTTAGTGTCATTGGTGACGCTCCGCAACTCGGTTTGGAATTCCCGATTGAATTTGCAGTATTACGTTACTCTCGTTAGAGTTTGCTTAATATTTATTTTGTGGTAAATGATATCTTTTCTTTCATGCAAACCCTAACAAAGTATACAAATGGCCGCCTACTAGAAAATACCGTAAATGCGCTCTTTTGAAACTCGTTGGTATAGAGATTCCATTCCAAATGCAATTGTACAATGTACACGCGAGTTATCTGAAATTCGGCCGCTATCGCTGCGTTCGCTGATATAATAAATGTCGATATTTCATTAATTAATTTTTACCTTTACAACTTTCTGTGATGTCAGCCCTGTCAGATTTCTGGGTACCATTACAACACCGAAAAATGCTGAAAACGGAATTGAAAACGATGATGAACGTCATCTGTCGCCCGCTTTTCATGAGGCGATTGCTATGAGGTACTATAATCATTTCACAAGTTACATTCTCGACCTTTCACTAATATACTCGGGTGTAGCAAATAGCTCGTTATGATGATATGACTGTTAGGATTTTTTTGTAGAATATGCCCTAAATCCAACGTCTCCAAAACTTTGCGTTGCTTTTTTATTAGTCAACTTTGATAATATTTTTTTAAATTTTGTACCGTTTTATGCAGATTGATGGTCAAAAGTATCATTACCTATGTGGAGGGTAGGCTTTTCAGAAGATAATTTCCTTCTTTCATCATGTAACTTATGTCACTGTTGAGCACGAAATTTGAAATATTTGATGTATAAAACAAGTGAAACATGAACGTTTACCTTCGAACGGCTCGTACGGCTTACTGTACAGATTAGCATGTTTGAAATTTATTTTATGTTTGAGCCGGAGAGTCAAACAACATTCATCCAACACTGGTATTCTGTACCAGCCTATAATCATTCTAATATTTTTCCAGATACGTAATGACATGCATAACACGTATAATCACAGAGAAAAAGGCCAATGATTTTTCAGTCGTAACGATACCTGTTTCCATCTTGCCCATAAAACCAAAAACATGCATTTGGATCGTCTGGGTAAGTCTGACCGGGTAAGATGTAGTCATCGCTGCCCATTGTTGTAAACATAACAGCATGGTTTAATAGAATCAGTATAAATCCGCGAACTGCAGTTTCCATAGTGTCAGTGTACCGTTTGCTTATCTACAAAAGAGATATAATATTATCATAAAGAGTATTTCCTGTAATGTTATGCTAATTACGAAGACACATTTAAACGTATAGCCAAGCGCAAAACAGATGATTATAGTATGTGTCATTTTTAGCTCACGTGTGTTAACACGTGGGCTAATGTCATAGCGATGTCTGTCTGTCTGTCCGTGTGTGTGTGTGTGTGTGTGTGTGTGTGTGTGTGTGTGTGTGTCTGTTTACACGATAACTCAAAAACGCCTGAACGGATTAAGTCAGATTTAGTACAGAGATACCATATGCTACTTGCAAGAACTGATTAGATTTTGGTAAGTGTGACTTGCATATTAATGAAGTTATGCAATATCGTTTTTATCCATACAATGGTTTCCCTATGGAGACTGTAATGACAGTGTAGACATATATCAAGAAATACTGCACAAAATTTCATGAAACTTTTCACAGATGACAATCTAAGAACATTATGATGATACTGTGAGTGTCATGTCAATTATCTTCTCATTTGCATATTTAATGAACTTTTGTTATTAGTGAGATAACTCTGAAATTCCTGCACCAATCTTGATGATACTTGCAACAAATATTGATCTGATATATATATTTAATTATACTTAGAAGCATTAGGCAGTGTCAAGTTAATAAATAGCTCATTTGCATATTTTATGAAGTTTTGTAATTAGTCATATAACTCTGATACAACTCCACCAAATGTGATGAAATCTGCTGCAGATACTGATCAAACTGATATCTAACTGTAGTGTAAAGCATTTGCTAGTGTGAAATTAATTAAGGGTTCATTTGCATATTTAATGAACTTTGTAATTAGGTATACAACTTTGAAATGACGGCACCCAAGTCAGTGAAATTTGGTACAGATATTGTTTTGATAAATATCTAATTGTACTGAGAAGCATTTGGCAGTGTCAAGTTAACAAAGAGGTCATTTGCATATTTTATGAAGTTTTGTAATTAGTGATATAACTCCAAAATAACTGCACCAAATGTGATGAAATATGCTGCAGATACTGATCCGACAGATATCTAATTGTGGTGTAGAGCATTTAGTTGTGTGAAGTTAATTAAGCGTTCATTTGCATATTTAATGAACTTTGTAATTAGTGATATTACTCCAAAATTACAGCGTTAAATTTGATGAAACCTTCTACAGATGTTGATGTGATTAATATCAAATTGTACCGAGAAGCATTGAGCAGTGTCAAGTTGTTAATTTGGCTCATTTGCATATTTCATGGAGTCTTATAATTAGTTATATAACTCCGAAATAACTGCATCAAATGTAATGAAAACTGCTGCACATACTGATACGACAGATATCTAACTGTGTTGTAAAGCATTTAGTAGTGTAAAGCTAATTAAAGGTTCATTTGTATATTTAATAAACTTTGTAATTAGGTATATAACTCTGAAATTTCGGCACCAAATTTTTGCTACAAATATTGATTTGATAAATATTTAATTGCCTATGAATCATTGAACAGTGTCAAGTTAATTTAGGGTTTAATCGCATATTCAATGAACTTTGTAATTAGTGACATTACTCTAAAATTACAGCATTAAATTAAATAAAACGTGCTACAAATGTTGATCTGATGGATATCTAATTGTCCCATAAAGCATCGAGCAGTGTCAAGTTAATTAACAGCTCATTTGCATATTAAATAAAGTTTTGTAATTAGTGATTAAACTCTGAGAGTACTGCGCGAAGTTGAAAAAACCTGCTACATATAGTGATAACATATATCTCATTGTTCTGTGAAGCGTACTACTATTAATGAACCTGTTGTAAAACACGTGAGCATATTCAGTTCATATCTGGTTGCGCTGTTGCATTAAGTTTCAGGAATTCTGAAAATTTGCGCCCACTTTTATTACAATTTCTGAGAGCTGTAACTAGTTTGGTAGATTGTGTTTGTAACATAGAGTATCAATTAGAAATTGGACTCGTGCTGTTACAACATTGAATGAATTGTTTATTTAACCAGATAAAGGTACTGTTACAGGAAAAATATTACAGTGAAAGTATGACTCGTTTGGACCACAGAAATAGTCCATAAAGACTAGTCGAGTCCATGGCCCACTATCAGCTCATAACTGTAAAACAATGATGCCATACAGGCATAAGGAAAAAAAAATACATATCGGAGATAAAGTGACAATAAAATACATTAGATACATAAACAACTCAAGAAAAATGATAAATATTGTTTGATTTCATTAAGTAGTTTCTTTATTCTTTATTCTACTTTAAACCTTTGTCTATACGTTATTTGCTTAAATGAAGAAGGTAGAGAATTCCAAAATATCATGGATGGACATCGGACACGCTTCAGTCATTTCTATTCATCGGTTGCGTGAGCAGGGTAAGTGAAAAACTTCATTCACCTTGTCTCTATGTACGGTCGCAAGTGTTCTACAGTTAAACGTTTCTCTCACGAACTTATACACGAGTTCAAATATAGCATAGGCCTACTCATTTACCTTACACAGAGCAACTTTACAAAACAAACAAGGCTTCTCGACGGCGCTGACGGTTTGAGGTCAGTCCAGCCAGCCGCGTCCAACACCCCTTTGGACTGTGAGAGAAACACTGCCGCCATGTTGTCCTATTGTTTTACATTAACGCATCAAAGATCAACGGACAACAACAAAATCCACATACAAAGAACATGAAGACATATACGCTGGCTATCATGAAATAGAACGTCCAATGGATAGTTTCCCAATCGTTCTTAAGGGCGGATAAACTAAGTATAGGTAGGCGACAAAATTTAGATACCGTACCAACCGTCATATATTTTATAACAATCAATAGTCAACTATTATGCTTGCAAAGGTATCAAACATGGTAAATTTATTTGGATGTGACACAATACTGTAAGGGATCCGCCGTACAATATTTATTGCTTTTGTTTGGACTTGATACGACAACACCTTTCTTCTCTATGGATTGTAAACATATCGCTTGATAGTCTATATACGAAAGTAACAGCGGTTTTGGGCAATTTTATCGAAGCTTACTGGCATGCATTTAACCGTAAACCTTGCCTTGTGCCTGACAGTGAAACATACAATTTTGTAAACGATTTTCCACTCCAATTACAACTGATAGGCCAAGGTATGAGCACTAGAGAATTGTTGTGCAAGTCAATTCTTACATAATCTTAATCTATTATAATACAATCGAAAAAAAGGAATATACACCAGCCTACGGAAGACATGTTTAAGTCCTAACTCGCTTGCCATTTACACTGAAAACTTTGTCCTATATCATCTCATGATACCGTTGTATTTCTCTTCCAAATAAAATTTTTATACAATACGATCTTTAAAAAAACACCTACCTCATTCACGTTAATACTCTCTGCAAAACCATTGTGGTCAAACATTAATACTGGAGTCCGGTTAGCTCGTTATTTAAACCTATGAGTACATGTTTCCGGCAGACGGGGAATTACCCATACCAAATTAGGAAAAAAAATGCATAGCACAGCTCATAATTTGTAATAATCTGGTCCAAAGGTCGTGGCATGTTAACTGTCTGAATGAAGAACCAATTCCTGTTTTGATGCGTGACCAGGCAAACGGGTGTGTTTTTGCTTAGTTGATGGCTAGATGTAGTCCTAGCACTTAAGTATAATTGTTTCTTATTGAATACAATCCAAAAGTCGTGGAGCGTTGAACACTTTATTGAGCATGCATAATTTAATGATCACAAACTAAATAGTATCTTGTTCACACAAGCCTGAATAAAGATATTGTAGGGCCTTTTTCAGTCACGTTACTTGAAAAGTGCCCAGCGATACCAGCGATATGTATTGTATATACATCGATATTATTAATAAAATATATGATATCTTATATGACTTGCTTTTCACTTTCATCTAAATAATTCAAATGTTGTCGACATTTGGGCGACGTTGTGTATGTGAAATGTGTATATTCATCTTTGAAAGGCGGGTATATGCTAAATAAATGTTTGACAGAACGATGACGTAGTTTGGCAGGTGTGTTTGTGAGAAAAGGTGCAAAATCGAAACTATATAAATTAAAGCAAATATGCATATGTGACTAGTTAGTTTACAAATAACGTGAAAGACTTTTGTATTTTTCAAATCTGCCCTCCTAAAAACGGCACTCTCTTTTCAAAATTTAATACATTCTTAAACATGCATTAAAGAGATAGCATCATAAACGGCAATAAGCTGAAATGGACAACTTGAAACATAAATGTGACAACCGAGCTTAAATGAGTTGATAAGAAGAGAATTAATGCTTGAGAAACTACTCTAAACCATGAACCCATTTGCGTATATTAACTGAATAACTATTCAAGTCACCACAGCACGATGAGCGCCAGTAGACGTAGACACGTAACTCGTTTTCGCGCCAATATAGATTTTAATATATGTAATATATGATTCTAATATTTTGCTATGCTTATGCTAATGAATAATATACACCTCAACCATACCATTTCAATATCTTTCCTCAAGAAGATCAATTTGTCCCAGATCACTGCACTGATTATCTCTCAACGATTTCTGATATTATTTATTCCTCTAGGTGACTATCGATTTGCTAAGTTTTCAGACTAATATATTATCCACTGTCTTTCATGGGGTGGCTATATATATGTCAAAAGGCAGAAAACTGATAAGACATTCAAAATTCCAAGGAAAACGTGGAAATCATTAAGCTTAACTATGAGCTATACTTCATAAGTCATTATTCGTCAAAATGGGTTTGACAAATAGTTAAAGTTTCAGTTTTGAAAATTATTGTATTGTACGCCAAACTGGCGAAATACTGATAACACGATTGGAACTAATTTGGGATAATTGGATCTTCACATTTTTCAAATTTCTCAAAAGTGTTAGGTGCCCTATAGATGAATGCTGCAATATTACAAATTACTCATAAAAACAAGTGCGTAACTTAAAAGAAAAGCAGATGAGCTTACATTTGAAGGTCAAATAGACATTACTTTACCATCCAATTATCCCAAATTAGTTCCAATCGTGTTTGATTTAGGATAAATCATATGGCTATCCATGCATATGTTTTCGCAAAGGGAAGTCGGCATTAAATGAAACAACTGGTACATTTATTGAAACGACGACGCAAGGTTTCAACAAGTGTGAAAAGATTCGGTTGAAAAGATTCGGTTGCAACCCTTGTGTAAACTTTCAGGATTTGTTGCAATGTACGATACGATCGAGCGATTTACTTTCAAAATATCAGGCGTAGCATTTTGTAACCATTTATCCCATCCATTTGTAACTGCATAACTAAGTGTTTCTCCTAAGACAATATGCTTGAAATAATCACCAAAATATGGATGCAAACTTTCGTACAGTATATCACGCCTTTACTGGACTAACAAACAATTTTGTAGCCGATATCAATCCATCTAAGTACCTATGTTTTTCCAAAAACAATTTTGTAACAGACCAAGTGAATTCTCGTTCAATTAGAATGTCTGATTTGCGCGATGATATTTTTGTTGCTCATCTTAGATTTTTTATGTATCTCACGAGCGCATATTACTTTTCCATCATAGTTTTTAACATTCTAGCGCTTCTACGTTATTTGGCTTTGTAAAAGATAACACATTTAACAATTGCATCTTGTATAATCATCTTATAACTTGTCCTGTATAAATCTGGTCACATTTATTTTTTTGCCAGTTTTTGTAATTTTATATACATTATTTTTCTTCTTAAGCTAGCTAGTGTCCAATGCAGTTCACATTTAGCATGTATGTCCTATGAACTGTAATTATTACTAGATTAACACTATATTGACCTATCAAATTCTGACATTTAACCATACAATCATTGGCTAAATATTTCTACATTTAGTTTTAATTTTTGTCCAAACAATAATTATATCCTTATTCACTTTTGCGAGATTATTAAACATTTAAACACAAAAAGTTTGCAATCTCCTTTTGTAAGACAAGTTTCAAGTTCGAAACGATCTGCTAATTCCATAGCTTCGTTTTGAAAGTGGTAGTAATTGATCTTGATTCATGAACATAATGGATAGTTACATTCTCCGGTTTTTCTGACATTCATGAAGTAAAAGTTACTACATGCAGTTCAAAAACATAATTTTCAAATATTCCGATGATAAGGTTCGCTTCCTTAAATAGCTATTGTCTTGTGTGTGGCGGGGGACTATGTGATATTAAAATGCAAAGCGGTAAAACATTTCACTTCTCACCATAGCAAGAGTATGAAACTTACTCAAACATAGTGAGATGCTTGTTTATCAAGATTGTCAATAGCTTGCCCACGCGCAATACGCTCCGAAAGACACCAGCACCCCATTATCATTTCGTCAGCATTCAAAAACAGACCTAATTTAGATGAACAGCGCTACATTTCCATCGTTCGGGACGAGGATAACACGTGAACAAACGTGTTCTAATTTCTGGAGCCTTCATTCGAGTGCATGATCGTCCTTTCTATAAGGACAAAGAAAACTTACAATTGGTGTTTTAACCAAAATGCATGCTCCAAGGGAATGTAAAATTTCAGATTTCCATACCTCATTGTTTTAACGGAAGTAGCATATACGGTGAAGGTGTGATAAGCTCGACATCACATCATGCGTGTTTATTCATTTTTTATTCAATCGATCATCCAACAGGTAGAGGACTAATAACAGGATGAGGTACTCATAATCCTCAACCCGGGTGAGCAATAGTTGTAAAGGGCCTTGATAAAGGGTCCAACGCCCTTTTGAGTCTCAAATTCACCGTCCTCAAACAGAGATTCTGTCAGTCTGGATTTACAGGATCTCAAATTTATCATTCTCTGACAGTGGTACTGGTACCCTAACCACTTCCCTATGTCTTATATTCAAGCAGAGTAGCAATTTATGAAATAGTTAAAAGGAAACAGTCCAACACTGTTAGAAAAGTGCCGAAAAAATAAGAGAGTGAACTTATGATAAGAATATAAAGGATTATTTTAAAAGCAACGCTATTCTTATTCTAGTCATTTGATTTGATTTTATGACTTTGTTACCGTGAAGTGTCTGGTTCAGTGAAGCAAAATCTCTCGTAATGAAACCTATGTAATGATATTGTCATCCAGAAGCAACATTTCTAAGAAGCATACTTTTATGTATTCGAAAATAATTTCAAACAATCAACCCAAGATGCACATAGCCGGCGAGGTATAACGAAAGTCAATAAGGAAAAAATAAGCACTAGGGTGGGAATTGAGGCTAAAGTTCGACATTGATCGCAGTAAATTATGAGTTGTGAAACATGCACCTTATACCAGTACAAATCGCTTCATGAAAAATTCGGGAAATTTTAAGCAAATATCTCAATCCATTAAGCTTACCTGTGGGATGAAGGTTTGTCCCGTTTAGGAAATTTTTCGAGATAAAGAAGTCATCATGTTTTGATACTATTAGTGTTGTACTTAAATGTGTTATGACGGAAAAATGCGGTTAAGTCACATATTTTCTTTAAAACAATTTTATTCAAACAAAGTACTAAATCAACGGGTAAGTTTTGAAAAAGCACTCAAATAATGGTACTAATCCTAGCTGGGCCGGTACAAAACTCCCAAGTTAGTCTCAAGAGATTTGATTCAAGACAGACACTGATAAGAGAGGAAGTGAGTCATTGTCTTGCTTCAGGTTTGATGTATGTCTGATCCGTTCACAGAGCAAATCCAGCGTGAAACTCGTGATGTTAATAAAGACGTGAATGAGACTCTCTAGGAGTGTACGTAAACACTGACTTGAAAAAGCTCAAGTTCGAAGTTTACACTACCGCCCCTGTATTTATACTGAAGTTATTCTATCCAGAAAACGCTAGAGTATTCTCAACTTTCCACTGATATGCTATATTACAGGTCTAAAATGTCTTCATTTGCGGTAAACATGACTTTGTTAATGTTGGAGACTAATAGCATAACATTATTATTAGTCGCGCCAGCGGCTTACTGACTACTCATGCGCAGATTCATGATATACTGTTCGAGTAACCGGAATAGCACCGGCTTTCTTGGGTGCCGCCGTGTTTTTTGAGTGCTCGTAAATGAGCAAATATGAATCGTGCAAAATATTATTTTATAACATGCCAGAAATAAAATATGTCTCTTTTATCAAACAGTAAGTATTATTATCAACCTTGTCACTGATACAAAATATTGTTACTATCACTCTGATCTCAGCCTATGCAAATACCTTGAATCCTTATGACTGAGAGCCTCGTTTTCACTTCAATACAATATGGCGGCCCACGGAAAACTTGTAACCTGCATGTCGGCATGAAAAGGGGTGTACACGCTTTGATTTTGGACAATAAGGTTTGTTTTCCTTCATTTATCGTCAAAATGGATGGCATCTTCCTTTGTATGATGTTAATTTTAGCCTCAATAAATTATTTCCAAATCCTGCATACCCGCGATGTTGCTGTCACTCGATCGTACGATGTATTTGCTTTGAATGTTCATGTTGAAGAAATGATAGAGAAGTTAGGGAGTCTTGAGCAGAGCCCAACCAGGGATATTTCACAAGCCCTGTGTATAAGCTATAGATGTGCCAAGTTTGGTTTGTCTACGGCGAAGCACATTGAAGCGGGGCAGTGTTGAACGTAGCCCCCCAAGCTACATGCTATATGTATAGGACCTATAACACGTCCGAAACATGCTGACGCCCAACTACGTACACGGATAAAATCACAGTCGCTCCGGGCTGTGATCAAATAAAGTAAATAATTTACAGTTCAGACAATCTGGGAGAGATAGAAACCAGACTCTGACGATGGATAATCGTGTATTTTAGAGATTAACCCCGATAAATGGCGAACAGTAATGTACATAGACAGTGTGTACACACAGTGAATAGGATGATGACTGAGGTCACGGTGTCCCCTACATTTACCCACAGTGTTGTTGTACACTAGTCCACAATCGCCATCTAATGTGTATTGATTTGTCATGTGACAATTTTTTTAGACACAATTTACCATTTTTAACGATTTGTTATTTCTGATATGTATTTTTTTCAATCATTTTAAAAGTTTTCACATTTTGCTGACCTTTCATATAGTGCTACATTCATTTCTTTAACTCCATGTCTGAATCATCACTGTAATTATCTGTATAATTTCATGATCATTTGTTACATTTTCTGGTAAGTCTTCCTCTAGTAATTGATACTCTTGTTCTACCTCTTCTAACTCTACAATGTCAGCATTAGTTTCAAAGGTGTCCACCATTTCTTCATTTACTATCATATCTAGTATACATTCTTCATTTATTCTTGCAAAACTACTTCTGCTGGTGTTTTCACTACTTGTAATATTTTCACAATTTGTACATCTACATCCTGGTCCACAATTGATTTCCTTTTTCTTACATGAACATTGTTTGTTTTTGCAGCCACCTTTACAACCACATCCTTTTGTCAAAAAAGCAACATTACCTCGTACCATTTCTAGATTGTCATCTGTATCCCAAATGATGTTGAGTTTATTGCCTTCGACTATAAATCCATGTTCACAATAATTTGGAAGTTCCATCTTTTTTTTGTGAGCCTGACCCCATAACTTGTATACAAAACAAACCCGCAACCAGTGAAATTTAAGTGCAGAAGGATTTGGAATACATTCTTCCTCTCCCCTTGTTCTAACCAGAATGATATTCCGTATTTCATGTAGCCATTTGTTATGTAAATCTAGATGGTTGAGATCAGGGTTGTTTGCTTTCAAAGATTTATACAAATCTTCAGGGCCTGTGTAGTCCTGTGCAAATTCACTGTTAATTTTTTTGTAATAAGAACAGCCAACAAGTCTATAAAAAGCCATTAAACCGTTAGAGCCTTCTTTGTCAGCTAATGTAATTTCACCTGTACCTGAAATAAAAGGTGCATACTGAAAAAATGTGTTCAAAAAAGCAGCTTTCCCGATGCCCACAAAAAAAGATATGTAATCACAGCCAGTTGATATGTAGATTGTTTGAAGGATGTCATTCTTTTGGCAATCAGTAATTTGTGATAAATCAGGATCCCTTGATACAGAATCACTATTCTAGAACTAAGTTGTATATAGATTTTTTTTTCTTGATATTGTCCATGGTCATCTACATATTGCAGTTCACCAGATGCCAAGTATGGCAACCCAATGTGGTAGGTATCTGTGTCTGGAGAAAATACAAGAATTTTGTTGCTTGATGATTTCACAACATGCAACCAAATTTTTGTATCTGTCTCTTCGTGATTGCAACTAAAGACTGGAGTATAATTTGCCTCCTGTAATTCTCTATTTATAAAAAAGGCTTTGTCCCTGTCTTCTCCATCAAAACCACCTACTACCAGAAATTCCTGACTGCCCACAAGCAATGATTTGACAATTCCAGGCATTTCTCTACACATTAACTGTATCAGCAGTCTTTTGTTGCTTCGTTCATGAAGAAATGTTTGCCAAGCTTCTTTTGGTAAGGGCGTTTCCAGAGAGAGAGTTTCATAGACCTTGCATTTCTTTTTATTGTCAGAGTCTCTTCTTCCCCTTTCCAAAGTTTTAGGGCTGGGTTTAGAGTCTGATAATGAATTGGGGTCATCAAACAGAAGGTGTACACTTGTTGACTGTTTCCGAAAATAAGGAGATATCCAACGTCTCACAATATACAAAAAGTAGTCTTTGAAAGTTTTATGATGACTCCTGATAGGGGCAGACTGAATAATAAACATGCCTTCCAGTATGACCAAGTCAGGTTTCCAGTCCACTGGAAGAGCTTCTACAATTATGTTTTCTTTTTCATACCTGGCCTTTAACACCTTTGTAGTGTTTGACTTGGTGCCTTGATGGTACATATTACCATCAGCAGTACAAATTGCCCTAGGGAGGGGAACGAATTGTTTAAAGCTGTCTATGGGTAAGCCAGTCTTAATTGAATGGGAAATTTGTTTTCTCAAACACAAATCCACAATTTTACGGTCCTGGTCAGCTGTGCGAATTTTTTTTCTGACAGTCCTTATTGCAGAAAATGTTTTCAATTTTTTCCTACGAACCGGTGCAATTGTACTTGGCTCTTTGAGTAATCGTGCAGATATGAATGTTTGTAGTGCTGTTACACCTGTGTCATAATATGACACAAGGTCTTCATACACAAACCAGTGGCAATTTCATCTGAGAATAACTTTATGAGCCCCCTATTGGCTGTCATACAATAAGAAAATACATCACTTTCTTTTATTTTCATAAAGTAATTCTTAATCACCGCTTCACTAAATTCCTGTACACCCTTCTGTTCATCTCTGTGTTTTTTAATTGTTGATTTTGATGGATGAGAATTAGGTAAAGCTTGAGCCAGTAGATTGGCTTGACAAGATGCTCTATATGGTAAGTAAATTGACAGATTGTCAAGAAGTTCAGGGGATGGCTTATGAATTGAGTTTTTCACACTCAGATTTATCAATGATTCATGAGCTTCATCCAATGCTAGCTGCCTCCAATTCACACCAGTGACACTAACAGTAAAACCTCCAGATTGCAAATGACCCAATATACTTTTTGGCATGCACAAGAGGTCCATCAAATGCCTTGGAACTAATCGAAGATATGTGGGTCTGTCATATGCATGGAAAAGAGGAGCTAACATTTTCATTGATGCTACTCTTAAAGACCAGTTTGAACTCCTGAATGCTAAATACAGAGAAATGTATGAAAAACAGTCACGGTGAACAAAATGTGACCAGAACTTGAATGTGTCATCTCTGTCACACATTTCTGAAACAAAGGACTGAAATTCTTTTCAAGACCAGAAAGTTTACTTTTTAGTTCAGTCATTGTTGATTTGACTTTATCCATTGAATCTATATTTGACAGTAACTGTAAATCTGTTGATTTAAGGACAGATTTAAGTATTTCCTTTATTTCAGTCTCACAACCATTGACTTTGTTTTCTTTATACAACAGGAATTGCTCTATTTGGTGTCTGTATAGTGCTTCCCAAGCAAATAGAAGAAATTCATGACAACGCTTAAAATTGTGACATTCCAGCAATCTAGTCAAGAGTCCGTCCTCTTTGTAGTGTGTTTTAGCAAGTTCTTTTAAGCCAGCTTCCATGTAGATTTTAAAAAGCACTGGCTGTGTGTTTTTTAAAACATGCCAATCTCCTGGAAAGCAGATCAGCCATTGAAGTTCATGTGAATATTCATTTTTTAATTTCACCAAAAGGTCAAATGTTTTTCCATCTCCAACCACCACCAGATATTTAAGTCTAATGCCAATTTTAAAAATTGAATGGAGCTTCTCTACAACATGCTTGACAGTGTCTAACCTATCACAGGGTTCATTTAACACTCCCAAGAATACAACTTTTGATTGTTCTGTTACTGGATCAGATGTAGCAGACATTGTTGACCTCAAGTTACCCATAAGTATATCTGACTCCAAAGCATGTATTGTGTGTTTTTGAAAGCAGTATTGGAAAACATCATACTTCACATCATTCAAATTACTTTGCTCGGTGGCAGTAATAGCAAAGTCATTAATTGACAAAACTGGCGTAGATATTGGATCTCTTTAGATAGAAAGTGGAGGTAGGAAATGTTGCTCTTCTTCAGTTCTCATTTTAACTGCTTGAAGCAAAGAAGCAGTTTTCCTTTTCTTGGCAGGTGGCTGCTGTACCTCCACTACTGATGCACCATGGGAGAAAAGGGGACTGTAAAGACATCAGACATATTCATATTGATCACCTCTAAATCTAATAAACGCATATTGATATTATACCATGGCTGTAAAATATTTTGTGCACTCTGATCAAAATAGTCAGCTTTATCAGTTAATGTTTGCTCAGACATTAGGAGTTCATAAAGCCCATAGTTCAGGCGTACAACACAGAATGTTCAACTCCAGAAAATTTTGAGCCAAATTCACATATTGTGGTACCATCAGCAGAAAACACCTTGACTGGACATTTTAAGATGTATGACAAACAAACTAATTCAGTATAGTCTCCTTGAATTTGATGTTTATGTAATTCATCCCCTCTTTGATAAAAATCTGGAAATTGACCTGAAAGGAGAAATTCCTGCTCTGATAGAGGTAATTTCTCTTCAAAAAAATCAAAACATTGCTGACATAACAAAAATTTGCCAATCATCTTCCTGATTGCCAAAACCAGTACATCTTCTTGGGTAGCTAAAGTGTCATTTATTGGTCTTCCCTCAGATCTCTCACATGATCTAAGCTGGGAAGATGAATATGTGGCTATACATCTAAATAAAGCACTGGAATCACATTGCACATGGATTTTTTTCAATTCTGTAAATTTCCTTGGTCTTGTGCTACCTGATATGAAATCTGATTGTTGGTTTTTAATTGTCAAAGGCTTTGGTTCAACAGCTTGGAATGAAGTTGCATGTATCCCTCTGTCCTTAAAACTTTGTCCAACAGCAGCATATGGTTGTCCAATGTCAATATTGTCCAGAGATGAAACTGCAAATGAATCTGGTGTGAAACTGCTGGAGAAATTCTCCACAATTTTATCTAAAACAACCTGATTCATATGTTCTCTTGTAGTTTTTTTTGAACAAATGATTCCAAATGAATTTAATATTGATGTTAATTTATGAGAGTCACTGATTGCATCAACACTCTGTCTCCAAGTAACAAATGCATTGGAAATGAACACTCTGGATCAGAAAGGAAAAGTAAATGACAAATGTTGTAGAATATTTTGAAGCTTTTTTGTGCTTGTTCACAGAATCTTCTTTGATAAATGACAAATAGTGTTCAGTCCATCAAAATGGTTGTTTCATCATTTCAGTCAGTTCAGTCTTACTTTGAGTAATAAGCACAAAGAAATTCCATACAACTGCATCAATCTCCTTCACCATTTCAAGAATTTCAATCTTTGAAATATCACCTGAACATTTTCCAAGGTCAACAAACTTCTGTGCTTGCTCATTCAGTCGGTCCCTCAGATTACTGGCTACATAGGACAGCACAGAATTGAAATTTGGATTTTTTTCAGCCACTAACGCTTTAAGGTTTTTATTGATTTCTTCAATAACCTTTTCCATTTTCTTTATTGTTCCACTTTGAGAATAGTATTGCTTGTGTAGCATATTTGTGACATTGGCTCCAAAGCGCAACACTAAAGTACCATAGGTTGAAGACACTGTGGACCCGGTTTTTATAGTAGAAAATAGAATGTGATGGCCAAACAATTCAGAAAGTTCAGTCTTAAATGAAGACATTGCCCTACCAGTGTAAAACGCAAGCATTCCATCATCTGCCTGTTTGTTTGTATACAATTCAGATACTCTTTGGCAGTACATATCTTTAAATTCTTGCAGCAGAAATGGCTCTTTCACAAGCAATTTCTCTCCATAGTATATGGCTGTTTCAACAATGGCATACTGATGAATGTCCCCATCTTTACTGAAATTCCTTATTTTATCTCTGAGTTGATCAATGTTTTTGTAAATCATTATCTGTTGACAAAAGTCCACTTTTTTGTTTTGAAAGAATATCCAAAACATGATAGAATTTCATGTAACAGGATTGACAGATCTCACTCTCACTGTTGAAATTGACCCCAGCATATTCTCCCTGCTCTTTGAAATATTCATTCAGAACATCAGGGTTTGGTGGATGTCTAGTTACTGTCAATACCCTGTCACAATCTGACATCATGCAGTGTTTTTTTGAATACTTTGCTTTCCAAAATACTCCATAATGCTCTTTACAAAGAGATATTTGGTCTGGAATTTCATCAATGGTTTTGCTAGACAAGAGGTTAAAGGTGGCCAGAAATAACTCTTTATTCAAAAGTTTGCACACGCTTATTTTATCATTTTTTTCACAGATATAACAGCATGAACTTGCAGTGTGCCCTTTTTCCTTTGTTGGCTCAGGTGTCTTGAACATTTTTTCTAC
The DNA here is from genome assembly GCF_041260155.1 of Ptychodera flava. Lineage (NCBI taxonomy): Eukaryota > Metazoa > Hemichordata > Enteropneusta > Ptychoderidae > Ptychodera > Ptychodera flava. Next base: position 19,534,709 of record NW_027248278.1, read on the forward strand.
CTTTTTTGACATACAGAGCACACACAATCCCTCTCAGATAGACCAATAGAATTAATCCAGGCTTTAAAGTCTCCATCTTTATTGATATTATGATACCATCTATTTGAAGATTTTGATGAACATTTTGCACAAGGGCCACAGTTGTCCTTTTCAGGATGGGCAATTTTAGACAAAGCTTTGACACCACCTTTTCCAGATATGGAAACTGTTAAATGACCATTAAGTGGCAAAGGTACTGTGTGGTACACTGGACGCCCATGATAAAAAATCTTGAAGTCAGCTTGAAGACCTAAAGTTGTTGCTGTTTTATCTTGAATATTTTTAACGAGTAGTCTTGATTGTATTGTGCAAATAATGTCATCAAAATGTACACTTATTCTATGTTCTTTTTTTCTTCCAATACTTCTCTGTAATATTAAGTTAATTCTTTTCAATCTCACAAACACATCACTTGAAAGTATTTCCTTTGTGCTTGCTCCTTTTGATTTGCTATGAAAATACTGACCAATCCTTTTCCTTGCTAACTTTTCCCGATTTAATATCTCTTTGTGAAAGAACCTCCCACACTGCATCCTTTGGTAAACTTTTTTTCAGTGCATAGTATTCCTTTATGACACAGTTATACGCATTAGTACTTTTGTTTCTGCAAAGGTCTATCAAGCTAGTAATTGATGACTGTGTAGACTGTGTTGTCATGTTACAAGTGTAAGTTTTGCATTTTTTCACAACAGCTTTTACAAAAGATCTTACTTGCTGGACAGCCAATTTACGAGCTCTAGTTCCTGGAATGGTCCTGAAAAGGACTGTTTTAAGTGAACTAATTCTCTGATGTATGATCTTTATAGCTGTCAGAATGTTCTTTCTTGGCTTTGTGTAATTGTCCATAGACCTTAACACTTTGTTTACAACAAGCAAACTCTCTCTACTCTGAGATGAAAAAACAAATGACCCCTTTCTCACCATTGTGAATTTCGCAAATAAAAACAATCAATTACTATCACTGCACTCACACAGACAAGGCAAACTTGCTCAGCAATGGTAGACTGGAGAAATGTCCAATTACTATCACTGCACTCACACACAAAGCAGACAGATATGACATGCCAAGTTGACACTTTGGCAAGACAATTTTTTTTTTCTCAAACCCTTTCTGACGAGAATATCAGTTTACTAAAACCCTTTGGACTAGAAAAATGCTATTTTACCAAAATTGCAGACTAATGTCAGTTCTCATCTCTGCACAAATGTGTATTCAGTAACAGTCAAAATAGTACTGACTGACAAAATAAAGTTAAATATTTTTTTTTTTAATTTCTATTTTTTATGCAATAAAATACAATGGAAAGGTTGCCTGAAATACTGGTGATATGATAGGCTAGGGAAATAATGAAAAAGCAAAGAGTTCACCTGAACCAAAATACAGGCTTAAATAAAGGAAAGAGAAATAATAGGAAAGCAAATGATTCATCAGAAATACAGGCTAAAATAAAGGAGAGGTCAATGTAATAGAAAGGGAAAAACAGTGGAAACCAAGATTGATCAAAGTCCTGAGTCAAATGCAGAAACGGAACAACGACTGGCCACAAACAAAAGTGAAAGCAGACTGAAACAAACAGATCAACCAGGACACCGAATTCGAAGCAAATGTTGATGGCTCCTTTCTTCAGTGTCTCCTGAAAGAGACAAAGACACAAAATGTAAGACAAACGATGACTGCGGGTGAAGTTCTCGAAAATGAGCGCTGCTACGGAGAGATATAGACATACACGTCCGACGCCGATGCTGCCCAAGCAAGAAATGAACATTGCCCGGGAAGATTTCCCTCCGGCGGGCTAGCTTTAACCTACGATTGGTTGAATTCTGGTCATGTGGTTGCCTGCTGTTCCTATCCGGGCCCAAAACCCGCGCAAAAAAGCAGTGGTCTCAGCAAAAAAAATCGAATTTGCATGCTTAGCGCGCTATCAGTGTATCCTATGTTTACTTCCGGGTATGGATTCCTTCGCCGCCATGTTAGAACACCGTACATTTCATACCCGCCGTAAATAAGCCATACTAGCATTCCCAGATCTTGAGCAGTCTTAAAATACACATATTTCGAGAAAATAATAAATAACTGAACGATCCATGTCAATTTTAAACTTTCTGAAACCGGCACATTGAAGCGGGGCAGTGTTGAAAATCTCGGAAAATTCGAGAAAGTCCACTCGGGCACACCAGTCGAAATGCATATGACCTAATTATGTGAACAAATAATGGCGTGAAATACAACAGAAACGGCAACTTACCGGTTATTTGTCAGTTTCGGAACGAAAATAATCCTTCCAATGGTGTTTTAAACTGGAAAAGAGAGATTTCCCGTATCTGGGAAAAAAACTTATTAACGACTACGGGCTATGATGTGGGGGCGCTGTTCATTTGAAAAGATTTTATGCAAATGTCTGTAAATTAGCTAGGCTGAGATCAGAGTGCTCTTACGCTTAAAAATAGAAAAGGAGAGAAAACTGTTGTACGTATGAACAGGGCATATACAAAGAATGCTGGGATTGAATGTTACAAAAACACCCTTTTGGCAATAACTAGATGAACAAATTTCCAGTTTTAGACGGAACACTAGTTTCGACCTTGCAAGTCGAAGTTGCAGGGCAGCAGTGCAGTTACCATGATGGCTCAATATGTCCCCTGTTAAACACAATAGGTAGTTATCATGTTAAAAATTGCCAATTTTTGTCCAATAGTTTTACACATTGAACAGAAAATCTATACCTGTAGGGTCTGACATCGTGTACGTGAACTGTTTTCATCAGAGGGTAAACTGGGCATAGTTGTCGTACAAACGTATACAGCAAGTAACAATTAATTCAATTTTATCCTTTACTATTACTAATCATGAATCAATACAAATATTTCTAATCTAAACCCCTGGCGCGACACCAATTTCTGAGCCCTATATAATATAAGCTAGTAAAGGAAAATTACATCAAGTGACTTTGAAACCAGTGCAACCGAAACATTATGATAAAAAGTCTAAATATCTTTAAATCGTTATTGTAACATATAATGTAAAGACAAATGATATGAATAATTTAGATACTTTCTCTACGTCCCAAATTTCTCCCTCCCTCCCTTCCTATCCAACTATCTATTCACATACACGCACAAACATGTACTCACACACGCACACAAGCACACGTTGTTATCTGTTAAAAGAGGCATCACAGGGCAATGGTAATGGTGCCTATCTCACTATTTGCCTGGAAAGCCTTTAAAATTACTATTATTTTCTAAAAACATATTACTGAAAGACTTCAACTTTTGCTAGGCGAGAAATAGATCTGTCAAGCATTTTTAAGATGTATGATTAATTTACAAATATACCACTCCATGACGTTTTCCTGTTAAAAACTGTTAACATGCCTGTTTTTTAATCGAGCTTCTGGTATTGAAAGTGTGTGAAATCACGTAATTGCTGATAATCGCCTTTATTTGTTGCATTTCCAGGAACATTGACATAGTCAGAGTTACCTCTGTCTTGTTTGAGATACTGAGATCTGAGTATCTATACTGTTTCTAGCCTGGCTTATCCACATAACTTGCAGAAAAATACCAGACAGTACGGATTTTGGAAGGCCAAATATAGTAAAGAATTTATATTTAAGCTTTCACTACAGCTTTTGCCTTTACTTTTCTCAGTGGTCTGGCTTGTGTAAAAACGAGTTGATGGACACTTTATGGTCAAACCTTCCTGATTTAGTTTGGGGAAGGGACCAAACACATTTTATGGGTTTGGGATGGTTTAATGGTTTGATTTGATTTTCCAACCGTTTTGCATGTGAGAAGTTTTGTAAAAATGGGCAACATCCGTCCAGAGACAAGGCCAATAAAAGTTATCCAAAATTTTATGATAGGTCTCCCTGAGTTCTAAATGTCTAGCCCTGGGTGTTTCAAGGGCATGGCGCAATATTCAAACTATAGCACTTTGGAACCACTATTTCATTTTTTATTGCCCGATCATCATCAAAAAGACATTGGAGGTCACCATTCACGCATGAGAATGGTAGGCTTTGTGTAATAGCAAACGTGGTTATCTACAATCCCGTCAAACAACCTGAAATATCATTGTCATTATGTTTTTCTTCAATAATGACTGCCAAGACGGAGTGCCAAGTTGTTTGCCAGGATGGGATTGTGGCTTGTAATCTGAGGTTGTAGTTTTATTAGTCGAACTAATAAGTATGTGAACTGTTATCTGTTACGGCTAATTGTTATTATTGAAACATGTTCAGGGGAAGTGTAGAAGTTAATATTATTCACACGTCTTCGAGCTTAGAACAACTAATTGTGCATGATTTACTTGCTTATTACACCTGGGCCAAGACAAAATAATCTCCCTATCACACAAATCCTTAACACCGATGTTTGGAGATCGGTGGTTTTTGGGTCATATTACTTGACAAGGGCCTAGTGCCACTAGTGATAGCTGCATTTCGTCATTTAATGTTAAATGAAATTATATCACAGATATATAATCTTGTGTTCAATAATACAAACACTTTCCAGCCGCGGAGATAGACACAGTGTATAAAGAGCCTTTCTAAACTTAAACTAATCACAACCACCCACACCCTCTTCGTGATATAAACTTCGAAATTTTCCTGGTTCATGAATAAGTAATTCGATATATTATGTTTTACCATTTAAGTTGTCTACAGCCTATTGACAGCTCAAATTACTCTACATTTTTCAAACTATTCACGTCAAGTCAACGTATTTACATTGACACATCGAAAAATTAATTTCTTGAAATGAAGACACAACAATGATTGGATAAATATGGCAATCTGCATTAAGTACGTATCCAAATATCCATATTTCCTCTGCTGCCCCTTAAACAGGCAATCGTTGACACAATAGCAACACCTAACGTAAGTTTAAAAATGTGCATTGTATTGCATTATTCGAAACTGCAAATTAATCGCAAGCTATGTTGACAGGACAAGAAATACTTAAGCAGTGATTGAGATATACCAAGGTACAAACATTAATGGTGACATGAGAAAGTGTCAATTCAAATAGTGCATTGTTTTGGAAAAGGTTTTTGAACATTATTCATTGTTTATCGTAGTGTTTTTACTTACACTACTGCTGATATGAGCAAAATTTCAGTTCCAGTTGAACATTCATTTTAGAGAACAATATTTTTGAGCGTTATTCCCTGGAATCATAAGGTTCTCCGAATAAACAAATATGGCGACGTGACTGATCCAAATGCCTTTTGCAAACTTGAAAGTACGCACACTTGTGATGATATGTGTACAATTTCAGTTGAAATACTTCCGGGTAACTTTGTTTGCTCATAACAGTGGTTAAACAAATTGGGCCCCTGATCAAGCGTAACGGTTTTAACTTGATCAACAAACACCCCCACTCAAATACAGAGATTGCACAACAACTGGTTTCATATCGCATCGTCACGCGAATTTTTATTTTGAAATGGTAGACAAAATGTAGCTAAGGGTTCTACGAGTTTTTACCCTCCATCACAGCTATATGATATTCCATAGACAAACGTCCAAATCCACCCGCAAACACCCTCTGCGCAAGTTTTTTTCTACGATATTTCGAAAATTGCGAAACTCATCGACAGCTTGATTATTGGGGACTCGACGTGACCAGAAATTCGCTCAAAATTCACCAGAATATAAGCTTCATTCCGGCTTTACCCGACATGTCTACTTGGAGACCGCCATTTTTCTAGCACAAAATGTTGATCGAGACTAAGTGCAGCATGCCACTACAGTGACGTAATCGGTGACCTATCAACTTCTAAACACAAACTGAGATTATTTCCAACATCTACGTCCGATGAACAACCACAGATCCTAGGGCTGAACTACTTCCCCGAGTAAAGGTTTGATTTCAGCTATGTGAGACTGGCAATGTTTATGAAGACGAGCGATGGTCATCGATATCACACGGAGTCGCTCGTAGCTCGGTAGTGACATGCCATACGGAGCCTCAGACAGTGACGTACCACTCGGAGCCTCAGCCAAGTTTTACGCAAGAAATATGGTGGTTTTTGGGTAGTCATGTCGGGTAAAGCTAAAAAAATGATATTTCTTTGAATTTTGAGCGGATTTCTGGTCACGTTGAGTCCCTTATAATCACACTGTCGATGAGTGTTGGCAATTTAGGATGGAAAATTTTCGAAATGTCTACGAACAAATTTGCGCAAAGTATAATTGCGGGCGGATTCAAAAGTTTGTCAATGGAAGTTCCGATAGCTATGATGGAGGCGTTAAAGTTTGAAAAAAAAAACAAAATCAGCCCGTAAACGGCACGAATCCCGTCTGGAAACACCATAGCTAGAACAAACGTAAACTGTCAACAATACAACAGGCGTGTATAACTCTAAAAGTTAAATACAATAACACTTTTACATATGAATGCGACCTAAATCATGCGAATAAACGTATAACCCCACCATGCGTACAACCCTGCGTAGTTGGTGCCGCCATATTTGAATTTCGCGAGAGAGGGATTGATAGTGACATGTCACCAATTTTTGTGTATAATACTGATATTTACTGGACAAATAAAAGTGCAACAGTGATACAAAGATGCGGCACTCTGATTATGAGTATTTCAAATGACTGCGATGCTAGATTCTGCGGGAGTTGGTCTAGATGCTACAGCAATGATGGTGTTTGAGGCGGAACGTCACTGCTCACATTATAGTTACGATCAATTTCAACACTTACTGCTCCATTGTGTTCGGTTTAGTAACCCAGGCTTCTAGATAAGATACCGGACATCCCACGGCTCTGATCAGAGGTGCGTTATTCCGTATATGATCTCACACCAACTTCGTTTTTGTGGACCGTAAAGTACTAATGTGCCTCGCCTCAAGTCCAACAGAATCTGCTAGCTAGCACTATGCAATAATATGATAATAATATCACATAATACTTTTAAAACAAACGTAATCGTTGAATAGTGGCAAAATGTGAGTTCCGCTTGTTCATGTTTCATCTTTAAAGCGTTTCTGGCATGAAGTTTCTCTATAATTTAATGATGGATGACAGTTTCTTTTTATAGGTATTGCTATCTCAATACATCTGTTAAGTCTTGCATATCTTTCAATCTTCAACAGCAGTCATCTTTGCCTCATGCCATTTAACAACACCGCATTTGCTTCTGTAATCTTATCTTGTCACTGTAAAATACACTATGTTCATAATATGTCTACCTCATGAGGCGTTTGTATCCAAATTAATTGACACAATCGTATTTATGATACCTAGAACAGTGATTTTGCCTTCATCTGTCACTCTTGTCCTGCAAAATCACAACAATATTATGTAGATGTAACAGTACTGAATCATACAATAGCAATTCATTGATATTAATATTGCCTTTCAGAAAAATTGACAAAGTCAAATTGTGCTTTTTTGCTTTGAAGTGTTTGAATGACACAAAATTTGAAAATCGATTATTTGCCAGATTTATATTTTAAAAATTACGCTGTTTCACTTCATACAAATTGACTTATCGGATCGTAAGACGTTTCAAGTTAAATATAACCCCGTAGTCTTGTGTCGTAAGACTTTTAAGAGCACATGTTAAACAACAAGAATAAAAATAACTAATACTAAAATAATAATCACTTACACCCTCAAGAGAATTTGAATTAAGCTCAATTGCTGCAATATATTGGAAACCATTTAAATGACAATATTAAATTTCTTTCAAGATTTGCAAACATTACTAGTCAGCTAAATCTATCGTATTATTTTGAAGATTGAATAAAATAACAGATCAATCAGAAAGTGAATAATCGGTACATTCATTGATAAATAAAATCGGCTTAATTACCTGTATGAACTTCAAAATATATCAATAACTTGTACATAAATCAATCAATCAATAAATCAATCAATCAATCAATCATAAACGAATAAATAAACGAATAAATAAATGAATAGATAAATAAATATTATTAAATCGAAATTTGTAAATTATGAATGAATAAATAAATAAATTATTAATTAAATTGTGAATTAATTAATAGTTTGTTTATTTGATTTCTTATTTTTGTCGGTTTGTTTACGCTGATAAATCAAAGATTATGTTATAAGCTTTGATTTTGCTATCACACGATTAGGTAGATGCTTGTAGAAGCAATCCCTTAACCGACACTAACATAAATGACGGATGAGTTTCTTTTTATGTGATATTGCCATCTCAATACATGTGTTTAGTCTTGCATATCTTTCAATCTTCAACAGCATCATCTTTGCCAAATACCATTTAACAGCACCGCATACAAAACTACGGAAACACATGCTGTTGGCGCTCCACGGCTAGAAGAAGCTTCATGATGGTAACTTTTGATACCGTGAGAGTCGCTGTAAGTAATATATTTTTCTGCGGGGTCTGAAAAGAAAAATTATGATTGACCTGCTTAATTGAGACACATACATCCAATGCGCAGCCTCCATCTATTGATAATGTGGAGGATACAAGATGCCAATCAAAAGTATATGAATATCAACAGTTACATAAATCATGACAGAGTCGATTGAAAAATACCAATGCGTTAGTGATAAACCATATCGTTCTTCGAGTTGTGTGTCAAAATGTAATTTGTGTTTTATCACATATGTGTTTTGTGATTACATCTAGCTAATCTACCTACCCTACATCTTCACCTTCGTTCCCCCAGCTAATCAGCTCTTCTACATGTGAACTTTATCGGTCTGCCTTCCCAGCAAATCCGCCACTTTTGCACACGGCACTGTACATCATTAAGCCTTTGTCTAATCTCTTCCATTCGTTCATTCATTCATTGAGCCGCTGGGTTCATGTCACACCAGCTCGGCCAATCACACCGCCATCCCCTTTCTCCTCCTCTCTTTTCCCTTTCTCTCAAGTGTGCGGGCTTTTGAGTCCATTTCTCGGGAATTCCACCCTTTTCCCACATTTCGGCCTCTAAGGGGATTTAACTTCAAGGTCATCCACACCTTGACCCAAAAGTCATCAACGACCTTTTCTCGGCCGCTTGACTGAAGGGGCTTTCTGCCATATATTAAATACAAAAAGTGGCGAGCGACTCCTACTGACAATGATGACTACAAATACCCCTTTAAGGAATAATTTACAACATTTTTCACTTTGACTCAATTTTTTCAATAGTGTCTAAACATGTTCTACCTTTAGCAAAACCCCATCACGTTGTAAGCAATGGTCTGGCAAATTTTGTGGTGACGTGATCTAAATGATATAAATAATAGATATAGCTGCATAGCAGCAATGACAGGGTTTTAAGACATCAAGGTGCACTTTGGCAAAAATAGACACATATATGCACATAGATAATGAGCTATGGTCATATTCCTTAAGTCCAGTCCAAAGGTCATCCTGATTATGTGACATATAACATGAAATGATATAAAGCATGTAATTATTATTTGTATGAAAGCAAAATTTGAAGCGAAAATTATGCAAGAGAGGCATGTAATAAAGTATTATTGCCCAAACAAGAGATTTTGTACCCTCGAGGCAGGAGACCGTTAGCCTTTCTTACGTCGGGCAAATGGTCACGTACCCTCGGGCACATAGTTCTATGTTTGCGCTATGATATATACTGTCACAACAGGCATTACATATATTTTGACGGTGGACTTATATATGTTCATGACTATTACCGAGACTTCAACAAAAGTGAAAAATCTCATTATTGAGAAATTGATATAAAATATAAAATGTGATCAAATCAGTAATAAGAAAAATTGAAACTATCCCAAAGCATCTGATATCTCAGTGGTGCCAATTTACTTTGAAGAAAACGTCAAATCAATTAGGAAAAGGTTCAAATGTGTAAATGATTATTATTAGGGTATTGATCAAACACAGATATGTATTAACAAATGTTCGCGTTAATTCATGTTATTTTTCAAGATGTAACATGCAGTTTAGATTTGATTGTACATCAACAAGTCACGGATTGTTATTTGTGAATCTTAATATGATATAACTTAACTTTTTGGAAATTAGATAGTAAATCAAAAAAGACTGAACGTCTTTATTTCTGGTTCGTGAAATCAGCATCGCTGTTAATGATATACATACGATAATGCACAAATGTAGTTCGATGGACAGCGATTTCCAGATCGCCAATAGCTGGCCCTGACGGATACACTGCCTTATTATCTCATGAATAATCGACATAAAGACTAGATTTGATTGAAAACATTAATTGAGCTTCCGTAGTTTTAAATATGGACTTAGATTTAAAAGAACGTTCCGTTTAATTTATGAAGCTTTAATTGGCATTTCATATTGTACGTCAATTTATGTAATGATCTTTCTGCTAGACTGGTATAAAATGCGTGTTATTTTAATCACAATATTTGCTCTAAATGAATGCGAAACTTAAGATTGTCTTACCGTATCGTGTTGATGCAGTATCGTAGGCGTTTGTCGCCGCTGTGGTAACTTCAACATCACATACGGTCCACTCCATCCGTCAAAACAGTCACAGTGAAATGGATCCTCAAAGCATTGTCTTGCATTACTACATTTACAGTAATATTCACAACAACTGAAAAAGGTATGCAATGGAGCAATTCATGAAATAGTTTGAGGAACAGAAGTCTTTACTTTGGTCCTTGACAATCATTACGAAATATTATAAGAGTAAACTAATGATAAATACAGGAAATATGCTTTCAAAAAGCCATGCTTTGCTTATTCCAATCAAATGATGTTATCATATGACTTCCTTCTGAGAATTTTGTAGTTCTATATAGCAAACTGTTCTTGTGCGAAAACGAAGTAATTTTACTGTCATGCTGACATACCTAAAAAAGCACGTTTTTGTATTTTAAAATATTTTCAACATGCGGAATGATAATTTGAGACGATATAACTATGACGCGCACGAAACAATATCATTATATATTTTAGATTAGTTGCAGATATAGAAAAGGAAATGATAAAGGAAAAAGACCTACCTCACAAATCTCAAACAGGTTCCATTTATGTGGTGACAAGTGTCAGTGCAGTGACACTTGGGGCATACTTTGTGACAGCCATCACCGTAGAAACCAGATTTACACATGGTAGAACAAGTGGCACCGGTCCAACCAGGTTTGCAAGACGTACAGACATTATCATTACACGTTGTACAATTGTCGGGGCAGGGCCGATCACAATAATGACCAGTCCATCCAGTCTCACACAGACACGTTCCAGTGACATGATGACAGATTCCTTTCACACATTGACAACGTTCTGCACAATCGATTCCAAACAAACCATCATCACATATTTGGTCACATCGCATCCCTTGCCATCCAGCCGTGCAGTTGCAATCCAAGTCAATAATACTACACAAATCTCCATTATAGCAATATAAACATTTATCATCACAAAAATATCGGCCTTCGTCGTCGAGTCTATCCTTGTCACAAACTGTGCAATCTGCTCCAAACCAACCATCAGTACAATTGCATCCGGATCCTCCATGACGACAGGATGCCCCATTGTAACAGCGACACTCTTCCTGACAATGTACACCGTAGTAGCCAGGCTTACATGCACAATGTCCATCGTTCTGATCACAGGTAGCATTATTGGAACAGTTACAAGGCAAACAAGTGTCTCCATAGAAACCGTCTAGACAGGTGCATTCCCCAGAAGTCCTTTGACATTTCATGTTTGCAGGACATGAACATTTGTGCTCGCAGAGTATTCCGTAATACCCTTCTCTACAGCAACAAGAACCATCCTGCATACAAGTTGCACCATTCTCACAATTGCAAGGAAATTCACAAGTTTTCCCAAAGAAATTCTCAGAACACTGACAAAAACCATCAAATTTGTCGCACGAGCCGCCATTCTGACACATACAATTGTTGCTGCAGAACATACCAAATGATCCGTCGGGACATTCTGTAATTCAGACGATATTGAAACGCGAAAATTGAGTCAAAGTCACATCATTTTTTATGGTAATAGGTACTAGACTCAAATGGCCGACGAGAAATTAAAAACGTCAATTTTGAGATCATTTTTATCTCTACAGGTGTCGTCGCAATATGGTGGCATAAACATGTTAATTGGAATTATGATGAACATGAATTTGATTGCAATCTTATATTGACATGTCCTTTATCCTTATTCTTTTCGGTAATAAAGTGAATAAAACAGGCAACGATTTCCTTATCTTTCTCTATTGTGGATTTAAAATTATTTATCAACTTACCGACACAGTCTTCACGTAGGTTACTTGTATCTTTTTTCATGTAACCATTACAACACCTGAACACGCTGAAAAGTTGAACATTTTCTTAAAAGTAAATAAACAGTCATTATAATCTTTATTATTTTCTCAATGCTTCTGTTCAACTCTGAAAATATTTCGATTGTCGGTCAATTGTATTTCTAACAGTTAAGACCCAAAGTAAAAGTACTGATGATTAAATGATTTGCAAAAACCTGCGGTTTACAGGAAAACGTATAACAAAATCTCATCAAAATCTTACACACCGTTGAACTCCTGAAATGGCCTACCTCTTTACGTTATTTGTACCCGATAGTACCCGTACAATGTGCAAATTAGTTTGATGCATTTCAATCGCAAGAAGAGTATCGTGTATGTAGTTTACTTACACTTAAGATATTATATGCTTCTAAATTTGCGACTAGACTGAAGAGAGATGTTGAAGGCCTCAGTAACATTATACTGGTAGATCATTTTAAAATATACTTATCAATCCTGCGCATAGCTTATTAAGTAAGGCGAATGTAAATCAAACAAGAAATGGAATTCTTTTGAAAGTTGCCATTTATCGACTGAATCCATGTTCTAACATTGACACAGGTAAACAATAATGTCGTCTTGCGGAAGTTCAGCTCATTAGTAACGTGCATACCTTATTCACATTTGCTTAAATTAATAGGTCACACTCGAAGTAACAGACGACCGATATCACCAATTAATATTTGTGAGAGACGTTACAATCAGAAAACAACTATAGGATTCCAACTTTTCCCACACAGAAACAGGCCTGGTTTGGATTATAGCATATAAACTATTATCATATACCCATGGCCCATATTGCTACATCCAAGTGACGTTCAACGTAAAATATCAGCCGTGATATTTCACGGTAAACGTCGAGATATGCACGATGAACGTCATCAGTTTAGAGCTTTCCCGAACTACATTAGCAGTTTGTTGGTAAACAACGAAAACAACAAAGTGGCTGACGCTCCCCGCCTGCGAAGCGATGTCGCCGACGTAAAAACTTGAAGGGCTTCGAGGAACACGGGTATTTCTGGTTGCAAAATACGGAAATATCACGTTGAGTCTTGAAATTTTTTCCCATGGTATTTTTTTGGTCAAGTTCTAGCAAACATTCTGCTGTCCGCACGGCGCCGGCACTGTGCACAGTCTCCACCGAGCAGGTAGTGAGCGCGTGGCGTGACAGCGATGTAGCGCGCGTGCGCGCGCGACGACTGTTTGACATGGCAACTCTAAGGGTAAACTAACAAAATGGCACCCTCTCCGCGCGAGCTCCATGCCGTACGACGATCGAAATCAGGATAGATTTAAGGCTGAGCAGTTTTTGATCGGTTACAGTTGTAATAGCATATTGCACTATAAAATGTTCCTTCTGTATGACGATTTTTGTATCCCGGTGTCTTTCTTCTTGGGTTTCATTGAGATATGGACGACTTGCAGCGATGTCGCGCGTGATGTTGACATCTTCGTCGTATACTTTATGATGAAGCCTGTTCACATAACATTATGGTATTTATGCGCAAGGCGTAATAAAGTAAAGCCTCAAAATTAAAGGTTTTTCGTTCTATTAGTAAAAATTCCCTAAAATTATGAGCATGGGTATATGATAAATCGGTTATTATGAGGTTATTACGAAAATACCGCAAAGGATGCACGAGGACATTGGCGCAGCGTATCGCCCGACGCGAAGCGGAGGGCGATGCGCGGCGCCAATGTCCGAGTGCATCCTTTGCGGTATTTTCGTAATAACCTTATTATTATACATCTTACATTCCTGATCGGGGCATCAAAATGTCGGAATAGTGACCGTTTTCGTGCAATGTCAACAATTTTTCTTCCGATTTTATCGCGCCAGTGTGGAACGCTACCTCGGACGCGCTTCTGCAAGTTTTGGAGTGTGTGCACTACACACATACGTACGTACAGAGCGCGCGCGAGACTTGTTCTGGCACTCGTCCAAGGGGTCCCTTGAAACCGTTCTACAGTGAACGCGCAGATACAGCCGAAGGGAATGGGGCGCCTTGAAACCGTGCCGTACGGAACGGGCGCGAGTTCCGTACGGCTTTTTTAGCGCACGCTAAATTCTATTGTTCTCGATGGTAGATGTATAATAATACCCAATATCGCCTGTTCCTTGTGTCGTATCAGCATTCGTGTCATTTGTGCTGCGTCAGACACTCGACTTCGTCTCGTGTCTGACGCAGCACAAATGACACTCATGCTGATACGACAAAGGAACAGGCGATATTGGGTAATAACCTCTAAATACTATCGTCTCGATGTTTATTCAGTAGATAAATGTTAGATCAGCCCAATGTTTACGACATCTTTCACGAAACGCGTACGTTATTGAATAAAATGGCTGTTCTCTTGATTTGTAATGACCCCTAGGTCTATGTACTGGACAGGTGTTAATGTTAGACATCCTGTTGCCTTTAATAAGTTCTAAACCACGAAAAAGCAGTTACACCTCTCCAAATTTCGTTTAAGACAGCATGGTAAGTTCATTGGCAAGTTTGATTGGGTTCGAAAGTAGAAGCCCTTGATGGTGGAAACTATAGGGCGATAGACGCCGCAAAGGAAGTGGCTAAGAGAGAAGGGATATAGCAGGATCTGGTTGGTTTTGAGTATTGGTGACGTCAACCAAAGCACTGTAGATCAAGACTTGGCATTTGTCCAGGCTGCTACATTACCTTTACCACCCGAAAGAGGAGGATATGTGTCACGTAGGTGTGGAAATCTTACCCGATATTTGTCATGTTATCCTATGTCATGTTTAATGCTGTCGGAATGAATGGTGAATATTTTTTTTCAGCACGTGCACGTGTTTCCGGTGCAGAGCTGTTTTTATCCCTTGCCGACCTTTTTCTCCGCGAACGTGCGAACGATTCAACGTACTGCGGAACCTCAAACCACTTTCTGCCTGACACTGTTTTTCATTCTCTTGTGTGGTATATGAACAGCTTGGGGGTGTCACACACATACATACACATACACAGACAGACAGACAGACTACATACAGACAGACAGACAGACAGACAGACAGACAGACAGACACACACAACAAACACACACACACACACATACACACATATATATATATATATATACACGTCTTTATATTGATGTAAAAATATAATTCGGGCAAGTAATAGGAATTTGCGACTTTGCTGCAATGCTGACATTTAGGCAAGTATCTACGTCCATTCCAACTACCAACAAATGGCCTGCACAAATACGTTCAATGAACCAAAGTGGTTACCGCCCTCTGTTCCGACACCCCTATATTCCGACAGCCCTATATCCGACTCCTCTATGTTCTGGCATCCCTTATTCCAAAACCCCATATACCCACAGCCCTATGTTCAGACACCCCTATGTTCAGACACCCCTATGTTCAGACACCCAGAAAGCTTCTGCAGGAACAAGTTTACTTGTTTTCAAGTCCTGTTTACAATGTTAGAAGTACCTTTTAAACATTTTCACGTCACTTTAGACGCCACACTTCATATTTTCTGCTGGTTGGTGTTCTCCCATTCAAAGTAGTCATGGTGAAATGGACGAAAAATCGTAGAAATAAATGTTTGATATATTTCTGATGATCTATGTTTTATGATCCGAAAATAGTGGGTTTGATCTTGACAAAGCGATTATGTTGTCATATTTATTTGCCAAATAGACCACACTGCATTTGGTTGTATTGTAGTATTAGAATCAACATCATCTCACATATTAGTTACGTAGGAACACCTTTCTCATCCAGGTGAGAATTGTGAAAAAATGAGAAAGCAATACTCTTACTATTTTATTTTATTCTACTGCCAGTATACCACTACCTGAACGATTTTCGATGCGGTCTTTCAATAATGTATTTATAATGGAATATCTATCCATTAAAATGTATGTGTGAAACTGCTCTTAACTTAAGCTTTAAAACAAAATAAATTGAAATCGCAGACATACTTTTGAGAATGTGCAAATTTCGATCGGAAATATCGCAACGTCGGCAACTGAAGTACTGAAAACTGATTTCTGAAAGGGTACTTAAATTTCTTATCAAGCAAAAAAACCTACTGAATGGTAATGGATACAATGTTGCAGAATTTAAGTTCGAAACCAGATATGAACTGAAAATGCTCACGTGTTTCATACAGTTATGTGTAAATTTGAACCTTTGCCACATGTTTGCAACTTCATTGAAAGTAATTATGATCAACATAATGAACAATAATCACCGCGATTAATTCTCAAAGGTCATGAAGTATACAAATATGTAATTAGCTGAAATAAAAATATTAAAGTTCTTTGACTGCTGTCATTGTATCACCATTTTACATAGCAAGTGTAATTACCGTTGGCCAAGTCCTTCAAGCCATATATACCGAGCTGTGAAAGCTCATTAGATATGCAATTGTAAATTAGCTGACATGAAAATGTGAAATGACTTTCGATATTGTTTTAACCAGGTATAATCATCAATGTTGTCATGTTTTGCCAACTTTGATCAAGTAAATCCCAGTATATATCCCTAATAAGCAAAGTTCATTAAACATGTAAATTAGGAATTGACTTAAGTAAAAATGCTTAATGATTGTCAATAATGTTGTATCATGGTATCTGCAATATATGTAGCAAGTTTTGTCAACTTTGGTCAAGTCAATTCAGATATATATCCCTAATTAGGAAAGTTCATTAAACATGCAAATTAGGAATTGGCTGAAGGGAAAATGCTAAATGACTTTCAAAAATATTGTATTACAGTGTCTGAGATGTACTTAGCAAGGTACATCAATTTTGATCAAGTCATTCAGATGAATATCCCTAAGTATGAGAATTCATTTAATATGCAAATTAGGAATTGGCTGAAGTAAAAATGTCTTTTGACTTTCAATAATGTTATATCAGAGTATCTTTGATGTATATAGCAAGTTTCAATGACTAAATCAAGTTAAATTGTATTGCTAAGTTATCCGTATATACCGAAAATCAGACCTCTACAGGGCTGTCAATGTTTTTCTGAATAGAAGGATACAAGTGAAAGAATTGGAGGGTACAGCCTTGTGTGGAGCGAAGCGGAGCAAGGCGTGCGCGCAAGAGCACGCGGGGGGGGGGAAGCCAGGATGGGTGTGTCCCCTCCTGAAGCTGAAGCTTTTCTAATTATTCATCTTCAATTGGTGGCCTGTGGTGGCACTTTTGAGGGCAATTTACTGTCAAGTTGATTATAACTGAAGTATAAAAAGTAACATGAAATTGAATCTTGTGAAATAAAATTATGAAAGACAAACAGAAGTATTACAGAGTTTATATGTTTATTGATACACCAGGTTATTATTATTTGCATACAAATTCTGTGAATTACAACCTGCCATGCTTAATAGTCGCGCCAGCGGCTTACTGACTACGCATGCGCTTATTCATAATATACTATGCGAGTAACCGGAAGTGTACCCTTCTTTCGTGGGCGCCGCCATGTTTTTTTTTGAGTACTCGTAAATAAACAAATACGAAACAAATTATTATTATATAACATGCCATTTATAAAATATACCTCTTTTATTAGCCAGTAAATGTTATTATGCACCTTGTCGCTGATACAGAATATCGTTAATATAGATAAAGGGAGAAAACAGTCGTGCATATGAACGGTGGCATACGCAAAGAATGCTGGGATTGAATTTTAGAAAAGCGCCCCCAGTGTCAATAATTAAATTCAAAAATTGCCAGTTTTTAGACGGAACGCTATAGTTTTCAGCTTGCAAGTGGAAGTTGGGCAGTGCGGTTACCATTGCAATGATAATGATTGCATGATACGTCCCTTGTTTAACGCAATAGGCTGTTATCAATGTAAAACTTGCCAATTTTTGTCCAAAATTTTTACACATTACAGAAAATCTATAGGCCTACCTGCACTGCTGCAGGGTTTGACGTCCGCGCGTGTACGTACGTGAACTGTTTTCATCAGAGGGAAACTGGGCATAGTTGTCATACTAGTATATACGTTTATGAAGTAACAATTAATTACATTTTGTCATGAATCAATACAAATAACATTGCCAATCTTACCCCTGGCGCGACACCAAGGGCTGAGCCCTATATAATATTAAAGATCATAATCTGAACCATAATCAGAATCACTGGAGTACTCATCTAAGCCAAGGCTTGTATGGCAGTACCAGCTGACAATACCTCAATATTGTGTGATTCTCAGGCTGATGAAACAGTAGCTTCAGAAACTACATCTGCAAAAACTATTTCTTCAGATGTAGCTTTAGAAACTACACCTGCAGAAACTATTTCTTAAGAAACAACATCTGCAGAAAGTAATTCAATAATTGTAATATGTTCCCATTCAAAAACAGCTAATCGTATTAGAATTTAAAAAAATCTTGTCCCCACTGCAAAACTGATGTCATAACGTCACGACAAAAAATTCCGATCAACGTCTGGTTGATACTGCTGTAATTTTATTTTGTCTGTTTCAAGACCTCTCCTCAGAGTTACCGGCAATGAATTTCCAGTGTGAAAATTTACAAATGTAATGGGGTAAATACGAGACCATTACCAGAGACAATTTGAGTAGACGCTACGTCATACAAACAATTACAATACTTAAGTTTACATCCGCTAATGAAATTGCGTGGCTTCGTTGTTCGTCAGCCTCTCAATCGACAAGATTGAGAATATGTTGATTTATTTAGGTAGTAAATCCTTGCGCGTGAAAGTTAACGATCAAATATTTTCTCCTGATGACTATCATAGTATCTATTCTGATATCCCTCACAGTAGTCAGAGTTTTGTCGAAACCCACGCCGGCCAAGTGGGTAGGCTCACTACATGCATGTTATATCCATATTCAAAACATGGTTTACCGCCGCACGTACGTGCAAGATACCGCGAAAGTATATAGTCAAGCCTAGCTAAATTTTGTGATTGCCCTAAACATTAAAAATTGTTGGTCTTGGTTCGGAATACCGATATTTGCTTTTGAGGAAAGATTTTGGATTTCGGAAAATATTTATCAAACTTCAATACTCGGGCCTTCGAAACAACCACAGTACACAGCATGTACTACCGTATGATTACATTTCATAGAACGGCAGCTTGGTGCAAACAAATTCAGTGGTAGTCAAAACTCACTAAAAATTGTCTCAATCCCCACAAAGTTTTTTTTTGCGCTGAGTAAACGATTCTTACTGATTGTAAAGAGTGTTCACGATCTGCAAACGGGAAAACAAATCAAAAATTCCAGTCGCTAAGTACACGTATATGGCATTTTGCTCAGACGCGGCGTGAAATCACATTGCATGCTATACCATTGATGGATTGAACCCCGATCACTGAAATTCCTCAGGAAAATAAAATGATTTACAAATATTGACATTACTTTTATATCCAGAGCTAGTGTAAGCCTCTCGGGGTCTTTTTCGGACCCGTAAATCCAACGTGGCTGTCCACTTTCGTTGCCATATCGATCGTGTACGTCCGAAAACCAATCAGAACACGTAAAGCTTTTTGACAGTACCGATTGAAACCAATCAAAAATCGGCTACCAACGAGGCTTAGGGGCTGCGCCTCTGTAGCACAGCGCAGCCAACGGTAGAATTTGGACAGGAAAGAATTCATAACGTGTGTAAAGATCATTATTGCAGGCCTTGAATAGGGAAAACAGGCGGCGGCAAGCCCTGTGTCAGACGGCGATTTGCCGCCGGTGACCGGCTATAATTGACAGCCCTGCCTCTAGCTCTATTGGCTGGCTCAGAATTAGATATGCACATAATTAATTAGGTAAAGGATGTGATGTCATAAGGTCTCCCATCATACCAAATATGAAGGGTGTAGCACTTGGGTTTACTTAGTTATGGCCATATATGTATATTTGAGGTCAAAGGTCATCGGGGTCTCATGACATTTTGTCAAAAAAATTGTATTGCTAAGTTATCCCTATATACCAAAAATCAGACCTCTAGCTCTATTGGCTGGCTCAGAATTAGATATGCGCATAATTAATGAGGTACAGGATGTGATGTCATAAGGTCTCCCATCATACCAAATATGAAGGGTGTAGCACTTGTGGTTACTTAGTTATGGCCATATATGTATATTTGAGGTCAAAGGTCATCAAGGTCGCATGACATTTTGTCAAAAAAATTGTATTGCTAAGTTATCCCTATATACCTAAAATCAGACCTCTAGCTCTATTGGCTGGCTCAGAATTAGATATGCGCATAATTAATGAGGTACAGGATGTGATGTCATAAGGTCTCCCACCATACCAAATATGAAGGGTGTAGCACTTGTGGTTACTGAGTTATGGACATATACTCATATTTAAGGTCAAAGGTCATCGAGATCACATGACATTTTGTCAAAAAATTTGTATTGCTAAGTTATCCCTATATACCGAAAATCAGACCTCTAGCTCTATTGGCTAGCTCAGAATTAGAAATGCACGTAATAAATGAGTTGCAGGAAGATGCCAAGGTCAAAGGTCAAGTGGAATCCCCAAAATTGTGGAGAGCAATTTGGTCCCCTACTGGCCATTGTCCAATAGACGCTGGCTGTCTTGGGCTTTAACATAGGCCAGAATAAGCCATTGCCATAGCTTAGCTGCATAGGTATAGGGGAGGTCAAAGGTCATAGAAAAATCAGAAAAATAATACTTTAAAAATCTTCTCGAAATTGGCAATGCCTGTGACTTTGATATTTGGCATGAAGGAGCAAGGCTGTAAGGTCTAACCAGGGTTAGGTTGGTAGCGGGTCGAGTTGACTGGGGTCGAGTTGGTTAGGGGTCGAGATGTCCAGAAACCATGGTCATCATGCATCCCATAGACTACCATGTATCACAAAAATTAAAACTGTGATAACTTCATTAATATGCAAGCCACGCCCACCAAAACCTTTTCAGTTCTAGCCATTTGAATTATGAAGATGTCTACCAAATTTGACTGAAATACGTTCAGCCATTTTTGAGATAATTGGGATACAGACACACGGACACACAGACACACACACAGACAGACATGGCTAAACCATATGCTCACGTGTGTGAACACATGAGCAAAAAAATCATACTTTTTGAGAGATTTAACATTTGTGCACCCACCAAGAACCTGTCGGAGATAAGATCATGTTCTTGTTTTTATTTTTCTTTAAATCCTCTTTGAATTAAGTTATTTGCGGTAAGAACTGTACATAAAATGAATAATACTACTGTGCGCTTAAATGTAATCATTATAAATAGTTTATAGGAGGTATCTATTCCAGTATTCGGTGGAGAATCCTTATTACTTAAAGAGGCTATTCTTTCTGCGAAAAAGCTATTTTCAGTGCTTGAAATTAAATGTATTCAACTCAAAATCAAGATACTTGTATCATGATCTCATGGAGTGACTAAATTCTGTCTAGAAATTGGCAAGACGTTCCGCCCTGTTTCATCGTGGTATTCATTACTGAAATAATCACCTGTTTTGATGTAGTGTTATGTCATTTCTGCATGATATTTTACAAATAAATAAATCATGGTTTATATCGTTTACTAAGGTTCGATGTTTTCTTCAGAAAGGCCTTGTTCCAAATCACATAAAGTTTTCTAAACACCATGTTTTGTGCACTAATTTGAAAAGACGACTCTAATAGAGTATTTTCTGCACATTAGTGTTTTGAATAGGACCAAAAATACTTAAATTGAGTAGAAAGTACACCGTCTCTCTAAACGTGGACGTTTAAAATAGAATTTACATATTCAAGATTTTTGACATATACTTTGTCGAACATAGGGGTGTTGGAATATTGGGCTGGAACACTGAAAATGAACCATTAAAGAATCGATGTCATCATGGCCCTATGGATTGACAGAGTTTCATATATTTTTAGACTTTTATCACTTCTTAGAAGTAAACATATTCTAATAGAAAGTACAAATTCAAGGTTATATACTTAAGCAATAAAGCACACCCAGCGATGGTATACCTCGAGATTTTGACCAGTTCACGACATATATGCACGAGCGATAGCGAGTGCATATATGAAGTGAACTGGTCAAAATCGAGTGGTATACCGTCGCTGGGTGTGATTTATTGCTATTATATCATATCAGTATATAACACTATGAGAAATATTTTTGAAAAATGAGATTTGCTTATTTTTCATGTTTTCCCATACAAAACAGAAGAAATAGAGGTAGTCAAAATAATTTCAATCTTTACCTCTCATAATTTCTAAAAACTCTCCGAGGCTACCAAAATAACCTAAATGATTTCTTTTCCTCTGATGAAAATCAGAGTTTGCAAAGAACACAGGTTACCCATTTTTTTATAGATAATTTGTACACTTGCAAGGAGAGAATTTATACGTAGACTTGAATTGCTGGGGCAGAGAATAAGCACCCCTGGAACCTGTTTGACAGAGAATTAGAACCCCAACACATGGTGAGGCAGAGAATTGTACCCCTGGAAACTTAATTAGTGGGACAGGGATTTCGTGTCCGACACTTGCTGGAGAAGAGAATTAGTACCCCTGAAACTTACAGGGCAGAGAAATAGTACCCTTACAACTGCTGGAGCAAAGAATTAGTACCCCTGCAACTTACAGGGGCAGAGAATTAGTACCACTGGAACTGTTGAAGCAGAGAATTAGTGCCCGACACTTGCTGGAGCAGGGAATTAGTACCCCTGGAACTTGCTTGAGCAAAAATTAGTACCCCTACACTTGCTGGGCAGAGAATTAGTACCCTGGTAAAGCTGGAGCAGAGAATTAGTACCCCTGGAACTTGCTGGAGCAGAAAACTAGTACCCCTGGTAAAGCTGGAGCAGAGAATTAGTACCCCTGACAAGTTTAGAGAAATTTCTCCTAGCAAATCAATGCAATGTTGGTAGTCTGAATAGCACTTGATTTTTCTACCAGAGAAACTACAACTTTAGCATGAAATACTTTCTTTTTCAAGCAAACATCATTTTCTTGACCTTTTTCATTGGAAATAACAAATGATTGCCAACCGAGCATATAGTTCACAATTTGCAAGAGAGAAAAATAAAGATCTAACTATGCAGCTGATGTTAACAAATCTACACTGTAAATATTTATGTATCAAAACGCCGATTAATGTGGAGTTGGCTGCACAGTTCAAACTTTTGCACTGAAAAAACAAGAAAATGAGTGGTTTTCCTTTGATTTTCATTTATTTTGCTTCAAAATTTGTGAAAATCAGCAAATCTCATTTTTCAAAATATTTCTCATAGTGTTATATTTAAATTCTGGCGTGGAACGTCATAAACGGATTTTTGCTCAAACTGAGAGCTGACGTGTATGCCAGCCGTGGTGTATCGCCAATATACCACGGTTCTCTTCGCGTCTCGACCAATCATATGGCTGTATATTTGCGCTATCAATTACTGGCATAATATAATACTGCATATACATTAGTAACAATCGCTTTGATATAACGAAACCTAGAATGGCCAGGAAGGAAAAAACTGGCTAAATACAATGAAGCAACTTAGGGATGCGTACACTAATAGTGAAGACCGGTATGAAAAACGTTGCTAGTGGAAGTTCGAAATTGTGGGCAGAAAGTTGAAAGTGCGATATACGAATCGAAAATAGAAGTTCGAATGTTGAAAATGTGATATACGAATCCAAAGTGGGAGTTAACCTCGATTACGTGCAATAGATAAAGCATAGCGCTATTCAATTTATCCTTGCCCACTTGCGACAAAGGCAAATTATTTATTCAACTTTTCAAATTTCTGTGTGAGTACGAGAAGTTGACGCAATCAGCATTTCATATACCTTGGTGGAACGACCAGGCTATGATCACATTACCCAATCATAACTCGTTTTCCGAACGATCCGTGTTAGTTTCACTTTATAAAAATTCTGAATTTCTTTCGCAGACAAAACTTAGAAATAAATATAGATTATTGTTACCAGGTGAGAGAGAGACAGACAGGCAGACAGACAGGCAGACAGACAGACAGCGTGTCTGTTTGTAGAGATAGAGACAGAGAAGGTAGAGGGCTGAAGAGAAAAGAGAAACAGTGAGATTGTTCGCCGCGTTCGTTCAATTAAATTTAAAACTGATGGCGTATACCAACAAAGCTAAAATACCAACGTGGAAATGGAAATTCGAACTTTATGTTTATTGGTTTGGCAATGAAATGATGTGACTATAATGTGACATATATCCATTTGAAAAAAACAAACAAAACAATACAGCGATGAATACAAAACTATTTCAGCTGAATCATTTTGAAGGGACGTCTGCAATAAAAATACTAGGGATGTTTGCGTCGATCGCCTTTCAACGACAACTCGCAGTGGGAGATATCCTTGTTTTCGTAAAAATGGTCTTCCTTCAGTAAAGGTCGCCGTGACTGTGTTTCAGCTTAGGGTTGAATTATTTCGACACGTTTCAATGCTCCATGAATTGTCCTTCAAAGTTTGATTCAACGAATTTTTAGATGTTTATTGCATTATTTAGGCAAAACTTTATCTAACCTTTTCGTAAAATGAGATTGGCAACCCACGCGATCGACTGCCGTCCATGGGATTCAAAATAGTGGTGGAGTACCCAGTTAAGTGACCAGTTAAGCAATGACCAATTAAGTAAATACCGCAGTGATGAGCGTTCTTTTTTCACTTAACGCACTTTGGTGCAGCAATACTAGAATACTATCCGAATCCTTACAAATTCAACAAGTGGAAGCCTGAATAAAAATCTTTATCTGGACTTTGACTGAGGAACATTCCGTTCGAGCCTCAGTCCCCTTATTATGAGAAGCATAAAAAAAAAGCGCCAACGTCGCTGAAGCATGACTGCCAGTGTTTCAAGATGCCTTTACGGCATAAGCGTAAGCACAATTTATAACAAAGTTATCTGACATAACCATGCCTATTGTCCCAGCACAATCCAATGCCAACACTCTCAAGTACGCAGGTCCTGTACTGTCAATTAGCATGTGCCGACTTTTATGTTCAAACACAGGGTCTCTGGATAAAAAAAATTACATGAACAGGCCACATGTAAAAACGATGTGCTGACCCTTGACCCAAACGCGATCAATAAGCCAGCTCTGCTGCGTAATCACAGCTAATCTAATTGAATTATATTTCTCACTAGAAATATTTTACAAAAATGACGATTTGTCTGATCATGGAGTTTGAAGCATGCTGTGATCTATCACATTACATTAAACCAACAATAATGAAAAATGACATAGCAAATATATATATATATATATATATATATATATATATATATATATATATATATATATATATATATATATATATATATATATATATATATATATATATATATATATATATATATATATATACTTGTTTAGTTCAAGATCAGCTGGAGTAGAGTGCTCAATACTAGAGTAGAGCTAAATACACAACTGAGTTGATCAGGGTAATCTAAAATATTACATTTCCACTACAAATTTGTTTCGTATAGGCTGCAGAGCCGCCTACACTCATCGGGTGGCTGTGATCGACTGAAACTTTAGGCGGGAAACAATTTCTTTTGTTTTGTTTTTGTTGGCACCTGTTTGTTGCAAAAGGTTGAATAATTAGTGACTGCACAAGATAACTTTTCTCCAGTGTCTGCAGGTCGATACTAATTCGTTTCTATTGTTGAGGGAGCACATTTCTGGGTATCTGAGGAGTATGAATTCTCGTGGAGGCACAGATTGCATTGTTTTGTGACGTTGGAGTATGGATTGCATTGCTTTATTATTTTCCGGTCGATCCTCTATTCTGTCTTTGCATCTTTCAGTGACCAAATGTGCTTGCTCAGTTCGGTGCTGTTTCTGTATTTTGTGTTGCGGAATGATAGCATGTGGTTATTATATCTTGTTTTGAATGGAGTCTCCGTCAGGCCGATGTATGTTGCGTGTGTATTGTTGTCTTCTCTGGTGACCATTGCTTGGTAAACCGAGGGCGTGGGCGTGGCATGACAGTCTACTTGCTTCGGACTTCACCAGATCGACGGGGTCTTTAAATCTTACTATTTTCTTGGCTTTGTGTACCTCCACTGTGCATTTACTCCAAGAATATTGGATAAAGTAAGGAAGCTTCTTGACGATCAGCTTCATATTTTCTGAATGTTCTAGTATTTCTAGCCTATCAACCCATCAGGTTGCTGTCTTACATCAATTCAAGAAAATCGCGAACTTGTCAATAAGGCAAGGCTGTTTGGGTTGATTGGAGGCCATTCTAAAACCTTCCTCAGGTAGGCGTTTGTTATCTTGTGTGGATCGCCATAGCGCTCTTCCAGCTCATGCATGGCACCTTGCTATGCTTCATTTGCGTCTATACCTGCATACTCTTGAACTTTTTCATGGGCTCTGCCTTCCATGAACTGTCTCAGCAGAATGAATTTATCTTTGTCATCTTCTGCAGTCGGTACAAGTTTGGTCTCAAACTCATCTATGAATGATCTGTGCTCCATGATGTTGCCATCAAACTTTATCACTGTGGACCTTTTCTTTTGCTCTGATCATCGCCCACTGTGCAGAGTCACGTGATGTTTTACTCATGCTACTGTCGCTACTTCTGATAGAAATTCTGGGAGCTACTACGCTGACTGCATCTTCTAGATCATCAGACTCACTGTCACTCTCCCTTTCTATTGCAGGTGTTTTCTTCTTATATACTTGTACTGGTGTTGAGGTCTTCCTCGTTTTCTGTTCTGGACACAATGGATTTGTCCTCCTGTGGTTCAGTCTAAATATTGATTGCGATGTTGTTGTTTAGTCCATCAACAGAATATTTATTCAGAGATATAGCTCTGGCATCGGCTATGGCAATCTTCTTTTCAAGCTCATATGTTGTCCCTCTTCGAGTTCGAGCTCATGCTTTGCATGCTCCATTTCTTGCCTTTGTCGCTCTTCCTGGAGTCGAAGCTTATACTTAGCACGCTCAATCTTCTTGCTTCTTCTTGAGCTTAGCTGACTTGCCAACAGTTCAGCCTTTTCCTTTCATCTGCTAGTTTTAGTAGCCGAGAGTGCACTGTGGCTCTTATGGTGGCTGACTCCACTCAGTCCGCCGACTATAGACTGTTTCGGTACACTAACTTGAGAGACACTGTCTTCTTGTTCTACGTAATCGTGTGGATGAACTGGAGTTGGGTTCACTTCTTGCTTGCTCTACCATGCTCTGGTATCTCCAAAGAAGGTCTCTTCAACGCTGATCAGCCAACGATCGCGATCATCTTGCTCCTGATCCTTTGGGAGTAATTCTTCGTATTTCTTGCTGGTGGAGGCAAAATCTTCATGCAGCTCCTTCCACACTTCAAACTTCAGTTTGACCGTGAATAAGTCTGCCTTATCAGCGATGTGCGCCTGTACTTCATTCACCCTCTTGGTTAGTGATCACGCTGTTTTCTCTAAGGAGCTAGCCTTATTAGCTAACATATTTTCAAGTCCCTTTTCAATCAGCGTTCTGACACAGCTGTTACGCCTAAGCTCTTGTAATTCATTTGTTAATGATGAAGCTTTTAAATTCTGTTCTTCGTTAACCATGGTTTGAGTTAAAGTCTAGTCGGAAGGTAGGGTTCGCATGCACCCCATGGATGTATTTTTAACCTACATTTTTGTAATCCTTAGGGTCTATATTTAATGAATTTTGATGTTCCCAAAATCAAATAGTGTCCCATGGGGTTCATTTGGCGCCATCTTTACCACCATCTTGGCCGCCATCTTGGATTTCAACAATGGGGTAAGGGTCACGTATTTACCGCTCGACGGAAAAATAAACATAAAATACTATAAACGTTATATGTTTAGAAAGCCAAGATCATGGCCTTTTCATTGATATATAACTTAATAGGGATAAATTAATATTCGAACGTTGATTAGACTTCATATCGGCCATTGACCATAAATCGTAAAATTTGCTAAATTTCACACCCAATAATTAAGTTCCTCTTCCTCCAAACAATTTTTTACAAGGTATTTATATATTTTTTGGAAGAACTCAGTGCAATGACCAAGAAAAACAACATTAAAAGTATGTGTTTGAGATTTAGTGGGTGCATGAGCTTGTTTTCTTATTACGCGGTATGCCATATATCCGTGTTTAACATAAGGGGTAAGGGCAATGTTTCCATTTCTGTTTCGAATCATCAATGATGCATTTTTTGAAAGTGCTGCATCAGATCTTTCCCAAAATATATAGATTTATTGGGGGAAAGTTGCATATTTAAAAGTTACAAAGCTTAAACCTTTCAGTTTGTGTCGATTTTAAGTGATTTTTAAGAACGGAATTACAACATATGGGGGAGGAGTAATGTTTCCCTTTTTGCCTTGAACCATGAATTATGAAACCATATAAATGTTATACTGTTTGAAAGCTCTGAAATAGGCCTTTCCAAACATGTATAGTTTTATTGGGAAAGTCGCATATTGAAAGTTACAAAGCTTAAGCCTTTCAGTTTGTGTCAATTTTAAGTGATTGTTTTGAACAATATGCACAAAACAGTTAGTCCGTTAGCTAGGTATCGAAATCATCCCCTCTAAGGCATTTTACCCACTATGATTTTCTATTAGCTAGTATTCTCAGCTGCCATAATCTGCTTATTTTCCATTTAATTGATGGTGTGTAAGAGTGTAACGACTTGTTTGTGAAGGGCTGTCACGCCCTCAGTAGAAAAATAGGAATGGGTTAGGGTAACATATTTACCGCTAGTCGAAACAAAAACAAAAAGTACAATAAACAATATATTCTAAGAAAGCCCAGATAATCCCCTTACCTTTGGTATACAGATAAATTGGGATAAATCGATATTCAAACATCGATTAGATTTTATATCGGACATGAAATGTAAATTGTAAAATTTGCTTAATATCAAACCCAATAATTAAGTGCTTGTTCCTCCAAACAATTTTACAAGGTATTTATATATTATTTGAAAGACTTAATGCAATTGAGAATTTAAAGAAAAAAACATAAAAGTGTGTATCTTGAGATTTATGGGGGCGTCGATTGTTTTCCTAATATATGGTATGCCGTACATCCCTCTATAATATACATTTGAGGGATAGGGGTATGGGTAATGTTCCCTCTCCTACCAAATGCAGCGAATAAGGGAGCCACATAAATATCATATCTCTGAATCACTAACGCAGTTGTTTTTCCAATAAGATATGACTTGATGGGGTAAACTCAAAACAATATGCCGTGACAAAGCCTAAACTCAAAAGTTTGTATAACTTTACTGACATTTACTCGTTTAAAGGCACCTAGAAAAATACTCTATAGGGCGTTAAATAGCACTAAAAAGAAAGTTAACAGCTATAATATGTCAAAAATTATATATTTCAAACAAACAAATACTAAATTGGATGTCATAGTCGTCACGCTAAGTTGATATGACAGCAGCAACAATCAGTACCTTTTCTTTAATTGTATCGTGAGAGATATATAAGCAATAAGGCACCACTTGAAAAGGATACCACACGGTTTCGACCGGTAAACAACATATACGCACGAACTTCAATCGTGTGTATAAGGAGTGAAATGGTCAAAACCGAGCTCGAGCGGTGTACCCAACTTATAGGGTTTTTTTATCGCTATATTATATCAGTATATTGAAACTTGTGATGGAAAGAAAAACAATGTGAAAGAAACCCACTTTGGAGATAGGAATGGCCAACTTTACAGTATATCGTAAATATACGCACAGGCACGTGACCGTCTGGGCAAATCAGAGCTCACTATTAATAGTGCTACTTTTAATACCACACGGGAACACGAGAGAATCTTTTATCGCTCAAAACCAATCTGCATTAATCCACAATATAGCTTCTTCATACTAAGATAAGATGGATTGACAACACTTTACCTTCCTTACCGGAAAACAAGAGATCATAACCAATTTTTCGAAATTATTTTACAACGCAGAACACTATATACTCCCAGTGAGGATTACATTTTCGACTGGGTACTAAAATTCAATAGCTAAATAATTCTGGAACCTAAACCCCTATAGCCAAATGCCACAGAACGCATTCAAATTACGCAACTAAATAGTAAACAGAAGGCGAACAAACACTCTCTACACCTAGCAATAGGAAGGCGAGACAAACCTCAGAAAATGACTAAAAAGGCTTATATTCCCATTGACACCTCAATGTTTAAAATGCCTTGTGAGTGAATCTATCATTAGTTTCTTATCATGGATGACATTTAACAATGTTAGACCCTGACGTCTTTGAAGCAAAGACCCTAAAACGGACGTTTTAGGGTCAATGCTTGAAGATACCATTCCCACCAGCATGATCGAATCAGAGAGACTAGATTGATCTAACTTTCGAGTTAGATCAGCCACCAGCAGCTGAGAAAAAAAGCCAACATAATCATCAGAGTTAAGCGAGCTAGACAACGGCTTAACTTATTATACTCCACAGAGAGGACATTCTTACACAATACACAAAAAACGTTCAAAAGCTTCGTTTAAGGCATTGTTCGCGATCCCAGGGACGGGCATGGCTGGTTGCGTGGCAAATGCAAAATATTAGTCATGCTGAATCAAGGTGTAATCAAGTAATAGCTTATTTATAGATTGGGAAAATCCTAATCCTGATAGTAATGATGGAATATAAACTTTGTTAAAAGTTGAGAAAATTTGCCACTTCTTTGATTTGTATGTTTTACATTCCATGTTGTACAGTACTGCCTGTACTATATATGAACAGTTCATACTTTGGGCAAGTATTTTGTGCTGTTCTTTCATAGTTAGGTCCCGCAGTCCGAGATAAGTCTTTCTATAGTGTCAACCATTCTCTTCGATTACTGTAATCTACTCCAATAAATTCCCACTTAACTCATTTGTATGATTACAGGGAAGCCTAAGCCTATCTCTTACAATCTAAGATTTGAGATATTTGACAACAACATGTATGCAATTTTCATATTTTTCATAGGCCTAAATAACACACAGAAGAAAGTCATACTCAATGTTTTGTCCAATTGAAAGTCAAATTTTCACCGAAACAAGTAGAGGTGGCCATCTGTAAGCCAAACGAGAATTAATATTAGCAAAGATGGATATTAATTGAGCCTTTCCCATTTCCGATCCAAGTTACTCATACAACGGGGTATAAGCGAAATCCAGAGTATCGAATGTGTTGAAACATAAGTTGCCTCAAGAGAGAAGTACATCACAAACTTAAGAGAGCGATTGCAGACACTCACTACACAGAACGTAGGATGGAAGGCTGCAAAGACGATTCTTCAAATAGGCAAAAAAAGAGGCTATTAAAACAACACAAACATTCACAGCAACGACGATAGGTCGGGTTTTCTTCCTATAATACTGTACAAAACCAAACCAAAGGGTCTTTCAAAGGCCACCGCACTTTCCTTAAAGCCGGCAAGAAATGGACTGGGATCATGATTTGTGCCAAGTTTGGTTGGGCGTTTTGGGCATGGCTCTGCATAATGAGTCTGTTGGTAACGGTTGCGATCGTTCGCATTATCTGCGGATCTGTTTGCTCTCAGATCACGCTCAGGCTCGGACTAATGTAGATACGTACAACCTTTCTTCATGGTTCGTTCCAGTTATGCCATGGCAAATACTCGAAATAAGAAAGAAAGGAAAACTATCAACTTAATCAAACAAGAGTTTGCTTGAATGAATTTACCGAAGTTTCAGGCCATATCAACGTTCATTATGTGAATGATTCGGCTACTGACCGCCATGTACATACGGAATATTGGCGCCGTCTAAAGTCGAATAATTATCAAAAAAGTAAAAAACTTATAGAAAAATTACAAATAACCCGAAATTGGCAATTTCGTATGGTGAATTACCGATGAATGTTGACTAAACTGTATCCACCTGAGCATGGAAGGAGGAACATGTCAGGAAAATGGTAGGAAATAAGTAAACGGCGACGTCATGACTGATCGCTATCAAAATCAGAAAATAAAGGAAATTCACAACATTACGTACGGGTCGATACTTCCTTGAATCTCGTGTACCACGATACCCATAATAGCGATAACGGTCGGCTGCTCGGTTAGTTGGCAGGTGACATCGACAACTCATCACAAGTTATGTTTATTTTCGTAGCAATTGGTATGTCAAAACCTCACAAGCTTTCCGAACACGACATGCCACTTCCACGTGTAAAAACGACCGTTTTCGTGGCCAGCATATATATCCAAACCAACTGTTCGGTTCCGTCAAGTTCGACCGTAGATTTGGAAGTTGTTAAAAACGTGGATCTCTTCGACTGACTATAATTAAATTGATCATGGAGGCTACCATCATGTTTTGAAGGTTGTTTTCGATGTCATTCTCGGTGCAAACTACAGACTCTGCCTACAGTTTTGTTTTAAAAAGTTTACGCGCTTTTCGCAAGAATACATCGTACTACCAGTGTAGTCCTCTTGCTAAGTCACGTCTGAAAATGGTTCACTTTCGTGATTTCATTGCACCATAAACGCTAGCAAAAGAGTTGATGACAATTTACACAAAGTTTTCATCCTTTGCCCGCTGATATAACTCTAAGCATACTTATGCTTTGTTTACATCGTAATTGTTCTCGTATGCCGTGCACAGCAAAAGTTTGACCAGTTTACACTTCTGCGCGTCACCGAATGATTGACAATTGTTTGAATCATGGCAGAACTGCCTTTTGAGGGCCATTCCCTTTATTCAGAAGCGATTTCTCCCCAAGTCTTCGTAGTTTTAAAAAACTTTGTGAAACTTTGCGGATACCTGTATGGCCTAGGTGTTTGCTAATAATTTTGATTTGAGAATCGTTTAGGCTGATTTAAGGAGCGATCTACCTAGCTATTGCCAATTGTCACTCAAGCGTCATTATGAATTTTCAATGAGTTGGGGCCTTTTATACCTCACACATCGGTTTCAATAGCACTACCGAAACACAATGGCAAAACATGATCACACACGAAATTGTGTTAAAAACTCAGAAACAGAAAGCGTAATAAAACTAAAAAAGCAAAAATAAATGCACAAAATGACAAACAAAATATCTCAAACACAATATACAACATAAAAATTGATTTACTAGAATTTTTCTTCACACAAATCAAATAATTATAGAAATGAACGCTCTTTGCAAAGGCTTGAAATTAATTCCAACATCAAAAGGTCCAAAAAGAATCAATCTTCTAGAAGACACAAACGAATTCATACTCAGAATGGGACTCCGATACATAATACGACGAAAAAACTCAGAAAAATAAATTCAAACACAAGTCCACAGGGACTCCACAAACAACACACGAAGCACAAGACACAAAATTAGCTAGACGCTACGGTTTACTCTTGTTAGGATTCACTTCCTCAACGCATAGCAAACCATAAGTCGATTACAGAGAGGTAGGTGACACACTACATATTCTGCATGCTCCTAAATCCCAGGATACACACTTTCAACATTGTTCCTTGTTGCATTAAGTTTTTTAAAACAATATATATATATACCTTGTAAAATTGTTTGGAGGAACAAGAAATTAAAGGTACTGTTCGCGATCCCTGGGATCGCCTTTGTTCTAGTCTGTAAGAGGATTATGGAGGTGTGATAGCCTTTTGTTTTCCATTGAAATTGTAATCTGGTGGGTAATTTTCTGATGAGACAATCTAGTGCCAACACAGGCCTTTAATGATTAGGTTTGAAATTAAGCACATTTTACAATTTACATTTCATGGACGATATAAAACGTAATCGATGTTTGAATATTCAGTTATCCCCATTAAGTTGTATACCGATTGTAAGGGGCTTATCTGGGCTTTCTAAGAATGCATTGTTTATAGTACTTTGTTGTTTTTGTTTCCGACTAGCGGTAAATATGTTACCCTAACCCATTCCTATTTTACTACTGAGGGCGTGACAGCCCTTCATAAACAAGTCGTTACACTCTTACACACCATCAGTTAAATGGAAAATAAGCAGATTATGGCAGCTGAGACTACTAGCTAACAGAAAATCATAGTGGGTAAAATGCCTTAGAGGGGATGATTTCGATACCTAGCCAACGGACTAACTGTTTTGCGCATATTGTTCAAACAATCACTTAAAATTGACACAAACTGAAAGGCTTAAGCTTTGTAACTTTCAAATATGCAACTTAATAAAACTATACATGTATAGAAAGGCCTATTTAGAGCTTTCAAACAGTTTAACATTTATATGGTTTCATAATTCATGGTTCAAGGCAGAAAGGGAAACATTACTCCTCCCCCATATGTTGTAATTCCGTTCTTAAAAAATCACTGAAAATTGACACAAACTGAAAGGCATAAGCTTTTTAACTTTCAAATATGCGACTTTTCCCAATAAAACTATACATGTTTGGAAAGGCCTATATCAGAGCTTTCAAACAGTATAACATTTATATGGTTTCATAATTCATAATTTGAGGCAAAAAGGGAAACATTACCCCTACCCCATATGTTGTAATTCCGTTCTTAAAAATCACTTAAAATCGACACAAACTGAAAGGTTTAAGCTTTGTAACTTTTAATATGCAACTTTGCCCCCCATAAATCTATATATTTTTGGAAAGGTCTGATGCAGCACTTTCAAAAAATGTATCATTGATGATTCGAAACAGAAAGGGAAACATTACATCTACCCCTTATGTTACACACGGATATATGGCATACCGCGTAATAAGAAAACAAGCTCATGCACCCACTAAATCTCAAGACACATACGTGTAATGTTGTTTTTCTTGTTAATTGCACTAAGTTCTTCCTAAAAATATATAAATACCTTATGAAAATTGTTTGGAGGAACGGGAACTTAATTATTGAGTGTGAAATTTAGCAAATTTTACGATTTATGGTCAATGGCCGATATAAAGTCTAATCAACGTTCGAATATTAATTTATCCCTATTAATTTATATCAATGAAAAGGCCATGCTCTTAGCTTTCTAAACATGTAAGTTTATAGTATTTTATTGTTTCTGTTTCCGTCGAGCGGTAAATACGTGACCCCTACCCCATTGTAAAAATCTAAGACAGCGGCCAAGATGGCGGCAAAGATGGCGCCAAATGAACCCCATGGGACACTATTTGATTTTGGGAACATCAAAATTCATTAAATATAGACCCTAAGGATTACAAAAATGTAGGTTAAAAATAAATCCATGGGTTGCATTGGAACCCTACTTTCCGATCCGACTATTAGGTGGATATCACAAATCCTATGTAATTATCGTTAATGAGAAATATAGCGCGCAAACAAATTTCTTAAGACTTTAATAATTTATCTGCAACTAATGTGCAATAGTCATCTACAGCTGATATTTCATAATGCATTCCCTCTTAAATAAGAGGAAGCAAATATCTGTCATGTGGTGTATTCGAATATAAGCATGTCTTCCAGACTGAGAACAACTAATTCTCTGAGAAGAATGTTGTACTGAGAATGTTGAGAACGATTACTTTAAAATAAACCAAACAAAAGGATACAGCAAGTAAGAACTAAGCTATGTTCACACTATGACATGAAGTAAATACTATCTATGATACAGGAAGCAAATACTCTCTATGATATAGGAAATGAGAAACAGGAAGTAACAAACAGGAAATAATACTCCGTCTGAAATGAAACAGGGTCAAAGGTAAAATAGGTGACAGGGTCACGTGACCCATCTTAGTAAACGCCCTCTAACGGTGACTGAACGTTTACTTTTGTTGACAAAATCTAATTTGCAATAAAAGCAGCCTTGACTCAATGAGTGAACGATTAGCTGCTTGAAACATCACCAACTAACTCAAAGTTGCATAATAATAAAATTACTAAAATGTACTTTAACAGAGAAGTCTCAAATAAAGTTACTATAAGCGTAATCAGAGTCCATTGAAGAAGTCCCTTCTTTGTAAGAGGTCAATTAGTTCTAAGTCGTTTGTTAGGCACACGTGCTATGAGTCTCACAATGGGACAAGGCTACTCAAGGTTCCTCCGATAATGCTTACTTAAATTACAAAAGATCAACTCACAGATAATTATGTAGGGCTGTATAAGAATATCGCATCAACAGGTTCAAAAATGTTCTGTCAAAATGGTCTTTACAAGCAATCCTGTCGAAAACTATAGGCTGCTTGCCTTCAGAGACGTCCGCTCCTATAGTGTCACTTAACTTAACTGACTGAAATCACGCTTGGAATGGGTACATGTGCAGGTAAACAATGAAGGGCGGAAATGAATGGTGACTCATTGATAGTGACTTCGAATTTGTAAACTCTATGGCCAAATAATGGGATGTTGATTTTGACCGTAGCACGTGGTTATGTTTACGCCATAAATGCACCTTCAATCGCAGGCAGTTCTGCTTCAGTGACGTTGGCGCTATTTTCAACTTTTGTGCCAGGTGTCGTCACATCGAAGCGTCTTTTAAGTGCTGATGTACAGATGTCGCACCGCAATTGCCAACATGCCTCAGACTGTGAAAATACCCATAACCCTCATGAAATATGAATAAAAATTGTCAAAGGACAAATACGTGTCACAGCGCGCGCGAGAGATAGAAATAGTTACAAACTAGTTAAAACATAAGACCAAGACACATAATCTTGGCAGTATTTTTATTCGCAATACATATCATAGTCAAACGTATTGAAAAGATAACCATAGTATGAAGAAACCTGTGCTGAGACCGTGGCACTTATTCCCCGCCCCTACCGTTGGGGACGGATATTTCTGCAACCACCTATTGTTTTCCCCACAAAGTGCCAAATGATGTCGCTATCAGAGTCAGGAGTCACAACCGAATAGGCGTCGCAAGGGAACTTTTGTCGTAGTTCAACTCCTTTTTTGTAATTTTATTAAGGGGTGATTTATCTATAACGGGATTTTAAAGATTGACATCTTGTAAGTTCAAAGGCGCGGGTGCCATACAAATGGTGAGAACAACCACTTTGACCAGCCAGGTACACGTTTCGGGGAAGTTTTCAACACTTTGGGCTTCTCTAACATTTTTGGGAAAACATCAATATTTGTAGTATTAGTGGGTGTGTTTAATCCAAAGCAGCCTGTTTTTGTGTGGGGAAAATGGAATGATTACGAGAAATGGCGTTCTGCTCGCAACGCGTGGCACTTTACGTGGACACGTGGGCATTATTGCACCATGATCGAATAACAAGTGGACGATGCATTTTTCAATGAAAATAATTTTTCCTGGCTTTCATAAAGAATGAATTTAGTTTTACGTATTCTTAAAATCGTTCAAAACCAGCGATACAAAAGGCTTTAATATATTATATTACCAACCTCTTATAGTTCGAATACATGAACCAAAAACACCCATTTGGATCATCGTCATGCGTCTGGCCTGGTATTATGCTCCCATTCTTTGAAATGCTTGTAAGATGAATAGCAGCAAGTAATATCAGCACTGGCATGACACCAGCCATGTCTTTTTACAAGTTTTCCCCCTGGATAAAGTGGTGTGCTTTCAGTAATACTTGTATTCTTTGTTGTATCAATTTGAAGAAGTTGCAAAATTAAATATAATATCACCATGCCCTGTCAGTCGCTTTTTAATTGGTGGAGCTGAACAACGTGACTGACTAGTAATTGTTTGATATCATGCCCGTGAAAATTAATAAAAATATCAAAGGTCAGGGCGCTGTAAATATAGGTAGCTGCCTTAGTTGGAGTTCAGTTCATGCAAAGAGTGGCGTCACTCTCGATCGCTCCGTAAACCATGCCAACATGGTCATAATCGAAGACACTTGAACGTCCATGCATATATACCAAATATGAAAGCCTAGTGATTAAATATATCGATGAATTTTACGATTTGAGTATCGATTTGTAACAGAATGTGTCAAATAGTTTCTTTGTTTTTTAAGTTACTTAATCTGTCTCAAACAGAGTGAGATAATGCTCAATTCTCACATTTGGTCTCTAAGGTCAATTTGTCTCTCTGAGGAATCCATTAATATGGTAGATTAAAACAGACGAAATAATAATTATTTGCAATGCACGTTTCTTGTCCCTGGGGGGGTTTACTTACTGTATAAACATTGCGGTACGGTTTCACGGTCGATATCTCCTAAGTTGAGAAAAATCTTTTAAGGAATTGTAGTTTACAGAAGTATTTTAGAGAGCATAGGCTGTACACTCTGTGTAAATGCTTGCACTCATTCAAGAGTGACCTTTAGAGCACCCAATCAGGGCAGAGACAAGATTTCAAGCTTATTAGATAGCTATGAAGTTCTGATAAAAATTGAAACAATGAATAGTTAGCTTTTCAAGGCTTTCTAGGGTTTAAAAGCACTGTTGAGAACTGTTATATATTTTATCATTATGAAAAACGTTATCAAATCATATAACTAACTTTATATCTCAAAATGAATATCATCAATACATCAACTACACTCTTGCTGGTACTGAACATGCTTATGTTCATGTATGTACAAAGTATCAAATGTTTTGTCGAATATATGTGACTAGCGTGGAGTATGAAACGCTCACACTTGCCGCTACTTGTTGTTACTTTCAAGTTCCGGAATATTAATTCTCCAAAGTATATTATTAAGGTATTTCCCCTCAATTACCCTCCCTTCAAAAAACTCGAATTTCAAAGATACAGAGGGCAGCATAAAACCTCTTCATGGAGGTCATCAGTACGTTAGAAAAGCGATGCTGACGAAGATGTTAGCCTAAATACAAGTTTGTGTGTTACAACACAAACTGTTGAAATAAAGAAAGTCTACAAACCCAATACCGACACCAACCTCCGGGGCTTTGTTAATGTCGTATGCGTTTAGTAATTTCCTACTGATGTGGAAATGTGTTGTTGATACGTTCTTTAAAGTATGTATTTAATATAACAATAAATACGATTTGCAGATTCTGAATGACATCATTCAATGCAATCATGGGTATTCCAACAGAGATGACAACTTTGATTTTAAGATTGCTACTGATAGAATGCAGGACGTTCACAACTGGTAATGGCAGATTGAATCAATTGGTTTTTCAAAAGGGACAACATGGGATAACGTCCTATGACCATATCTAGACATACATCTGTAATATCATAAAATGACAGAGTTTTCTTGACTGTAACATGAAATGATATTCAACGCACTTACACGAGTCGACCATAAAGATCTCTGTGTGGCACTTTGCCAATACAGATTGTAAGACCCTCTGTTGGTCCAATTAAACACCGAACATCAATAATTTCGGTTCAACGTAACGCATGATTTAACCCCAAACGTGACGATTTATCATTTCGACTCAAATACATGCAATTCATACTTGAGCACAATAATCAAAAGCATCAATAACTTATATGTTATTTACAATTACGCACCATGCTTGAAATATGACATAATTTGCGTCGGTTTAAGCTTTTCACGACAAAAATAATGGACTTTAATGAGCACATTTGATAAAGATGCGACAAATCTATTTCTGGCGTGCCAATTACTTTTGAACTGGTAGCAGTAATTCTGTTCACAAAATCGTTATTTTGACCGATAACTTTAGCACCTAATACTTACGAAAATGTTGAGACATCTTTAGCATAAGTTTTTCAAAACGGGGAAAAACCTTCCTGTCTTTTTGGTATGGTTAGGGAGAAAGTATTCATATTAGTTATAATATGCAGGTCCACAGAAAGTACCAGCGTTGCTGGTCCTCGTCCACAACGATTTTATATTCATAGTTTATTTTTTTAAATAAACAAGTCATCGTTGATACACAGTCCCCACTTGTTAATCGTATTTTGATTACAGGTCCTCAAAGAGGATAGAGTCCTCTTCATTAGGTCTGTGATAAAAATACTTTTGAATGAATTCGCTTGATACATGTCTGAGTTATGGTTCAGGACATGAAAAAAATCGTAACAAAATGGTCGCACAGCGGCCATATTGGATCGCATCACAAAACAAATTGATGTGCATAGCTATGACATTGGTCGATGTCCTTGTACCAACTTTGAATAAAATTGGTCAAAACATGCGGATATGCCTGAGAAATGGCTCTGTACATGAAAAAATCGTAATAAAATGGCCACCTGGCGGCCATTTTGGATCGTATCACAAAACAAATTGCCGTGCACAGCTATGACATTTGTCAATAAGCTTGTACCAACTTTGAATAAAATCGGTTGAAACGTGCCTGAGTTATGGCTCTGTACATGAAAAAATCATAATAAAATGGCCGCCTGGCGGCCATATTGGATCGTATCACAAAACAAATTGACATGCATATCTATGACATTGGTCAATGTCCTTGTACCAACTCTGAATAAAATCGGTCAAAACATGCCTGAGTAATGGCTCTGTACATGAAAAAATCGTAATAAAATGGCCGCCTGGCGGCCATATTGGATCGTATCACAAAACAAATTGACATGCATATCTATGACATTGGTCATGTCCTTGTACCAACTCTGAATAAATCGGTCAAAACATGCCTGAGTAATGGCTCTGTACATGAAAAAATCGTAATAAAATGGCCGCCTGGTGGCCATATTGGATCGTATCACAAAACAAATTGACATGCATATCTATGACATTGGTCAATGTCCTTGTACCAACTCTGAATAAAATCGGTCAAAACATGCCTGAGTAATGGCTCTGTACATGAAAAAATCGTAATAAAATGGCCGCCTGGCGGCCATATTGGATCGTATCACAAAACAAATTGATGTGCATATCTATGACATTGGTCAATGTCCTTGTACCAACTCTGAATAAAATCGGTCGAAACATGCCTGAGTAATGGCTCTGTACATGAAAAAATCGTAATAAAATGGCCGCCTGGCGGCCATATTGGATCGTATCACAAAACAAATTGACGTGCATCTGTATGACATTGGTCAATGTCCTTGTACCAACTTTGAATAAAATCGGTCAAAACATGCCTGAGTTATGGCTCTGTACATGAAAAAATCGTAATAAAATGGCCGCCTGGCGGCCATATTGGATCGTATCACAAAACAAATTGACGTGCATCTGTATGCCATATGAAGTAATCCTTGTATCAAGTTTGAATGAAATCGCTCCAGGCATCTCAGAGATATCTGCGTGAACGGACGGACGGACGGACGCACGCACGGACGGACGCACGCACGGACGCACGCACGGACATGACCAAACCTATAAGTCCCCCCGGACGGTGTCCGTGGGGACTAACAAAGATATCACGCATTCATCTGGTTTCGGTTAAAACTTCAACGTGCATTGATAATTTTTCATGAGATTCTTGTATGTAGAGTGTGTACAAGTCACATTCTGTACCTAATTAATTATGTACATATTTAATTCTGAGCTAGCCAACAGACCTAGAGGTCTTATTTTTGTTACACAGGGAAAACTGAAGCAAATTTGTTGACAAAATGTCAGATGACAAGCATGACCTTTGACCGAAACTTCACGAATATACCCATTGCTCATCAGATAAGTGCATATCTCTTACTCTTATTGCCCCTGTGAACCGAGATGTCTCGAAACCCTGCCACTGCTGCTTAGCAGTTATTCTATTCATAACTGTCTTCGTTAGTTGCATTAAGGGAATATATTCATAGTTAGAGATACCTTTGTCTTGCTAGCAATATGAAATTTGTGAATCATTATTGGTAAATTAATATAAATGATAAATGAGAAAATTAGCCTTTTGAATGATAATGAATATAGAATTGCCACAATTGTCTCTAAAATGCTGTTGGCGCGATACCGGATCATATCAAATGTGTTGCATAGATTCTGTTTTAGAATAGCGAAACCGATAAGTTTTATTGTGTGTGGCTTGCATATTTCATGAACGACGGCACAGAATTGGATGAGATTTGCTACAAACGTTGATAACGCAAGTATTTATCCGCCATGAAATACATAAAATATGATTTAAGATCTTATTCATGTTTTACAAGAAGAAATACATTTTCGGGAAAATGCGATTACATCGCGCCATGTCATTGCTAGTAATACCCTTTTGCACTGCACTGGCAGTAGAAATGTGAAGATGAAATGACGCCAATGAAATTACGTATGACTTAGAGCTTTTTTAGCCTCTAGGGATTTTTTTAAGCTTTGGCAGGTCAGTTTTCCAAAAGCACAATATTTTATGCTTTATGAAAATAGTTATCTTGTAATACGACTTTTGTGAACATGCCACAACTGCATTTTGATAAAAAACAATCTGTTTGATTGCAAAACGAAGAGCAACACACACAAAACAGCATGTTCATGTAAAACCTCAAAGGTCTCTAAGGGAGCCGTCGTTATTTACGGCCTGGGGGTCGGAGGAATTGCTTTCGAAACTCCAAAATTTCGAGTAACCCCCTGCCAACCATGACGTGTTTGAGTAACCCACCCCTCTCTGCTACAGAAAATTTGAGTGACCCCCCTCCCCCCCAAATAAATTGGGAAAGTTAAATATCTATACAGTAAAATGGATTGCTGCTGCGACAGGCCCTGTACAGACCCTCATTAAACCCTGTGGTATAGGTCTTTGTCGGAAGGAGGTTCCAATTGCTGTGGCAGAGGCTGATGTACAGGTCTGCATCCAGTGCTCTGGTGGCATGCAGTTATTCTGTAGGATTTTTTTTCAAGAGGGGAAGGTGTGGTGCGAAAGCACCACAAGAGACTGCATAAGCGGTCGCGGGGAGGTCAGGAGGGGGTGTCCCCCTCCTGCCATTGGAGCTTTTGAAAAATAGAGATTAAAATGGTGTTATTTGGTGGCACTTGGGGAGTATTTTTTTCGTATAAAGAAACTCAAAGGAAAATAAATCTGAGACAGTATTCAAAAACTTATATTTCAGTTCACTGATTTCAACTATATTTTTTGAAACCGAAAAAATAGCGACAGACATACATTTATTCACATTTATTATTTATTATTATTTTCCTGCAATAAAAGATGGGTTTGTTGTCAAGGCATTCAACGGTTTTAAACTTTATAGCATCAGAATAAGCTTGCTTTACACATTTTCCCTATCGGTAACCTATACAATGTAGAATATAGAAAGCAGACGTTTCTCATTAATGATCAGGCAAGTATATTTATCTTTAATCAGGAAATACTGAAAAATGTACTCAGTACTAGCCTCTAACATAAGGCTTGCCACGTCGAATAGCTGATCATTTTCGTCTGAAGATCACAATAACGTGAAACACATAGTGTAATGAGATTTTAGTTTCTACTTGAAACCACCTGTATTATGATTCCACTAAATGCTTCAATACATGTCCACAAAATTGAGTAGCCCAACCCTTTCTTGTTCTCCACTTTTGAGCAACCCCCTTGTAGCTTTCGATTTTTTGAGTTCCCCCCTCTCAGATTCCTCCGACCCCCCAGGCCATAAATAATGACGGCTCCCTAAAGAGCTATACAAAACTATGCTATAAATTCAAGTGAATCAAAATATTGA
This sequence comes from Ptychodera flava, assembly GCF_041260155.1. Lineage (NCBI taxonomy): Eukaryota > Metazoa > Hemichordata > Enteropneusta > Ptychoderidae > Ptychodera > Ptychodera flava. The sequence continues at coordinate 19,578,395 of NW_027248278.1, forward strand.
CAACTTCTACAATTTCGAGAAATGTCCCCTTTAGTCAAGCAAGCAGGGTCAAAAGAGCAGTTTATAACACAGATCCAAGGTCAGCCCACTGCCAAAGTTTGGATCCATCCAGAGATAGGTGGGAAAGGGGTTGGTGTGGGATTGCGATTGTAAACAAGGCAAACAATGAAAACAATGTGAACCAAATGGATGGAAATTTAAAGAACAATGACTGGATGAGAATGTGCTCCATACGCAGAGGAGCTGATAGGCTGACCGAAATTTGAAGGGAACACATTTAAAACTTATTATGTCAAATAGCCAGAAGGGAGCAGTGTGGCAAGTTACGAGAACACATCTGTGCCAAAAACAGAGATTACACTTTGTGAACACGATACAACTGCATCGCGACAAAATAGCAGTGTTTTATTGCAAATTGAACGGCAAAGTACAGAAAACAGCACGTACATGCGAAACGTTAACTCAAAATTTCTCTAAAGAGCTCTAAAAACCTACGCTATGAATCACATAAGTCTGTGCCAAGATCAAGTTACGCTGTTTAGTATAGTTCAGAAACAACATTTTAATACTAGCAAACATTCCCCATGCGAATATATTTTCTTTACTCGGTAAATTCCCGAACTTGTTATAGCACAAATTTGTTCATTTAAAAAGCTTGCTCAAGCATGACAATAATGAAGCAGGGACATTCCTTAAGTAGCGACTATTGCGACCAACCTGTAGTGGGTAATATTTTTCTCCATACTACATATAGACATGTGGTTGAATATTGGAAATGCATCATTTTCATAAATACACGCGTATCAGCAGGCACTTGCGATTGCGTTTGGCAACCATTACAATAACTAACCTCACTTTTCTTTCGTTCGAATGTAATAACAAACTAACACTAAAAAGAACACATATGCTGTGTAGATATAGGATTTACGTTTTCGATTTTTTATATGACACTCATCAGAAAAGCATGACAGAATCTTAAGCATAGTTTACAAATGTTTTAACTCTATATTCTCCTTTATTTACCTTTGGAAATGAGAAATTGAAAAGTCCTTCACAAATGGCTTTTCTTTAGCAGTAATTTAGGGACCGTATTCTGGCATCTTATCCAGCCATATTCTATTACTTGATTTAGGCTAATTTCCTCAAAAATACCATATCGCTGTGTACCAGCCTGATAGAGAATTCACGCATGCTCAAGAACTGCAGCTGCGTACTCTTCTGTTATGAACAAGATGAAATCTCGTCATTAAAGTCATCGACGGATTCCTACAAACCTCTAAGTAATTCATTTATGTTCACAAAAATTGCTCACAGGGCGACTTTTCCGCGGTTGAAACGGACACAAATACGAACGATGTAAATATTTTATTTGATGTGTTCCCTTATGAACGATTTATTTTTCGAGAACACAAACACGTGCGCACATGCAGAAACGGTCCATGAATATCGTGCAAATTGAAAACAAGATGAATATTTTTGCCTTATTGTGAAGCATGTCAGTGTCTCTTTGTAATATTTTTAGTTGATAAGTATTCTCTGACTTGCATAATTGTTTATATATTTGCTATGTTATTGAAAATGTGGCTGATTTAACACAAATGTAGACTTAAATAATAGAAAGTCCATAAAACTTTCGAACTTAACTGTCTTTTTGAGGCAGGCACTGACGTAAAATCATAGACATTGATTTCATACATAAGCAAGAAATATCCAGTTTCACATTCCCCATTGAATACAGTAGCAGCCTTTGAAATCAAATACAATATTTACCTGTATTCTGACAATGCTGACAGTTACGAAAATTCATTATATCGGAATTCTATAACTGACTACAAGAAACCTTAAAAGTATACTACAAATAGAATAATCAATTTTACTTACAAAAATAAAAAAATACATCCTCTGTAATATAAAACTGAGTAAAAAAAAAAAGATCAAGGCATGTAAAAGTGAACGTTGAATTTAACTTTTTGTTATTACTGAATATTTTTTACTCCTTTTGACAAACGTATGTAGAAAAAAACATAAAACTACAAAATGTATAAAACTACTAATGTTAGCAAGTTTGTTCTTCTTTCGAAATGATGATAAATTAAACATATAAAATTTTAAGCACAAAAATAACCTTTAAAACTAGCTAATTGTTCCGAAGTGAAAGTAAAGCAGTTAACAGCAAAGAGGTTGCATTTCCATAAAAACCTACAAGACGTGACCAATATAATGACTTTAACAAGGGCGGGCGGATAATTTTTATTTCAGTATGCTGTCCGCGATTCTTATCGTACACCATTATGAATAGATTGAACATAATGTCACAATGAATATCATTAAGTGCAAATTCTTCAGTTGGTCTGCATCATAAAGGTTATAAAAGTAATAACAGTAAATTATTTGTTAATTGATACGCAAAGCCTCTACGTATTTTAGAAAACGGTCGACCTGAGAATTAAACGACACCTCCAACGCAACTTCTCTAGGACAAACAGAAGGCAAAAGTCAAAACGACTGGGGTTAAAGTTATCATTTTTCTATAGTTAAAGATAAACATCTAGATTTGCCTCGATTATTCTTGTTACCTGCATATCTATCTCAGATATTTACTGACATTATATTCCTCAAGCTGTTTGAAATTTAATGACCTGCGATAATTGTCTTTGCCCTACACCATGCCACGGAAATGAACGTCACACACAGCAAGTTAAAGTACGCGGGGTATGATGCAGTATTTCCCAAATCCTTCGCATCTGTGAAATAGTAGAAAGAAAATAGGCCTTTTACTTGAATGAATGTGCATATATATATTTTGATAACGTATGCGCGAAGGATGAGGTGAAATTACATCTGAAACATGTAGTAGTTTGGAACAACAGTTACAATGAGCTCTCCGATTGTGAATGAAGCGTATAATTATTAAATTGTAATTAAGTCTCGCGAAAATGACCTCACAGATAACTGAAAGTATCAGTCCCCTTGAACACAGGGTAATGATATGCTTCATACACACACTCACAATTATTTTATACTTAGACTGTCATGATATGAAGGTGTATTCTAATATCAGCTCTTTAAAAATATAGGAACATAAATACAACTTGTTCTACTCACCATCTAATGATTCGAGAGGATTGGGATAGTTTGTCGTAGTAGTATCTGTGACATTGCAGGACTCTCCTTCAAAGCCATCACGACATTCACAGTGAAATGGGTTCTCAATGCAACTTCTTATGTACTGACATTTACAGATGGAGTCATTACAGCTGTGAAATGATATAGATGGAGTCAATGAAACATTTTCTGAGATATTTGTTCAAATTATTTTTGAAACTAAATTTCATTTAATAGGTCCTTAGAAAAACAACGATTCAATAATTGTATATGCATGGTCCATCACTGAAGTAAAACAAAGTGATATAATTGTGAAATTCCGAAGAAGTATTTATACTTGATATTGCAAAGTTAATGTTGTAAATACTTCGCAATGCTTTGAATTGACTACTTCACTTAAGGTTCCAAGACAAGAAATTTGACCTTTTTAATCTAACAATTCTCTAACGGTTAATAAGCTCAGAACCCCTGTAAAGTATACATTTTCTGAAAGCCTAGATATACGGGAACATTTTGGTAACCACAGTGTCTCCATTGTTTACATAACTATCACGTGACATGGTAATTTGCATAACCTTTCAAAAAACGGTTTTCCCTATGTTTTGTCTCAATACTTCAAAATATCTGACTCAAACTTGCTGGAATGCAAGCTGTCACAACGCTCTTCCAAAGTATGTCTCAGATTTTTTATATCTTGCTTAGTTTTTTTGGAGCACAATTTTAAAGAAATCAACTACGCTTAAATTCACTGCTCTGGAAGTTTTTCTGGCATAAAAACTGTTGTAGAAGGTTTAAAAAAATTCTGAGACACACTTTTGAAGACCCTTTGGACAGCTTGCACTCACACAAATTTCAGCCACATATCTCAAAGCATTGAAACAAAACATAGGGAAAACCGATTTTTGAAAGGTTATGCAAATTACCTGTCACGTGATAGTTATGTAAACAATGGTGACACTATGGTAACCAAACTGTTCCCCTATATCTAGGCTTTCCAAAATATACAATGTACGGGATTTCTGAGCTTCTTAACACTAGAGAATTGTTGGTTTAAAATGGTCAATTTCTTGTCTTGGAACCTTAAAGCTAGGACTTTATTCCTGAATTGCCTATCATAATAAATGTAGTCACATACAAGTATGCACGTTAAGGTGGAGCTACACGTTGCCAACACAGTTTTTTTCTTTTCATCCAAGATGACAAGGAGATTTCCGTATACGATATATTTTTAAAAAGCAGACAATCTTAAGTTTAGTATTGTAGCAATAGTTTACTTGAAGGATGACGGTGTGATATTTGAGGTAAAAACGTAAATTTTGGTATTAACGATAAAAGTTAATTTAAGTCGAAACCTTTACACTATTTTCTGAAATGTACAATTTCACTTGAAAGGAGAGTACATATAGAAAAAAAAATAATTATTTTATTATACATTGTTTATCCTCATTCTAAAAAGTTCAAGAGTTGAAAGACTGATACTCAAGAAAAGTGATTAAAACATGATTAACAAATTTAAAATGCCTCTTATTCAAATCATAAGAATATTTTGCCAAAAAATTAGTCGTTGTGTTATAGAGCATTTAAAGAACATAATGTGACAATTTCAGAAAATTTGACACAGCCAGAGTTGAGTTAAATTCTTTTGAAATCTCAAATTGGGAGAAGAAGGAAGCTAGGAACCGGTGATTTGCATATATTTGCATAACTTAACATTACTTTATCACACAACTTACGACTGCTTTATAACTAAAAAGTAAAACTAGCAAATTATTTTATCTTTGGTTAATAAATAAATTAAAATTGAATGAATATTTGCAAAAAAGGTGCTTTTTGAGCAAAACATGCGTTGTTGGGTGCAGTGCCCCCTAAAGAATGAAAATTTATTTCCATTTGAAGATCAATTTAATAATGCCATGAATAACCATCTCACCTCACATAATCCAAACAGCTTCCATTTTCGTGGTGACAAAAATCTGTACAATGACATTTGGGACACTTTTCTTGGCACCCGTCACCATAGAAGCCGGGTTTACATTTAAAAGTGCAATGTACACGGTCCATCCACGTTTGCAAGATGTACAGACTTTACCCTCACAGCTAACACAGTTGGGCAGACAACGCTGCCGACAATGCGGACCAGTCCATCCAACGTCACAACGACAGTTGCCAGTCACGTGGTCACAATCTCCATATTTACATTGACATTTTTCAGAACAATTAGTACCATAAAATCCATCATGACATTTTTCATCACACCTATTACCTTGCCACCCAGTTTGTACAACTACAATCTCCCCTGACGATATTACAGGTATCTCCGTTTTTGCAATTCAAACATTTGTCTTTACAAAAATAACGGCCATGCTCATGTCTATCCCCGTCACAAACCGTGCAGTCTGGCCCAATCCAACAATCGGGCAGACACAGGCAGAAATTCCATTACGACAGGATGCCCCATTGTAACAGGGACAACGTTTCTCACATCGTTCACCATAGTAGCCAGGCTTACAATTGCAGTGCCCATCATTATAATCACAGTTACCATCATTTGAACAGTTACAAGGTAAACATTCTTCGCCATAAAAACCGGCCAGACAGGTGCATCTGCCGGTTTTCTTTTGACACATTGTATTTCTAGAGCATGAGCATTTGTGCTCACATAGAACTCCATAATATCCGTCTGAACAGAGACACGAGCCATCTGGCATACACGTTGCACCATTCTGGCAGTTACATGAAAGTTCACAAGATTGTCCGAAATAGTTTTCAGTGCATATACATGAACCATTAACCTTGTCACATGTCGTGGTATTTTGACATTTACAAATATTATTGCAAAATAGACCATACCGTCCATCACGGCATTCTGTGAATAGAAGAGACAGGGTATTTAAATAATTAATGACCAATTTGACAACAGATTTAGTTAAAGGTTAGAAGTTAAAATACAACCGAAAGATCGCTAGCACATATGTCATGTAGTGTCCGGATCTCCACTTTACGCTACAAAAGAACACCTATAGCATGAAAGAGATAATAACTGTTGACAAGTCATGTTGCCATTTCGAAAATAGAAATATGTAAAACTACCGGACACAAATTTTATCTCATACGATGAACGTAAGTAAGCTCCGTGATATTTGACTTATGCCTCTAGCAATTTTGTTCACGCGATCACTGCAATTTTAACTAATTTTAGTATTCGAAAGTCAAAGGTTAGCCACATATGTATTGCTTATGTCAGGAGACTGCTATAAACGTAATCACTTCGAAACTGTGCACGTCAGAATATGAAACAACAAATGCTAAGTGATTTAAATCGATGGTTCATACATATATGCTAAACTTACCGATGCAATTCTCGGTCAATTTATCGATATCTCTCTTTTTGTAACCATCACAACATCGATACACCCTGAAAAATGTCAAGATTTCAATATATTGAAACACCGTATAAGGACTTAAATATCATTATTTATCATATACCAATACAGTATCGCACCATTCTAGAAACGTTTACCTCTAAATATCAGTCTCGATTATTATAGATACACACAATAAACGTCATCAGTCTTTAAGTGCTTACGACCTACATTTGTAGCCCGAAGGTAAGGTTTAACATAATCAATCAGCATAAAGCAAGTCGGTTTTACGCTCAATAAGGCGTTCGCACACAATAAAAACAGGAGATTTTGAAGTAGATGAGTTTTGGATCTGTAACGTTTGTTACAATATATTCTATAATAACCAGCTGTCCCTATCTGACTTTATGTGAGTCGTATCGTCATTATAATGAGTGACTGTAGTTTTTCTATAATCATAGTCAATGTGGTGTAGGGGCACGAAGACCAATTCCGAGACCGCTGATTCGTAAAGGCCATCACACTAATGCCAAACCCTATCACATAATATGATGAATACTGAGCATAAGCCTTTCTTCACCTACTCCAAAAACTCGCTCATTATGCATTATCTTCTGGCTCATCTGTACCGTCTAAGTCACGATCCAGCCTCTTCAACTTTTACCACGCTCACTTTTAGGTCGTAAAACTCAAAACCATCCTTAATTAAAAATAACTGATGTCGCTACGGGGTAGCAGCAAACAAATAAAGTGAAGTGTTGCTTGTTGCTTTCAATTGAGTAACTGTCTTGCGCCTGAAAAATACCGAGCGTGGCATTCGCTAACAACATTTAGGCCGGTACGACGCCTCGAAGCCATCTCTGCCAGTGCGCCACCCTCTCTCGAGGCCATTCATGTCTAAAAGTGGCTTTACGGAAAAAGTGGTTATTACGTTCCAATGTGTCATCGCCCCTGGATTTCGGCCAAATATTTGTCTCTTTGGTGTCTCTTACGATAACAACAATCTTTAAGGTATACAAGAACCATTCCGAGACCGCTGATCCGTAACCACCGTATTGCTTTGGCTTTGACTTCAGAGGAAATGTAGTACATTTTATGATTGAGGCACGTCTGTGTGAATCTTGCAGGGCGGAATAAACAAAGCAAAATTTTAATCCCCATTGATGTGATATATTTATGTGCATAGTCTCTTACAGAAACTTTTACAGGTCTTTGAGCATATAAATATCAAAACAGATGAAATTGAGATATTAAATTTCAAAAGACTATCTTGTACTTAGTGGTTGGCTATTGCATATTGTGTGGTGAACGCGATTGCTTATCGTATCTGCTGACGAGGAAAGACACGTTGCTGGGGCCAGTTAATGTCTTGCATTATACACAAAGTACCACCGCAAAATAGCTGCACTTGTTCATCCGTAACTCGCTTCAAAATTTAAAGGACTTCCAAACTCAATTTCACTCATGGTTTGTACTACAGCAAACATTCGAAAACTGGACATTACGCATACCAAGTATTCTAAACCACACCGAAATGAATTTCTTTCGACACAAGTTCTCCTTAGCCATCTTAATCCTGATTTCAGTGAGATACGCGCCCACAAAGAGCTTCTAACACGATTAGAACTAATTTGGGGTAATTGGATAGTGAAGTAATTTCTGTTTAATATGCAATGTAAGCTCATCTGCTTTTCCTGTTTAGTTACACACTTGTTTCTATGAGTAATTTGTAATATTGCAACATTTAGCTAAAGAGCCCCTTACACTTTTGAGGAAAATTGAAAAATATGAAAATCCAATTATCCCAAACTAGTTCCAATCGTGTTTCTTTGTAATAGGTGGAATATTTATAAAAATTATTACGAAATTACTAATGCCAAAACTACATATACAAGTTTTACGAACCAAACTATATATTAAAACATAAAGTTGATATAATATTGACCTTCCTAGTCTTTAACAATTTTCAATCACCGTTGAAGCATTTTCTTTGTTTCACTCTGACCCGTAAGTCAACGTCTTTTGCTCCCTTTCACACGTTAAGCCTGCCGCACACGAGAGAAATTAGCTAATCAAACTTGTATTCATTACTGTTTGGTCTGGTCAGCTAATTTGCTCTCGTGTGCTGTCGCTTTTTTCGTGTGTTTTTGTCATCACGAGCAGTTGAGCAAAATTTCAACATGTTTGATATTTTTTGCCTCGCGAGGCAAATTCATCACTGTATGCGCTGGAGAAAGTGATTCTCCTCACGTCTTTGTACACTACAGCGCGCATGTTGAGATCACATGACAGTGCATAATGACAGCCTATAGCCTGGCCCGTAGCATTAAAAGCGCAGTCGCTTTTAGTTCAATACACGGCGACAAGGTGAAGGACACTTTTCGCATTAGAAAGACAGTCCAGCTATCTTTTCGGTCAAATATTTTGACCACAGGCACGATGAGGACAGAGTAGTTTACAATGTAGAGTTAAGATTAAGTTTAGGGACCGAGCACAATTAACGGCAGGAGGGCTGGAAGAGAAATGGGGGGGCACGAAAAAAAATGAGTGTTCTTGGGGTGGGCCATAAAAATTCTAGGGAAGGTAAGGGATGGGCCACCAACATTTTTACACCATGACAGACAGAGAATATTTTTCAGTATTTTTGTTCCTTGTTTGAAGCTGGAGTTCCTTGTTAAACCTCTTGTAGCATGATGAAATACCAAGTCTTAAACTCACAATGCAGTTTTTATGTGTAAAATGAGCAATATTATTATTGAAATTGACTGCATTTATTAACAATAATAATTGTTGGTAATGATACAGAGGCTAGGTTGAAACTGGTTATTTCACATGCTATAGGAATATTACCCTTACAAAACTGAACTACCTATTAGCCAGTCCACATTCCTGTGTGGAACAGGTAGAATGGTTATTTGAGGAAAAATAGGCAGTCCATAGAAGTCCCAACCCGCACATGCCAGTATTGAAATATGACATGTTAAAATTTGAACATTCATCACAAGCTATGCATGTGAAATCAGATTCAGCCATGTGAGTAACCATTCATTAGCAGTCCTATATAATTCATGATAGAAGGGAAGATTGTCAATGGATTGAGTGGTAGCTTACATACGTGGCAGTAAAAATTTAGACATGCATTAATAAACTCCAAGGACTGACTTATTGTCAATTTTCATGTTTTCATATCCCTATTGTCTATTTAATTTAAATAAATAAGGCGGCACTCATGTGTAGAGTTGTTTTTACTGGGTTAATTTTTTCAGGTGAAATTACTCATGTTTGCACTATAGAAATGCCACATGGGTCACATTTACCAGTTAAATTGTTCTCAGACTTAAATATTTAGTGGATACAGAAGCAACGGTTTGCCATTTTGAAGTGACAGTATAAAGCTGTAAGTTTTTGATTTTGTTAATATTTTTGTTTTGTATCAACTGCACTTACTTTATTGGTTCACACATTTAAGTTGAATTAGCTCGTTGATATTATCAATACAACCAACATACACTTTGTGTGCATGTATATTATAAAAATTCACTGTTATTGTGTTCAACTGAAGTTTAGTCCAGACCAAAATGTGTTCACGAACAATAACAATGCTGATTGTGCATAATACAGGTTGTGAGCACTGGACATTTGAACGTGTTTTAGAATAGAAATCATTTGCAATACTGGCTAACATGATTTTGAAAAGAGAGAAAAACCTGTAGTCGATGTACGAAGAACACAATTTCAGCCAAAATTATGAAGTTACAGCCTATCCCTTAAGTATAATTAGAATTGGTTTCATTCATCTCCATTCAAAAAACGAGACCAGGGATTTTCAGTATAAACCAATGAATATGACAAGAGGGAAGTCATGCAGATGGCTGCAAACGTCTGTGAGCAGCCTCTAAATTAAATCAGCACAGATCAAATTTTAAACATCGTTTATTTTTATTTTCAAAATGTGCAATAATAAACACATATTCACCGCTAAATATTCCATATGATCGGAACCTGCATTCTATTGAAAGGTACTCACATTTTCAGACGTAATATGGTTGGATCTGTCATTAAATTTTTCTCATACGGTCCACGTTTTCGCGTACGTCCGTCAGCAACTGGCTATGCAGTCATGTACATGTACGTCAGATCATCACACAACGACGAACACACTTGCGATGGTTCTGCATCTGCCATTGTAAAACTGTCGCGATTACAAACTTACATTAAACTTAATGGAAACGCAGTACAGGTACTGTTCATCCCCAAACCGTTCAAAAATCGAGCCGGATGGACTAACGGTTCTGACGATGTATGATGTCGTGACTTTGGAAAGAGTTGTGTTGGAAGAGTGGACGGGACGCAACAGGGTATGAACGTAATGAGTATGCTGGAATTTAGCAAGGCTGATCAGTATTGCAACGGGGTTCACTTAGTGTGTGGGACGTCCGTATTTTAACTGATCTCTTCATATAAAGTCAATTTTTGCTTATTAGAAAAATCTAAAAGAACAGTTTGCGTATTTGAAATGAAATGTCAAAATTTTGCGACGATCACGACCCTTGACCTTTCGATTTTGACCAATGCTTTGTGTTCCCACACGATCGTTATCGGATATCACATTGCATCTCTCAAATGAGATTGCGCAGAGTTTTTTGAAGTAATGGCTGTCCAGATCTTAAGCTGAATCTTACGAATTATGGCTGATTTCTCGATCATTTCTTCCCCAGTGACGACACATTTTTAGTCAAAACAGCAAGTCAGTCAGGTCTAAGTGGTAATGTTTCAGTGGGCATGAAGGTAAAGTGTATTTTCCCGCGACAGTGTTGGATGCAGTGACCGAGATAGCAAGTCGTCGTGGACGATAATTTTCCATTCATCCGTAAGTATTTGAAATGCATATTTATAAAAGGCAATTACGAAATTAGTATGCCTTATAGAGAGGCTTTTCTCTGCACATTAATGTTTTCCTTGGAAGCTTGGTTTTACCCGACATTTTAACCTGAGCTTGAGGGGTGAAAAAAGTACGTATCTGTAAGTATACCTGGAGGTGTACAGTGTGACCATTAACGCAAAACAAAGCTGGGCTTGAACAACGCCTAAGCTTAGTTTAGGCTTCGTCTTGAACTGATGGTCTCACTCATGGACCAAAAATAGTTACGTCAATGGTCTCACCCAGTGCAAAAACACTGCTATTAGCGTTCTCTTCATTCATAGTTGCCGATTCGTATATTTTACCCTTGTCTAACATTTATCAGCGAAACTTCAAAATGACGGTACACCCCTCAAATTTTGTAATGTTACCATGGAAAATACTCTTATAAAGCTCATGAGGTAGAAAGTTTGATTCCGAATACCTGTTACCTCAAGGAAAAATCAACACGTTGCTACCGGTATGTATGTGTGACTTCAAGTAAGTTCAGACTATGGACAAAATGTTGGTGCATTGACTTCACCGTGCACTGCTGGCAATCGTGAAGATGTGAACCTTACTCGTACTCGAAGTCAATCAGATAATGAGTTTTGCCTGGCTCATTAAGCATTTTCAGATAAATTTCTCGCTCGCTTTCAATTTTCTGTGGTATGCATAAAATTAGGCGAAATGAAAATATGTAAAAAAACAAAATTAGATCGTAGGATGAAAATGGCTATGTAAACTTATGATTGTTTGTACCATCCGGTCTTACTTGCATTTTTTACTTCCTTTATACATGGTTACTTTTAAAATCCATTTTAATATGATATTGCCAGGTAAGAAGCCTTGTATTGAAAGACAGAAAAAATATTTAGAAATATGATATGTCTTAATTTTCAAGGGACAACAGCTGTAATTTTTAATGAGTTCTATAACTTGTTTGCCTCATGTATTAACATACTTTCTTGTATTGATTGAAATTATGAATTGTGACGCCCTCACTTTGTAAAGATGTACATAAATTAATCGGACAAGTAGCTGTGGCAACAAGTAAAGTAAATACAATGTACACAAGCCCGATACATTTCTACACATATATGTTACACTTTCAATGTGTTAATTTTGCACTCGCAAAGATGTATGTAAAAAATTCCTCTATGTGTATGTAACAAATCACACACATGTTCTGAAACTATATTGTAAATTGAAATTTGTTGTTGTCTTAATAAATGTTGCTAAGTTCATTCTCTTCTTTCTGTTTCATTTCAGTGTGCATGTCAGCCAAGGCCCAAGAGAAATTCGGCAAGAATAATCATGACTTACGTAAAGAAGTCTTCAATGTCAAATTTCAAAACAAAATAGGACATGAAAGACGAAATTTGGCCAGAGTTAAATGAACTCTTCAAAACTATTCTTTGACTAAATCACTTTTCACTGTGTCTATGAAATTTGTTGAAGCTAAAAATTTATTAAATTGGTCGTCAGACTTACAGATATGTTTTGTGCTTTTTATTTTGAACGTTTGGAAAGGTGAGTCTGCTTGTGTTTGCTGTGTTCAGGTGAGTCAGAGTTGCTTTTAACTCTGTGTGGCCTGTTTAGTTTTACGCCAAATATGGTTAAGTTACATCTCCAACCACTTGTATCATATAATTCACCGAAAGAGCCTGTGTAAAAGTACTTGATTTCACTGGAATTTGATTTCACTTATTTGATGTTTGCTTACACCTTGCAAACATGCAAATGTAACAATGTTTACCAAATTCATAACGGCAACATCAAAATAAGTAAAATCCGGTGTCAAATCAGTACTTTTCATGGTGCTGTTTTTCTGCCAGGATGACCCGTCATTTATATGTGCATTCAAAATAACCATTCGTTCACATACATGTGAATGGTTCAAAATAACAATTCGTTATTCAAAATAACCATTCGTTCACATACATGTGAATGGTTCAAAATAACCATTCGTTCACATACATGTGAGTGGATTCAAAATAACCATTCGTTATTCAAAATAACCATTCGTTCACATGTATGTAAATGGCTAGCTCATTTAAATATTTCGGCCTATACACATGTTACCCACGTGTTCTGAAATGAATGTGGACTGCATAACTGCCTATTCCCTATTCACATGCATTTAGCTATGCTAACTAGCCATGTGAATGCTAATTTCACATGGTACTGACAGGCATTCCTGTTCTATAAACTAAGAACTAGAATACGTAGTGGACACACAGGAAAAAAATACTGAAAAAAAGGAGAAAAAATGGCATTAATGGGTCTTTATATTTTGCCCATGAAGGACTATTCCAATGGCAGACTGTCATTACAGTGGAGTAACATTGAATATCTTGGGTATTCATAGAAAGGCAGACACTGGGTTGTGGAAAGTGCATTTAAATCACAATGGTCATGTTATACATTTTTCCCCAACATCTGTAAAAATCATACAGATACTCAGTTGAAGTAAAGATATTTTGTTTGTTTGTTATTTATATATTTATTTGTTTATTATTTATTTCAAGAATGCAAGAATGTTGTTGTCACTAAAGCATATATTTAAGCAATAACCCCTTCGCAGGAGGGTATACACGAGATTTTGGTACAATGCGCGACATATAGCACGAGCCGATAGGCGAGTGCTATATGGAGCGAATTGTACCAAATCGAGTGTATACCCGACTGCGAAGGGGGTAATGCGCCAGTCAATGTAAACCCCCACCCACCCCACCTCGGGGTTTAGTGGGGGATTTGGAAATTAGTGCTGTGAAATCTGCCAAATGCCCCACCCCCTGGGGCAAGACAATCTGGAAAATCCCCACCTAAACCAAGTAAATCCCCCACATATGGGGGTGGGGAATTTGTAAATTCCTACACACAACCACTCTTTGGAATTTTCATGTCGTAACAACCTGCATCAATATAAAAAGTTCATGATCAAGTTTAGAACAATCTTATCATTTAAAACAGGGTTTTGTGACATTTATGCTGTTCACAAATGTCTATCACAATCAACACAAATAGATCCAGGAAAATAACATACTTTTTGCATTTGTTTTTCAGCCACTTATACTGTTTCCAGATAAAAGTGTTGAGGTGTCACTGTCACGTAATTCACCTATTTTGGAGCAAGAATTTACAATATTTTTCAGTCTAGTTTGCTTGTATGTTCTCAGGCATAAACATATTTCAGGCTAGAACAAATGATTTAATTAGATCAAAACACCAGATGTATCACACAAGACATGTCGCCTCAATAAACTTATTGAAGCAGATGAACAAGATACATGATGTTCAATCTCACAAGTGCAGCCTTTTTGTCTTCTCGCTGTCATGTTACAAGCACAATGACACATTCTACGTCAGTCATGCACTGATTTAAAACAAGCAAAGGAATGAAAATTCACAATGGTCCGTGTTTATTCATCAAAAAACACGGCAGAAAGATACTGTGTAAAACTCAACAGAACAGATGATCAGAATGATCACACTGATGAAACAGAACTGTTTCCCTAGCTATATGGGTCATCATGAATAAATTTGATAATACATTTAGCGGACATAAAAGGGAATCCCGTCGTGACCGAACATGTTTTCCAAATACACGAGCAATTTAAAGGGACAAAGTCGGCCATTTTTCATGAATTTTGTTTGATGTGAGATACTACTTATATTGTTAGACATGTCGAAAGATACCGAATGAATGGCTGACCATGCTTATATTCGACCCCAGTTTTAGACACGATACATGCAAACCATCACAAAAATGAATTCATAGTCATGACCATTAATTCGTTTTCGTGATTGTTTTATTTAATTTGTATAAAACCGGGTCAAATATATGTATGGTCACTCATTCACTCAGTATCTTTCGACATGTCAAACAAAATAAGTAGTATCTCGCATCAAACAAAATTCACGAAAAATGGCTGACTTTGTCCCTTTAAGTTTTATCAAAATAGAGTTGACGCGGAGGTCTTTTTAGTGTCACGCACACGTGGAAAAATGTGGGAAATTTTGCGTATGGTATGTTCAATTTTCAAAAAATAAGAATACATGGCGGATGAAAATCATTTATTTGGTTATCGATATTTCAGCCATCAATCACAAATATACTGTCATACACACCTCTGAATATTGCTGCATCGCGTTCATCAATAGCCTGTCGAAATGCTGCTTACTGGCCCACATGGCCTTGACAGCCACCTTCCGGCATGTTACCGCTCTGAACAACAACATACCATTACCAGGGCTGAAAATTTCTGGGTTCTTTCCCACTGGTCCCAGGAGGTTTTTTGGGTTTTTTTTCACTGGTCCCCAAGGTAAAATCCAATGGTCCTCAAAAATTTGCATAACAATACAAGAATGATTCATTTCTCATACTCATGTATATATGCATTTCTATCAGATTTGCTTTGGATTTACATACAGCATAAACTGCCAATCTTTGTAATACAGACACACTGCATAATTACTTGGTAGTTTGCTCAAGTTCTTGTACACACACTTGACATGTTTTTTTACTATTGCTATAAAGTTCACTTCATTTTCATAAGTGCCCAGCAGTTGATTCTTTTCCTTTTAAATTGTAAAAATAGGTTGAAAACACCAAATACCTGAGAGGAACTGCTTTTTCCTTTGATAGCAATAGCAATTGCCATAACGCTGTTTGACAAGCTAGGCGGTTCTTGTTAAGGTCAACTACAATCGAGCTAGGGGGTCTTGACTATATAAGGAATTCAGCATATTGACCTTCTGAATTCAGAAGCAAGAAGCTTGCTTGCAACGGACGATCGGAAGTTGTAATCAGACTCCTTCCAGAGAATTTTACTGAAAAATAATACTTTGATAGACAGAGATATAATATTTTCACACAATTTTGGGGTTGCTGATATTTTAGCTGAGGCTATGGTCTGGTTTTTACCACATTAAATTTTACATGTAAAATGAGTACATGGCCCGTCATTTGATTTTTGCAGTGCCGTGGCTAGTGGAAGCACATCGCCTGGCTCATATCATGAATCGCAAGCTGTAATAGAGTAACTGATTTCACTTTAGAGTTTACGTTGAGATGAAATGTTTGATTGACTTAAAGACCCAATAATTATTGTAATTTTGTAGGTAGAAGACGTAGTCTCTCAATGGGCTCTTGGTTTTAGTGGAACCATGGAGCCATATCGTGTAACTGGCTTTAGTGCGTCTCTGCTACCTCCATGGTTTCAGTAACTTCGGTATTTTTGGGGGTCGTACTTTCTAATTTTTCGTCAAAAGACACTAAAACACAATCTGGGAAAAACACTGGAAATTCCCTTGCAAAATAAATTGGCTCCCGTTTGTACTGGTCTGCGGACCTTTTAGAGGTAATTTGTACTGGTTCAGGATAAAAAATCACTGGTCCGGGACCTCGGATCAGGTTAACTTTCAGGCCCTGCATACGTGCGCATGCGTAGTTATTTACGAATATCTTCTGGCCTGTCCGTCAAAGAATAGGGGGTCAAAACGAGGCAATTGCCCCACCCCCTCGGCCACAGTTTCATGGCACACACGGTCTAATCCCCCACATTTTTCCCGTATCGCCCGAGGTGGGGTGGGGGGGGGGTGGGGTTTACATTGACTGGCGCATTATTGCTATTATATTATATCAACTTGCGTGTGTTTGCTGTCTTACTTGGGTATTTTCATCACTCTAAGCGCCAAATGCAGAAAACGGACGTCTGAGAGATCGAACGTCGGAAATTCTGCGCCCGAGACCGAGCATTTTATAACTTGGGATTCCGTACAGGCACACTGTATCCTACGATAAATACGCATTACGTCCATATCGACATCGCATTTTATTCGCGTGCAACACGAACGATACTTGTCAAAAAATACCTGCTGCACTCACACAGAAAATGGGTCAAGAGTTCAAATCAAAAGAAAAAAGTAACAATTTTTTTTCGTGAATTTACATAAGAACAATAGTCCTGGCTTTTTTGGCATACTAAAAATAGATTTGTCTCATTCTGTACCGCATACCGTCGCGACATTCAGTGGTGGCACAGTGAAGTTACAGGATCTATTTTTGATGGATAATTTGGTCGTTAATTGTTCCAGAAAACAAGCAGTTTTAAAATAATCCAGACTTGCGATGACTGCAATTGTGATGAACAGTTGTGCAGATTCTGAGTGTGTTGCCCGATGTAGGGAGAGCTGGACGCTGACACTGCTCGCTGCATTTGATGTCAAATATCGTCGCAGTCGCCAGGAGTCATCCCATTGTTATTTTGAACTTCTTGGTCTTCATCGTTAGGACATCCCAAGCTGTTATAGCCCAAACTTTGGTAAATAATATATGACATACCGTTACTGTGAGGAAGTGTCAATTTATTTGTGTATGAACGAATACTATCTTCATACTATCGTCTCGACTCCCGCAAAGTGCACGGTGCGCTGTCGCCCTATATTTGTGTGCATCATACCCCTAACGTGCAGCTTCAGAGATGTCTTTCATCATCGATCCCAACTTATTTACACCAAGAGGTGAGTTACAGACCCAAACTTTATCTGTACCTGTGTATCAAAATTCGGTCTTCGGTCTTTGAAACAAAGAGGACTGTTTCGGTCTTTCTCGAGGGTCTATGGTTTACGTTCAAATGCACCGACCGGGCAATTTTCGAAAATGCTGGTTTAGGGGCCCGTTTTAGCACTGCTATCAGTGCTAAAACAGTATTTTAGCATCGGTGGAATGAGCTCTCGTCCAATCACAATGGCGCATGGTAGCATGATATAATATAATAAACGTTTTAAGGATTATATATATGTGTACAACTTTGTACCTATGTAATCTTTCTTTTTTGGGGAGGGGGGGGGGCCCACAACAATTTTGTTGCCGGTGATGGGGGGCCGCTAAATTTTGCTGGTGTTAAGGGGAGGGGGGGGGCTGTAAAAAATATATGCACCAAATATTTTCTCTTCCAGCCCCTCTGCCGTAAATTGTGCTCGTTCCCTTAGGTCATTTAGTTTACGTTCCTACGTTCTGATATGTAGACTCTACTCCTAGCATAAATTCACAGGATAAGCTTGTACTCTACACTATTACAGTACTCAGTTTACATTACGCTGTGATTTTGACGGCATGCGCCATGTATCGAACCGCAAGTGACTGCGTTTTCAATGCTACGGGCCAGGCTACGGGCGTACAATTGTACCGTCATGTGATCTCCACACGCGCTTGAGTGAAGAAAGACGTGAAGAAAATCACTTTCATGTTTATCCGGCGCATTCGGTGGTATATTTGCCTCGTCAGGCTAAAAAAATATCAAACACATTGGATATTCTGCTCAACTGCTCGCGACGACAAAAACTCAAGAAAAAATCAACCGCACATGAGAGTAAACTGGTTGAGCAACCAGCCTCGAATGAAATTTGGGTCAGCTAATTTCTCTCGTGTGAAGCAGGCTTTAGGCATGACATTCGGTCATTATAATATGCTTAGTCAGAAACCGGCAATCTGGTTGGTTGGAGCCGGGGTTTATATACTCAACAAGAAGACCTGTGCGCTGCGTAACACTTTTGAGCTTGCGCAAATTCCGAACTCCAGCTGCAGCTTGACAGCTAAACTTGCCTTATTGTCAAATAAGTTTACGGTTTGAGCTTGATTTAGATTGTTAGATTTTAGTCTGGTGCAGCTATATTAATCCTCAAATGAAGAGTTTGTATAAGCAGTGACGGCAGTGTAACAAAAACATATTTTAACAGTTCAGCGTTTTCTTTCGAGAAACATTCTGCAAGTTTGGTGTGTCATCGCGATGTCTATACGTTTGTGTCACCTATTATGTGGAATCAACTGTTCACGCGCACGCGTTCAGAAACGTTGTTCACTTGTATTTAACTTAAGCTGACGAGCGATAGCGATTGCATATATGACGTGAACTGGTCAAAGTCGAGTAGTATACCGTCGCTGATTGTGATTGATTGCTATTATATCATAACAGTATATGGGAATTCTGGCGTGGAACATCATAAACGGATTTTTGCTCAAGCTGAGAGCTCGCGCGTTTGCCAGCCGTGGTATGTTCGTTATTATTACACCTCACTCATTCAGCGTGCACTGCCATTGGTTAAACACGACTCACGTGACATGTAAAAGAACGTGATGATGCCCTCTGCGAACGTGATGATGCCCTCTGCGAACTTGATGATGCCCTCTGCATTGATATTACATGGATGACGTCATTTTACTTACTGCGCATCCTTTCTGCGCCTAACAAATTGTCGTTCGCTGTACTTGCTACATCGCTGCGAAACGTCATGCAGAGCTGTCACCGGCACAGTTAGGACGATATTTTGATGCACGTAAACAGCGAACGAACGAAAATGGCAACATGGAATGCAATTTCTCTGTTCAGCGACTATGCAAGCAACAAATTGGATACGCGACCGAGGAGATCGGCAAACTTTCAGCGGCAACCCTTGACTTGGCACTGACAACATTTTACGCTGAGGTCTGGACTCATGCAGAAAGGCGAACTGTACTCGAAGAAGTTTGTTCGGTGTAATAAAAATAAAAACACATGAGAGCTAGGGCAATATCACGATTTTTTTGCCTGCCCTCGGGCTGGTGGTCATGATCGAAATATTGATGATGCCCGAGCCTACGGCTCGGGCATCATCAATATTTCGATCATGACCACCATCCTGGGCAGGCAATAAATCGTGATCTTGCCCTCGCTCTCATGTGTTATTATTTAAATATACCACAGTTCTCTTCGCGTCTTGACCTATCAGATCGCTGTATATTTGCACCATCAATATACTGGTATTATATGATTAGATTATAAACTGTGTGCTCGGGTTTGGATTTTGGTGAAATAATCACCTGGATTCGTTAGGTGATTATTTCCCCCAATTATGCTAATTTTCACCCCAGAGGTCTTATATCCGCAACCAAATAATCTCGCTTGCCGTCGATAACAACAAACTATAGTTCGTTCGTGAGTTCCGATAAAATTCGCTTTCTATACTTTCTACAATGGTTTATTTTGATGTAACCATTATACGTCACATTTGTCTACAATAAATGCTACAAACTGTACCTTTCTTTATGAGGCCCAAGAAACCAAAAACATGCATTGGGATCTTTTTCGTGAGTCTGGCCGGTTATAAAGACGTCATTGCCTGAGACGTTGGCTTTATAAGCAGCAAAACATAACATGAAAACGACAAAGAAGTGAGATTTCATTATTTGATTCTTGTGTTGTTCCTGCAATAAAATAGACGAATATTTAATGATACAGATGAGTTGAAAATTATAATTATCAACAAACGACAGTACAAAGTCTATCCTTGAATTGGTGGTCAGAACTTCCCTCGTTCAATCTGCCTCATCATCATGTTGTTTTATGCGAGTTGTAATTAATACAGCATTTAATCAGTTGAAAATATGTAGAATTTTATAACTTCAGTAGTCGTACGAAAGCCGAAACGCGAGGAGAAGTACCACCTATTGTACGACTGCAGAACTATGCCTATCCCCGCCCTACCGCCGCCCTAGCTCGATCCGATCCGCTGCCAGATTCCTGCTGAACACTTAGCCTCAGCAGGTCACCGGGTCAGTAGACTTGTGATTGCCATGTTTGGCGCGCAGAATACGAAAACTTCCCGCTCGTTCGTCTGCCAGTTATACATTCCGCGCCTAAACTCTACTTGAGAGTTCGATGACCCCTATGGTTATACCTCCCGGGGGGGGGGGGTACATCGATACACTCGTAACATGTCGAGTTCTCATACTTTTCGTCGTTAGGCGTTGGTAATTTTTCATTCAGACTGAGAAATAATGATAAACATACAAATTTGCGATAATCTCAGAGGTTATATCAATCAAGATGTGCCAATTTTAAGCCATTTGTTTTTTCCTTCGGTATCATAAAACCACAAGAATGCATTGGGTAAGCAACGGGGGTCACGTATTAATGGCGTTCGAAAATGGTGTCTGGCAGTAAATGGAACAGCGTCACTCACGCCGAGTAAAAATACAGAAAAGTGCAAATTCTGTAGAAAAATAGAAGAAATTAGCGCATGAAGATATTATAAACTTAATGACATACAAATTAGGGGTTACAGACTTCAATTTTGTTTTGAAAAAGTCACTGTAATTAACCATTCAAGGCCGGTACCTCCAAAAGGGGTAACGACGACTGATGGAATATTAAACGTTCGTCTCTCTTGCGAGACTGAAACGAGAGTTTAAAGAAGTGCATTATTAGTCAAATTTCGGGATTTATATCCAAAATTTCTATACAACCATATTCCTGAAATCGTAGAGAGCCTGGAGCTCTGAAATGACGTCATTCTTTGACCTAGAGCGAGGACGGGGATAAACAGAAACGAGATCACAACGTGCAAGTCGAAAAGATTTTACTACATAGGAGTAATTATACTGTGCGCACTGTTGTACCGTAGATAAAGTCGTTGGTGTCCATCTCGAATGATCACTTTGATTTTTATCTCTCTATAACAACATATCTTATTTTCATATTTTCATGTGAGATTTAGAATTATTCGATATGTCTTTTAGAATCACATTTTCCCTGCAATAATTATTCACCAAATCCCCTTTCTGACTTGCTTGAATTTTAAGTTCACCTCAAAAGAAGGCAAAATGTGGCCAATGGCGCTTCTTCCAAATTATCAAATCCTAATTAACGGACGTCTATTGGCAAGCTACTTTCCCCCTAAAATATATATCTCTACTTTAATATTTACTTTTTGCGGCACGTAAAAAGTACCTTTGGGTGCAAAAGATCAGATTTGGATTTCACTGATAATGTCGATTCAATATATTTATGGTGGTCTACGAGAAAACCACGAATTTTATTTTTCCGATATAAAACTAGCAATATCTGTGCATTTATAGACATTGTATAGTTGACATCAATGTTCTTAATTAGAATGGGGTTACAAATGCATATATGTAACAAAAATTGGATTTTGGAGTTTCACCGAAGATATTCATTGAATGGTCTGTGAGAAAGCCGAATGATTTTCCAGAACAAAACTTACTATACACTTGTTCATACATAGACGTGGATGACTTCCCTCACCTGTCCGGAAAACTTGATACAATTAAAACATCGTATAAGTAGATATTAGGTGTACCTTTTAGCCGATCAAATACTTTTTGTTCTGTGTATCGAATGCAGTTTTTTGTCTACTCCCCACAGCATGCTAGAATGAAAAAATATGCCGTTTGTCAAATACTCTCTAATGCAAGTGACCATAATCATTGTTACTGATGACTTGAATTCAATTGTAAACAATACAAATACTGACTGTAAACATATGGCGTTGCTTTAACTTTTAACGACGCTTCAGAGAGTACAACGAGAAATTTCAGAAGATAAAAAAAAACAAACAACAAACAAACAAACAAACAAACAAACAAACAAAACAAAACGAAAATAAGCCAATCGTTATGGCTCAAACGAATTGATAATCAACTGCTCATATCAGTCAGGGACAGCTTTCTCGAGAACCCGTTTGTAAGTCCCCAAATCCATTATAGTGCCCCTAAAATACTCTGGATATTTCAAGCCTCCCGACAATTCTCTCCCCAAAAATGTTTTTAAATGCAACGTTAATGTTCAAGAAAATACATTAAGCCACATCTTAAGAATTATTTAACCTTTTAAACACGAGGCATTGAAAGGAGAGAGGCACGTTATTGGTTTTCTAGGTTACTTCTTCTTCACATTGTCTTAACTTAAGCCATTACTTCTTCATGACTTAAAGGAGTAGCAACACGATAGGAAATAATTTGGGATAATTGGATCTTCACATTTTTCAAATTTCTCAAAAGTCTTATAGCTGAATGTCTCAATATTACAAATTACTCATAAAACGAGTTTGTTACTTAAAAAAAACAACAGATAAGCTTACATTTGCAGATTTTGAAGACATTACTTCACCATCCAACTATCCCGTGTTTAGCGTAAGCGTTCGAGCGGTACAGAAAATACCTATTTCAGTACTAAGTCTCTGACAGTTGTGAAGTAGGTCTGTTCAGAAAATTTGAAGGCAGTGCTCCGATCCTCCCAGTTATTCATACGTTTTGAATATCTTTCAAATTTAAACGAATAACAGTAAAATGTCGTGAATAAGACTTCAAGTACACTACTACTTACGATGGTAATCTTTTTAACCCTTTTAATATGATGCTCTATTGCAATAATTCAGTCCAACTCTGCAGTTTTGATTCCCCCCCCCCCCTGGTTTTTACAACCAAAACAAAGTCAATAGCCAATGACATTGCATTCAAATCATTGCAGGAAAATTGTAAAAAATTGCAAATGATAAAATTCAAGCGAATGTCAAGCCAATCCTGATAATAAATTAGATGCTGGTGGTATTTCAAGAGTGCCATACTCACCGCAATGGATTCGTTGGATAACGCATACAATGTTTGTCTATCGTTTGTCTGCCCGAAAGCTTTATATGAAAAAGCACACATGTTAAGACACGTCTGATCAGACATATCACAAAATGGCGGGCTATTTGTTTCTAGTACAATAATTCGACGTTGAGCCTTGATTTTAGTTTTTCTTTGGTAAGACTATGTACGAAAGTTTCATGGAGGGACGTTTCATCAAATGTTTGAGTCTTTCTCTTTCGATCCGCGTATTACCTTAATGCAGTAAACTGGGCCGGAATTCGAATCGGCAAAAGGTACAAACAAAGCCATGTGCACAGACGCAAATAAATGTGCGTGTATTTTGTTCACTGTTTGCATACGTCCTTTGTTTGCACCGTCATCACGTGATCCTTGGGCGTCAGGAGTATGTAAAATACTGCGCGTCCTTTTATTGTGGAGTAGAACCATTTCTCGCCACTTTTTCACCGCCACTTTTTCACTTTTTCATCTGTCATTCAAACGAAATATCATTGACTGCCTTAAGTAAAGCCAAACTAGACGTTTATATACAACCACGGTCAATGTTTATAATTTGCAAAACACTATTTCATCCCATTAATTTTGAGTATTAAACAGGACTTGCACTTGCAATATGGTTGTGCAGGTCTACATGGGGCTGGTATGTTTAACAACCAAAACAGTTAATCCTTGAATCTTTTAGCAATATCCTTAAGTTCCTCGCTATCGTTTGAATTTTCCCATTTTGATTATGTATTGTAAATTCAAGAAGAATCGTATTATCTGGCACTCAGTCTGGCTATGTCTTGAAAGCCTCTGTTGCTCGGCATAATGCTATAATGTCAACATGAAGCTACATGTATAAGTATCATGTACTCTGTCAAAAGATAGTATCATCTTGGCTGATTAGCCGTCAGTATATTATTGCTTCTATAACACAAACAGTCAATTTTTCAGCTTCCGATCACCACCTGTGTGACGTAGATCAAGACGGATAAAAAATCCGAGTTGCGTTCTCAGTCATCAACAAGACCTTTTTTCAGGCATAAGATGCGCGCCAATATTTCATGATCGATGCTGTGTTCTCGTGACACTTTTACAAAAAGGTGACGCGATAAAGTGAATTTTGTACCGCTCAATGTGAGCGTCATACCAAGTAACAAACCCAAAAGGTGCACTTTAACGCAAGTTCAATTAAAGAAGGCAAAAAGAAACAATTCATTCAACAAACGACGATGAATTTGCTTCATTACATAAACAATGCGTAAAGCTTCGATCGAAATCGAATCGGTAGCATTAGGGACCGTCTCAGATTGTCGCAGAAGTTCAAGAAACGAAATTTCTTCGTTTAGATCAAAACCCCTCCCCTCCCTCTAAACGAAACTTCAAAAGTGCGAAATGTTCATGTCTGCCTGAGAGTAGGCCTACATGTTGCATTTTGCTATAGCTACTAAAGACGTATTCCCCTTGCCACATTACAATTAAAGTAATCGATCAGATTTGAGTACTAACAGGGCATTTGTCCGCATAAAAGTTTCATTTTATTTTACTTTCCCTTTTTGCATCTCTTGTGCTGTTCTTTGTCTTTGTGAACACCAATTTGTACTTGGTAGGGGCGGTAAATAAGCGAGAAACTTTGACAAGGGGGCCCAGGCATGTTCAATTATATTGAAACGACTATGACCAGGTGCATAACAAGTGAGAATAAAGACATCTAGTGGTTAGAGCAGACGCTTATAAATAGCACATTTAAAAAAATGATACTTTTTTGTCTTTGTTTAATTTGATGAATGAAATGTTTGGGATACAATGTTCCTATCAGTAAATTGTGTTTGGGGCACAAACGAGATGGAAACAGTTACAAATTTGTTGGCACGAGTGTGCAGTTTTTCTTTAATTTAAAATAAACACACGAAAACTTGTGATCACAAAATAAAAGTGCGAAAGTGAAGTTCACTAATTGAATGGCGGTCAACCCCCTCCCTAAACGAAAGAATTTCGCTTTTAAACTTATGCGATAATTTGAGACGGTACCTTAGGCTGTAGGGGTGAAGACACATTCAAACTTTTCCCCACATAGAAACTGAACAAGTTAGACAAGTCACACCTCCTTTAATCCTACTGTTTCATTTCATTTTCTTTTCATTTTATTGTCAATTCAAGAGTGTGTATGTTATACAGGTTGAGACAGTTAAAAGGTGAAAATGGCAATAGGAGTCAAAAAAAGCTTTTCGCTAATCGCGTTTGACTCCAATTCAGAGTACATATGAACAATGAAAAATCTACTAATGTGGTTAGTCGCTCGCTGGGTCATGGAGCCAGGAGTGGACCTAGTATCTTCATGCTAAATGGCAAGCATTGTGGAATGTCATAGTCATTACGTGCTCACTGTTTTTTCGAATGTTGTTACAAACGGCTTTGTAAGGTCTGCATAGTTTTCCCTGTTTGATGAACCTCAGTATTGTATTTGAAGGGAAATTTTTGACAACATCAAATTTTTCTAGCTTCTTTAGAATCGTGACTGTCTTACAAAGCGCATGCAATCTTAATACTAACTGCCAACTGTGTGGGGTTGTCAACCTGATGTACCTGGTGTAATAGCCATTTCCCAAATTTCCAATCAATATAAATATATATTTAAACATGAAAAGCAAATTCATGAATTTTAATAGGTGTGGCGGATATGGCCAATTTGGGGCAAATGGGCCCTACCCATCACGTCTAAACCTGTGTGGCGAAAAGTTGTCATGCATAGCCTGTTAGCTGTTTATTGCAGACAGAACTCTGTAGTGCATCACTCTGAAGGCGAATTGAAACTGACAACAGTACTGAGTGTCCGACAAGTTACAAATGTGGAGACATCTACGGGCGAGATATTTTTCACTGAAAACACCAAAGTTCTCAGGACATTAACATTGACAAACTAAATTTGGAACGGCGAGTACCAGGTACAGATACATCATCTTGGTCACAGTGGGTGCCATCGAACGGAACCTCCGGGCTCGCAAACATCGTAAGCTTGTGATATTTTGAAAGCCACGGCACCTAGAATACGATAACTATATTTTGAAATTATTGCAATAACTCTGGTTGTCAGACGCTATTGCGGTGACCTCCCCCACCACCCGACAGCCGGTGTCCTAGTTCCTTTAGCGTCGGTACTGCGCGAGACCATGATTAACCAGTTCACGAGACACAATCCGTACGTCTGATTAGTAAAGATTGCTTTCGATGTATCAACATTTCAACTTGATCGGATTTATAAATGAAAGTGCCAAGTCAACCTTTGCATATATCCAGGGTGATAGGCCGTTTTACTTATTAAATGAAAGTAATCCCGCAAAATATAACCTCGATAGCAATAATGTATTTGGAATCTAAGACAATAAAAGTCTAGATCAATTCACATCTTACGAAAGTAAGACGACCGTCCATGTTTCCTCGGCTAAATCTCACTCCATCAGTGTTAAAAACTAATATAAACGGATAACAGACTATAAAGGCATGTAAAAGAAAATAAAGGAAAGCTAAAATTGAAAGGAACTTGAAAAACGAAACTGTTAAAAGTTTGTTCGTTGTAACTGGACTACGGAATCAACACGAGGATCAATATATACTACACAAAGAGTTGTAGAACAACGCAAGACTGTACTTATTTGTTGACTGTCAAGATTGAAATAACACTGAGCCAACCAGAGCAGCGGTCGAAAACTCAATGAGTGATTGCCACGGTTGGCGGTTTTGTTTAGATTCTCACCCTGTCACCAAGGATTGTTATCATATATAGTACTACTGGTCACCGAGGGATGAGGGACGATGTGGGGATATAGTTGAATTAAATCATTGCAAAGAATCTCAACGAAAGGTATTTAAAAACAAACAAATATCAGACAAGAAGGGGACAGTTGCTGTAACTGTGGGTACCTTTTTACGGTATTATCGAAGGGTGTCAAAATTATTTCCGGGTCAACTCTTATTTTAAGTGCTAAGTGTTAGCTTGCCGACCGGTCTGTTCATGCATCATTTGCCATAGTTTAACAACTGAAGTCATGAAATGATTAAATTCAACTTTGAGCATTAGACAAAATGAATAGTCTTTGTTGACAGGTCAAGTATTGTTTCCGTCATACGGGTTAATATAATTTATGCATATAGCAACAAGAAACTGTTGATTGAAAACATAATTCCTGGAAAAAAAAATTACAAATCAGCTACATATACTTAATCATCGCTTTCCAGCCTGTTTCTCTGTGAATGCTGCCTAATGAAATATTTCGAAGTAGGAAAGCCAGAGTAACTATCATATGCAACAAAAACTTCCACGGGACATGTGTTGGCGGATCCAGATACTATCCCTCTTCTTCAGTGATTTCAATGGTCTGCAATTCATGGCTGTTAGGGGACTGTCATTAGTTAAGGCCTTCGGGGCCCGGACGAATTTCATCGGAAACTCCGAAATGTCGTCTACAGCCCCTGCCAAACATGTTAACTTTGAGTATTTCCCCTCTCCTGATGCAATATGGGAGGTGTTTTCAATTTGTTTTAATTTTTCGCATGGAAAATTTTGAGAATTGATGTGTGCAATGGTACAACTTGAGAGGTAGATCTATTTCGATTTATTTTCGCGCCAAAATTTAGTAACCCTCTTCCTTCTTACTCTCACATGTTGAGCTGCCTCCTTGAAGTTTTCACCTTTGAGTGACCCCCTCACATTCCTCTGACCACCCCAGGCCGTAAACACGGCTACCTTAAACATGGATTTTCGGCGTTGTATTGTCCTTGCAATAGTCAAGGTCTGTGACTACCACAGACAAAGACTACCTTCTAGGTCTTGACCACTCACCCCTGTTTGTCAGTTCAAACTACTTTATATCGATCTGTTTGCACATTCCTGCCTGCTTGGAGTGTGCAATCGAGGAAAAATCGAGTTCACACTGTGTGTGAATGCGCATACACGAAGGCGGTATATGTTACGAGTTCGGATTGGATAAATTGGCCTTTCGCTCCATATGCAAAATTTTATCCACGTATATCGCAATGAGTAGCACAAAGACCGGAACTACAAAGTGAGCAGGTCACAATGCGGTTGCAGACGACAACGCTTTCACGATTTTGGAAAAAATTGTACTTTTTCGGTGAGAGACTGACAGAAGATGGTCGAATTTTTCAAATCACGGGTTTAACAGAACTTGAGAAAAGAAAGAGAACATTGCTAAATCTCTAATATATCCTCCGTGAGTGTAATGCGTGACCTGAGATAAATTTACGACTTTATCTGGTGACACAAAATAATATATGGTGACAAAGTAGGACAGTACTGTTGAATAAATCATTCAATGTCTCAAATGTGAATTCAACATATTTTGTGGTCATCTGAGAAAACAATCTCACACACCAAGGACCTGGGACAGATTCTCACACGAGTTGGAATATTTTGTCTCACATGAGCAGCAGGAGAGTGTGAGAAAAATATCAGCAACTCGTGTGAGAAATTACATCCCAGGTTCTTTTGGATGAGGGACTCTATTGTTCTCCTATCATTGAAGTCTACGGCAAACAAACATGTGGCAGGCATACAAGCATACATGCATACATTTTTAAGTATTAGAAACTACAATATCAACAGAACAGCGAGAAAGACCTACCTTTAACAACTTACATGTAGCAAGTTAAAATACGGGAGACATGCCATCACTTTTTTTATCTGCACTATAGCTTGTTAGCTGGATTTCCTTCCTACGTGAGCCCAGTATATGCAGAAAATCGTCTTTATTGTTGCAATTCAAGTTTAATGAACCTTAGTCTTTCACTTTTCATGACACTCTTTAAAGATGGTGTAGGGTTTTATGAGGTTTTTGTAAAGATTGTTTTACACCCGTCGCTTCTGTATCTTCAAATGGCGAGATTGTCCTCTTTGTAGCGTATTTACCCTTGTAGATAATGTGGCCCATTATGAGATCTAGGGGCCATTGCTAATGGTGGCCAAGTAATTTTTAGATATTTGTTGTATTTATAATATCTTTATTCGAGTCTTTTCAAGAAGGAAAAATACGTTACTGCCAGAAAAGTGGAATCACATAAAGTGGTTAATGAGGTACTTCTTTCGGAAATAAATGTATCTATTTGCCGACTATTTGCAGGCCTTTTCCCCATTTCTTTCTGTGTATTTCAATATTTCCAAAACTTCACGAAATCTCTTTTAGGCGTAATTTAAATAATTTGGGCCAGTTTGCATTTAAATATCGCGAGTTTTGTACTCATTAAGAAATTACAATGATTTTAGAAGTTTGTTCTGCAGTATCGGTCTCGAATTCCAAACTTGTTTTTTTGAAAATTCAAAAACCAAAATCGTGAAAACAGAAACGAACAATCTTAACTTTTACTTGGATGGGAGAGAATCTCTCGGTAAAGTGTCACAAGGCAGCGAAGATAAACATAAAAAAATCACAAATGTTACAGGGTCTATCTACGGACGCGAATTGTCATGGCGACAAGTTACCTGACCAGTATCTTTCACGCCTTTGAAAAGTTTCTTGCCTCCGTTAGATTCGTGTTTGAAAAGTTTGAACTCGTCGTCGCAAAGGAAATGTTGCAGTCGACTACCTCGTTAGTGATTATGGAGCTTTCGGAAGGTAGTTGACATTAAAGGCAGTTCTCAGGACATCAGCTGTGTATTTATGCAAAAATTTCAGAAATATACTGGATTAATAGGCAACCCGATATCCAACTATGTGAGAATTTCATAGATAGTGCGCTATTCATGACATCCCCTCAAATTATGACTTTGAAATACTGAAATAAATGCTAAAAGTTAAAGCCATTGTCACTTTAATATCTGGATGACTTAATTACTATCTCCTGTATTGAAAAATTGCAGATCATTATAAACAACAGACGATTTCTTTATCCAATGGTCTATAGCAAATACATGTAATTTACGTGGCATGAGTAGGTAGGGGATTTTGACTATCCGGGTATCTCTCTCATTACGTAATAAGTAGAGAGGACATATAAGCTTATATAGTGTGTAAGTTGGGGTTGGTATGGGTGGGGTCTGTCCCGGCTACTTCTGTAGAAGTTTTTAATTTTTAGACAATATGGTCTTTTCTGCATTCTGAGACTGACGCCGATACGATATCAAGTTCTCCTTACCATCTCTTGATACCGTCCCGACAGCACCAAAAACCGTTTTTAAAACCCCGGTCAATTTAACCGCCCTCTAGAGGTGACTTTCAAAATACTTTCATCAGCTTTCCAATGAAGTAGTTTTAGTACATACATTTTTCCCGGTTGTCGCGCACTGAAGACTAGTATCGTCACTGACTGATGGCACCACGATCAGTATTTTATTGAATCATATTAAAATCGTATGCCAAGTGCACGAAATAACAAATCAACAATATGCTGTCCTTCAAATTGCTATGTCAATAACGTTTAGGATTGCTCACACAGCATTGGTATCTACAGAGTAAAACTTGTACAGCTAACCATAAATATTGACCATTGCGGATATTAAGTTAAATTATCACCATTAGCTTTTCTCTTATTAAGATCTTCACTACACTGTTGATAGTCAATATGACAATCGATTGCAAGACTCCCTAGTAAACGTGAACAATTTAATGTCATTAGATTCTGTTTTTACCGATTCTCATTCTGAATTTCAAAAATCAATTTGAAACTCGAGATCATAAAAACAAAAAACACATTTGAAAATTGCGTCGAATTCTTGATTGTGAGTACAAAGAAATGAAAAATCTGAATTAAATCGAACCCCTAAAAATTGAAAAAAAAGAAAACAAACAAACTCGTCGATTTCAGGAAATACCAGGATTTTACTTGACCGTCAATACACGTCCTTTGTGTGTTTTTATTGTTTAGTCGTTTGATGATGTA
Organism: Ptychodera flava; assembly: GCF_041260155.1. NCBI lineage: Eukaryota > Metazoa > Hemichordata > Enteropneusta > Ptychoderidae > Ptychodera > Ptychodera flava. Next base: position 19,610,073 of record NW_027248278.1, read on the forward strand.
TCCTGGTTCATTGCGGGCCGACTTTGTAAGTTGATTGACTGTGTGATGCATTAGTGTACATGTACACTACCTTAATGTTACCAATGTCACATTTTAGGAACTCTGATTGTCTCAATTGTCTGCATATGTCTGCCGTACGTATGATTTATGTTGGATTTTACACAATTTTCTTTAACATGTGGAAGTTTTAACTTGAGCGTTCACTTAATAAAGACTATACAAACTGTAAGGTTGTCACATTGAATTCAAGTCAATTTTAATATTTTAGTCCAGAAGCGCATGTAGAAAATTGCTTCAGGCCCATCAAATACAGATTTAAATAATATATGGTTCGGCATTTTATGAAATTGGATGCTTTACAGTGATAAGGTTAAAAAATCACACACAAAATAACAACAAAAATAAAAAAAACTAAACACTTGTAAAAAAGGTGAACTTAAAACCGACTTGAAGTTTAAAATAACGATATCGAGTTTGAGTTTAATATTGAAGTTGCTGATGGAGTAAATGACCTTATGAGGACGATAACGTCTCATTTTTTGTGTAACACGAACTTATGATCATACATTTTTTTTTGTTTCTGTGGGTTTTTATTTTTGGCTTTTTGCATTTATTTTTCTCTGTCAAGTGTGTTGACTTCTTGCCTATCATCTAGGGGTGGGGTAGAGGTCAGTAAAAATGCTATGGTCCATCACAGGGAGGATAAGTCTAATAAAAAATTTCAACGTTTTGATTTTATAAATAATGTATTCCAATAATAATAATAATAATGACCTGACTTTCTTACATCTAAGGTAGTTACATGACCTAAAGACACTTTTAGATTTCTTTCTCAGTTACAGAAGTCCTAAACCCTAAAAAGTATACATTTTCTGAAACCCCTTGTATTGGGAAATCCGACCTTGCACGGTACACTCATTATCTGCATAATAATCACATGACAAGGGTTTGCTTAATCGGGTTTTCCTCCCTTTAGCAAACATGCTGCACGATTATCGTTTGAAATTTATTCATCGACAAGCCTTCAAATCTGTGTCTGTAATTCTTTCTCGGTGTCTCTATTCAAATTATATTGCGTGACAATACAAGTTCTTTAAAAGCACCTTTAAAAGCACCTTACACCTTTAATAGTGAATAACAAAAAGGCATATAAAGGAAATCCCCGACACGGATTTGAAGGGTATTACCAAAGCTTTTTAATGCACAAATTTCAACCGGCAATCGTGAAGCATGTTCACTAAAAGGAGAAAAAACTGGTTTTTGGAAGGTTAAGCAAACCATTGTAACGTGACCATCATGCAAACAATGATAATGTACTGTACATGGTCAGATCCCCATATCATAGATTTTTCCGCTATCAGGACTTTCAGAAAATATATACTTTATTGGGGTTTGGGACTTCTATAATCGCGAAAAACAACAACAAAAACCTGAAAGTGTCTATAAGCTATTCAACTTCCTGCAGAGGACAGACATATTTACATATACTTACTGTATTAAATTTATATTTTAAACATGTAAGTCTCTCAAATCAACTTTAAAATTCTTTACATGAGAAAGTGTATTTATAGACCTATTTTAGCATTATCGGGTTCTACACATAGATATTAAGGTAGCTTTCAACCTTTATCAGGGTATATATGACGAAAACACGAAAATGTTGTACTTTTCAATGAAAAGCATTCCTGTAATATTGATCTTCCTGTGTGAAGAATACCTGGCTAGAATTGGTGATAAATATTTTCAAGAGGCACAAGTGCACATTTCTGCCTTCGAAACTACGGTTAAGTTTTCATCAACAACGGATAAAGCTAACCGGTAGCGTCATAGTATTGGTCGGATTCACTTGGTCAACATTCGCTGTGAAAAAAACCTTCAAATCTACCGTTCACTGCGTATGCCAAGATCATCATGTGTGCGTGTAGTGATTAGGCGTAGAAAGGTGAACCACACAGTTCTTCTCTTAGGGGTGGCCGATACCAAAAGATGAATACATATTACCGATACAAGCTGACAAGACCTGACTGGTGACATTGTTGACCATCAAATGTTAAGTTGGTACGGAACACAAATAGTAGTTATCATTGAATAAAACTGATGAAAATGACACGGCCACGTTCGCTTTTCATAGATCGCCCATGAGTTTTATGAATTTCAAAATGATCCTAAGTGTGCGTTTTGATCACATTGCATTTGGCAGCAAAATCCGAGATCAAAGAGTCGTGTCGGCGAGCCGTGTATTTGTATTTGCTTTTGCCACATACAGAATATTCTATTTAAGACGTTTCTTGCATTTGAAAAAAGCAGCCGAAAAGCTGATATTATACTTTTGTATAAGTACGTCTAAGCATTTTATTTTAATTTGAACCTGTTTCGCCCGAGATTATATCGTACAGATAAAGCGTAAATGCGGCATACATAGGATGAAGCATATAAGGATTCAGTCCTCACAATCTTGATGAACTTTGACAAAGTAAATGAATAATTTCAAGATTTAAAGCACTTGAATAACATGTCTCGATTTTAAAACGATATCTTATTATAAGTTGGTATAAAAACACAACTGTTGGAGTTCAACTATTTTTTTTTCAACTGTATTGCAAATTGCTAGGGATTGCTGCAACCTGTTGACAATGCATCTATCAAAAATCCCCGACACTTAGCACTCCAGTGATGGACATTCCAAAGATGAACATTAGCACATCGAAGACGACTGTCATGGGGTGTTTCGTCTGCTATGACAAGTGAGTTTCTTCCTCCATGGTTTATTGTTGTCGGTCTCGTGGTGCCTTCATGGGTTTGTTGTTGGTTTGGTAGATATATATCTGAAATATTGCAATATTGTCAGGTATATTTGATGAAACCTGTGTAAATGTATATGTAGTTACGCCATTAAATTCAGAAAAAAATTGGAGTACACGTACATATTATGATGATAAAAGACGTCTTCTTACATAAATAAACCAACGTAAATTGATAGATTTGCATGGGAAATCATTCTAAAACAGACTATCTTTAGAAAAGAACTTCAGTAAATATGTTTTAATTTTAGAAACTGCTATTAAGACAATAGGAACTAATTTGGGATATTTTGATTAAAAAGTACCGTGGATTTATTCTGCAAATGAAAGCTCATCTGCTTTTCTTTTTAGGTTATATACTTGTTTTTATGAATAATATCTCATTCTCATATTCCAGAATTCAGCTCCAGGGCACCTAAAACTTTTAAGAAATTTGAAAAACATGAAGATCCAATTATCCAAAATTAGTTCAACTGGTGTTATTAATATTCAATCAGAGATCTCTTTTCTCAGTACATGTAATATAGATAATAGCAGGTGTACCGAGATTTTCCATTGAGGTTGGATGGTCGTTTATATCAAGTCGGGTTTGCACATCACAGAAAGGTCCACTCCATCCATCAGAACAAACGCATTCAAAAGAAAAATCAGTGCACTCCCTCCATTTCTGCATTTACAATCGTCGCCGTTGAACTAAGAGTGACAACGGAGATTCAATACGTTCAAATTCAATACATATATAAAACAAACACCGAAAATTCGATTTAATTATTTTAGTACTCTTGGAAACACAAAAACAAGGACACAGGTTTGGCAGTTGAAGGCAAGAGCCATTGTGTATTCACATTAACTGTGGTCTCTTACAGGCCCCAAAACAAAGTGTACAACAATCAAGTTGGTGAAAAAATTACTCTATAGGTCTAGCATAGAAGAACTTGAAAATACAAAATACAAGACAAACTAGGGTGACTGCCTTGAAAACGCAATTGCCCATGGGTATTCGGTGGGTTGGAGGTAAAATCATTGAGGCGGAGAAAAAAAAGCAGTACACACATAAATAGAGACGGATGAACTGAGTTGCCCTCGGAGGTGGGGGGGGGCGAGGATTGCAGATGCTACATTTTGATTCGGGGAGCCCTGCTACGAGTTTTGTAATTTGGTAAACACTTTTGTGGCACACAGGGAATGCGAACACGAAAAACAGTCCGCAGAGTCTTGAAAACCGTATAATTGGTTTTTATTCGATCTGTAAACAGTAACATTAAACGTATAAAACCAGTAAGTTTGCGTTTGAACATACAACTAAGCAAAACATAGGCCTAAACTAGAGTGGCCGTACAAAACGTCCACATAAACATCAGTAAACTGATCCGCTTTCTGTGTCTGGTAAATCTCCCGAATATAAAGTCCAAATTCACTGAAATACCAGAGTTTCTGTCAGCATTCACAGGCGATTGTCCTTTTTCGGTGTTGTATGCTGAATTGCATAACACAAGTATATAGAGGAAACTCATTAAACTGTCCGTCACATGGTTTTGGCAAGTATGCATCAAAACGTCAAATTACTGACTGAAAATATATAAACGACTTATTAACAGTATAAATAAAGGAGTTCCTATTTCTTTGCAAGACTATACCAAAACCTTTGTACAGTTATTCAACAAACAGACGGGAAATCGGCTGATGTCACCGGAACATCGTCCATACAGTGTACAGTGTATTGTAACAAATGTAAACAGAAATGGCGGCAAAGCCAAAAGCAGTAAAAAAAGAATCAGACTGTCTGAGCATGAGGGCGGGCTTTATGTCCCTACATGTCTATTTCTCAGCGTACAATCTTGCCCCCTCGATGAGGCAATTGGGCTCATCCTAATAGCCTTCCACTGGGTAAATAGCAGCAATCTTTGTGACTGCTGTCTTGTAAATTCCTGTAGCTGTTTTGACCTGCACATTACGTACTATACCATCTTGTCCAGGGTAAACGTCAAGAATACGACTAATATGCCATTTACCTTGGATATCAGTAGAGTCAGATAGTATTAACAATGTTGTTGACTTGTACATTGCGTCTTTCTACTTTCCATTTGCTGCGCGGTACCAAATGCGGTAATACATCTCTACTCCATCGCTTCTAAAATGAATCTATGATCTTCCTCACAAATTCTTAACGGTGTCTGGGTTCTTATTCTCGAAATGGTCCTTGCAGTAAGGCTGTTGATGCTCGCCTAACAGGATACCATTAGGGCATAAGTATGCTCCATCATCGGGATCATTTGGAATTCTCCCTATTGGTCTCTGGTTGATGAGATTTGCTACTTCAAGTAGTACGGTGAATAACTCGAACGGTGTCAGAACTTGCTCTCCAACTGACGGTTTTAATGCTGCTTTGCATGTCTTTACGAGTGATTCTGCACATCCATTCTGGTGTGGGGCTGCAGGCGTGGTAAATTTCCATTTCATGCCTTTATCTGCACAGAACTCTTGTAACTTCTCTTTATCCCATCCTTGCACTATACGTATGAGTTCTTGTTCTGCTCCTACTTACTGACTTCCGTTATCACTGGTCATCATTGCTGGATATCCTCGGATCGCGAAGAACCGGCAAAGTACTTGCATGAACTCAATAGTTGAGTGATCTACAACTAACTCAAGGTAAATGGCTCTTGTGTTCAGACAAGTGAAGTTCACTCCATTATGCTTGGTGGTCTTATTGCGGCTGATCTGTACTTTATACGGTCAAAAGTAATACAAGCTGTGTAATAGAATGGCGGTGCATATGGTGACAATCTTTGCTGTGATAGATCTCCATAAACTGTGTTTCAGTTTTCTTGTCTCTTTCTCTGCAGAATACACATCTGAACTTCATAATATTGTCAAGTCTGTGGGCTTTCAAGATCCATTATTTTTTCTAGGTTTCGCTACTGTAGCTGCAATGCCAGTGTGTCCGAACTGGTGCATGTGTTGCATAATCAGTAACGATACATTATATCGGTTCGGTAACAAATCTGGATGGCTGGTCTCATATGACATGAATGAAGCATTTACTCGACCTCCAACTCTGATTATTCCTTCATCTGTGAATGGACTCAGTGTCTTGAATTCTCCAGCTGCAAGGCGTTCATGGAGACTTTTCTGCGCTCTGGTTATCAATTATGTTTCTGCATCCTTGAGTTGATTCGGTGACAGTGGACCTTGTTTCATCGGTGCTCTGTTTTGTTGCTTGTTGCGTAGCTCGTCGATAAATCTTAGGACATATGCGGTTACTCTTATGAGTCTCATCCATGACGAAAATCTAGTGCAATCGAGAATTTCTTGGGTCTCTTGTGTGACAAGAATCTACTGGTATTTATGTTCTTCTTGCTCTTGCTCAGTTTGGTCTGGACAGGAAACGTCCTGTGGCCATTCAGACTCGGGTGAATACAGGAACTCTGGGCCATGTTGCCATCGTTCAGTTAACTGCTTGACAGATATACCACGTGACACATCATCAGCAACATTGAATTCTCCTGGTATGTGTCGCCAGTGTGAAGGATCTTTAGTGCTCTGGATTTCTCCAACCCTGTTAGATACAAATGGCTTAAATCTTCTTTCTGGTTTCTGTATCCATGCAAATACTATGATGCTATCTGTCAGAAATATCGGCTTACTGATCGGAAATTTGGGTTTGTTCAGTGATTGTCTTATACAAAGGACTTGCATGACTGCTACTTGTAGTTCAAGTCTGGAGTTGTCAGTTTCTTCAACGATGCTACACGTGATTTTGCTGCAATGAATTTTGACATCATAAGTACTATCGATCAGTTGCAATCTGAAATATGCACAAGCTCTGAAGACTTCTTCAGATGCATCAGAAAATATGCAAAGAATTGGATCCCAGTTGGCATCAGCTGGTGTGAGACATCTGCTGAAGCTTACATTATTCAGCTCACTCATTTCTTGAAATAGCTTCATCCACTGATGTTGCATAGGCTGAGACAATTCTTGGTCGAAATCTATGCCTTGTAGCCATAAATGCTGCATATCTATGTTTGCACAAATCGGGAATGCTGTAGCAAAGCCTATGGGGTCAAATATGCGTGCAACTTGACTAAGAACTCTTCTCTTGGTCAGTTTCAGATTATCGGTTTGCTATATAACTGTCTAAGTTCATACTGACTTTGAAACTGAGAACATCTTCTTCAGGTTCCCATACTGGTACCAGTACTTTCTCCTCTGCTACATTTGCGAGGAGTTTCCGTTCTACTCTGTCAGAGTCTGGTTTTCTTCATTCAGTGACTTGTTTGACACCAAACCTTTCACTTTGAATCCACCTTCAGCCAGACTGTGTCTACCCTGCTTTGTCAATTTCTGGGCTTTATAGTCGGCTGCATTTATGAACAAAAAATGATCTTACCCTAAAAAAATTGCTACAAAAGGCTTCTCAACGGTTTTTCATAGAGTCAAATGTGCTTAATAACATACTAAAAGTCTACCAAAATCTGACCACCGGAAACGTGTCATTTTCAAGATGGCGTCCAAAATGGCCGCCATATACTTTAAATGGCCATAACTACTTAAATATTAAATCTAGACTAATGATATCTGTGTCTTCCACCATGTTTTAATATTTTAGGAATCCACGTATCATATCTAGATTATAGGCAATTTATCATAAGTCCCATAATATGCATATTTATACAAGTCTTAAAAAATAATCACTGTCACATTCTTCCGCAGAACGTGTTGCTTATGAGGATTTTCACAATTTCCAAGGTTAGGTAGTAAAGAGAAAGGAACTCCCTGCATCATTCATATTTGGGTTGTTTGCTTTTTGTGTATGGAATTGTGTATAATATAAGTGTATATCATTTGTGGCTGTTTTATGTAAAATGTTGCTTAGCCATGGCGAGACGTACCCGTAATCTATGCGTCTTGATGTTACTCCGCACTGGAGCAGAGAGACTAGTGTGACACTGCGATCCTTTGGTACTGCGTTTCGAAAACAGAGTCTTCTTCATCAGTCGCTTAAAATTCATTTTTGACTTGTGAGACATGATGAATGGCTGATTGTTTTTTTATTTGGTACTATGTTGTTTCGCATACGTTTGTTGTTCGAGTAGGGAAGCTAGAATGTCTACTGTTTGGTCTTGTTGCGTTTGTGAGCTGTTGTCGCTTTTGTGAAGTCTGGCGCTTGTAAGTGTGTCGCCTATATTTCTGTTACTTCTATATGCGATTGCTGGTTGATTTTGGACCAGTTTTTTTAGTGTTTCGTCTTTTTCAAGTTCACTCCAGTTTTCTGTCAGGGATTGCTTGATCTTTGTCGTTTCGATGTACGGGCTATATGTTGTTATGAAGACTACTGTATTGTTTGTGGCGTTCTTTCTTTCTTTTGTTGTTCAAGCTTTTTCTACTTTTATGATCTGTTTCTCTGATAATGCGTTCTATTTTATTTTTAGCTCATATTTGGTATGTATATAAATACCAAAAAGAGCTTATATGGTGAGTCGGTGGCGTCTGTATGTCTGTATGTATGTATGTGGGTATGTATGTGCGGATGTATGTCCGTCACATGCAAAAGCTCCCATACCGCCAAAGCTACCATCTCAGTATTTGGTGTACAGGTAGATGCAGGGGTTTAGATGTGAAGTTGTTCAAATGAACACGTCAGTGTCAAAAATCTGCAAATGAGGTAAGAAAAGGAATGTGCAGGTGTGATGGCACGCCAGTGACTGAAACAGGCTACTCCACTGACCTTAAGTCATTCCTGCAATTGTTTATGAAGTGTTACAAATTAACAGACCTGCTCAAACTAAGAGGGACTAGCTGTTCTGCTATGCATGTTGCTTAAGTTGACATCCAGTACCTAAAGTTTCAGACGTATTTTACTCTTGCCATTCTTGTTTTTCTAGTTTAAATATTTCATGTTGTTTTTTTATTGTACTGTGCAGAAATCATTGTCATTACATCAACGTAGAATTTTCCTGCACTGAACAGATAGAAACAACATTATTGTTGATCTTTGGTACCCATACTGGTATGTTCCAATTTGATCAAATGTGAGTGACACCGTATGATTGCAGTTTTTTGTATTGTCGGTCTTGTAATTTTTCTCTAAATTGTGTGACTTTCTGTGTAAAATCGGCTTCGTTGTTGCATGTTCTGATGTATTGTAGTGTTTCACCTTTGATCAGACCTTTGAATGTTGCAGTCGAATGGCATGATGTTCTTTTTAAGAACTGGAATGTATCTGTTGGTTTTGTGTGTGTCTTGTTACATAACCAAGCAGCCACCAACGAAATACATGATAGCTCTGCTAGAAATAATCTTAAAAAACAACACATTCGAATTCAACGATGAGTTCTACCGGCCAATATGGGTGCTGTATGGGATCTCTCTCATCTCCGGAAATAGCAGATATTACATTTCACGAGACAGAAATGAGAATAATACAGAAACACAAACAACAAATACCGACCTGGCTGAGGTTCAGGGACGATTTTTTTTCTGATTTCATCGGAACACAACACGAACTCAGTGAATTTATATCAAACATCAACAAAATGCATCTTACTTTCAAATTTTTATTTGAAAGCTCGTCTCAAGAAATCATATATTAGACCTGACTATCTACAAAGGTCGTCGATACAGCAAAAGAACATTCTCGACACACAAGAAACACATAAAACCAACAGATATAGTCCAGTTCTTACAAAGAAACTCATGCCATCCGACAGCAACATTCAAAGGTCTGATCAAAAGTGAAACATTATGATAGATCAGAACATGCAACAACGAAGCCGATTTACACAGAAAAGCACACAATTTATTGAAAAACTACAAGACCGACGATATGAAAAATTAAATAGATTGCATTATCAAACAAAAAGATCATAAAAGCAGAAAAAGACATGTTGGACAACATAAGAGAAAGAAAGAACGCCACCAACAATACAGTAGTCTTCATAACAACATATAGCCCGTACATCGAAACAACAAAAATCAAGCAAGCCCTGACAGTGAACTTGAAAAAGACAAAACACTTATAAACCTGTTCCAAAATCAACCAATTATTGCATATAGAAGGGACAAAAATATAGGCGATACACATATAAGCACAAACTTCACAAAAGCGACAACAGCTCGAACTCAGGTTCACATGAACCTACACAAACACAATAAGACCAAACTGTAGACATTCTAGCTTCCTACTTAAACAACAAACGTATGTGGAACAACATACTACCAAAATAAAAAAAATCAACCTTCAACACGTCTCGCCAGTCAAAATGAATTTTAAGCGACTGATGAAGAAAACTCTGTTTTGAAACGTAGCGCCAAAGGATCGCAGTGTCACACTAGTCTCTCTGCTCCAGTGCGGAGTAACATCAAGACGCGTAGATACGGGTACGTCTCGCCATGGTTAAGCAACATTTTACATAAAACAGCCAAACATGAGATACACTTATATTGTACACAATTTCATACACAAAACGCAAACAATCCAAATATGAACGATGTGTGGAGTTGCTTTCCCTTTACTACCTAACCTCGGAAATTGTGAAAATCCACATAAGCAACACGTTCTGCGGACGAAGAATGTGACAGTGATTATTTTTAATACATGTATAAATATGCATATTATGGGACTTATGATCACTTGCCTATAATCTAGATATGGTACGTGGATTCCTAAACCACTAAAACATGGTGGTAGACACAGACATCACTAGTCTAGGTTTAATATTTAAGTAGTTATGGCCATTTTAAGTATATGGCGGCCATTTTGGCGCGCATCTTGAAAATGACACGTTTCCGGTGGTCAGATTTTGGTAGACTTTTAGTATGTTATTAAGCACATTTGACTCTATAAAAAACCGTTGAGAAACCTTTTGTAGCAATTTTTTGGGGTCAAACCATATTTTCAGCCGACTATTATTTACTGTGTGGGCTGAATCAGAGATATCATTCATGTATGTTCTTTTCCTCAGTGTGCGTGCTGCTTCGGGGAACATTTTTCTTCTTCTCCAGCTTACATTTCAGTGCTGTCTGGGCCATGGCTGCTACAGGTTTATCTCCAAATGTAAGAACAGGTTTCTTACTGATGTCAAGATTTCTCCATGGAAATCTGTGTACATGCTGATCTCTTTCTTGAATCAGAAGTTTCTGTTACAACTATGATATGTCACCAATGACAGCTGTTTCATTTTCACAGAATCTCAGCATTACTCTGAACGGGTTATTCAGTAAATCTGGACCTTTCATCCAGTAGTCATTCCAACAGTGTCCTTTGAACACAGCCAATTATTTGAAAACAATACGAAGAGGTGTACTTTTCTTTACTGGTTTCAATATGTCATGGTGAGCAATATAGTGTACAGGACCTGGGTACGCCTCTGATTATTCATCGGAAATTTTTCTGGCAAACTGTATTTCTACCATTTCTTTAATCTGACTGCTGTATGCTTCTGCATGATGAGGATTTTTCATTAGACGTCTTTCAGTTGCATACAATTTCTTCTTAGCTTGGACTCAGTTGTCTGGTAACAGACTTAGTTCCTTTCGCCGAGGGTACGGTATGAGCCACTGGTTTCAAACTTCAGTACAGCTTTAATCAATAATCCTGGCTTCATCTGCTTCTGCAGAACTCAGGTCATCAGGCTTACAGGTACACAACTTAGCAGTAACTCCCATTGTCTCTGTTGTCCAGAATTCAGTCAAGTCAACAGGTACTGAAAACTTGATATGCAATACTTGACAGTTTTGAGACTGTTCTTACTACCCAGCCTAGTGGTGAATGTCTGGTTATCGGATTACCTACTTCTACGGTTTCCTCGGCATGCATTTATGCATGATCAATGTCAATTAACAGGTCTACTGACTTCCTCGGTGAATGTCATTTGGCTTAATGTTCAGTTGCTTTGACATTTCAATAACATTGACTTCTGATGTGTCATTACTGATAGAGGGGATGCCAACTGCTTTAACTGTGAAATATGCTCCTTGTTTAAAGGGCGGACAGGAACAACTATATTTTCGTGCAGAGTTTTCTTCTTTACCTCCAACCTTTGTATTAGTAGTACTGACAGTTTAACCCCTGAGTGGTAGACTTTCTGCGAGGGATGTCATTATCAGGCTGATCTTTGCACCAGAATCTAGGAGTACATTGGCAGACTGCTGTCTACCATGGTTACTGCAAAGTTTACTGAAACAAAAGGCAGTAGTGTCCCTTTGCTGTGTATGGTGGCTACGCCAACCAAATTGTTCTTTGACCTTACAGCAGTAACAGTAACTGTACCAGCATGTAGAAGCTGATGGTGGAACAGGTTACACAGCATACCATTAGTCAACTCCTGCCTATGACGTTTTCTTAGCTAGTACAGTTTTTGCACTGTGGTTTTTACCTCCTTTCTTTAGCCAACTGAAGCATGCAAGACCATCCTTAATTTTCTCCATTCCTGCTTGCAGAAACATTGCTATCAACTTACGGCAATGGTCTATCCAATGATTAGATGACTGACATATCTAACACTTAAAATGCAGTGAACTTTTGCTACTGGTTCCATCTGATACGTAGTTAATTCCTTGTGTATTTGCTGTTTGAACTGAATAACACAACGGTTCAGATGCTCTCATAAGGCATTTCATTTCTAATGTCATCCAGGCTATCAGAGCTTCCTTTGTTGCAGACTGGTTTTCTGTTTCTTGCAAACGGAACCAAACCTTTCGGTCATCAGCACTCATTTTCTTTTCTATCATAGCCAAAACTTGATTATTGTCCATATCGTGTGATCGACCTACTTCTTTCAGAATGTTATAACTACATCTTACCAGGTGTACCAAGTCATAAAAGCGGCAATTTTCCTCACCCTTTAATGACTTGAACTTCACAATATATATCTTGCATTATAATATCTGCTACAAATCTAGGATCACCATAGATTGAGTCCAGATATGCCCATGCAGCATCATAATCTGTGCCTAAACCTTTGATCAAATCAAGTGTTTACCTTGCAGGCAGGTGCGCAGGCGTGTCACAGCATCCCGTTTACTGTATATTGTGTTGACCATATGTTTGAAATCTGCTGTGAATGTGGAATACTCTCTGACATTACTGAAAACTTTGGAACTTCTGGCTTTTCCACCTTAAAACTGCACGATACACTGGAACCAGTATTCTTTTGCGCAGGCTCAGTATGTTGTGTAATTAGGTTCACAACATCTTGTACAGCACTTTTCGTTACTGGGCCTGATACACAAGGAGTATTAATTCATGAGTTTCATCTGTACTGTCATTCTCAATGTCGCCTACTGGCTCTCTTGTATTACTTTCTGAACTATCAGTTTTTAACTGGGACTTAACTGTCTTTCATGTAATCTGTAGCTCTACTCTTCAGCACGATAAAGTGTTGTTCACAATCTTCAATCCAGACTTCTTCACGTTTTAATTCCTATCCGATGTATTAAATATACTCCTCGTGTTTCTGAAGCATATCATCATATGCATGTACAAGTCTTTGTAGTGGCTGCTTAACTTCATTTTTGGGACGGTTACTGTCTATCAGAACGCTAAAGCCCTTACCATGACGAGTCAGTGATGCTTTAGCATTCTTCTCTTTTTTCTCGGCTTCCTTTGCTCTATTCTTTGTATCAGTTTCTGACATCATGAACGGTGTCTCCACACTGCCTAGGATCCTGGTTAGCAGCTTATCGAAATCGAATAAATGTGACCCTCGGGGAATGTGAACACAAAAAAAGTCCGCAGAGTCTTGAAAACTGAAAAAAGTCCGCAGAGTCTGAAAACTGTATAATTGGTTTTTATTCGACCTGTAAACAGTAACATTAAACGTATATAACCAGTAAGTTTCCGTTTAAACATACATCTAAGCAAACATAGGCCTAAACTTGAGTGGCCGTACAAAATGTCCCCATAAACACTAGTAAACTGATCCGCGCTCATTGTTCGGTAAATCTCTCAAATATAAGGTCTTAATTCACAGACATAGCAGAGTTTCTCCCACCATCCACAGGCGATCGTCCGTTTTCCGCTTTGTATGCTGAATTGCATAACACAAATATATAGAGGAAACTCATTAAACTGTCCGTCACATGGTTTTGGCAAGTATGCATCAAAACGTCAAATTACTGACTGAAAATATATAAACGAATTATTAACAGTATAAATAAAGGAGTTCCTACCTCTTTGCAAGACTCTACAAAAACCTTTGTACATTATTCAGCAAACAGACAGGAAATCGGCTGATTTCACTAGAACATCGTCTGTACAGTGTACAGTGCAGTGTTACAACTGTAGACAGAAATGGCGACAAAGCCAATAGTAGTAAACAAGAGAAGCATACTGTCTGAGCATGAGGATGGGCTTCATGTCCCTACATGTCTGTTTTCTCAGCGTACCAATTTTGTCACCTAGATTAAATTCGAGGGCTATATTAAAAATATGTACAGGGTTTTACATGACGCGCATTTCTGCGTCCTTTACGCATAAAACCGGACGCAGGACCCCTCAAAAACTAAACCACGCGTCCCTTGGGACGCAGCAATATCTGTTGCTGGTGTACACCTTGCGAAGCTGCTGAACACGTAAAACACATCCCAGTAAACCTTAGCGACCCCGTACTTTAGCCCTTAAAGTGCCGCGTCGGTTTATAAACCGACACGGCATTCTCGCTCTCAGCGCCACGTCGGTATATAAACCGACAGTGATTGCGTTCTATGCTTATGCCTAACTTAGCTATGCATTGCCGAACTCAGCCAGAAGGAGGGTATTCCTGACCCTTTGAACCCAGTTTAGTACCATATAAGGACTAAAATAATGACATCATGCAGCCTAACAATCGAAAATTCCAGTAATTTATGCGAACTTTCTTCAAAAGAGGTCAGCGGTTTTCATGAATATTTAATCAGGTCTGCAGTTTCACCCGTACGCGGCACAGGCGCTCCTTAGCTGGGTCGTCTGCTAAGTAGATCGATTTTCGGATCGATCTATTGATTCCGTAGTCGATATGCCCGCCACTGCAACCTAAATACTCACTTAGGTTGCAGTGGCGGGCATATCGACTACGGGATCAATAGATCGATCCGAAAATCGATCTACTTAGCAGACTACCCAGCTAAGGAGTGCCTGTGGTACGCGGATACGGCCACAGTGCATTGAACGAAACACGTACGTACGTTTTGAAAGCTTTACCATGCCGTATAGACATGGAAGACAACTATATTATGCCAAGCTACTGCCCTCTGGGTGATAGAAATGATAGATTTTACAGTTTTTATGAGAATATTTTACGGAAAAATGACGCAATTTGCTTACCAAATCGATTGCGATAGTGAACTTCAAACGTATCGGCGGCCAAGATGGCGGCACTGTGTGATGCCTAACTCTCGACATGGAACCCGAGGTTAGGGTTTTCGAAGTCCAAAACATGCAAGATTGAGAAATTTGTAAGGATTTGGTGAAATTGAAGTGTATTTTGTGAATTTTCAAGCGTTTGACTGCCAAAAAGCCCCTTTAAACTGTTGATATTTGACCTCCGGCCGTCCTGAAGCGAGACGGCCATAACAGTCGACCCGGTTTGTAAATGAAATGTAGTTGTTCTGAACTGTTGACATTGCGAGACATTTCCTACGTGTTACGCATTTTTTTAACTGAAATAAACCGGACATGAAACTTTTTTCTCGATACTTAGTGGTTTCTTTCCATTTTGTGGCGGATTTTGTGGCGTGCTTGTCAAAAAATGTGATCAAACTTGGCGAACGGATTGACTAGTATGTATGGTAGTACGAGTCCGTGACTCGATAAGCCACAGATAGTTACACACGCGTACGTGAATTAAACTAATGTAAGTTGGGTCAAACACCAAAATTAATCGATAAAAAGGTTAGTGAAATGTGTTTTTGTCTTCAACTCTTCATTATAGTTATACAGGCGGTTCAAACTATACAGAGTCAGTTGAATATGCCCTATAGTTGTGTGCATGTGTTGCACAATAGTTACCCCTCCATGTACAATATGGAACCTTGTTGTCTCTGTGTATGCAAATTAATACTAATTGAACACAGTGAAGACCATGGCATTGATAAACTATAAAACATTTTTGTGAAATAAATTGGGACCCCCATATTTTGATGTAGGACTCCCATTTTCTAACACCAGGAGTCCCAGGGACTCTCAAAAGTTAAAAGTGATGTAAAACCCTGTATGTATATCATACTCTTATACTATTCCAAGTTGAGAACGGTTTTGTTTTGTTTTAAAACGTTAATTATATTATATCATGCTATCATACGCCATTCTGATTGGACGAGAGCTCATTCCACTAATGCTTAAATACTGTTTTAGCAGTGGTACAACGGGCGCCTAAGCCAACTTTTCAGGATTTGCCAAGTCCGTGCATTTGAACGTACAAATCTAAACTAATCCGAAACAGTCCGCTTTGTTTCGAAGACCGAAGTCCGAATTTCGATACACAGATAAAAGTATGGGTCAGTAACTTACCTCTTCTTTGTGAAAATAAGTTGAGGTCAATGATGAACGACATCTCTGAAGCAGCACATTTGGTGTGATGTTACACATATCATTTCATTAGGTGAACGGTGCTCCGTGCGCTTTTGCTTGGTTCAGCGGGAGTCAAGACGCGACATACAGCTCCTTAAAAATGAAGCTAGTGTTCGTTAATACAAAATAAGTTGACACTTCTTCGGAGTTAGGGTATGTAAGGTATTCTTTCTCAAAGTTTGGGCTATAACAGACGAGGATATTTTAACGATGTAGACCAAGAAGTTCAAAATAACAATGGGATTATTCCTGGTAACTGCGACGAAAGTTGACATCAAATGCAACAAGCAGTGTCAGTGTCTATCTCTCGCTGAATCGGGAATCAGACTCTGCAAAAACTGTTGGCCACATTCATCCCAAGTCTGGATTGTTTCAAAACTGCTTGTTTACTGATAAAATAACGTCTAAATTATCCATCATTCAAAAATGGCATCTGTAACCTCACTGTACCGAGGCTGAATGTTGCGAGGGTCGACGCATTGCGACATCGGTACAAAATGAGACAAATCTATTTTTGTACTAATAGGCCAAAACAGCCAGGACCATTGGTCGTATGTAAATTTACGATAAAACTTGTTACTTTTGTGATTTTGAATTTTGTCATATTTTCTGTGTTTGCAGCAGGTCGCAAGTTAGTGTTTGCGTTGCATATGAATAAAATGCAATGTTGACGAAGGTAATGCGTATGTTATCGTAGGATAGTGAGTGCGTCGTGTTGTCAACGTAATCAAAACTTATAAAAATACTCGGTCTTGGGCGCTAAATTTCTGACGTTCGATCTCTCATACGTCCGTTTTCTGCATTTGGGTTTAAAGTAACGAAAATACCCAAGTAAGACAACAAACACACACAAGCTGATATAATATGATAGCAATAACCCCGTCGCAGTCGGGTATACACGAAATTTTGGTGCAATCCGCTACATATAGCACTCGCCTATCGGCTCGTGCTATATGTCGCGTATTGTACCCAAATTTCGTGTTGACTCTACTGCAGAGGATTTCTTAACAATACCTTGTATTTATTTCCTTCATCGGATCACTAAATCATGAATGCAACATGTTTCTAACGGTTTCAAATTTCATAAAAAATTATTATGATTGATCTCCATCATAATTTACTGCATGCCCAAAACGGTAATACTCAAAAACAAAGAAAATGTACTATATCGTTACAGAAAGATAACGTACAAAGGCAATTACAGTTGCTGAATATAATATATGACACTGTTTTATCCAATATATCAGTGACCAGCTATTAAACAAACGACCAACCACTGATGCAGGTGCTAGCAACATGCACACGCAAACGGCGACACAACACAACTGAAGTAAGAGAAATAGGGATGGACGACTGGGAAGGCTAGCGCTTAAAAGTCGACATTTGTAATGTTGGACCCATGAGATAGACTAATTGCAAGATTTTCCTGCCACTAGACTCAATACTTCGAACCTAGTGACATTTAAACTACGATGCGTCAAACGGTCTTGTTCATTAATTTTTGCTCTAACAATGCGTATCAAATCGTAAACAATTGTCCAAACATCAGGAGGGCGAATTTCCTCTGCCTCCACGATACATAGTCTATTCTTTGAGCTGAAATGACTTCATTACAGGCCTCGTTTTCAAATATTACATTTAATTTGGGGAATTATTAGCAAATGACAAAACGTTCATGATTAGGGCAATTTTGTTCACAAATAGAGAACCTGAACATTGGAATTCTTAAATTGCTGTTGTGTTGATTATCGATTTTCATGCATATTTTAAAAAATCTTTTTTTGCAGGTAAAACATCATTTTTTAAATCCCGATGGCTATGTGCCCCGCTACATCAACACCAAGTTATCACTGAGCGAATTTCAACATACATGTTACAGTACTAATTCTCATACAGACAGACAGTGTTGTTAGATCTGGCAATAATAATTTACAACATTGATCGCCTAAGAAGCCAAAATTCTAAAAAAAGATCCAAAAAAACTTCTGGCAGGCGCTACAACTTTAAGGTATTGGAAGTAATCAAATCACTCTGTGAATGTCACTTCTTTTATCCGGCAAGGTATAGGTGAATAGATGGTCATATAGCAAGTTGTAATATTCTTTGATAAAGTCATGATTTGTGTCTAACAAGGTGTGGGTTGTGTAACGTGCATAGTTCTTACGACAAACAGTAAGGAGTAAGATAAAGCGGTCTCATGAGAGTTTCATTTTCTGTAACGGGCGTGTTTTGCAGAAGTGTACTTTATTGATTGCTTCAAAGAGCGACAAGTAACCCGGCAATAAGTATTTATATCACTGGACAGTACTGACACAGCAAACATATTTTTCAAAGCCACTCCGGTGTATTCAGGACTTTTATGCTGGAGTTGCTAATGCTTATGGAGTCTGTATTGTGTGTATACACCAATATGTGGTATTTTTTGCTGGAAGCTATGTCAAAACCTATACGCTAGTAGGGCGGTATAGAGTTCCATTGAGCTTGATATGCGCGTGCGCAATTTTTCGGTGGTGAGCTGATTATTGGATGTTGAATCAGTTATTACGTAACGTCCTACTCTAAATTTTAAAGTGTCGTTGGTGAACATTCACTGCGGCATGGCGTACCGTTAAAAATTTTACTGAGATTCTCCCACCATCTGAGGCCAACACTCAAATTCATGTGAATATATATGAAACAACACTGTCAATGAACTTAATTGTCATCGTAGACATATGCAACTACTATGAATCACACTCCTAGTCCTACCAATTTGAGTTTGTAGATTTTTTTGAAATTAGCTTCCTGTATTTTTTGCTGCTTTGAAAAGCATTAATTCTGGAGGTCGCTCACGTTCTTCTGCTTGCCGGTATCTTAGAACAATGTCTACATGAAGTGCGCATTCGTGTCAATTTCCTGAAATGTTATGATGTTTCCTTCTTTGACCCTACAATTACATGTGGATGGAACCATAGACCCTCCAGAAAAACGGGACAGGCAACTGCTGTGGTTTCTTTGTGCGATCTATCTTGGAATACATTAAGTTTATTTGCCAAGTGGTCCGCGAAAACAATACTTCGTACTTACATTTAATGTAATGAACGATCAAACTGACGTTGTGAATATGTACACTTTGCTCTTGCATGGCACGTTCCGAGTAATGACACAGATATTTTGAGGGTTTTCTGATACCAGCCATGGTGAATGGAGATCACATATTGGATTCTAGCCGAAGCCAACAGGCAAACACCAGACGATATAAACAGTGTACATTTAGCAATAGACGCTACGGAAAACTCTTGCTAGGTATCGACATCTTAAGTTTACATTCCCTACCATAAAAATCTCCGATAACAACAAACATTTAAAAGTTAGACATATCTACCTTTCCCCAGTCCTGAGAAACGAAAATATGACCTTTATTTCATCTGTCACGCAAAATTTGACGAAGATCCGGGTATACAGAAATGACTACTCCATCGGAGTTCAAGTACACGACCTCTGACATTTCGGTACTGTTTTAGCCTAAAGAAACACCAAATTTCGGATATGTTACACATGCCTACACCCGCAAAGTACTAGAAAATACATTTTTAACACAGACTTTCGCTGTCAGGCGAAACCTTGCGATAAATCGGGACTCAACAACGCTTGTTGGAGTCAGAAGCTGTAAGGTAGACAAGCATTTACACAAAGCTAAATAAACAAAGCTAAATGCTGTCCTCGCAAAGTTGGCCGTTAACAGTTATCAAACACAACATTTCAGTAGTTAGCATACATACTTTATCGAATCATGGAGTACTCCTCGCAAAGAAAATATTCCGTAGGTTAAAAAACTGCAAAACGAGGGAAAATTTGGAGATACACGGACGATTGCGGAATGTAAATAACTCTGCGATGTCAACTGATGTTAAGTCAGGAACTGCAGGGCTATGTGGTTCGGATTTTTATTCGAAACTTCGTCATTTTACAGCAACATACTGACTCCCTGTGGACTTCTATTTGCATCGAATCTCGCTACTTATATGTAAAAGAATACTTTAAAACCATTTTGACGAATTCTTCTCAAAATATTTGTAACACCTTTCGTTTTAAAAATGGACTTGCGGGTAATCCGAAATAACTTGTAATCCGAAAATATCATTATCGTATACCCGCATGCAGTGTTTATGAACCGGACGTTGTGCAGTCGATCGGGACCAGCTTCATTCCGTCCGCGACCCACTAACACATCTTAATTATTCCAAGTAGGGTCGTAATCTGTTAATTAAAAGTCTCTTTGATCTTTACCACAGTTGCCTGTCCCGTTTTTCTCTAGGGTCAATGATGGAACATACCAAAAGCAAGCAATCACATCAAAATGCAAGCTGCTATAGCGAACAAATGTCCACCATATCGCCTTCCATTGATAGGCTACTTACACCAACGAATAGTTTTATAATTTGAGATTCATCATAACCAAAACTCCAGACAGGGTTCATCAAAATACAATCTATGTAAACATGACCATTAGGAAACCACACTTTGCTACTGTATAACCGCCGGACAGGCTTCTATGCAGCCATGTAAAATAATTGCAATCATACCAATCCATATTCCAATAACACTAGGTCAAATTTGTAAGACAATAGTTGTAAACATAGACACAAAACAGTACAGAACAGACAGTAAATAGACGGTATAGATCTGTCAGGATGATATGCTAGTGGTTTAATAAGCAAAGTGTGTGTGTTTTGAAAGACCTAATTAGCACCATTTAGCAATCTTTGCTTTCTGTATCCTATTGTCGTGGATCGTAAAAGAACGTTCAATGAGACAACTGTTTTGTTAAACAAAGTCCTGCTAGGTCTATAATGATTCACCTAAGAGGTGGCCTGGCCGAATAGCTGTTCATTTCAAAGGCTTGAACAAATCCCCACGTGCTCTACAATAAAAAACTTTAACGTGTCTCTTTCCTTATTCGATATAGTATTCGAAACATGTCATATTTATTATTTTAAACATGTAATCTTACCTGTTATCACCAGGACACGTTCCATTAATATGGTCGCACGATCCCTCACAATGGCCTTTCGGACATGTTCGCTCACAACGATCTCCAAAGAAACCAGATTTACATGGGCTCATGCAATTGACACCTGTCCATCCTGGTTTGCAAGACGTGCAGATATCAAGCATACATGTTTTACAGTTTGCAGGACAGGGTGAGTCACAGTGAGGCCCTTTCCATCCAGGAAAACAATTACAGTTTCCACTTACATGGTCACAACTACCATTTTGGCAATGACACCACTTTGAACAACGTTCACCATAAAAACCTTCATCACATTTTTTATCACATCGGCCACCTTGCCAACCTGGCGTGCAATTACAGTTTCCCTTCACAACGGAACATTCATCTCCATTATAACAATGTGAACACTTGTCTCCACAAAAATACTGATCACCTTCTATAAGCCTGTCGATGTCACAAACAGTGCAATCCGGTCCAAACCACCCATCAGTACATTCACAACCTGAATTCCCATCAATGCAACTAGCACCATTGAAGCAATTGCAAGATTCACTACAACTCTGTCCGTAGTATCTGGGAAAACACATACAAGTACCATTCAAAGGGTCACAAATGCCATTATCAGTACAGTCGCAAGGCCGACAGTCATCGCCATAGTAACCATTGTGACAGACACAATCCGAACTGGTTTGCTCACAAGTTTTGTTTTCGGGACATGAACAGGTAGATTGACAGAGCTTTCCGTAAAATCCGTCTGTGCATCTACATGAACCATCAGGCATACATGTTGCACCATTCTCACAATTACATGAGTAATTACATATTTTTCCAAAATAGTTTTCAGGACATTGACAGCTGCCGTCAAATTTGTCACAAGTCCCTCTGGAGCAAGTACATTTCTCCTGGCAAAACATACCGAATTGTCCTTCGGGGCATTCTGTAAACATGAGAGACAAACAGAAGAGGTGCTCATGATATATCGATAAGGAAAGTCTACACTTCTGATAATGAAAAAATCGAATAACGAAAAGTTGGCTGAATTTTAGCAAGTTTCCATATCCACTTTGGATTCACTTAGTATGACAAAGCATCAAAAGTGATGAGATCAAGCAATACGATCTTTGTTCTATCGTACAAATTGAAACGATTTGACGATTGGTATGTGTGCTTACCTACACACTTTTGTTGAACGTTGGATTTGTTTTGTTTGAAATACCCATCACAACATCGGAATACACTGTAAAACAAATGCAATTTATTTATGTAACTTTTACTGGAAAACTGTCAATTCGTGACATGTTTTGTTTTGGTTTCAATGTGCGTCTCTAATTGGATCAACTACATTCGAGAAATCGTTATATAACAATTCATACAATAGGCTATCAGACTGCAAAGATTTGATGTACCTTAAATTAATAGGAAATGTCAGTTTTTGCCATGTGGATATTTCCATTCGTTTTTATCTCGTGATATCTAAAGCAAATTATTCCTACCACAAAAACTGTTTGCTATTAGACTAAATGTAACAAATTGATAATAAAAATGAAAAGTGGTCATAATACACTATTTTGTTTAAGCTTTAACAGACACATAGTTTAGTGATCAGTATTTCCTTCGTACCCTAGGATTAAGGGATCCGAAGACAAATTTGCTTATTGATGTGTAATGTATGAATATAACTTTTTTCAACTTTTTCATTCGATTGCATAACACTATAGACGTACCTTGTGTTACCAAGCTCAAACCAAAAACATGCGTGGGGATCATTGCTCTGAGTCATGCCTGGTAATTCATACCCATTGATTCGAATTCCAGAGGAACAAACTGTTATCAACAATATTAACCAAAATTGTCCTCCCATTGTATCAGCTAAATTTCTTGCAACCTAAACAAAAATATAACCAGATATGAACTGAATATGCTCACGTGTTTTACAACAGGTTCATTAATAGTAGTACGCTTCACAGAACAATGAGATATATGTTATCACTATATGTAGCAGGTTTTTTTTAAACTTCGAACAGTACTCTCAGAGTTTAATCTCTAATTACAAAACTTTATTTAATATGCGAATGAGCTGTCAATTAACTTGACACTGCTCAATGCTTTATGGGACAATTAGATATCCATCAGATCAACATTTGTAGCACGTTTTATTTAATTTAATGCTGTAATTTTAGAGTAATATCACTTATTACAAAGTTCATTAAATACGCAAATAAACCCTACATTAACTTGACACTGTTCAATGATTCATAGCACAATTAAATATTTATCAAGTCAATATCTGTAGCACGTTTCACCAAATTTTAGTGCCGAAATTTCAGAGTTATATACCTAATTACAAAGTTTATTAAATATGCAAAATGGTCCCTTTATTAACTTTATACTACTAAATGCTTTACAACACAGTTAGATATCTGTCAGATCAGTATGTGTAGCAGTGTTCATCACATTTGACGCAGTTATTTCGGAGCTATATGACTAATTATAAGACTTCATGGAATATGCAAATGAGCTAATTATTAACTTGACACTGCTCAATGCTTCTCAGTACAATTGGATATTTATCAGGTCAACATCTGTAGCAAGTTTCATCAAATTTAATGCTTAAATTTTGGAGTAAAATCACTAATTACAAAGTTCATTAAATATGCAAATGAACCCTTAATTAACTTCACACAACTAAATGCTCTACACCACAATTAGATATCTGTGGGATCAGTAACTGCAGCAGATTTCAGCACATTTGGTGCAGGTATTTTGGAGTTATACCACTAATTACTAAACTTCATAAAATATGCAAATGACCTATTTCTTAACTTGACACTGCCAAATGCTTCTCAGTACAATTAGATATTTATCAAAACAATATCTGTACCCAATTTCACTGACTTGGGTGCTGTAATTTCAGAGTTATATACTTAATTACAAAGTTCATTAAATATGCAAATGAACCCTTAATTAATTTCACACTACTAAATGATTTAGTATCTGCAGCTGATTTCATCACATTTGGTGAAGTTATATCGGAGTTATATGACTAATTACAAACCTTCATAAAATATGCAAATGAGCTATTTATTAACTTGACACTGCCTAATGCTTCTAACTATAATTAGATATATATTAGATCAATATTTGTTGCAAGTATCATCAAGCTCGGTGCAGGAATTTCAGAGTTATCTCACTAATAACAAAAGTTCATTAAATATGCAAATGAGAAGATAATTGACATGACACTCACAGTATCATCATAATGTTCTTAGATTGCCATCTGTGAAAAGTTTCATGAAATTTTGTGCAGTATTTTTTGATATATGTCTACACTGTCATTACCATCTCCATCGGGAAACCATTGTATGGAAAAATTCGATATTGCATAACTTCATTAATATGCAAGCCACACTGACCAAACTCTAATCAGTTCTTGCAAGTACCACATGGTACCTGTGTACCAAATCTGACTTGAATCCCTTCAGGCGTTTTGAGTTATCGTGTAAACAGACAGACAGACACACACTCACACACACACACTAACACACACACACACACGGACAGACAGACAGACAGACATCGCTATGACAATAGCCCACGTGTTTACACACGTGAGCTAAAAACTGATGTCATAAATCAGATAAATGGTAATTGATTGACTTTCCGACGTTTATGTGTTATTCCTCTCTCACACTCTGACAGAAAACCAAACCTCTTCATATTCTTTGCACGTTCGACTGTAATAACATTGTCGAAAGGTTCAACACGTCATCGCATCTTGATTGCTCATTGCGACAATTACATTTTGGACCCCCTTCTAATGTAGTTACATTATGATTATCGTATTATGACAGTTTGTTTAGAAAAGCAGTTTCTTTGCTCTGACATGTATGCAGCCAGGCCATCATCTAACAACAGGGAGATGACAGAGCTGTGGCTGTCATAAATATATCTCAATCTTTACACTAACACCTACCAATCGGAATTCTTTGCGTTCTGCATACATCGTTGTTCTTGTCTGGTATAGTTTTTCACTTCATACGATTTTAAGTTGGTTTCGATCTCACAGGATTGCACACACATATAACAGACAGAACAAAAAATAATTATAAAGCTGTTAGTTGCACTTCGATATCGCAATAAATCTTACTTTAGGACAAATACTACCTGCATGAAATGCATTGTTGTTGTTGGTAATCCCTAGAAGAACCGCGTCCAAATCTCGCCCGGTGTGTTAGAAGAATAACGCCGGCTAATTCTGCATATTTTGTTAGAGTTCACGCAAACTCAATGAGAATTGGGTGGCAAAAAATTAAACCCAGTGCTGTTGGTAATCCTGTCTCCTATGCTAAGTGACGAAAGTTGTATAATTGGTGTGACAGCATTTCCTGCTATTTATTCCTATGACAATATAATTTGCATACAATGGGTCCGTACGAACAGCAGATTTAGGGGCAAAGGTTAAAGATAAGCATACCTGCGCTGCATTTGTAAACAACTTAAAAAGGTTTGTACGCCACTGATATGTTACTAAACTTTATGTCATAGAGATCCAGTTTGTTGACGTAGAGTTTATCGTGCATTTTGAAAATCGTTGGTTCTTGGGTACTCGATTGAGAACATATTTTGCAATCCTCAAGGTCACGGCATTTAACAAACAAAGTTCAGAGTTCCAATCACAAACTTTATCCCATGGTGTTTAATCTGGCGAACGTTTAGTGGCCATCTTCGATTCTCATTAAAAGCGATAATTGGCACATCTCATGAAAGAGATGTCATGCAAAGGCAATTAACCTAATTTTTATGTAATACTTTGGACGATCAGGTAATACAGATGGTTTTGGGGGCGCTTTAAATAAGCCTGATGCATTACAGAACATGAACATGTGAAGTATTCGTTTTTGAAAGATTATGCTGTCTCGTGATAGTTATGTAAACAATGGTAACACTGTGGTTACCAAAATGTTCCCCTTTATCTCGGGTTTCAGAAAATATATAACTTTCGGGAGTCTGAGCTTATTAACCTTTAGAGAATCGTTAGCTTAAATGGTCAATTTCTTGACTTGGAACGTTAAATATTATAAGTATATATATACACACTAACGAAGATTCAGGAAGTCAAGTAAATAATTAAAACTTGTTAGGGGAAATAGTATATGAGAAGGAATAATACTCAAGACTACCCTTTACTGATAACTATTTTTGTTGCTTTCATGACAACTATGATATACTTTCTTGTCATTGTGGGGGTGCGTTTACCTTAACTATATGAAACCTTTTGTTGAGGTTTCTCTCTTTATTGCTTGCAGTGTAGCTTTTTAGCATCGATTTTTCCCCTGTGAATTTTATTTACTTCGAGAAAAAGAGAGTCAACATTTTTACAACACGACCTTTTTTGTTCGTGTTTAGCGTTAAGTATGTGTACAGAATTTTTCTTATAAGAAGCATGTCTTTGAGCTGAACACTACCCTTTAAGGATAGTTGGTTAGTTAAAATATATCCGGTAGTGTGGTATTAAACACTGCAAAACTTGTAGTATGCTCATCACTACAGAACAGTTCAGTAGTACTTTGACAGGGAAAACCTATCCTACCAAATGTCTGGAACCTCTCAATTGCACAACCAAAAACGTAATCTCTGGAATTGAGTGTTCATTGTAAACAGGAAACAGCTTACGATCTAGAATGAACGGACATCGCAGTGGAGTGAATCGATCTTTGGATGTACAACTTTATAAGCATTTTAACCAGAACGATCACTCCACTTTTTCTATGCGTGTCCGTATTCTTGAAAAAATATACCATCCAACCAACAGCCCCACACTTAGTTCACCATTCCGTAGACAGAGAGAATACCACTGGATTAGACAGTTAGGTACCGCAATGCCTTATGGTTGTAATGATAACATCAAAGATATAGGCAATCTCTCAAGTCCTGGTTGTTCAGAAGTGAATGTGATGGGCCTATTTGAGTCTTCTGTCCGTAGAAGACGTAGTCATGGACATAGGCGTTACCATCGGCCTAAATTGGATACATCAGCTACCTCCAATTGCCATGACAAATTTCATGAACTGCTTCTTTTATTGCAGAGGCCTTTAGGTCTCCATCACATTCGTACTTCATTATTTGCTCTTTCCATCAAGGACTTGAGAAGGTTGCATGTCTATGCATTGGGATTGTCTTTGACAGATCCGAACAAACAACCGTACAGACTGGTTAGTATTATTGCTGACATTGCACTATACAGACTATACAAGCCTGTTCGTGCTGAACCTATGACTGATGACCATCGTCATTTCATACATCTTCCATTTACTAACAAAGGAATTGATGCCATTAATATCAGCAATATACTTCACAACAAAAAGGTTACATCAACTATACCTGTATACTTTAAGAACCAGTCTGTACCTATTCTGTCATATCAGTACACCAAGACAATCTCCAATAAAATATTCAATTACAATAAGGCATTGCGGCACTTAAAAATTGATGAATTCCTTCAAACACCAGCATCCTGTGACTGCTCTACATCTCCCCTCAAATCAAATATACTCCAGTTGGCCATGTCATCACTGGTGATCTGAACTTGGTTGAACATTACCACCTTCGTAAGGTATTATCTTGTGGACCAAAGTTCAGAGAACCTCGCAGGATCAACTAGAACCATAATTTTAAGATAATTATGGACTCTGTCGAAGAATATGCCAGGAAAAGGGCTAAAAGGGAGGATGTAGAGTTGGACACACTGTCGGAATGGGTCAAATCTGTGAGGAAAATAGTTCGTGGCCGTATTGGTCGACTAAAATCACATGTTTGCAGAAGACCCTATTCTGTATTCAATGATCCTGATGCTGTTAAGTGTTTGAATGATATCCATGACAAATATGTTGTCGTCCCTGCTGATAAAGCTGCCAATAAGATTGTATTTGTCTGTAAGAAGTATTATTTTGAATGTCTTATAGACGAACTTGGTGTAACTAAGACCTCCACCAACTCCACTTACAGACAATCAATGTTCAACAAATCTGAAATTTTGGCAAACCATAAGTCATTCATGGATAATTTTAATATTACAACAAAGGATGACCATAATAAATTGCCTAGCTTATACTGGATACCAAAGCTCCACAAAACACCTTACAAAGCTAGGTTTATCGCAGGATCTTCAAAATGTTCAACAACAGAGTTATCGAAGATACTGACTTCTGTTCTTTGTACTGTTAAACGGGGACTTCAAGCATACTGTGATGTTGTCTTTTCTCGGAGTGGTATAAATCAAATGTGGATATTAAAAAATTCGAAGGAACTCTTGGAAAATTTGAAATCAAGATCTGTTTCAAAAATAACATCTATTAAGACTTTCGATTTTTCCACATTGTATACCACAATACCACATGATAAATTGAAAGAACGCTTGAAAAACATCATCAACCAAGCATTTTTCTACAAAAACGGTTTACGCCGTTACAAATATGTGGTATTAGGGTATAATTCTACATATTTTGTTAAAAATATTACTAACGCTAAAGTGTTTTATACCGAGAAAGACATTATCAGTATGCTTGATTTCCTCATTGACAACATATTTGTTGAATTTGGAGGACACATTTTCCAACAGTGTATAGGAATTCCCATGGGCACTAACTGTGCTCCCTTACTTGCCGACTTTTTTCTGTTCTCATACGAGGCAGAATTTATCCATAACCTTATCAAGCAGAAAAAGGTCTCTGTAGCTCGTACTTTCAACCTTACATTTAGATACATAGACGATGTTATTTCATTGAATAACTCTGAATTCAGTAAATATCTCGCTATGATTTATCCTCCAGAATTGGAGATTAAAGAAACTACAGAAACGGCCTCTTCTGCTTCATATCTGGACATTTTACTTGAATTTGACTCTAATGGTCACCTTTCTACTAGGCTATATGACAAGAGAGATGATTTCAACTTTAGTATAATCAATTTCCACACCTCATCAGTAATATTCCACTCTCACCTGCTTATGGGGTATACATTTCCCAGCTTATTCGATATGCAAGAGCATGCAGTTCATATGGTGATTTTGTAGAGAGACATGGCCATCTCTCTTACAAACTGTTAAATCAAGGTTACACCAGAGCAATACTTGTCTCTACATTCAAAAGCTTTTTTGGCAGGTATCGCGAGCTGGTACATAAATACAATATCTCTCTTCGACAAATGATCATTGATGGCATCGGTGACATGGGGCCTTAGTTAGTGACCACTACCTATCTGACTTACAGATTGATATATGGCGGGTGCCACATGTGGGGCAGGATGCGCTTACTATTTTCGAAACACCTGACATCACTTCTTGGTCTTTTGGCCAGAGGTCCATATATCTTTCTTTCATGAATTTGACTTTGTTTGTGTACCGTCTATTTACTGTCTGTTCTGTGCTGTTTTGTGTCTATGTTTACAACTATTGTCTTACAAATTTTGACCTAGTGTTATTGGATTATGGATTGGTATGATTGCGATTATTTTCCAATTAATTACTATCCAAGTTTCGAAAGCATATTTTGAGCACTATTTTAAGACTTTAATTGTCCCATAAGCAAAAGTTATCAATGTCTCTTTTGCTTAAGCGATATTCTAATAATTTACCTCTCCCTGAGTTGTAGTGATCAATATCTCAGGAATATATCAATGTGAAATGATTGTGCATGGTCAATGGGGAGGAGGGATCTATCACTTACCCTATATTTTTGTGAAAAAAGAGAAATTGATTCCCGATCGGACTCTAACTCACAATTCGCAGCACCGAGTAAAGAAAGCGCTATCAAAACCGTTCGTTTTAAGGTAGCTTTCCACCTTTGACAGGAATTTTATGTCGAAAACACATTTCTTTTTTCTATGAAAGGTTTTCCTTTAATATTGGTCCTTGGTCTGAAAAATTGTGTTTCTGGCTAAATTTTCATGATAAATTTTACAAGAGGAAAAGGACCTGGTGAAGATTTTGCGTTTTAATGTTAGCGTCAAATATTGATTGAAAAGGGATGAAGCTAAACAGCAGCGTCACAGTACTGTCGCATGTGCTTCGACAACATCCAGCGCTAAAATCCCATTGATCAACGCCGTTAGTGAATATGTCAACATCATTACGTGTGCGAAGCAATCAGGTGTGGAAAGGTCGATCGTACCGTTTTTAGCTCCGCTGTTAGCGACACGGACCTTATCAAATAGGCTCATTTTCTGTCATCGTCGTCCGTCGTACATTAACAATTGCCTTTTTCTCTGAAACCACATGTCCGATTGCTTTTAAAGTTGATATACAGTTCACTTGGGGCGATGTTTGATCAGATTGTAGTGAAATTTGCATATTTGCATTTCTTGGGCATTTTTTCAGTTTTGATAAATAAAGCCCGTGAAACGCACGTCCGATTACTTTGAAATTTGATATGCAGTTTACGTCGGGTTGCTTTAGTCAGATTTGTTCAAATCATAGTGAAATTTGAATATTTGTATTTTAAGGCACTTTTTGTCATTTTTGGTCAAAAAAATCTTTAAAATCTTCGAAAGTAAAGATCAGATAGCTTTGATAGATCGTACACAAGTCCCGGGGATGATCTTTTTAAGATTTGTTCAAATTGTGAAGAAATATGAAAATTTGTATTTTTAAGGCAATTTTCGTCATTTTGGTCAAAAAGTTAGTTTCATCAAAGCAGCTTGTCTGACAGCTTTGAAATTTGGTATCAAGGTTTATAGGTATGAGCAAAATTTGATAGACTCAAATATGATGAAATCTACAATTTTGCAATTTAGGGGCAATTTTTGCCATTTTTGGTCAAAAAAACGTGTTTCTCAAAAATTACGGGTGTGATAGCTTTAAAATTCAGTATACAGGTTCCCACAGATAAACTTAAACCCCAAGTATTTCTAATTTTAACTATTTTTTCATATTTTTGATTAAAATGACATCCTCAGCATTTGAAAGTAGACCATACTTAATACTGAATTGCATGGTTTTCATACCCAGCCCGCCACACAAACGTGTACGATTAACAGTAAAAGGAGTGAAAAATGACTTCTTGTCCGGACCAGAAGTACGGCTTTGTTGACACACGAAACGAAACGTAATCACATCACTGCGCATGCTGAACCACATCAATGCAAGTTTTACTGTGGCGTTCATAGAAACCTACGCTCTTCGAAAAGGTCTGGTTCATTCGTTACTGGAGAGTCAGTTAAAACGCGCGAAAGTTGGGCGAAATACCGAAAAGATAGATAGATAGATATACTTTATTGTCCATAAAAACATGGAAAATTGTCTTTAAACATCAGGACTGCTATAAAAACACCAAATACGGACAGCACCATACAAAACAATGCAATAGTTAAAGACAAACACAACACTATATTAAAAGTTCCTACCTAAATGGTGTCTGCTCTGGTTCTCCTGATGGAATCAGACATATTCATATTTAAAACAGCAACTGCTGACGGTATAAATGACTTCTTAAAAAGATTCTTCCTAGCCCTGGGCACAAGTAGACGGCGTCCGAAGGCAGATATTGAAACTTGTCATTCAATGGGTGAGATTTATCACCAAGAATGGATAAACCTTTACTACGAAGAGCATAAGTATACAGTTCTCCAAGATCTTTAACTTTGTCCGGACAAGTCGACTACATATGTTTTACGATTTTCGTTAGTCGCATTCTCTCTTTAACAGAAATATGACCAAAACATGTGACAATGTTATAAGTTAGAATACTTTCAATACAGCAACGATATACAGAAACGAGGATGTGACTGCTAACATTGAAACTCTTTAGCTTCCTCAGAATAAAGAAATATATAAATAGATATAAATATGTAAGTGTTTACATATTGTTCCGACTGTAATGCAAAAAAAAACGTCTTTAACAGCTAAACTAACTATGGAGGTGGTCGATTGTAAGCTTCGTGCACTGCATTGCACGTTGTGACCGACGGTACAGAGCAGAGGAGCAGAGATCAAGTTTGCTGGATGAATTGAGAGAGAAAAACATGCATAAATAAAAATTCAATAATTCAACATCGTAATCATTGAACTAGTCGTTTCTTCCATTATGGAGTATAAATGAAAATTTCGTTGAAAATAAGTGACGGGACTGATTCTGCTTCGTCTACTCAAATGAAGTTTAGTGTGCGGCCGGGCGACCACTGCAGGCAACACTGCCTATCAACTTCGCATGTCGTTGCCGTAATCGAAAACGCTCAGAAAGGAACAAATTATATCTTAAATGCAGTACAAAGATCATACTTATTAAATTTAAAAGTATTTCCAAATAATATCGAATGTAACTGCTATCTAATTCTCACAAGGACTGCCGAGGTACAAATACCGGCTAGCTGCGATGCGATGGAATTCCGGGCATGGTAGAAGTTCAAGAGTTCCCGGCCTTACTGCAAAGTCGTCCCCGTGCGCACCCGGCCCAACAGAAAACTAACCTCTTGGTTGACTCCGTTGTTTACTTATTTTTTGAAAGAATTCATGATACAGATATCTGACTTTCACAACTGCATAATTTGCTTAGGACTGTGAATTTGGCTGTGGTCTAGAGACAATCGGAGGGAGGTGAGACAGGCCCCAAATTTGCATGGACAATGCCAGGGACAATTATACACACAGCTCGATGAGAAATTCGTTCGATACAAGTGAAGTGATCAATACAAAACTTTTAAACATCACTTGTTCTGGTAGTTTATGATCAATGGTTCTGACCTACGGCCATTTCACTGCGGCGTTGTTACTAGTCCTCTAAGACTGTACAACATGGAGATAGTGGACTGTACAAATGCAGCGGGGCCTGGCCGAGATTGGCGTGAGAACATTTCTCCATGACCCAGCCTTTCCTTCTACCCTCTGGTAACGACTGTAGAAAACTACTGTGTGACATCATCATCACCACTGTCGATCCTCATCTTCACTGTCGCTGGTGCCATTGAGTACATGAACAACGATATCATTCTCATGGTCACTATCTTCTCTTCCATAATAAGTATTGCTAGTAGTGGCAGCTACTTGCATTTTTTTTGCCTGGCTTAATGTAGTTGATATTTATTGTTCTGTTAAAGTATTTATTTGCTTTTTATTTAACATGTATCAGAGTAAAATATACATTATCAACTAATCATTATGTCATTGAGGACAAAGTAAGACAAAGAAAAAAACATATTGAGCACCCCCTTATAGCTTTCAATTTTTGAATGACCCCCAGGTCGTACATACTCACGGTTCCCTTACTTGCTTCCAAAGGCCATCGCGTTCACTGCAGTCAATAGCCTGCCATAACATTGCCAAAACATGTTGCTTTGATTTCGCAGTCACCTTGCCGCTAATGAAACAATCAGCTGAAATGTATTAGTTAAAGTTACTTAATTTTGATTGTTATTTGCCTAGAGAGGTGAGCCAAGTGTATACAGTGTCGTCTTGATTTTACATCGGTACCGTGAGTTCCTGAGTGACCAACTGCAGGGTGCGCATCGGTGCACTGCCGACTGCAGTTTGAATAATCCGTATATAACGCACACTGTACCAGAATAGAATGTCAGCCTCCTCTGCCAAAGTTCTGTATCCTCTGAAACACAGTAGCAGGACGTATGTGAACAGGAAAGAACAAAATAAAGTCATTCGCACGTCATTCCGCCAACGACCATTGGCGATTGCCCGGGCAGTGCGGCGTGGCATGGCATGGCCCCAGGAATGTTGCAAGCTCGATGATGTCATCAGTATCGGCGTTCTCGGTCACGTGCACAGCCTACAAGTTGTCAACAAACCCGCGCGGCAATCCAACTCTATCGGGCAATATTTAACGTTTGTATGTCACTACAGGAGCACAAATTTGGCTTATTTCTTCACTGAACAACATTTCACGATGGATGTAAGGGAATAACATGTAATTTCGAACACAAAAAAAGTTAAAAGTTAGAAATACTGGGGGTTTAATATGATATATTGAAATTACGATAAATCTGCAATTTTTGGGGCTATTTTTGCCATTTTTAGTCCAAAAAATGTGTTTCTCCTAAACTACTCGTCTGATGGCTTTGAAATTGGAAATATAGACTCCTACGGATAAACCATGCCAAGATTCCCTTGCACAAACTCTGTAGGCTCGAAAATGAGAAAATAGCTTACTAGAGGTGTGAACTGACTGTTAATTTGCGTATGCTCTACAAATATCACAGGTGATGTCATAGTCACAAACATTATTATCTTTTGTTCTACATGATCGGTAGTTTATTTGCACTCTTGGGAATCATAAGCCATTAATTCGGTAACGCGGAAACTTAAGCCTAGATAAATGGTTTTTGCCCGCCGATCCCCTCATGAACTAAACGTGATATATCAAAATTATGATGAAATTTGCAATTTTGTATTTTGTGGGCAATTTTTGCCATATTTGGCCAAAAATGTGTTTCTCCAAAACTACTTACCTGATAGCTTTTTAAAATTGGTATTAACAGATTAACGTAATATAATTTTGTTGGGTTTATGATGAAATCTGTAATTTACATTCCTAGGGGCAATTTTTGCCTACTTTGGTCAGAAAATTCGATTCTCAAAGACAACTACTCGTCAGTTAGCTTTTGTTGACATGTTCTTAGAGATGATCTTTGGTTGACATGTTCTTAGAGATGATCTTAATGTGATCTGTTCAGGAGGACACTCCTCCACGACAAGGAGGTCTATGATGACATGACTTTCTTGTCTTGTTTCCGAAGTCTTCTCAAATTATCGCCTTCGATTTTGTTTCCGGTGACTGGCGATTGGTTCGTGTCAGCTGAAAATGACTCCACAGGCGTTCTTCGCCACAGAAATGTTGTCAAAAGCGGAAACAAACTATTGTTGCAGACACACACAGTTTAGTGTTGTTAATCTGTTTTGAAGGCGCGTGCAATCTTAAATATGGCAACTCACTGAATAAAAGTGTCGGTGTTTTTCAATCTCCACGATCACACACATTACCAATCAATATCTACATACAAATGTGTGTTGCCAACCGATATTCTATTCACTACGCCACTAATTATTGGGATCGCTTGACTAAGGCACTCCGCGGCTCCGAACCCTTTGCGGGATAAAATGCCGACTTGATATTACATTGAATTTACACTTTGTAGATCATGGACGTAATGCGTAGATGTGAACGAAATGGAAAACAGTCCCAACAGTTATGTCCTACATAAATTCTCTATCGGACAAAATATGAAGCATAATCTCTTCCTTGGTATTCCCTAAGTTTATTTAGTCATCAGCCAATGTATAGATTCGGACCTAAAAAGGTACATTGCTACCGAAATTATCTCTTGTTAGCTTTGACATTGATTTCAATGAGTGAATATACTTTTCGGGCTGAGTAATTGTTTTCACTATCTTGTTTTGGTGTTTTGTCTGTCGAGAACATTGTTTAAAGTCATATCTCAGTTCAGCATTTTATCACATTGCAGTACACTCAAAACCATCCGGTATGTCGAA
This sequence comes from Ptychodera flava, assembly GCF_041260155.1. Classification (NCBI taxonomy): domain Eukaryota; kingdom Metazoa; phylum Hemichordata; class Enteropneusta; family Ptychoderidae; genus Ptychodera; species Ptychodera flava. The sequence continues at coordinate 19,645,910 of NW_027248278.1, forward strand.
TAGGCTGTCTGTAAAAATATGTGTTTGTTTTTCATTAAATTTTCATTAGAGTCGCGTTATCATTGCTTACTTTGGCAGTATTGTGAGACTGATGCGTTGATAAACTTTGATTGTAAAACTGATGCGTTGATAAAATTGATTCAACACTGTGAAAAAAACAAAGGCATTTTTTCAAAATATCTGAGACAAGTTTTTTAACCTGTATTCCAATGTGCAATTAGAATATTCTGCAGCCATCTTGGATTGTTTATGCAAATTAAGGGCTATGCGTGTCAGTCAACAGAGATATGAGTTCCTTTACCTCATTACCTGGCAAAGGGGGCCAGTATGTATCCAACAGCTTCCCATAGAGCTGAGATATGGCAATTTACCTGTTTTAAGATCATTTTGGCAGCACATTACAAATCCATATCTACATACCAGACGAGTTCTAAGGTCATTTTGGCAGCCATTTTGGATTTGTATGCAAATCAAAAGTGGCAAATGTTGGGCAATGAAAGAAATGAATTCCTTGGCCCTGTTTACCTGGCAAATGACACCAAAATCACTTTGATAACATTTTATAGAGCTGAGATATTACCATTTACATGTTTTGGCAGCCATCTTGGCGGCCATCTTGAATATATTAAAATACCCAAGGGTGCCGAGGTGGCATCATGTAGATCCTGATCCAGAAGCTTTGAAGATAAAGAAACAACCAAGAACCATTGTGGGGCCGAAAGTTTTGGATTTTGTGTTTCGGCACCAGACTGTCCAGCAGCTGTACTGGGCGACTGGACTTACTGGCTGAAAATGAAAAAAAACAAACTAGGTGTCTGGTATCATTGTCAGTCGTTGAGCGCAGTTAACGACGGATTTAATCCACAGCAATTGCAATACAATCTTCTATCTATTTGCCAATATTGTCAGCCATCATCTCAAGATTGGCTGCGGTGTTAGTCGATGCTTCAACAGCAGGATCAGTGGTAGTAGTCTCTGTTTAGGTTGGCTTGAGCAGGTAATTGTCAAGATGCGTAGATAAGATAGCAGAAGGGTTACGTCTAGAGTACATTACAAGTTAAAGCTACTGAGTGGTGGTTTGCTCGGATCAGTGGTCTTTGTTTTGGTCTCAGTCTCTATTCCCAATGTTAATCATGATTATTGCAAAGCCATAGTTACCCATTAATGAAGGATATTAAACGGTAGCATAAGAACCAGTGGGGACCCATAAAATGCTCGCATGAACTCTCAATATCACGCATACTACAATTCACCCGTCGACTCACAATAGCTATAGAGTGGCCTAACTGGTTCTTACCGATAGTTGGAGAAAACAACACACAACTACACATACACTTATACGACCAAAACCAATGGGCACATTTTTTCAGTTTATTCAAATCGTACATATAATGGTATTCATGATATAGCATTCATTGAAAAATTTGATTGTTTTAAGTTTTTTATTAGGATGTATACAGTAAGGCTTAAAGAATTGAATGTGGATATTTATTACAAAGTAAACCACAGTCCCTCTATCGCGGTACCGGTATATTTTAATTTCAGCCATAAATGAAATAAAAATTATCAAATTTAAATTTGAAAAAGAACAGTTAATTACTGAGCAATGCTCTCCGAACTTTTCCCGTAGTAACTTTACAAGATGATAAAATTATGTGCAAATAGTTGATTGTAAGTTTTTATTAGGATGTATACAGTAAGGCTCAAATAATTGAATGTGGATGTTTATTACAAAGTACATCACAGTCCCTCTATCGCGGTACCGGTATATATTAATTTCAGGCATACATAATATAAAAATTATTAAATATTAAATTTGCAAAAGAGCATTTAATTACTCAGCAATGCTCTTCGAACATTTCCCATAGTAACTTTACAAGATGATAAAATTATGTGCAAAATCACATCATATTTGCTTGACAAATTCTTGAATATAGCATAATGACAAAAAATCATAGAACATGCAAATCGATTATTTGAAAGCCACATCCACCAAAGTCTAATCAGATCTAGCTTTTATCATAATAATGCTAAATACCAAATTACATGACATTGCACCCTACGGTTTTGAAGTAATGAGAGGAAAAAAATCTGTCTACAGACGGACACACATATTACGGAGACATAGGACACCTTTTGCGCTTTGCACCATGGTCTAGAAAACCATACTTTTTTGAAATATTATAAATCCGACATTCACTGTGTTGCTATGTTATTTAGAGGTGTGTCAGTGCTGTAGTGCGCATTTTCGATGTCAATGTACATTGTAGGAGTTTTTAAAGAAATACAGATCATTATTATCCAGCGTCGTATCTGGAAAAGTAAAGCATGCTACGATAGAAGATGCACTCTGCTAAATTGATAAATTGACAATGGAAATTCCCGACCTTTTACCAAAAGTGGCTCTTCGATGTACTTTGCTCTGCAATACTCCTTTTCGTGTTTACAATAGACATTTTCTTAGTTTTTAGCTCACGTGTGCACACACGTAAGCTTATGTTGTAGCGTTGTCTTTGTGTGTGTGTCTCTGTGTGTGTGTCTGTCTGTCTTCTCATATCTCTGATATCTCAAAAATGGCACATTAGATCAGAATCAAATCTGGTACATAGATTCAATTAGCAAAAGAAAAGAACAAAATTGTTTTAGGTGGATATGGCTTGCTTACTTTTTATTCATTTGCATAAATTATAATTTTAGAAAAATGCTATACATTGAGAGTGACTGCACACACTTTGATGATATTTACCACAAACGTAATGTTTGTCACACAAATATATATATATATATATATATATATATATATATATATATATATATATATATATATTATATATATATATATGTATATATATATAGGCACATGTGGCAAAAGCTTAAATTAACACAAAACTGTATGATGGACGGACTTTGTAATCATAATAACAGTATGCAAAAATATAAAAATACAAAAGTATATACATCTCTCTCTCACTCTTTGTATATATTCATAATAATTGATAATACTTGCTATGTATATATTAGATAATATAATATAACATCATTGAAAGTCTATTAGCATATGTACTTCAGCTTATTACAATTTCTCTTATTCAAAAAATAAACTTTCCTAATTAAGGATATGTATCTGTATTTTGTTGAGCAACGTTTCAGAAATTTCCTATGTACAATAGAACTACTATGATTTAACAATAGTAAAATTGTTCAGCATGTTGAGATAGGCATATTAATAATTTTAAAATTAAACAAACGTTCGTATATAAGGGATATATATGTTGATTTACTTCATATATCGTGATGAAACTTTGTATGTTTATAACATATAATATCATATAAGAATATTGAAAGTCATTTGGAATTTTTGCTTCAGCTAATAACTAATTTGCATATAAAACAAACTTTCCTTGTTTAGAAGATATATCTGCATTTTGTGGATCAAAGTTTCGGAAACGTGTTCTCTACAATAGAGATGTTATGGTATAAACGTTAGCGTTTCAGCATTTATGATCAACTAATTCCATATTTGCATATTTATTTTAATTTTAAATATTTATTTATTCAGATGAAAATATGCATAAAACCCATTAAAAGCACCGGAGGGGAATATATAAACACAAAGCATAAAACTAAAGGGAATATAACAGTAAAGCATGTAGAAGTAACTTTACAATCAAATCATCATATAAATAAATGCAAAAGTGAATGAAAATTAGTAAACGCACGCAGTCTGCAGCACACGGCTAAAGGTAGGAACAGAACTAAATCAATCAATCTTTGGATGAGCTTTAAAACATCCATTACAGCCGTTATACATCCTAAAATTGGCGACTGTTTTTTACAGTTTAATTCTATAAGCGCTGACGCGCAAAATATAGTTATTACATAGCTGTTTGCTTGGTATTTTAAAGATACTGTACAAATTGGACGGACAATAAAAGTGTGCATAGACAAGTCTATAAGGAAAAGTAGCATCTTAAATTTTACGTCTCTCAACAGTGTGGTCTGCTTAAAGCTGGTACACAGAAAATTGTAATCTCCTAAAATATATTGCTCGTAGAAATTTAGTGAATTGCTGCAAACGTTCCGATTTTAGCATTTTGCGTTACCTTTCATGGTGACCATATAACACACAAGTTTTCAAGATGGTTTCTCACTTAGCTCACATACAAAGATCCTAAGGCACGCTTAATAAACTCCGTCTTCTAAAAGCTTTCCTTGCCATGCTATCAATAAGAATACTAAAACACAACTTTCGAGTAAGAAGAATGGCATTATGGCAAGATCTTTATCACTAACAACACGGGGAGAGCAGCCATCAGCAATAGTGTAATTACTGTTATTTACTGTAATTACTTTAATTTCCACGCAATGAGCCATTTGTAAACTTTATAAATATCTACTTGGACGGAAATACAATCAATTACAAATTTCAGGTATTACTAATTTGCAATATTTGATGAACTTTTCTAATTACAAATATATCCAGAATTACCTGATCAAAATGACAAAACTTGCATATAACATTCACGAACGTTTAGACAAACTATTAACTTATTTGAATATCTGATGAACTCACTTAATTAGCGATAAATATGTTAGTAGACTTGATGAAAGTTTAAACCACATGCTGTGTTAATAAAAGGTAATATGAGTCGCTTCGCATTTTTACTGTAGCTAGTTACTAATTTGCTTATTGAACTAATTTCCAAATTCCGTGGCAAAATTATGGCGAAAATATCAGTTTATAGAGAACTGCAATATACTTAACTACGTGAGCGTTCTCAGTTCATTACGATGAGACGATGTTGTAAAACATGCAACAGTATATACTCCACACCATTGGAGAAGCAGCGCCTGAATCTGTTCCCTGTCGAGCGACACTGTTCACTGGTGATGAATGGATGTCTTTTACACTAATTGCGCCTGAAGAGTGAAATAAATAAACAAGTTACTCTCTGTCTATCATTATGATAGCGCAATCTTTACTTCAGGTGCCAAGACAAGAAAGTGACCTCTTTAATGTAACCATTCTCTGGTTGTCAATAACTAAGATCCCAAGTAAATAATACATTTTCGAAAAGCCCAAATGCAGGGAAAAAAAATTGGTAATCACAGTATCACCATTGTTTTCATAAATATCACGTGACATGTAATTTGCTTAACCTTTCAAAACTTGGTTTTCCCTATGTTTTGTCTCAATATTTCAAAATACTTGACTCAAATTTGCTGGAATGCAAGCTATCACAGAGCTCTTCAAAAATATGTCTCAGTTTTTATATCTTGCTTACTTGTTATCTGAGAACAATTTGAAAGAAATCAACTAGTGTTAAATCCACCACTCTTTAAGTTTTTCTGGCATAAAAATTGTTTAAGAAGGTTTGAAAAAACTCCGAGACACACTTTGGAAGATCCTTAGGACAGCTTGCACTCCACAAATTTCAGCCACATATCTCAAAGCATTGGAATAAAACGTATGGAAGACCGATTTTTGAAGGTTATGTAAATTACCTCTTACGTGATAGTTATTTTAACAATTGTGACGCTATGGTAACCAAAATGTCTCCCTATATCTAGGCTTTCCAAAATATATCATTTACAGGGGTTTTGATTAATTAACCACGAGAATTGTTAGCATTTTTTTGCTTGGAACCTTAGAAGAAAATATGAAAAAAAACTCGGTATTGTCACTTTTAGTTGTGACTCTACTTAACACTGCCTACACCAGCCTTTCAATTTTACATTTTTTTGGGCACTGACTTATTTTAACAGTAATCATTAGAAGCATTGTTTGAATATTGGAACACTGAATTAATTAATGTAAGCATGTCTTCGTCATTGATAAAGAAACATCGACAATGCCAAACCGCTATCTTATGTTAAACTATACAATATCAGGCCTACCCTCCGGTGATACTTTGTGTAATGTCAGAGTTTTTGGCTACTTGTATGTCAATTTATGAAGGCTTTTAACAAAATAAAAGAACGATTCAATCAAAATATAGAAAAATTAAATATTGACAGTAATGACTTCAAACGTCTAATTCCACATGTAGTTATTAAAAAAAACATATTAAATTGCATAAAGTAGTATTAAGTTGTTGACTAAAATTATTCTTATCATTTACACACAATTTGAAGTTTTCTCTTCCAAGCGTCATTCCTTGAGTAAACTCTTGTCACCCATGACTTTCGATTGAAAACAGGCGTTGTGTTCCGTGGAATTGTCTATTAAAATTTTTGATTTGAAAACATTGAGTTTGTTCAGTACAACGAAACCTTACGAAATCATGAACGCTTCAGGATGTTTTACATAAACAATTTCACTTTTGTAAATTGCAAGGAGCTGTTAAAATGTATCGGGGATATGCCTCGCAACGGTACCATTTCAAGTATAGGATTTAAAATGAAATATTCAAAGTTGATGGCCATGTTTACAAAAGTAAGGAGAGTGACAAATTATACCTGCTCTCTCTTTTCAATAACCATTAAATTAGTGAATTTCATGACACATGTGTATAGACCCTCGCGTTTACAAAACATACGAGATCCCGCTGATAAAAAGACGGGATCCCGCATTGATGCATGAAAAACAGCCAGTGATTATAAAATATAATACTTATACTTAAAATGTTGTTATTGTGTAGCAAAACTTTTTTTTTGTCCTGAACTCAGCATGGAAAATAAGCAGCACAGAATTAGGCAACATCTGGAGAAATAGCAGTTGTTACTTAAGGCTCGATTTCCATCGCCATTCCTTTAACTAATGGTTAGTAAATTTAGGAGGGAAAACATAACACTGTTTGTAGATAATTTTCTGCGTTTTCTTACAACTGTGCGTGAGTATCATCCTACTTAGCGAGCGTTTACGTGGTGAAAGCCATTCCACTCAGTTGATTTTTGCACAAGATCTCAGGGAAAATGGCATCCCACAGTCAAAAGCGTTCCCGAATGCCGAGCAGCAAATAGTTTCTTAAAGTGTTTTGCATTATATAATTATGCCACTTGACAATGGTTTAGCTAACAGCGACAGTTGAGTAATACCTTTAGTGACGTATTCTAAAATTTGCAAACTAGCACTGCTCATTGTGGGTCATTTACTGAGCAACCAGTTATACAATTATTCATACCAGCATATGTTTGTGTTGTGACTTCTCTGTTTATTGCGTCGGTTGTTTTTCTATTAGCCTTAGGTGTTCTTCCTGTCGCATTACCAATTCTATATTCAAAAGGGTAATCAGTATTCATAATCATTAAAACTTCAAACCAGCTGTGTATTTGAAATGCTCCCGTTTTAGTAGGCGTTGCAATTGTTCATAAATGACACTTTATCAATAATGGTTATTATTATGATTGAGCGAACTAATAAGTAGCTGACGTGACAAATGTCTTTGATTCTATCACCTGTACAATATCATTGAATCTCCATTCACAAAACAACTATCATCACCTTCTGTGAATGAGGGACGATTTACTTAATATGTCGATTTATCGATTTATCGAAACGCTGAATGACTTTACCACACCTGTTCCACCTTGTTGTCGTTAATGTACGTAGAAATGGTTATCAACTTTTGTCAGTTTTTTTCAGATTTTTTCCTGAATCTTATCATATTTTTTTATAATTTTGCAAAGCACTGGTAGCTGCAGTAAGAATACATTCGCTGCACTTTTATCACAATTCAATAGACTTATCGCTCCATTCAAGTAACGTTAACTATCTATCACCTGTCTAGATGTTTTCGGTAAAAGCCATGATATACAAGATAAACGTCATCAGTCTTGAAGTTTCCACGAACAACATTTGCAATTTACAGTTAAAACAATGTGAACAAACAATAGCCACAAGGTGAATACTTGCAGCTGTAGCCTTAAACTCTGCGGTGCAGTGCTCTGGATTGTGGTCGAAAGTTTATTCAGTCAACAGAACAGACTTTCTGTCAAGTAACAAAATTTGGAGGCATTTTCGTGCGAGATATTTGTCACTGCAAACGTCAAAATTTGTAAAACGTAAACACTTACTACCGAGATTTGGATTGACGCGTTGACACTGGCAATATGGCAATAAGGTTTGTACAATCTGTGTAGGGCGAACGGAATCTTTCGGGTCCCTAAGGTCGTAAACGTTTGATATTTTTTTTAAAAACCAGGTATTTCTAAGAATGAGAATTACTGTTACGATCACTTCGTTGTATTGACTTCATAAATCTATTTGTAAATACTCTACATGACTTGAATGCTATGGCTATCCGTCGCTAGCGCAGTGAAAGCTCTTTCGCCGTTGGTCGATTTGCCTTGCGATCGGTCCAGCGCGAGACAAATATTGATACGTTTACGCGACCGAATTCCAATGTTTGATTGGTGGAGATATAATGCGATGTTTCAAAATTTCAGCTTGATAGGATTTATTCTGAAAGTACTACCCTAAACATATGCACATCTCCTGGGTAACGGGCTACTTTACTCATTAAATGAAAGTAATACCCTTAAATATAACACAAATTCAGACAAAAATCATGCAATTCGTTTACAATAAGTTGGTCAATCCACATAAGAAGACTGTTCATGTAATAAATATATATCACCCTATAGAAATTTTCTCTAAATGACGTTATCGATTTCTCGTAGTTCTCGTGGAGCCGCACAACTTGGCAAAGTTGGTCACCTTGTATAAATTGCACTTTCATCCATTACATTTTCTGCATTTGGTAATTTATAGGTATTCAATAGAAAATTCGTAGTAAAGAAGCAATTTGTGTAAAGAAAGTGATATCGTTATTGCTTTAATCATAAGGTGAAATGGGAAAGAAGATTAATTATCTCTTACAACACAACTTGTTCCGCTTAAAGAGTTCAATTTACAAAATCTCACCTAAGATTCTCCGTGCATTTTTCATCTACAGGATCGCATGACATATTATCCTCACAATTAGGGCAGCCATTTTCGCACATGATACCAGTGTAGCCGTGTTTGCAAGATTCACAATAATTTTCGCCACAAACGACACAATTTTCTGGACAGCTAATGTTGCATTCATGACCAGTCCAACCATTGTGGCACGTGCAGCTGCCATCCACATGATCACAATTACCATGAACACATTTGCACTTTCTCGAACAATTTGGACCAAAATATCCCCGATGGCATTTTTGATGGCATCTGACTCCTCGCCAACCTGGCGTGCACTTACAGTCTCTATTTTCAACTGAGCAGTTATATCCATTGTAACAATGTAAACATTTTCCTTCACAAAAATAGCGACCACTTTCTGTTTTTCTATCTGTATCACATGTTGTGCAAGTATCTCCCTTCCAACCTTTGTCGCACTTACAATTAAGCTTTTTGTTACAAGACGCACCATTAAAACAATCACAAACCACTGCATGAAAACACTATAATACTTACTGTATTAGCATGGATTATTGCCTGTATTTTAGCTGAAGAGTGCATATACAGATGAATACAGTCAAGAATCCATTTCTTGTATTCAGCAAGCCTGTATTCATGTGGATTCATGTGTATTCACGTTTATTATTCTATAATACAGGCAACTCATTAATGTGAATTTATCTGTATTATTGCGTTTTCATGCAGTGAATCCTGTCGCAGTGTTTGCCAAAAAAACCAGGTTTACACGTACAATGCCCGCTAATTGGGTCACAATCACCACCGTCATAGCATGTACAGACTTTACAAGAATTACCATTATGGTAGTATCCCTGGAGACAAACACAATTTCCGCTTTCACTATCACATCGTCTGTTTGACGGACACGAACACAACTTTTCACATAGATTGCCCCTAAAACCTCCCGACAAACACAAAGACCATCTTGTTTACAAAGTCCTCCATTTTCACAATTACAAGGAAATTGACATTTTTTTCCAAAATAGTTTGCCGGGCATCGACAAGAACCATCAATTTGGTTACATGTACCGCCATTTTTACATTCGCATTGTTTGCCACAATTACGACCAAAAAATCCGTTTTGACATTCTGTAATAAGATGAAAGGGGATGGTTAATCTGTAATAAGATGAGAGGGGATGGTTAAACAAGACACGCGATACGGTTGAGAGGTAGAAAAACATACGTTCATCTCAGTTTTTTTTTAAATAGACACGTTTTGCATCAAAATACCAATGGCTAACATCCAAAAACGTTTTTGGGAAGAGGACTTAAAGATAAAGGCTGACTTTATAATTGTGACGTTGATTGCTGTAAACATCCGATATACGTATAGGACGCTTGTATGTATGTTATGTTAATAGAAACACTGTTGTCTACGCATTTAGTTTGTTTCTGCCAAGGCGCTAAATATTCTTTGATCACACTCACCAGTACAGTAGTCTCTTAGACTGGCTGTTGTTGCCTTGAAATAACCGTCACAGCACCGGTAAACCCTGTAATAAAAGATAACGTTGTCACATCAAAGTAACAATTTAATATTTTATTGTTAATTCATCATTTGGTACAATTATAAGCCAACGAAAATACCTTGTTTTTTGAATATCATACAAGGCACAGCATTTAGGATATAATTGTCTTTTGCTATGCTATGACAGTTTCATTGTATTTGCTGTTGGTGTATATATGTTTGCTTGCAGCCCATAACACAGTTTTAAGCACATTACATACCTTTCGTCTGAAGCTTTAAGGAACCAAAAACACGAATTCGGATCTTCTTTTGTTGCTTGACCGTGAATTGAGATACCTTTGCATGAAGGGTTGATTTCTATCACAATAATCATGACCATGTAGATCTTGGTAACTCGAGGTGAATGTCTCATCCGCACTGTAAGAAATTAAATCTTAGATGGCGTTCGTTGAGTTATTGTTTAATGTTTACCATTAACCTGTAAAACGAAGTATTCTCTTATAACATGAGACACAAGGAGATAGTAATAACTTGACTTTTTTAATCAATCGTCAATACTGGACAGTTACATGTTAAATATTCATTGTGACTGCGAGCGAAATTGCGAGCATAGTTTATCTTATTTCTTGGACAAGGTTATAGACCTGCAGTAAAACGATAACTGATGCAGCGACACAAAACGTAGGCATGGGATTAGCTTAAATCAAAACACAATGGCACATCCAGACATAATAGCAGCAATCACATGGGTCCCCCTCCTGAATCTTATTTCTGAGATTTCTTGTAGGATATCACCACACGTCAGCCAACATGGCCCAACGCCGACATAATTAACGAAATGAAACTTGCTGATTTTTATAATAAACAAAATGATATGAAACTAACATACTGCGATATGGGTATATGTATGATTGGCTACGTTAGCAGCATTGTATGTTGGTCCTATAACCAGGACGTTCTTTTTTAGCTTCTATGTAACATGAATCATCCGTTGCAGAAAATATCTCCGTTTTTCTGTTTTCTCACATAAATGATAATTGTCTCTGGTAGATGGGGATTTTTTGAAATGACCATGATTGTGATGATGGCTGATGTGACATAAATGTGACAGATTTAGGAGGATGTGCGGTCTACATGGACACGAATCCCATATTCACTGGTTACAAAGTTAAAACAAATTGTACTTGATACCCACAAATTTCATGTCAGACAAATTGTGATCGCGGGAGAAATACAGGCCGCCATGTTGTTTTTGTTTACATTGATGAGCACATCAAAGACCGATGCAAATAAATTTCCTATGTTTCAAACCAAAATTGATGACATCAATGCAAGTTGTCATGACGTTGAACGACCAGAAAATAAATCCAAGTTTTTTTCTGTTCAGAATTTAACTTGGCTTGTGCATGTATTAATCGATGATATTATTCGACATAGGAATGGCCTGCACTTGTTAGTGGACTTGATGTGGATCAATTGGCCTTTAATGCATTAAACATTTATTATATACTAAAATAGAAAGGCAATGACATATCAGAGTGTCATGGAAGCCTTTAAAGTGGGAGGACAGAGGATGTTATCAACTATATGCTCTTGCCACAGAATAATGGCAATTGTCCTAGGTAGTCTATACCCCTTGTTGAACATATGCCAGGGACCGTTTGCAGAACATTGCTGCACATTGGGTAATGTGGAACCAACTTTCCAATACTTTCAACAGTATCCCGTTTAAATTATTCTCTCACAGGCAATATTTCGTTTATTATCGTTTTCGTTAGGATCGTTTTCTTCGGTGAAATAGTTGTTTTTAGGTGGTACAGGATGAATAAAGTTTACAGTTAGTCCAAAGCACGATATTAGTTTTCAGTCACGAGTGCATGCTTAGCCGTTTAATAGCACACAAAGTGTTATATAGTAGAACAGAATTCAATAGGCATTTTTCATGACTGTCAATGAAAGTGGCATTAATAAAACAAACATTTGCACACAACTGAGCTGACAATGTAGCACTACAGCCACCCATGCCTGCAGTTTGGCCATAATTGGGGGGGGGGGGTACTGTCATGGGCCCCTGTGGGACCCCGGTAGCTTGTTGCCCGATGTCCGGTTGGATTCTGTGAGGGAACCATACCGCCTTTCAGTTCGTATTTACGCGGGACTTACACTTTCAGTCGATGGCAGCTACAAGAAATATCTCTTTAATAGATTTTGCCAGTCTCTAGCGAGTGTAAAGACTTCAAAGGTATCCCTGATTTAAAAGTGGCCCTCATGTTTTCAGTTGAACTTGATTTCTTTGCAGTCTAATTATCTTTTTATTTGTATCGTGGTATAACTTTGTAACGTCCTCACTAGTCATCTGTTATTCGAGTCGTTTTTGACAAATGCATCCCCTTTTGTCATATTTTTAATTTCCGATGCATTTATCTTGCCGAAGGCAGGACAAACTGCGAATAAGTTTTTTTCACTAACTTAGAGCGCTTAATGATATCATAATGGATTGTATGCACGCGCACTACAAGATATGCAGTCAATAAGATCGGCGTCAACACAACATGGACTGTGATTCAGCCATGCAAAACCGTACCCGTAAACGTGGTGTATGCTGTGTTGTACCCATTTTAGCCAACTTGCATTGATTTTGTTTAGACTTTTGAATTTTGAGCTAGAGGGTTTAACATGGTTTCTCATGATTTTTAATAATATGATGTCAGTAAAAGCAGTAATCTTGTCAAATCTTGGCCCATAAAGCTAAAGAAGTGTACGTACTGAGGTATAGCTGCGGGAAACGCAGCAGGTCTATGCGGGTCGTCAACCCCGGCTTTAGATGACAGAAAGCTGCGATTCCACAGCTAGTACGGTATGGAAGGAATATTGTAGCAAGGGAGCTGTCATTATTTACGGCCTTAGGGTCGGGGAATGATCTCAAATATCCAAAATCATTGTGTAGGCCCCTATTTTTGGACAGCTTGGGCTGGAGATCTAAACATTGTCCAAAGTCACCACAGTGTCTGTCTGTGTGTGTACCCCTCCGTCTGTCGGACCTTGTCAAGTATGCTGCTACGGAAGTCCCTAGCGGACTGCACCATTATTTGTAGGGTGCCCAGCAGGTGTGAGGGGCTGAATATAGCCGTTAGACAACACGTTTGCTAACTACAACTACATGCCAGTTCAATAAGTCATATATTTTCTCTTCTCAACGCTCTTACAGAGGGGAGTAAGAAGTCTAATGCCACTCACATGGCGAAATTACTAGCAAAACAGCCAGTCATTTGATAAAGTTGTAAACAGTTTGGTGATTAACTTTGCTGATAGCATGGCCATTGTAAAATTGGACATTTGGCTCCCCTATTGCTAGCGAAGTCTGTAAGTGACTTTTCAATTGGCACCCTGTGTTTAAAATTAAAATAATATTACTGTGTTGGATTGACCCTACAAGACCCCAACTTGATTTGCAGAAGATCGCCCTCTATCTTTCTAAGGCCCTCTGACACAAAGGTCAAGAAACTTCTTGATAAACAATTAAAAGGTTACAGATGAAATTACACCTACGCAGACGTGTTTTTTTCCACTGTCTCAAAGCAAGAAGACATGGCACGCTTATCTGACAAATACTCCAACCAAAATTAGGACTGTAGGCGCAACGATGGAAGTTGATTTCCTTCTATGATTTCCAATTATTTTGATCAAATTATTTAGAGAACCATACTGAATGCAGTGCTTAGATATTTTCAGTAGAATTTAGTTCTTTTCTCCTGTTTAATTTGAACTTGATTTACCTCGACTCTCAGGCGTAGACAATGAATGAACTTGTATTTTAATCTCTTTATTTACCCAGTTTCACCGCTTCTTGAATAATCCTATCCTTAGCTGAAGCAACTCAGGGTGGTTATTTCTTGGAGTGGTTGGCACTTGGCGGATATAAAAGTAACTGGACTCCGCCACAGTTGAAAATCGTTGCAAAGTTAAAACCATTGCACTATTTAATAAGACACTGACTGGAGTGCACAGTTGACACTGGCATAATAGGCTATACAAGGTAGACACACTGTATATATCTAATATATATACAGCCAACTGCAACTGACTCAAAGAAACCATAATAGATGAAAAGGAAGTCGAAGGCGCTGAACAACCAACCCAAGCAGGATCTCACACTCTATGAAAACCCAATAATACTTACTGTATTGCATGGATTGTTGCCTGTATTTTAGCTGGAGAATGCACATACAGATGAATACAGTCAATAATCCATTGCTTGTTATCAGCAAGCCTGTATTCATGTTGATTCATGTGAATTCATATGTATTATTTTATAATACAGTCAATTCATTAGTGTAGATTTATCTGTATTATTGCGTTTTATGCCGTGTCAAAATAAAACAAGCGACCTAGCGGCCGATATAGCTCCGCTGTGTTTATGTAGAGAATAACTATTTTTGACACATGTTGATGAAGAAGGTGGAAATCTTTAATAGCTCAATGCAGTGGCTGAAAAAGTGGCTAAAATAGCTGCAAAAATACCAATAGAAGATTTCATCGTACTTTGAATATATCACATCGGATCATCCCTAAGAACATGTCAACCAAAGCTATCTGATGAGTAGTTTTTTGGAGAATAAAATTTTCTGACCAAAAATGGCAACAATTGCCCGAAAAATTAAATTTGCAAATTTCATCATAATTTCAAAAGATCAAATTAAGTTCATCTATAGAAACCTGTATACCAAATTTCAAAGCTGTTAGACCAGTACTTTTTGAGAAACACACACTACGGCCCAAAGGCGCCCCATTTTGTACGGTAATAGCGTCCCGATTTTTCGCCACACATACGTGGAGCGCACGTTCAGAGAGTCAATTTCACCTCCCGCGTCATGTTGAAAATTTCGTTATATTTCCTTGCTGCACATCTAAATATTAATGAAAGAGCAACAGGTCCTATTTCCCGTATACGCTGCCCTTACAATTACAATATTGTTGGAAGAATTTCACAAGGGAATTCCAAAAATACGTAAGCGATAACAGACATATGCAAAAATCAAGTAAAAACACAATCAACAGCAAAACGATCTTCAACTCGTCATTTCATAAAAATAAGGGGGGAACTCAAAAAAATAAAACCATAGAGTTTTAGTTACCCTTCATGATATGTGTCATACCAAATATTATAAAAAATAACAGCGAAATGAAAAAGTTAAACCAACGGTTTTCTTCAGATGTATTTTTCATTTACAATGTGTCTAATCTGCTCGATTTCCCATAGAAAACAATGGCGTTTTATGTACTGAACAGACCGTACAACTAAATTTTTCAATTCTGAAGCAATTATAGTGAAAAGTGGCACGGTGTTTCCTTGATATATATAAAAAAATTGCTGTCGTTTTAGTTTTTTGAATTTCTCGACGAAACTTGTTTTAGTTGCATTTTATTTTTCCGATCGCTGAATGTTTGCTCTTGCCCTCAATAAAATGGCGATCTTACGGCGTTTGCATATGCTGAATCAGGGTCTAATATTGACCGATTTTAATCGGTTAGTGTCTCTTACATTTTACAGACCAAATACCAGTCAGGTTGTTGTAATTTATACCAAATTTTGGCGAATATCAACCATGAAAGTTCCAGTAAACTGCAAAAATAACACAGAACAGAGGCGAACGGGCGTAGAGTCTCCACTGTAATCGTGCAGTGAACGTTATCGATCGATATCCTTTTGTCCGAAATTGTTACATTGTTGTCTCGCTCACTCGCGTGTAGTCCCCCGTTCACAATGGCGCCAAACTACGCCGAGGCTGCGCCAAAATGTGCTGAAACGTACGTAAAGTATCACCAAAACTGAAAACAGTGTCGTCAATTTACTGTCAGCACAGGAAACAAACTGATACCTTGATGTTAAAGTGTATAAGTCAATATATGGGTTATTGTGGAAATGTTTATGACATGACCTCAACACACGAGCGCCCGGCACAAGCGGCGCCCAAACAGATTTTCGATCGATAATCTATTGAAAATAAATTGATACAATGTTCGCCGTTGTCAATAGCGACCGGCTAGAGTGCTGTTCGATAGAAATTATGCTTCGCGGAATACCGTACACTGAGGCATACTTTTGGCCGTAGTGACATGTTTTAACCAAAAATGGAAAACATTGACCCAAAAATTCAAAATTGCAGATTTCATCATAATTTCAATAAATATTATTTAGTTCATCTATAGAAACTTATATACCAAATTTCAAAGCTATCAGATGAGTAGTTTTGGAAATAAACATTTTTTGACCAAAAATGGCAAAAATTGCCCCAAAAATACAAAATTACAGATTTCATCAGAAATTCAATATATATTACTTAGCTTGTCTGTAGAAACCTCTATACCAAATTTCAAAGCTATCAGACCAGTACTTTTTGAGAAACACATTTGACCAAAAATGGCAAAAATTGCCCCAAATTACAAAATTGCAGATTTCATCATAATTTCATAAATAACATTAAGTTCATCTGTAGGAACCTTTATCCCAAGTTTCAAAGCAATCAGATGAGTACTTTTGGAAATACAACATTTTTGACCAAAAACGGCAAAAATTGCCCCAAAAATACAAAATTACAGATTTCATTAGAAATTAAATATATATTACTTAGTTCATCTATAGGAACCTGTATACCAAATTTTAAAACTATCAGACCTGTACTTTTTGAGAAATACATTTTTTGACCCAAAAAGTCAAAAATTGCCTTAAAAATGCAAATTTGCATATTTCTGCACAATTTGAACAAATCTGAAATAGATCATCCCTAGGGACATATGTACCAAGTATCAAAGCTATCTCACTGGTAGTTTTGAAGAAGAAGATTTTTAAAGATTTTTTTACCAAAAATGACAAAAATTGCCTTAAAAATACAAATATGCAAATTTCACCACGATTTGAACAAATCTGACTGAAGTCACCCTAAGTAAACTGCATATCAAATTTCAAAGCAATCGGACAAGCGGTTTCCGAGAAGAAGATTTTTTACCAAAAACACCAAAAAATGCCCCAAAAATACAAATATGCAAATTTCACCACGATTTGAACAAACTTAAGTGAGGTCACCCCAAGTGAACTGCATATAAAATTTCAAAGCAATTGGACTTGCGGTTTCAGAGGAGAAGGCAATTGTTGACGGACGACGGACGACGACGGACGACGACGATGGACGACGACGGACGACGACGGAAAATCAACCTATTTGATAAGCTCCGCGTCGCTGACAGCGGAGCTAAAAAAAAGAAAATAAAGAGGAAAACACTCATGCAGAAAGTACCCCAGAAGTGAAGGGGCAGTTCCCAGTGGGACGGCCATGACAAATACCATTGATGAAGGTAGACGCTCTGCCTAAACAAAAGGGCACCCTCTGCATGACAGAAGAAAAATAGAAAGCAGACTGCTGTATGCTACCTTGGCCACTGAAAAGACCCTGTCAAGCATTTAGAACAAAACAAGAGGAGTGCTCATCGACCTCAGGGGAATGCAGGACCGAACAGATAGCAAAATTTATAGAGCAGAGGCACTTTCCAAGGAATATGAACAAACTTTGAACAGACTTAAAAAGACTTTATCAACAAGACAAGATACCAGAAAGAGAGAACAATATGGCCGCCGCCATGTGCACTACGGGATCAACAAAGATGAAAATGAAAGGTAAACAGCCGAACTTTAAGTATTATGCCGTCGCGATCGGCCGAAAACTGGTATTGTAGATAATTGGGAAGATTGCCACCGAAGTGTAAATAAATACCCAAGTGCTTTATATAAAGGTTTCCATTGCATCGATCAAGCAAAGTTGTTCATGCGTAATGCTGCCGTTGAGCCTACTTTACAACATGATGGTCGCCATCACCATTTGTCAAATCCAGTGGTCAACATCACAGCTGGTAAAAATGATAGTTTTGAATCGAGAATTAGTGGCTCATGGAATGACTCAAGCTTCGACCACGAAGTCAATACGAAAGTTATGGACATTTTCGGATCTCCTGTAGCATGTAAGCAAACACCAACAATGAACCACGAGGGACACCAAGATAGTGTGAACTCCTTGAGATTACCGTCTTCACAGCCGGAATTGTCAAGCCATCTATTAGTGACGAGGTTGAGTACCATAAGGACAGTAATCAAATTTCAACTCCTTTGAACACATCAGCGAGAAAACAATTTTTTCTAAACAGAGCAAAATCTATCAAACAACAGAATAAAGAGGGCGTTTCAGAGTCCATTAAAGTTCTGGAGAAATCAGTTGAAACCGTTGCACACAAAATGGAAGATTTGAGGGATAACTACCATACCTTCAAATCAGAAATTAATGCACTAACAGTAACTACAACAAACCATGTGTTGGAAAATGCTGTAGGCCTGAAATCAATCCACGCGCGTACTCTCTGGTGTATTGTCAAAGATTGCCTCTATTGATAGTAAACTAGATGTTATCAGCGCCATGTGACCAAACTGTCAGCAACACAGGAGGCTCTAAGGGAATCAGTTTCAGTATTAAAGACAAAGGCTCTGCAAAGTAACATTGCAATAGCTAGCTTCCAGAATTGTAATGATGAAAAGAAAAGAGAAACAAATTACACTCATCCTGCAGTTCCAACAAAAAATTACTACAGTGTACTGATGGATCAACAGCATGATGATCATTCACAACCTCCATCTCCTTCAAAGGTCGATGATAGACGTCCATCAAAATTAACACCTCACCGCAAAACCCATTTAAATGAATCACTTGGGAGGAAACACTACCACAGCATCAGTAGAACCAATGTTCAAGCCTGTACAGACCAGAAGACCATTATTTTTGGTGATTCTGTGGTGCAGAGAATTCAGCCAGGTAGACTTAACAAAACAGAAGTAGTTGTAATGAAAGGTGCTATGTTCCCAGAAATCACGTCTTGTATACAAAATATGTCTGACTTTGTGAAAGAGTGTGATAATGTAATAGTTCATGCTGGCACAAATGATGTGAAGAATTCTATCTGTATTTCAAGCATTGCTGAGGAGTGTGCCAACACAATCCGAGCTGTCAAGAAAATCAATCCAAAAGCAAATGTGTTAATATCCAGTATCTGTCCAAGACTGGACCGAAAACAAGGTGAGGTTGGTGTTATCAATAACCAGCTCAAACAAGTGGCCAATGACAATGAGTCAACCTTCATTGACAATGATCCATGTTTTAAGATATCACAATATGTGATCAATTCTTCACTTTACTACGATAAGGTTCACTTGAACAATGACGGATTAGCAAGGCTTGTAAATAATTTCCATAGCTATGTGCCTGCCATTACGAATGGGATGAACAGCAGAAGATTTGGAACCATGCAAAGTCCACCAAAGATGAACACGGGTAGTGATAGACAACACCCTCATGTAAAATTCAACCCAAGCAACTATGTCAACCAGTATCGCAGGCCAACTCTTCAGAATAGGCAATTTCAGGGTTGCTACAACTGCGGAGAACCGGGTCATAATGTGCGTACTTGCCGCCATGAAAGGAAACTCTCCTGCCACAACTGTCGCAAGGTTGGTCATAAAGCTAAGTTTTGTATGCAGCGCTCCATGTAGGATGATGGCCAAGAAGAGTGTGCCGCTAGTAGTTTTAACTCTATTGAGGAAAGCAACTCAAATGTTGGAAATTTAGTTCCATCTGTGATGCCACGCATAAAGAGAGAAAAACTTTTATACAAAATAGAAAATAATCATAATGGCATTGTGCCTCCTAAACATGGTTTAAAACAGAAAGACATTCCTTGGAATAACATTTGTTTGAAAAATAACACCCCTTTAAATGCAGGTAAAACCATAAAAATTGGTTTTAATAACATTAGAGGTCTTAAATCAAAGAAACAGGGTCATCATAAATATCCAACACAGACCACGGTATTTCATCTAAATCTACAAGGAAATTTGCCAGCTCAAAATTCTTGTAACATCTATATTTAATAGTAAGAGGATTAGTCTTGAAAAATTATGTTTTCTAACTTGGCTAATCGGGTAGTGGTCACTAAGACCAATGGTTTTAACATTTATACACCGTATGTTATTGACATAATTAACATAAATGTGATCAAATAATGTCCTAGAGTTTCCGTTACCCTTGTTGGCTGTGTTATTAATTGAGTAAATCTCTATGCTTCATCCGGCAAAATATCTAAGCAGAAAGCAACTGAAGCCAGACGAGAAGATAAAGAAAAGGAAACCAAAGAAGATACAACAAAAATGCACCGGACTCACGAAATGCCCAGCCGGTTTTTGTGTTGGAAGTTAGTCCTCGCAAAGGTGTACACACAAAGCCGACGAGCAGACTACATAGAAACTTACATAGTCCTAGACGATCAGTCCAATGCCTGTATGGGTGATAGCCACCTCTTCGACGCATTGAAGATACACTTCCCAGACCTTGAATACGAACTGTCAGCATGCAGTGGCAAAGAAGAACGCAAAAAGAGATGATGCAGCAATCACGTCATTATAAAATCAATCAATGGAAAGAAGACATTCTCTATTCCCGTTCTGCTAGTAAACGACAACATACCAAGCGACAAGAACAAAATACCCACGCCAAATATTTGCAAGGCCTTCAAACATCTGAAGACCATCATCGATTACATTCAAGAACCTCATGGGCAGAAACTACCAAGAACCATTGAAAGGCAGAGAAACAAGTAACAGACCTGAAACTCACCTTGGGCTCAACGCACCGACCGACGGTGGACAATTTCAAGTCAACTGTGCCTAGAGACAGCAAGAAGTGCAATCCACACTTCAGTACACAGTATGACTGCAATCCCAAAGGCTACAATGAATCAACGCTCGAATGTAATCCTCACATCCTCATAAAAGACATAATAGGCTCAAAACCAATCAATTTTGGCACCAATGTTTCAAACGGACACCTTATGATGAACAAAAGGTACCATCCATTGAAGACAAGCAATTCAGGCAAGACCCAAAGAAATTACAGAACAACCAACAATCAGGCACTGAACAGATTTTACAATCTACAGAATCAGCTGTAGAGTAAACCTCAAATGATGGAAGACTACTTTCAGTTTATGGAGAAAATTTTGAACGCAACCATACAAGTCCCATTCCAGAAGCCGAAATACATGCCTACAATGTATGGTATCTACCGCACTTTAGTGTCTACCATCCACCAAAAAACAGCAGTTCAGAGTAGTATTCGACTCCAGTAAAAGTACAACAGAGTCTCCCTGAACTATGCACTGCTTCAGGGACTGACCAAATAAAAGCCCTCCTACACGAGCAGACAGCAGTAAGGGGCGACATAGAACAAATGTTTCACAGCTTCCATGTCAACAAAGAAAAGAAAGACTATCTTTGCTTCTGTTGGTTCAAAGCCATCGACACCATGAAACCAGTAATTCTGTACAAAAATGAATGTACAACTGTTTGGCAATGTCTCCTCACCAGCCATCTCTACCCTAGGACTGAGAAAGATTGCTCAAGATGGCGTATCTACATACAGAGAAGATGTAAAAGATTTCGTAGAAAAGAACTTTTACGTCGATTACGGACTTACCTCAGCATCAGATGCACAGAAAGCCATTAGTCTCATCAAAAGAACAAGAGACCTACTGGCAACCAGAAACGTCAACTTTTACAAGATTGTTTCTAATGACGAAGATGTCATGACCGCACTCTCAAATGTTCAACCAAGACATCTTACCGACACAGAGATCATTAGGGTTCAAGTGGTCGCTAGAGGCGGACGAATTCACATTCAAAATAGACTTGAATGAGAAGTCATTCTCACGGCAGGAAGTACTGGCGATCGTCAACTCAATATACGACCCACTCGTATTCTCGCACCAGTTTCCATAGAAGGATAGCTAATACTACGAGGCCTCATGACAGAGACTAAAGGACGCACCTCATCTAACCTTGGATGGGATTAAACATTACCAGAAAAATACTAGCCCAGTTGGACCCGCTGGTGCACAACAACCTCAACTACATCACAAGGGTACAGCTATGTTGATGCTATGATCCACCCACCTTCGGACCCATCAAGGAAACTGAATTTCAGATTTTCTCTGATGCCAGCAATGAAGCCATGGGTGCCGTAGCATACTTGTAGTTGATCAACGATGAAAACAACGTAAATGTCTCCTTCATACCTGGCAACGCAAAGGTAAACTCGACTCATGCAGTCTCCATTCATCACCCAGAACTTTGTGCAGAACTTGCACAGAAGATCAAATCAGAAATCGACATCGACAATGAACATCGACAATGTCATATATCATACGGATATAAACAACAACTCGAAACATTTCCACATATACGTAGCAAACAGAGTGGAAAAGATCCACAACACCTCATCATCACACCAGTGGCGACACATCATGAAGAATACCAGCCCCGAAACTCAACTTAAGTATCTGGCTATCAGGACCAGCATTCCTATGGCAGGGAGACAAGCAGAACAACCATGAAGAAACAGAACATGACTACACAGTAAGCGATGAAGACCGTGAGGTCAATAAACAACTGTCTGTCCTCAACACATCAACGAAAGAAATAGAACAACGCAACTTAGGTGACGTGCTTACCGATTTCAACGATTCTCATCATGGAGATCCTTGAAGGAAAGTATTACTAACTTAATAGGCGAAATCACACAAAGAAAATCATAAGAAAAGACAGACAAAAAGAGAAAAGAGAAGTCCCTAGAACAGGTGAAAATTGAAATGATGTCACAAGCAGAAATCATCATCCTACGTTCAGTACAGAAAAGGCATTTTATAAAGAATATGATATACTATCTACAGCACAGTCAGCAGGCACTGACAACAACAGACTACAGAACCAGAACCCTATCAGCTGGATGAAGCCATTTATCAATGAAAAGGACTCATCCGCATTGGAGGAAGACTTCGCCAATCTTATCTCGACCTCTGCGGCTGGAGGAAGACTTCGCCAATCTTACCTCGACCTCTGCGGCTGACACCAAATCATCCTCCCACATAAAACCATATTTCATGAATTCTATGGTCAATATGACGACATTGTGGCCAAATATGACACCTCGGTCACTCAAATGATAAACGACAGCATTCCCGGCTTTGACTTATAACAGTGATTTATACCCTGTATCATTTCATACAATATTAAGACAATTTTGGGACCAATCCTGATGGGTGTAGTATGCTAGCAGGGAACACTTACCCATTCCGGACACCTGGTACCACCACTAACTATCAGTGGTTCAGGATGGTCCTGCTTAAATTTGTAAATCACAAATGTCCACTGGATCTGGCTATGTATTACCTGGAATGGAAATGATTATTGGACCAGTTTAATGTCATATTGTCATCGATAATGTACATGGACAAGTACAACATCAAGGCAGACAACTCGCCCTGTCGAACGTCAGAGCTGATGGCTATTGGATTATGGGTGTACGTGACATGGTAAGAAGTATATTACACAAATGTGCAATATGTAGAAGACTGAGTGCAAAACCACTCACTCAACTCATGGCCGACCTACCATCTGACTGAACAGAAAATAACCACCTATTCACCAACGACGGAATGGACGTATTCGGCCCATGGGCTATAGCTTCTCATAATATCAGAGCCAGCATGTCTGAAGCCAAGAGTTGTGCAGTGACCTTTGTCTCTACACTACAGCACTACTTATAGAAGTCGATGGACACTTAAACCTTCATCAACGCCCTACACAACTTCATAGCTATACGCGGCAACATCAAGAAACTCATATGTGACCTGGACACCAACTTCATATTGATGCAAAGAAGGAACTTCGGAAACGCCAAAGAACAGGATCACGACCGCTTCAAAAAATTCCTCACAACAAGAGACTGTGGGTGGATTTTAAACCCACCTCATGCATCCCACTTTTGCGGTATATGGGGACGACAAATTGGTAGCATCAGATGCGTCCTTGATTCCATGCACTATCAACTAGGTAAGCAACAATACACACAAGACTTGCTTTCATTTTCAGGGCAAACGCCAGCGCCATTGTCAACTCCATACCTATTACAACGGTATCATCAAATGCAAACGATACCCAAGCTGTCAGCCCAAACATGCTATTCACCATGTAGACTCAATCAACGACCCCACCAACAGGCTCATTCGTCCAACGAGACCTCTATAATAGAAAACATTGGCGACGTGTACAGTATCTAGCTGATCAATTCTGGATACAATGGATAAAAGAATCTGCCAAGCCATCAGCCACGACCAAAATGGAACAAATTTATAATCAACATCAAGGAAGGAGACGTGGTTCTTTTGAGAGAGAAATAACATGGAAGAAGCAGCTGTCTTCTCGCTCACGTAGTTAGGGGCCATCGAAACTAAACGCTGACCAACAAGAAACGTAATTCCTTCTTTTTACTTAAAACCCCCTCCCTCCCCCTCAAAACGAAAGTTCTTATGTGAAATCAATTTCGTATTGTGATGCCATTTCTGACAAACCCGCACGCACCTCTCAGATCCACCCGCCCATGAAAAAACATCTGAAGGGCACATTAATTATTTATCCATACGCATTTCACTTTTTTAGACAGAACACTTTAATGTAGTTCGCATGTAGGGAAATGTTTCACATACACGTTTAACGTTGAAAAAGCATACAAGTTTTTATTTCACATTCATGTCTTTTTGTTGTCTTTTCTGCCTCCGTATTTTGTGATCATTCTGTTCTCGATGAACGCAAAGGTAGTTTTGCGTTCTCGCTGTAAAGTCGCACTTCGAAAACAATAGAAAATGCTTATGCGATTTTGACGCACACAAAATGAAAAGAGATTTTACCGCACCCCTATACGAAAGAATTACGTTTTTCGAGCGTCAGTTTTTATTATCGACGGATTCTTAAGATCTGCCAAAGCAATGACAACAAAGTACACAAAGTAGACATCATGATCTATAAAAAGGCAAATATCGAACAAACCTCAGACCAATGGGTGAATTAGTTTTGATTGGGGTAAAAATTGTAATCTGATTGAATTCAAAGAACACTACATATACGGACTCCTAAATATGAACCCTCACGTATGAACTCTTATCTTTTAGAATTCGTTTATGCCTAAAATATTATTGGGCATTTGTTTTATTTGAAATTTACAATTAGTATAAAATGAGCTTACCGCGCATTTTAGGCGTGGAGTGTGTTGGATTGACTCATCATGACCCTAACTCGATTTTCAGAAGATCGCCCTCTATCTTTCGTAAGGCCCTCTGACACAAAGGTCATGAAACGTCTTAGTACAACAACTAAAAGCTTACATATTCAGTTTTACCTACACATTCATATTTTCTTCCGCTGTCTTAAAGTAAGAAGACATGCCACGCGGACCTGACAAGCACTAAAACCAAAAGAAGGACTGTAGGCGCAACAATAGAAGTTGCTTTCCTTTTATGACTTTCCAATTAATTAGAGGACCATTCTGAATGCAGTGCTTAGATATGTTTAGTAGAATTTAGTTATTTTCTTCTGTTTTCTTTGAACTTGTTTACCTCGACTCTTGGGCGTAGACAATGAATGACCTTGTATTTTAATCTCTTTATTGACCCAGTTTTTTACAACTTCTTGAATAAACTTATCCTACGCTAAAGCAACTAATGGTGGTTATTTTTTGGAGTGTCTGTACTTAGCGGATACACAAGTAGCTGGACTCCACCACTATTACCGTGCATAACACTGGTCCATAATAAAACTGTCAAGACAACTTATTTTTCATATCTACACAATAACCAAAGGAAAAAAACCTAATGTTATTGTAACTTACATATTATTGTCTATACACCAATATAATTTTTCTTGTATACAGTTTTCGAACACGGTGTCTCTTTAGGTTTATGAAAAACAGTTCAGCTGATTTCAATTTCCCGAAATAAACTGTCTATGTGAAATACATGTTTGTATGACACAAAAAGCAGTAATCCAATAAAAGAGGGATTGTTTCGATAAAGTAACTATTGAGTTAAGGCTTTAATGTATGGAAATGGTATCCTGTAAATCATATCAGGGGAGCACTAACGTCCAGTTTTACAGTGTCAGTGCGATCAGCGAAGTTAATCGCCACACTGCTTACAATTTAATCAAATGACTGGCTGTTTTGCAAATAATTTCGCCATATGAGTGGCCTTGACTTCTTACTCTCTCAGAAGCTAAGTTCAACAACATTCTAATGAGAGGAATCCTACATGTGAACGGGTTATTTAAAATCGTTCGAAATTTCTTGTGTTCATGAAGATTGTACAGATGCGTTTGCCTAAGAAGCGTTTGCCTACACTAACAAGTGCTGCTGCAATAGAATGTGTGAAGAGAGGTGTCAAAATGAATAGCTTTAACTCACAGAAAAAAGGGATGCTGCTAGACTACAAAGGCATACGGCAAAAGACATCATAGGACAATACACTTTGCACGGCTTTAATATATCATCTCTTGGTCTTCAGTGCTAGTGGTATTCTTGCTGGTGATTCGAAAGAAACAAAACTGTCCTACGACTTTTTTCAATCCTCCAAAAGTGATATAACATTTAAACAACTACTGCCACAAGCGCACTACTGCTTGACTACTCTTCCATTAGTACGCGTATTTAGCTGCTGATAACAGTCGGCCATCCCTAAGATAATGGTACAATCTGTCGGGTACTTCTGTGGCAGCAAACTTGACAAGGTCCCGTCTTTGTGACCATCCATAGAAATACTTTGTTCAAGTCACGTCGTTTGAAGATCTAGATTTGATTAGATTTTTAGTAGATTGGTCTGAATAATTGACAGTCATTTGCATAAGTAATTAATTTGTGGTTTACGCTACTTCACAATCTGAAGAATTACTCAATAAAACTTGATGTAACTATACACACTCAAAGTGTTCTGTTGTTGTACTGTGCTAAATATCTGATGTGTTTAACAAATAACCCGTTACATACTTAAGGCGAAATTGACGGATTCAAAGCGCGCGTTGATTTCTATTTAATGGCAACATTCCAAATACGCACTTTTGCACATGCAAAATCTTACCGTTTCATTTTTTTTCTGTGAATCTTCGACTCCTGGCATTTTGAAAATGCTCAAAGTTTTTCAACTCTCTCAATTGTAAATCAATTTAGCTGATTTTTGGTAGGATTATTAAAATTATAGATGAGAATATAGATAAGCATTCGTTTCTAAAAATTTTGGGCCGTTTATGAGATATCGCCGTAAAACCCTTCAAAATTTCATAAAATGACAAAGTAGATATTTTCCTATTCGAAATCGTTTGTACTTGAACAGATAAACTAATTCACAGAAGGGGCTCTTAACAGGTATCTTATGTGTTACATTCTGAATTTTTGGAAAATTTAGTGTAAATTTGTAGGAGCTGAAACGTTTTTAATTAGAGCTGTGAAAATGTGTGTATGTGTGACGTCACTGACCAATCACGCGACAAGCCTGTGTCTTTTGGAATCATATGGTTCATTAAATCTCTATTATGTAAAGAATACCATGAACACTTTGCATTTTGATTGATTTTTGAAATTACCCTTAGCAACCGCTACTTAGCAATTTGAATCCTTTGGCTTCTCCTTGATGATTTTCTATGATTGTGCTGTATATCAATACTGAATGCACTGATTATTGTTAGACTCACGGTGATTATGGTTAGACTCACGGTAAAATATTGATCATAATTACGTTGATTTATGATGTAAGTTTTATACACAAGACGTTCTAATTATTAGGTCATTTACATATTTTATCCATTTTAGTAATTTGACTATGTATAAATACCGAGGCCATCGAATTTGAATGTAACTCTGCCATGTATTGACCATATGTAGATCTCCTGCTATTTTTAAAGTTTATAATAAGACGTTTTTAACAATATTTCATTTGCAAATGTAATGAATTTCTGTGATCGGCTCTACAACACTACTGAGTTCATCAATTGTGACTGCACCTCTGGCATCTTTGAATGTAGTTAGGTTCACTTTTTTGTAAGTTTTAATCAGCATAGCATTCTTATTATTAGCTTATATACATATTGTGTCATATTACCTCAAAAGTGACCCCTAAAAAATTCTGATGTTTGTATGCTCCGTCTTCTGTATTCAACTCTTTCAGGTAATTGAAGGAGTGTGTTTGACTTAAAAATGACAGGTGATCTGTAAAGTCCCATTCACTGATAGGACAATAGTACACTTGATTGGCTTTGTCCAACAGTTGGTATTATAGTAAGAAAGAAGATTTGACTCCAAGGTGTCCCGCTGACCTCAGAAGAATCCCCGGATAATATCCCCTGCTATGTGGCCCCTTGCTATATCCAAATACCCATTTAGGATTGTTTGACTTTTAAAAATGTGTCCGGTGACCTTTTAAATGTTTGTTCCTTTAATAATTATTGTACACTTCCACTGCTTTGTCTAACATTTAGTATTGAATTAAAAAAATGGATTTGACTCCAAAAGTGTCCCAGTGACATCAAAAGTGTCTTAAGATTATTTCAATTTTAAAGTTATACCACTGCTATATCAAACTGCCAATACATATTTTAAAATATTCATTCGACTTCAAAACAGAGCCAGTTGAACTTTCAAGTGTTTTTTACTTTAATAATAATTGTACACTTCCACTGCTTTGTCCAACATTTAGTATTGAATTAAGAAAAGATGTGACTCCAAAAGTGCTCCGTTGACCTCAAAGGTGTCCCCGGAAAATGCACTTGATTATATGCTCCTTCTGCCATATTGAACTTCTTGTAGGTATTTGAAAGAATGTGTTGACTTTAAAAATGTAGCATGATACCTGTGAAGTATCAGTTATTAATAGGACTATAATACACTTCCTTGGTTTTCTCTAACACTTTAAATTGAATTAAGAAAGTCAATTTGACTCCAAAAGTGTCCTTTTGACCTCAAAGGTGTCCCCGGAAAATTCAAATGATTATACTGTACGTCTGCTATCGCGAGTAGGTTAAGGCTTGGGCGTCAAACTTTATTATGAATATGCATTAGGGTCATGAATATTAATAAGACAACACTGCCAACACATGATAGAACAACAGAAAATCTCTAAAATTACATCACAAACAAATATCCTAACTAGAACATCATACAGCCAAGGAATTGACAAAGAACACACTTAGTATTCATATCAAAATATAGCCCATAAGCACTGTGTGGAACTTGGAACATATAGAAAAGGCCGATGATCGCATACAAACGGAATCCATACACCAGCCATAGTGAGACCAAAGTCGATGGCATGAGAATCAAAGTGACAAGTGTTGATGAACAGAGTCGGACACAAAACGATCCAAACATGAGTATTCTTGCTTCTCTGTAAGAAGAATGCAGAGATCAACGACATAGATACAATATAAAATTAAGGAAGAGATATGCTTATGTCATGGAGGTAAAGTTGGTACCTCCATGTTTATATAAGCCACTAAGGAATGGATTGGTTAGGAAACGTGGGGTCAAAACATCATGGTGGTCTTAGACATACGTCCACGTCTCACCATGGCTTTAACAACCAGTTTGTTAATTTTCACATAAAAAATCTAACCCAATACAGACAGAAAACTCATTAAAGCACATACAAGACAAGAGAGATGATCTGTGAAGCCACTTTCAAATTTAAAATAATCGTTTTAGTAACAGATGACGGGATCACGACCTTTTGGACAGCTTGCGAGATGCCAGATTGGGAACAAAGCGACCAGATTGCTTTCGAAAATTCCAACTTGTAGATCGCATTTTTTCAAAGAACGTTTGCTGTCCCCAAAACTAGACTTAAAATATCTTTACAGCCATACCTTTAACATGTATGATTTCGTAACGTTCTTTTCAATAATCGAAACTCAAAGAAGAATTGACTTTTCCTACGAATCGTACGTATATGGCACAAATATGAGGATATTAACTCATTTTTTTCTTTGAAAGGGATGTTGATCAATTTTACTGAACCCATTCTAATATCATATGCCGAAAAATATAGACTAAATGTGGTTTACAAGTTGTAGTATGCCGATAAAGAATATACTCGATTTTAGCGGGAAAATGTCGACATAAAAATCACATGACGCCTTTTATGCAAATTTAAGTGACATAACCTGAAAGACCTATCAAAACTACGCATGTGTACCAAATTGCATCTAAATATGACCGGTAGTTTTTGAGAAATGAAATTCAGCTCGAAATTTAATCTAGACCTCTGCCCTAACTCACTTGCGATATTCAACTTTTTTTAGGTAATTTAAAGAATGTGTGGACATTAGAAGGGTACCATCCGACCTTTAAAGTATCAATTATTAATAGGACTATAGTAGGCTTCCTTGGTTTGTGACTCCAAAGTGACCTCCTGACGACTTCAAAAATTCAGATGATTAGACGCTCGATATGCTACATTCAGCTTCTTTTGGCTACTTGAACAACAGTATTCACCTATAAAATATGGCAGGTGCCCTGTCAAATTTGAGTTACTTGTGGAATTGTTGTACACTTCCACTAATGTGTTTAACATTCTGTGTTGTATTAAAATAAAGAAAAAAAACTATGACTATAGAAATGTACTCGTGACCTCAAGGGCTTTCCCATATAATTATATGCACTGTCCGTCTTTTACATGAAGGACTATAGTACACTTCTTTGGATTAATCCGATATTTACTATTGCAGTAAACAAATATTTTGACTCCAAAAGTGTCCCTGCGACCTCAAAGGTGTCCCCGGAAAACTCACTTGATTATGTGCTCTGTCCGCTATATTGAACTTCTTATAGGTATTTGAAAGATTGAAAATGTAACGTAATGCCTGAGAAGTATCAATTATTATAGGACTATATTACACTTTCTTGGTTTTGTCTAAGACTTAAGGTAATATGCACCTCGAAAGTGAAGACTTAAACTTTTGCTCTAACTTTCCTCAAGGAATCTTTCAATCATTCTCTTTCAAAATCAAGAATAAAAATAGGGGGTCACCGTGCAAATTTTGGTACTAGAGAAACAAATAACCCAAGATTTACTGATATTAGAAATTCAAAATGGCCGCCATCCCTGTGTTAACTCTATGGCGAAAAATGAAAATTTTCGAATTTCAGAAAACTAAGCCGGTGAAAAGTTTTCTTTCACCAAGAGCTTTAAAATGAACCCCCACATGTGGTATATCAGAAGAGAACTGTAAAAGTTTGAGAGTCCGAATGTCTGTCCCCGAGGTGCGTTCTACCTTAATAGAGAAGGAAGGAAGTCAATTTGACTACAAACTTGTTCTTTTGACCTCAAAGGTGTCTCCAGAAAATTCAGATGAATATACCTTCCATATGACATATTCAACTTTTTTAAGATAATAGACAGAAAGTGTTGAATTGAAAATTATGGCGGGCGGCCTGTCAATATTGAGTCACTTGTAGAATTATTGTGCACTTACACTAATTTGTCTAATATTTGCTATTGTGTTGAAAGATGCACATGACTCCAAAAGTGTCCTTTTGACCTCAAAGATTCCCAAGAAATTTCTTATGATTACATGCTAACGCACCTCTGCTATGTTAAACTTCATTTACATCATTGAGGCAATGTTTTGAATTTAGTTAAGTGGTAGGTGACCTGCAAATCGTCAGTTTCGATTTATTGTGCATATTAAGTACGATATACATAACTTGAGTTGCAAAATATATTCGAGTACAAAAGTGTCCCTGTGACCTCAAAAGTGTGTCTCGATATTTCTAATGGTTGTGCTTCATTGCTTCATCCAACTAATTTTGTCTAATTGAAGCAAATTATTTTATCGTTAAAGTAACCTTTATATTTTCTTTTATATCTCTCTTGAACTTGCAGTTACAGCTTTGACTTGCACTTCTCAACTAACAAGCATCCTTCTATAAGCAGTGTATATTTGGATGAAAATACGATACATTGACATAGTTTCTAGTTCTGTTCTGTTCTGTTGCGTAGCTGGGAGTATAGCAAATGCTATGACTTCAAATTTGTCCTTATGTATTGAAGGTGTATTCTTGAAAAACACTAGCCCCAGCCTTATTAATATTGTTCCTTTCTTGTACACATATCAGACATGAAGTATTAAATGATAATAAATCAGAATAATTTCAATACAGCAATATGGCTTCGAATCTTTCCCTAAATTTTATGATATGTTTTTTTTTTCAACACACAAGCTTCCCTCTAACAACCATTTAGAAGAATTAAATAGCGTCATAAAACTGTGCAGGACTTTAATAGCGTTACTTTCTATGTTAGTTTATTGGATATTTTTGGAAAAAATGTTAAAAAGGTTGCTCTCAAAAAATGTAACAACTTAGCTCGGTGATTGAACTACTCTTCTTGAGAGGTTGGATTTGACCGATCGGTTCTGAACTTTCTGAAAATCTTTGGTGGACAGGTCGCAGAAGTAGCTTTCTGCCTGAAATGTTGTCATGGCAACAATACACAAAATCATAACAATTAAAAATACTATATAAAACTGATTATCTAGTGAATGATTAAAGATATATGATTTATATGATTCCTCATCTTGACCTTTCAGTTGACCCTATGACCTTGAACATTTTTGGTCAAGGTCGATTGGTAATGCCTATAAAATCTTAGAAGAAAAATTGAACATTTCTCAACATACTTACCTGTTATATATATAAAAAGCGATACAAACTCGAAAATTTATTCGATAATAGCTACAAAAGTGTTTGCTTTGAAAATTGTTGTGTTTTGATTCAGGGATGTTGTTGGTATTGGGTAATTATCAAGGCAAATAATCACTGTGTTTTTAGTTATACATGTAGCGCTTTGTGCCAGACCCAAAATATGTTTATCGGTACCATTTGGGGCGAGTATTGAGCAAATTCACTCTTAGTTTTTTTGAAAACTGATAATTTGGATTATCAGAAAATTCTTCGGTAGCTTAGCGGTTATAAACTGTTGCCATAGAAACAAAACCCTGAAATTCAAAGGTACTGTAACATTTATATACAGAAGTGAATATCGTTGTACATTGAAATGTTACGTTTCAAATGGCAACTTCTTCTTGGAAATGCACATTAACATTGTCTCTTTTGTCACAAATTCACGTCATGCACTTTTAAGCAAAATGAATGTCAGTAAAGGTGATGACGATACATGTGAATTCTACTTAATTTTTGACCACATTATTTGATGACCATTGAAAAACAAGGTCAAGGTCATTGAAAGCATAATGTCAAATGTGGAATTAATGGTGATTTCTTTGGGCATAATGTATTTTACACGAAAAGTCTCTTTATGGTAGCAATTTGTATTGTACATCATAATTAGCAACAATTTGTAATGTCAACAAGTTTATATTTATGTTACAACCTACAATATTAACTATGGATATATGTGATGTTTAAAAATGTATATCTCTGAAACGTTTACAACACTGTAAACTAGTATGTGTCATTTTTTTTTTTCGTATGTATTTTTAACTTTCGATGTAAATGCATAATCGTTAATGACAAGATATCTTAACAGTAACGTGAAAATTTGAACATCATGCAGTGTCCTCAGTCCTTACAGTTTAATATTGACCAGTCGGAAATTAGTCCGCAAGGCTGATAGCATCGGCTGTAAAATTGATCAGGTATAAATGGAAAACTAACACGTGTCATTTACTGTCTGATAGAGGTAATATTTAAATTACCATTTTGAAACATCTTTTTCTATAAGGTTGATCCGAATAAACATCACAAAGTCAAACAAACTTATATTATCATTCTTTACGTTAACTTGCCGATGTCCTACGTAACTAATTGAAAATGACCAAAGGCCTGAGTTTTGCAATCTTTCTATGGTCCTCTACATTTCCATTGGCATGTATTTTATCAAAATACAGTACTAATAATGTCTTAGTCAATCACTGCCAACACAACATAAAGCATTTCATAAGAAACAGTTATAAGTCTTGATGGCAATCTTATTATCGATCGTCATTGTCATTACCTTCTCTATTATCAATGTCATCATCATCATCATCATCCTCCTCCTCCTCCTCCTCCTCCTCCTCGTCGTCATAATCATCTGTAAGGTCCCTGAAATTAACAGTAATCTGTTCTTCAAACTCAACCATGTTTCAACATTTCAGAAGTTTACATACTGGAGTACGACTTATTCCAATCACCAGACATTGACATGACGGAAGTTTGCACTCTCTTGAACATTACATGCCACAAACTCCAACAATGCTTCAGGAGCGGGTAGGCCTTTCATCAATTCTATTGACAAACGACCATCTTTCATAACCCAACCATGCCCTTTATGAGGGTCTGGGATGTACGGATGACAACCAAGGCTCCTTTCCAGACAGCAGCCAGATGATTTGCACGCAAAGCATGCGTGTAAAGGCAATCCTCAAAAGATGGTAGTTGACTGGATTCAATTTTACCTTTCTTAGCTCGAAAAAGTTGATACCTGAGGTCATTTACCCTGTCAATACTTGATCCTGCTGAATATAGTCTACAGGTAAATTTTTGCAGTTGATGAAAGAGATCATCGGACATAATCCAGTGCTGCCTAAGTTGTGCCAGTGTCTTTTGCGTTGATGTATTTCCCGTAATTAACTTTCAGCCTGCTATTTTTCCCCTTCGTGCAAAGGCACTGACATAATTACATCCTGTAAATGCTGCAGTCCCGGCAAACTCTCACAGACTTTCTTGCCAAGTGATTTGCCTAGTTTTTCTCATCAATATATCTAGTACGAGTTTGAGTACCACATTCGATGTATACATTCTTCAACTCTGCATGGTAAGCTGTTGCCAGAATAAAAAAACAACATCTGTGTCATCTGACACAATGATGACAGCCGAGTGTTTCATCAAAGCATGCTTAGCATGGAGCAACACTCGTGTGTCTGCCTCTTCATGTGATGACTCAAGTTCAGGAGTTTGACCACTTTACCTCGTGTGAGTTTAATACATTCTCCTTCGCATGTAACGAACATAGTCTTTGTATGTAGTTTTTCCAAGTAGGATGGTTTTTTCCATTCATTACAAATATATCGATTGAGAGCAGTCTTGCTGGCAGAACATCTCAGAAGGGATCGCCACTGTCGTAGCTTTTGGCCAGAAGCAATATTGCTAACCGTTACCGTAGAACTAGTCATTATCTTCTCTCGCTCTGCGTTTTAATGGACACTTCTCTATAAACATCAAAATCATATCTATCCTGATACTATTGAAGCCTTCCCCTAATGCTATTGCAAAAATCATTGCTGCCAGACAATCGTATGCTTTTCTTTCGGCATTTATTATGTGCATAAGGGCCATTCCGTCTATGAGGCAAGCTGATTGACGTGCAATTATTTCAGCCGGACACACCCATTTTTCAAGATATCTAGGTAGAGTACCTTTGTTTGTTTCTTCTTTGTGCCATCATAGTAAGCAAGGGCTGAAGGCAAAGGTCTAAGTGGACTTTTTAACACGTTTTGTATATCAAGATTTCTGTTTGACACTACTGAAAGCATGTGACCAAACAGTTTATGATCTGCATACAAAATAAGCTCCTTGTTTGAAGCTCTTGGTTTACTGACTTTTTGTATGTCACTAAACGTTTTAAGGTTTTGCTTTGATAGTCTATCATAAAACTTCACAGTTGGCTTGTTAACTTCGAGCCTAGTTTGTGTAAACGTTTCATATGCATCTTCCCGCTTTTCCATGCGCAAAGTAAGTCTTGTTTTACATCTGTTGGTGCGATATGCCCAGTTCATAAACACATAAGTTCACATGGATCATTGAACGGATTTACCCAGGTGTCCAGTGCATCTAACAATGACTGAACTGCCATTTCATCTTTCTTAATCCGCGAAGGCTCAAGATCAGCATGGTTTATGCCTGGTGGCTTAACTGCACCATTTTTCTGATGCTTTTCATGCAGTTTGTTCTCTGTGTTCTGCAGTAAGGTAGTACCGACTTACTGCCCCAGCCTTTAGACTGAAGCATTTTGTACCACCAGCTGACTGTGTGTCCGTATTTGCTGTCTCTTCGATTGCCTGATCTACAGGCATTCTGCCAAACGGATTATGTAGGCCTACCTGCACGGAAAATCTACCATTTACAACATGATTGTAAACCTCAGGGTGTTCTATTTCCAACCTCGTCATTTCTGCATAATAACCACCATATATCGTGCATAATTTAATTTATCATGAGCAAACACTAGAAAAATGCTTGATATGCGCTTAGCATATTTACGTATATTGATGTATATGGAACAGAATGCTAATTGCATATGCAGCGTATACCTTTATTATATGGAACATTCCAAAACGTTGATGTTGTAGCGTATTTCTATGCAGATCATGAGTATACGTAATGCAGATCTTTGCATAATAAGTGTACACTGTAGTTTTGCATTTTATTCGCATACGTACAGTATACTGAACGTATTTGACACAAGTAAAGAATCAGTATATGTGTATATATTGTTGTATATCAAGCAGTTTGCCCAGTGAAATACCAAGGGGTATCATCTTTCTAACCATTGCAAGATGCAGAAACCAATCCCCCTCATGTGAAGCTCGATGAGTATTAAGACAATCTCTACCATGTCAATGTAGCTCATCCAAAACTCGGAGAAATCACCATTTTCATACCTTAAAACATCGAGGTACATGTTGAACAACTCCAAAATTTGTACGCAAGATGAATTATTTAGAATGCACTAAATCGGGCTGCAGTGTTGTCATCTTGAAGCTTTCAGCTTCAGATGCTGTGCCTGTAAGTTTAGGTAGCTCACTTGGATGAAACACTTCCAGCCAATCATAAAATCCATTCGAGGGTTTTCTCAGCAGAGCTTCATATACTAATTTATGTAACCTCACAGCCCTGTTGTACCTGCGTCCCTCTAGTGTGCTAATAATTGAGCCTTCAGCAATAATACCAGACTCAACAGCAAGAAATTTGAGACCAGCATCTTAGAATCTTTTCCTAATAATTGACAGCATATTGCAAATTGTGTGAAAAACACCAATACGGAGAACTAAAGGCTTGAATGTATCAGCAATCTTCCACATGACTTTTATCCTCTGTGACATCAACATCGTTTCGAGTTTGAATGTTACACCCTGTCCAAGAACTGATCACCTGGTTACTCGCACTGATTTTGCTGACGAAATACCACACATGATTTTTTGATTGAGCTTTTGCAACGTGTTCTCTTTTAGTCCATTTCAAATGTTACCATCAAGGGAGGACCTAATCAAGTACCAGCATTGTAAGGAGGTAATTGTATCGGAGGGGGATCAATGCTGCGGGTTTTTTTTATTTTGTCGTCAACAAAGTCTTTGTTGACAGTGCGACGTTTGGATCATTCTTCTGCACTACAATTCCGTTCACTCTTTGTGATGTCCCTCCACCAGACAGAGTTTCCTCATTTCTACCAATATTATCATAAGCAAGACAAATGGGAACACCCGGAATAATATCACATGGTATTGCTATACTTGAAACATCTTCAGTTGATAAATTTAGCAGACATAGTGCAGTATCAATTTCCCCAAGCTGGGTGTATGATATCCCATGACCCAAACGGTTTAGTATTTTGATCAACTCAACGTTACCTGTGAGTATTTTCTCTACCCATGGTAACAGAATGTGTTTTGCTAGTTTCTGTACACCCCCACTTATTGCATATACACAATCCTGACTGAAAGACTGAATTAAGTTTTCCCCTTTTGCAGTTGTGGGGTTTTTTGTCAGCATCCCCTCTCAGCAGGACTTTAAAGAAGTTAGTCAATGACTTTGGTAGTGGAATATAGTCTTTATCTTGTTTTTTCCTGGACGAGGGGGCCACATTTGCTCCGACTTACATTTATTTACATCGGCTTTTATAGCAAGGGCACATTGACTAACATCCCATCAGTTTGTATTGATTGTAAGTGTTTCACTCTGCTTTCATTTTAAAGATTTCTTGCACAAGCATGCTCTTTGTAAGACTGTCAGGTATGACAACAGGTTTTCCGCTTTCAGTGGTTACAATTTCAATACAGTTACCAAATACAGCATCTAACTTTCATCGGATATGTTTTTTAGTTTGTAATTTAATCATCAATACCTAAAATATTCATATTTGACACTAGTTGTTCAGTGAAATTCACCAATTGTTCAATGCATGGGCTTGTGAAAAAATTTGTACGAATGGTATTGAACAGCATGTCAGATGCCTGTTTCTCTTTTGCAGAGTAACTACGTCTGTACATTCAGTAAGACCTGTTTCTACATTTGCTGTTTTCTCCGTGTATGATCTATAGCAGCTGCGGTGGTAGAGCTCTTCTGCTCCTACTATATCCCTAGACGTTATAGCCATCATCTTCGTATCCATCTTTTCTAAAGCTCTTTTCCTAAGACTTGTGTCTGACCTCAGGTCTACTGCTTGATGTAGGGGTTCTCGCGTTTTTACCCCTTTTACATATTTTGTTCTTTCACAAAATATACATTTTTCTCATAGACTCGAGTGCTTACAATTGCACCCCTTTGTGACACTCGTGATTCAGTCAACAGTCGATTGGACTGACTTCTCACCTTCAAGTTTACTAAGTGTTTTCTTGTGGGAAAACGTTTTCTACAGTCCAGATGATAAAATATATTCGGCACTACAGGGCAATCAGAATGCTGCAATATTGCTTCAAATTTGCGGATTTGGCTGCTTTTAACGAAACTTTCCAAAAGTCAGGATCTTTGGGCTTATAAAGATAAGGGCCAAAAGTACCACAAATGATACATGCACGTAACGTTTGCACGTTTTTGCCCGCCTGTTTTGATTAACATCCTCTGAAACATCCATCACGGTATGTTTTAGAGTAAGAAATGCCACATAATCTTTATCTTTTCACTTGCTTTCAATATATAATACACAAAAGATTACTTAAGAGGTGAATAATTATATCTTAATCACATCAATGTGGATTATGGTGTCTGAATGAAAAAATGAGTATAACCACAAAAACAGTCGGATTTATAACAAATGAATCACTCACTTGGAGTACTGGTGAAGTTAAGTTAGCCCATAAAACTGAATTATTTTGTATTTTTATGATTTCTTTGTCACTTTATCACTCTGATATGATTGCTTGTAAATGTATATAGTACATGCGTAGAAAAAGTCAAAACTTTCAACAAAAGACGAGTTGATACAATGTTGCGATTCTATCAGCTATAGCGAAACGTTTAACAGTGAGGCCGATTTTCATAAAATCAGCAAAGCAATCTGGAACATGATGTTCATGTCACAGACCATTTTCAGACTACAAAAAATTTAGGAGGTTACAAACTTGTTAAAGCTTATCCCACGTGACCTAAGCGCCGCCCTGACGGAAAATGACAGCATTAATCTAGAGATAGAGGGTAGCTCAACCTGAAAATCAGGGAAGAGTTGCAGTATACCGCTGACTCTTGAGATTTAACACTAACTGCTAGTAGGCAAGCTTTTAATAATCTCCTACTAACCAATCCAATTTTAATAATTCAAAATGTTACTTCAATATATAATATCATTAAAACAAAACATAAACGTTGACAACCTTTGTTTAAAAAAATCTTCAAACATTTACATATATCTTCTGCCTCTTGATCTCTTTTACTGCCGATACTTTTGTTGACCTTGCATTGTACTTAGCATGCGCACAAAGTTATGATTTTTATAGCCGTTAATATATTTTCAAAGGTATGTCAAATGTTGCTCTCTTACTGTATCTGCAAAATCATTGATGGTTGCTATGGTGATTGCCGCTCGTCAACAACGTATGTGATAGAAACTCTAGCATTTTAAAGAAAACGCATTTACTCTAATGGCTGACTAGTTTTTATGTTTTTTCTCTTGTTTTTTTTAATGTTTAAAAACTATTCGCAAAAGATATGCACCTTAAACAATTTCTAGGTTGTTATAGGCATTACCAATTGATCTTGACCCACAAGAATCAAGGTCATGAGGTCAATTAAGAGGTCATAATGTGAACTATTGATGTGCATCATTAAATCAATCAAATATCTGTTTGCAGCTTATTTGATAATCCATTTGGCGTAGTATGTTCAATTTCAATGATTATGAATATTGTTTCCATGACAACACATTTTCAGAATGAAATCATCTTCAGCAAATTGTGAATATTTCTTAAAATTCACATTTAAAGCTTTCAAAATATTATAAGGGAGACTTGCCGCGTACTCGCCTGAAATGATACTAATTGACTTAATTTGGGGTCTTGCTCATAGGCTACATGTATAACTGAAAACGCTTAAATGGTTGCCTTGGTAATTACCCACTGTCAACAACATGATGCAAAACACAATAAATTTCAAAGAGCACAAATGTGTGGCTATTAATGAATAATTATTTTAGTTTTGTATCACTTTTTATGTAAATATAGCAGGGAACTATGGAGAAATATGTTTTATTTTACAGAACTTCTAAGATGTTATAGGCATTACCTATTGACCTTAACCTAGAATTTTCAAGGCCATGGAGTCAACTAAAAGGTTATAATTTGAAATACTAGTATCTGTCTTGAAATTATATAAATATCTTTTGCTGTTTAAAAGATAATCAGTTTTAAATCGTATTCTCAAGTTTTAAGATTTTGAGAACGGTTGCCACGACAACAACTTTTCAGGCAGAAAGCTACTTTTGTGACCTGTCCACCAAAAATTTTTAGAAAGTTCAGATGTTGAGCTCTCAGAAAATGTACGGGAGGAATTTGCCCACCCAAATGGTACCTATCGGCCAAATTTAGGGGTCTGGCTCATGGACTAATATGTATTTAAGAACAGCGATCAGAACTACTTCCAAATGTCGAGATGACTTCAAAGGCGTCATTTTAAAGATAAGTCATGATTAATGTGAACACTTGCCTTCCCCATTGTTAATTCTGCACTCAGCTCTGCTTTTGTATAATTTTTTCCAATCATTAAGTATTAAATAGCTGCAGCTAATATTGCATCAAAACTGTCCCTGTGACTAAAAAGCGTCTATAATGCGGTAGGTGTTGTCAGACTTGAGTTTTCCGGGCATTTAGGATGGGTACCACTTTGAGGTCAGGGACATTTTGAGATCATAACAAACGAGCGACATTTGCAATATTTTTGCACAGAGTGTACAAAACTACTGAAAAAGCAGGTGCAAATCAAGTCACAGTATTTGCGTCTATATCAAAGCCTCACAAGTTGGTCATTCATCAAGTTCGTGAAGTGACCTTAAAAGTTGTAAGAGCTGAAAAGGATGTTCTATAGAGGACGTCATATATTATAGCATGCTTCATAATCGTGATATCAGATTACTGTGATGCCTCTCATGCGTACTACGAGGGGAGTTAGAGGTAGGTGTAATAATGTTGGACATCATGTGTAACCGTTGATAGGCTCTGTGATATAAGAACTTTGGATGAAATGCCATGCATGAGTTGGCGGACTTGGCCTTGGTCAAAGTGTCCTTTCCCACTTTATCCATAAATACGGTATATCCATGATAATAGATGGAAAAAACAAATCAAAGGACATTTTCTGATTATGCTGAAATCCGTATTTTCAATTTAAGGTGGAGCTGTAAGTTGCCAACAAAGTTTTTATTGCAAAGGAATATTTTTCATCTAAAATAACAAGGAAACCCCCTAATATTAATATATATATTTTCAAAAAGCAAACAATCTAAAACTTACTTCGGAAGCAATAGTCTACTCGAACGATAAAAAAGATGTATATTTGAGGTAAAAACCTCAATTGTTATTAGATAACCATTAATTTTAGGAACAACATAGCAACATTTGTTCTGAAATGCACTGCTTTACTGAAAACAAGAGTTTAGTAGAAACAAACGACCATTTTATTTTGCATTATCTATCCTCGTTCTGAAATGGCACGGGTTGAAACACTGATACTCAAAAGTGATTAAAACCATGATTAGGAAGAGTACAATTAAGCATAATCTCAATCGCAGGAGGTTATACACGAAATTTTGGTACAATGCGCGACATATAGCACGAGCCGATAGGCGAGTGCTATATGGAGCACATAGTACCAAAATCAAGTAGATACCAAACTGCGGAGCGGGTTATTGCTATTATATATATCAACTTGTGTGTCTTTGTTGCCCTACTTGGGTATTTTCACCACTTTAAGCGCCAAATGCAGAAAACGGACGTCTGAGAGATCGAATGTCGGAAATTCTGCGCCCGAGACCGAGCATTTTTATAAGTTTGGATTACGTACACGCACACAGTATCCTACGATAAATACGCAATACGTTTATCAACATTGCATTTTATTCGCATGCAACACGAACACTATACTTGTCAAAATATACCTTCTGCAGAAAACGGGTCAAGAGTTCCAAATCAAAAGGAAAAGTAACAATTTTTTCGTAAATTTACATAAGAACAATAGCCCTAGCTTTGTTTGGCATACTAACAATAGATTTGTCTCATTTTTGTACCGCATAGGCCCCACGCGTATCCACCGGCATTCAGAAGTGGAAAAGTGAAGTTACAGGATCTATTTTTGATGGATGATTTGGGCGTTAGTTGTACCAGAAAACAAGCAGTTTTGAAATAATGCAGACGTGCGATGACTGCAACTGTGATGAACAGTTGTGCAGAGTGTGTTGCCGATGCAGGGAGAGCTGGACGCTGACATTGCTCGTTGCATTTGATGTCAAATTTCGTAGCAGTCGCCAGGAGTCATCCCAATATTATTTTGAACTTCTTGGTCTACATCGTTAGGACACCCTGGTCTGTTACAACCCATACTTTGGTAAAGAATATCTGACATACCGTTACTGTGAGGAAGTGTCAATTTATTAGTGTATGAACAATACTAGCTTCATTTTAAAGAGCGGTAGGATATATCACGTCTCGACTCAAGCAAAGTGCAAGGTGCATGCGCTGTCGCCCTAATGGAATTA
This sequence comes from Ptychodera flava, assembly GCF_041260155.1. Classification (NCBI taxonomy): domain Eukaryota; kingdom Metazoa; phylum Hemichordata; class Enteropneusta; family Ptychoderidae; genus Ptychodera; species Ptychodera flava. The sequence continues at coordinate 19,689,204 of NW_027248278.1, forward strand.
TTTGTATACGTACATCATACAAGAATGTGCTGCTTATTTTCGCAAAGAGGTGAGTTACAGACCCACACTTTATCTGTATATCAAAAAGCAGACTGTTTCGGTATATCTCGGGGGTCTATGGTTTAAATAGATACGTTCAAATGTACTGACTTGGCAATTTTTGCAAATGATGGTTTAGAGGCCCATTTTACCAACGGTATCAGTGCTTAAACAGTATTTTAGCATCGCTGGAATGCGCTCTCGTCTAATCAGAATGGCGAATGGTAGCCTCTTTTCTAAAATGTAAGAACTTTATTGCAAAAGAAAAGAGGCGATTTTATACAGTGTCTGATGAACATAGTGCGAAAAGTTCAGAAATTTTACCCAGCCAGAGTTGAGTTTAATTCTTTGGGTGTCGTGAAATTTGGAGGAAAAAACAAGCCAAAGTATAGGGCAATTGGGATCTATTTGCATAAATTAGCAATTCTTTATAACTTGACTAGAATTGAGTAAATATTTTCAAAAAGTGATTTTCGGCAAAATACCCCGTGAAGGGTGCAGCGTCCCGTAATTAAATATATTCCATGATATATAATTTAACATGGTCAGTGAGCATCAACTGAATATGAAAGATACGAGAAAACATGTATTCATAATTATCTAGTGTTCGGCTACGCAAGTAGTTAAGGCAGGAGTCAAGACCAAATTTCGAGCTAAATTTTATTTCTCAAAAGTACTATTTTGATGAACTTTGGTAAACATAAGTAGTTTCGATAGCTTTTTCAGTTTATGTCACTTAAATTTGCATAACATATGTGTCGTGATTTTAAATGGACATTTTCGCGCCTAAATCGCATACATTATGTATCGGCATATCCCAACTTTCCGACCACATTTAAACTATAGTTTTTCGGTATATGATAATACAATTGGTTCAGTGCAATCTATTGACATCCTTTTCAAAGAGAAATTCCTAAGTTAATCGCCATGTATTTGTGCTTAATACGTACGATTTGTAGGAAAAGTAAATTCTTGTTTGAATTTCGATATTTTTTTTCAGAACCGTTAGCAAGTCATACATGTGAAAGGTATTTTTGTAAAGACATTTTAAGCCTTAGCTTTGGGATGGTAGAACTTCTGGAAAAGATGCGATCTACAAATTTGGAATTTTCGAAAGCTATCAGGCCATCTCGCAAGCTATATGAAAGGAAAGACCTGTTACCAAAACGATTCTTAAAAGTCAATAGGAAATTGATTGCGCTCATCATCCCTCTTGTCTTTAGCGTGTTTAATGTGTTTTCTGTCTGTATTCGGTAAGATTGTTAGTTTGAAATTAACAAATGGGTTGTTAAAGCCATGGTGAGATGTGGAAGTATGTCTCAGACCACCATGATGTTTCGTCCCCACGTTTCCTAACCAGTTCGTTCTATATAAACATGGAGGTACCAAATGTACATCGATGAAAGAGAATATTTCTTCCTTAATTTTATATTGTACCTGTGTTGTTGATATCTACATTCTTCTTGCAGGGAAGCAAGAATACTCATGTTTGGATCGTTTTGTGTCCGACTCTGTTCATTAACCCTTGTCACCTCGTTCCTCATGCCGTGGACTTTGGCCTCAGTATGGATGATATGTGAATTTCGTTCATATGCGATGATCGGCCTTTTCTATGTGTTCCAAGTTCCACACAGTGCTTCTGAGCTATATTTTGTTGTGAACACTACTGTGTTCTTTGTCAATTCTTTGGTTCGATGATGTTCCAGTTAGGATATTTGTTTATGATATGATTTTAGAGATTTTCTGTTGTTATCTCATGTGTGGGCAGTGTTGTTTTTTATAATACCCATGAGCCCTGATGCGTATTCATGATAACTTTTGACGCCCAAGCCTTACCTACTTGCAATACATTAATTGTGCCAAATGAAACTTTGCTCCTGAAATAATATTTCTTGCATTAAAATAAAAACACTACCAGAATTAAATTTTTTACTATAACCCAAACGGGATTCGAACCCCCACACACTCACGGCAACATCGCCTAGCTGATAGGCCTCACACAAAACCAGTCGGCCACTGCTTCCAACCCAAAGAGCATTACATTTAAAAACACTGCTAAGTCATTGCATTTGAATGTTCTTGATAGTAAATCCCTATAAAATCAAGTATATTCGTGACTGACTTCTTCTGCCAAAATCTTTTGTGTGTGACCTCAATTTGGTACTTAATTTACAATGATTACAGTTGTGTAGATGAGCTTTTACAAAAATAAATCCACGAAAATTAATTACAAATAAAGATACATTAATTATTAATAACTAATTAATATACCTTGAAATGAGTGACCATCATCTTGATAAATATGTAAAGAAATTGTCTGTTCAAAACTGTATTTTCTTTTGTCAAGGATTCGGCTTCTTCTGAAACAGAATTTGAACAATAAGTTGAGACAAAAAACTTTAGGAACTTTATCACGTACTCTCATTAGCTACGTTATTTAGTAATTTATAAGCATTTGTGCATCTCAAGCGTTTTAATGGGATTGTTATGCTTGCTTTGTTGACCAATATAGTAATGCTAAAGGCATGAGTAATAGTAAATATTGTTTAATGTCACAAGATGTTAAATTTTGGATCAAAACGTTCAGTGCATGATAGTAATGTAAAATGTTGACGTGTGTTACGTCAATTCTGCAAAACACATCATACGATTATCTATAAAACACGTGCTATGTTATAAGGTCTGAAGGGCATCTCGTGCGACGGGTAGCAGAAGGAAGCAAACATTAAGAATTAATATTCTTCCTTCCCACATCTTAAGAGGCATTTTAATACTTTGATTACACAAAGCTTTCGCAACTTAACAGGTTAGCTGATGAAACTTTTTAAAAGACATTATAGAAATGCGCACTTGCTCTTTCCTTTTCTCACGAAAACACAATGCCATCTAATAAGTATATGTAGCTTCGAGGAATCTCGAACGTCAAAATTTAATGAAGTTTAATTGCACGGTCAACTTTACATCGTTAATCTATGGCCAGGAAGCACCTGTTTTAGTTATGCAGGTTTATAATTTGATAAATTACAATCAATTACAATTTTGAGTGTTGTTGACCTAAAATTAAGCTTAATATTTAGTCATACGGACAAAGAAAGGATGTTCGAGGTGGAGTTCACACAGCAATCAATGGCCATCCCCGTTATTTAAAGACAACTGCCTGCAAATTAAAAATGTTAAACCTAATACCGGGCATTCTATGATGGGACATCCTCATAAGAGACTGCTAAGACTAAATTGTAAAATCGACGATGCTTTTGTGTACAAGGTGTCCAACAAAGGATGGTCGACTAGCATTACTACTTTATTGACATTAGGCTCGAAAACGACATTCCGTACGGATCCATTAAAGTAAAACAAAGTCATGTTTACTTTTGTCTAATACAGAAGGAAATAACATGCAAACTTGGGGAAAATATCGAATTAACTATCTCATTAATTTAAAGAAAAGACGAAATTTATTTTTGCAAGGATTTACAGCCCTTGATTTAGGGGCCAAAGCCCTATGGGGCTTGATTTTTTGTTGACATATTCTTCTTTGTCTTTTCTCTTCTTCTTCCGCCATATTGGATAGACGTACAGAAGAAGGGCTCTTGATTGTTTTGCTTTTCTACCAGTGAGAGGGCCAATCCTTCGAAAATTTTCATTAGTTTATGTTGTGAGTAGTGCTTAGTTCTTTTGCGTCTTGTTTCAGGTCCGGTTTCATCTTCAACTGGATGGATGTTCTTCGATTTTTTTTATTTTTTATCATTTGTTAACCCGTGGTTGACAATATGGCCGCCCGGGAGGACAGGCCACTTCGGAATCTGACAGGCAAGCATGCAATCCGGTGTTACTAATATTGAAGGTGTTCCCGTTGAAAGCTATGTTGAAGAGATTGCAAAGAAAGTCGGAAGTGAAATGTTATTGCTGCATCTAGAATGAATAAGTCCGTTGTTGTGTTCTTAGCAACACTCGGTAATGTTGAGAGCATTGTTGAGTCGAAGTTTGCTGTTTTGATGAATTAGTCGATGTGGAACACATGGTGAAACCGGCTTGAAATTGACTCTGTCAAATGGTCCTCCTTACTTCCTGATGAAGTTTTGGAGGAATATTTTTGAAAACTTGGTAGAGTTGTTGGAAATATAAAAGCAATTCCTTTTGGTTGTAAAAACGCTTTGCTGAAGCAAGTAAAGTTGTTTAGACGACAAGATCATGTTTTGCTACATAGTGAGAACATCAGAGGTGTAATTCAGATCAATATGATGATCGTTTTTATTCCGTTTACGTTTTTTGTCGATGAACTGCGTTGACTAAAAGGTCATATCCGTAAACGTTGTCCGAACTATAAATCATCAAAAACAACAATAATGACACTGGAAATATTCAGAAAGACGATATTTGTGTGGATGATAACTCAGGTCTAATGGATATTGTTGAAAGTCAAGAAAATGCAAATGAAGGAGTTGATCAGCATATGAATACTCCAAAATTAACACCTCAACTTCATTAATGCCTCAACATCAACTCGCTTTGTTGAAAACAATGAGGCACAATCAGAGTCCGCTCACAAAGTCACATCTGTTGATGAAAATTCTGGAGATCAAAGACCTCTCTCCAGTCAACCAACTGACGCTCAAGAGAAAGAAAAGGTGTTAATGCTGCAGGCGTCCATGCCAATGAAGACAGGGTACGAACCCCTGCTTCGCCTTCAATCTCTCCGCTCCCCTCAACTCCCGTTTTTTTGATTTTTCATTTGAACCCCTTTATCGTCATCTTCTTTACTTGCTCAGTCTCAGTCCCTTGAGTTTCCTGAGACTCCTTTTTCAGATGTCAATATGAAGGAGTGTTTACTTCACAGTTTCAGTCTCAAAGAAAAGTTTCTCAAAGTCAGTTTATTTCGTCAGGAGTGAAAACATCCAACTCGTTTGATGTTCTGAGCGAAGTTTCTGATCATGACAATGAGTCTGTTTCGTCTGAATTTCGGACTTATCAGAATTTCAGGATGAGCTGCAAATCAAGCCGTCTAATTTGCATTAGTTTTTAAAAGACATTAAGAGCCTAAAATATCATAGAAAAATGTAAAGATTACTGCTCAGATATCAAAGTACTCATAAAGTCATTTGTTAACTTACGCAGGTCAGATCTTGTCACCAGTCAACAAAGAGTTCGTATTCATAAACTTGTGGCAAAGTTACAACAACATGTTCGACAATGTAAAACTTGGCTATTACCAAACATTGGAAGTGAAATCGTTCTTGTTTTTGCTTGTCTATTGATGGCAAGGTTCATTTCTATGAACGTAAATGGTTGTCATAATTCTGATAGTCTTGTCCGTGTTGACAGCTCCTTGCTGCTTCTGTTCAGTTTTCACGTGGTATAAGGCAAGTTGCTCATAATCAGGTCAGCTGTATGCAATTGTTGTTGAACATCTTTTTCACACAATAAAACAAGATGACAGTATTCAAGGTTTTATGATTCTAAATTCTGGTGATCGTAAATGTAAACTTTCAGCTTATCCTGATGACGTCAATACTCTTGTCACTTGCAATACTGATTTTTTGAGGTTTAAATATTGGTTTCCTGTCTATGAACAAGCCAGTAATGTAAAAATTAACTAAAGTAAGTCCCAAGGTCTTTGGGTCGGATCATGGCATGGGCGTGCTGACCATCCGCTTGAAATTATTTGGAATAGTATTGGTGTCAAAGTCCTTGGTACCTATTTGGGTCACAGTAACGAGTATTTTTCAAAAAACCGGAGTGAGTGTGTTACCATGATTGATAATAAGTTATATTGGTGGAATAGATATGCTCCTGCTATGTCCTTCCAAGGCCATGTTATCGTTACTAATCAACATGCTGCAACCAAACTCTTTCATCGTTTAATTTGCCTCTGTCCTTCTGCTTTTATCATTGATGAAATTCAGCACAAATTTATTGATTTTTCTGGCAAGAAAAACATTGGTTGCCAAGTCGTTCGGGTTTTGCTCCATTGAAGTTGGAGGACAATATCTTATCGATCTCTCTTCACGTTTGAAAGCTTTCAGGTTAAATTATCTTCAAAGATATCTATGTTCATGTCTGGATCATCCTTCATTTTTGTTTGCTGATTTTTATTTTCGAAGAGTTGATGAGCTCAATTACACCTCTCAACTATTTGCAGTTAATTTTCAGTCTATTCCACAATTTCTGCCTGAATTTTTATCTTAAGATTTTGAAAGTCTGGAAGTCATGTATTTTCCTGAGAAAAGGTGGACCCCTTTCAATCAAAGATATTTCCATGAAGCCCTCTTTTCAACGATTGTGTTAGTTTTACAACCCCTCTTGATATTACTCTTAATAATCACTTTATAAGTGCTGGCATTACACAAGTTTGAGATCTTTTTGGATCCTTTCCCTTGATTGAAAAACAAAATCCAAAGTTATTTTGAAAAGGAAATTGATTTTGATGACGTTCATTCTTGTCATCGTCCTTTGTATTCTTTCGAACTATTTGTAAAGGCACTAATGACAATATTATTTTGAATTGTATAAGTTTAAAAAAGGGTAACATATATAAATTTTTGATTATGCCCAATTTTCATTGAACAATAAACGTCAAGATACAGTTTGGAGAGATCAGCTTTCACGAACTGAAACCTTAGTTCATTTCTTGTTATCTCAGTCCAATTTCCAAAAAAGGAGATCTTTAATGGCGTCGTCTCCATGGTATGTACGTAACTGGCTCGTTTATGTTCCATTCTGGCTATAGCTCCTCCTCTGATTGTGTTTTCTTTAGTGCCAGAGATGACCTTTTACACATTTTAAGAATGCCCTCGTCGTTCTCCTTTGTTCATTCTCTTTCCTGAACTCTGTCACCATTTTCTAGGTCAGGAATTCAAGATTTAGAGAGGTGGTCTGTTTTAGGCCCACCCTTTGATAAATCGTACATGGACAAGAATACGTTTGCGGTTTTAAATTTTCTTTTTACGACAGCTTAAAATTGCAATTCATGTGATGAGACGAAATGCGATTAATGATCATGATCCGTCAAACGGTAAAATGCTTTTCTTGTTTTTAAAGGCGATTTTGTTTTCGCATTTTAGAAGATTATAATTATTTCACGCTCAATTCAAGCATAAGTGCTTTCAGAAACATTTGGTGTATTAATGACATCATTGCTTCAGTAGACATTGATGGAATAATTACTATTGATTATTATAATTTTGTTGTGATCACTTTTGTTGTGTGCTTTCACCTCTAAGCACACTTTCCCTTTTGCCAAATCCTAACTCGTCCTAGGCTCCCTATTCCTTGGATTCAGGGGAGGGGGTAGTCAGTTGAGAAAATTCTTTGTTGACATGTCCCTTCTCGTTGGCGATTAGGCGGCCTTTTTCTGCAAGATGTTAGGTGTTCTTTTTCTTTTTCTTTGCAAATTTCTGTTGCTTTTTCTTGTTTCGGAACTTTGTTTTGCTTTCTTTTATTAAGTGGATAATTTTTACACAACGCGCATCTTGCCTTCTATCAATAACAAAATTGTGCTTTTTTCAGATTTTATTGGTTTCTTCCCATGTTGCAAGTGATATAGCTACCTGTTTGCCCTTTCACCAGTTCTCTCTGTCTCGCTCCAGCTTCAGTGTCATAGCTTTTTTGCAGGTTTTTCTGGTTTTTATAAAGTCCAAAATGCTTATTTTTTTCAGTAATTGACCATCATTTGCTATAACGCATTTTGTCGCAAAATTTGAATTGTTTTGATATGTACTTTTCTGACCAGGAGTTAAGTTTCAGTAATAAACGTTCATTTGAAAAATCAAAATCTTCTTCTTCTTTAATAATGTAGAATAAAAAATCAGAAACATTATATAGTCATAAAAGGAAGTAATAAAAGGAATGTAAAAATAAACAGGTCACGCCACGCATACTCTCAATCACACAGGGACCCCATACATTCTACTTGCATTCGTGCCAAGCGTCATGAATCGACATCATGACCCTTTCACATATCTTATTACAATATATTTCATGAAAAACGAAAGAGCTGAAATAAATTAATTACAACATCTGTACTAAAGGTCTTTTTCAAACTCAAGAACAATAGTCGATCGTTTTATACTTTTATCGGCACGAAATTAAAACAATGTCACATATGTGCTTAAACCAAGTACTATTGAAAATAATTACACACTTAACATTTTATTGAGTAAGATGTGGCGACTATAAATCAGTGTATTTTCCAAAGCATAGATTTCATTCATTCATTCATTAATTTGTCTATGAAATAACATATTTATACCTAATGATAAAATTGTAATTGAGTATAAAATGTACATAAGAGAAAAGGAACGAAAATCTCACATTTAAGCAAATCAATAATATTCAATTTATACGTAAAGAGATGACCCAGAGAGTTGAGACATATGAAAAATGGTATATTGTGTTTCAAAAAATAGAAGAGGGAAAATGAAAACTTCAAAATCATTTAAATACAAAACCTTTATCACAGAATCGTTAATATACAAACCAATACTGAAAGCAACAAAAGCCAATAGTATACAAACCAACAACATCAAACTTGTGCAAATGATTTATCTGTGATTGGCACTTGTTTCTCATTTAAACTTTCTAATGCTGCCTCATTCAGATTGCCGACAGGCTCAAACGAATTATGCTCTAGTCCGAAGCCCTTCCATTTTATAAAATATTCTAACATACCGATTTAATACCCCCCCCCATTCAATTTCGTCCATATCAAATATTCACCATTAACCTTATTGTAAGATTCATCTTCTTATGTTTGAGACACTGACTTAATCACTTTTCAGCACGTTTGTGAATTTCACAGTGGGGATTTATCTTACCAAAAGTACTTGTTACGGGATTGCTAGTAGAAACGTTACTTGGTCTGAAATAGACTTATGTGTCTGAATCTAAATGATAGTCAATAAATGCTTTTTGCGACATAAGATTTTGCAAGTCTCTATAAGAAACATTAACATCACTGTACTCAGAAGACTCTGTATCTAATAATCACTCCTGTCACAAAATGCCCCTTTAAGCGAGTCACACTTAACAACTTTCGGTTACAGCTTACATTATCAATGTGGAACAAATGGTACTTTACTGGAGAAACTTGGGCATTGGAAAACGTCGTTTGTACGGATGGGCAAATTTGGACGGCGGCCTCAGGTACCCTTGGATTGTACAAATTTATTATTTTATTTTATTTTATTTGTTTATTAAACATCATTTAACAAGAGTAGCCTTGTAAGCTTCAGTAAAGATACCTATCTTTCCCAGGGTCCTCAGAAAAACTGTGTACAGCTTATTTTATATTTTTTATTTAGGTGTACCTTACTGTTATGGCGCTTTTTCTTAGTTGCTTGTGCCTTCGTTATTTTCTCTTTAGCTAAGCATAATGCTAAGCTACTTTTCTTTTCAGCCTAATATTACAAATGAAAATCAAGATTCAGGGTCTTTCCTTTCTGTGGTAAATTTCGGCATCTAATAGGAGGAGAGCTTCTCTTCCAAATAATGTGCAATAAGGGGACACACCAGTAATTTTCGGGGGGGGGGGGCTCGCGCGGTAGGCAAACATAACCGAGGCCAGGTAAATATCCCAATTACCTTCACCTTTCGAATTATACATCGACAACATACTCAACAGAGATTACTTTATTCGTTCACATTGCCAGTCATTTTACGGGTGTTATGGACTTTTAGTTTTCCCTAGTGATATCAAAATAGTGGCAAATTTCTTGCAAAATTTCAGACATACAGTCTGAATCCCGTTCAGAAAGCAATGTTCTGAACAACAACAAAAAACATAAAAATTGTTCAAACGATTTCTTAGCAACAATATCTCTGCTTTCATATCCATAGTTTGGAAGGCAAAACTAAATTCAGTCAAGTATTCAGTAATCAATAAAACGTACTTGTGCCCTTGCATTGTTGTTTCAAAGGGTGAGGGGAATCCATCCTTGTTCGTTCCTTTACTGAGGGTACAGGTATTCGGAGTAGGGGAGCGGTGATGCGATGACCACATTTTCACGCATGTCAATGGCACTTTCCAAAAGTACAACAACTCTACCATTGTAGCGTGCGACCTATGCCTTGATGGCCCATTGTAGTACCGTCATGTAATCTTTGAAACAAGTACAGTTGTAATGATTTTGGTACAAATAACCGTCTAATACACCTATCCTTCCTTATTGTTTTTCCCATTGTGTTTCGATAATTGTATAACTCACTGTCAATCATTGCATAATTATATCCATCTCATGAAATGGAATCGCTTATTTGTTGTTTGCAGGCAATTGCCTTTCTCTGCAATTTTAAACCATGCTTTGCTTTTAATCTTTTTTCTGAAAACGTTCAATCCTTTTTAGCACATCACATAATCAATGTCATTGTCCTTCTCTGCAACCATGTCTTTGTCAATTTGCAAATTCGGCACAACTTTGTCATAACTTGAATTGTTGCTATAGAAACGACTAACACTAGTTACATCATCATTTTCAGGCACCATTGCTATCTCATTTACTTGCTTTGTGAATCCCTTGCATTTTCTCTCTGTTATCTGACTATCTTTATTAACGGACGCCCGTTCAACTGATTCAAATACAACATCCACAGCTTAACAGTCGTTATTTTTACAATGGTTGATCAAATCGTGCACACTAACATCAGAATCGTCGCACACCCCATCATATTTCCTACGTGACAAACCATCAACATGAGCAATTGCTTTCCTTGACTTGTTAACGATTACAAAATCATAACCCTGAATTTTTGAAATCCACTCTTGATCCTATCTGTTGGTTTCATTTTCTTAGATAAATATAGTAAATTGGAATTATCAGTAAATCTTTAATTTAGTAGAGCTCAAATATTGGTCGCACTGAAATAAAATGTTCAATATTTGGTATCGCCTCGAGTTCTATAGTAGTGCATCGGTGCCATGCTAGAGTTAGGGAACACCTTTCAAAAACTATTGGTTTCTCGATTTCATCCTGTTCATGTGTCGAATAAATCCTACACTAAAGCGGAGGCATCTGTGTATAAATATCAACGGTTTACCAAAGTTGAATAAATAACCAAGGCATGTTTCAGGGCATCAAGGGCTAGCTGACAATACGCATTCCGCATGAACTTTACTTCTTTCTTCAGGAAATGATTCAACATGTTTGCACTTTTTACAAAATCCTTAATAAAATAACGATTGAATCTTGCTCAACTAAAAAAAGGCACGGACATTTGATACAATCCTGGGGATGGGAAAATTCTCAACAGCTCTTACCTTCTGTGGATCAAAAGAAATACCCTCCTTTTTCAAAAGATGGCCTAAAAATTCCACTTGTTTACGGCCAAAAGAACATTTCTTTGGACGTAGCTTCAATCCTGCTTTTCTAACACAAAACTATGTGGACATACTTTAATTTTCAATTTCTCATTAAATTCTCTCTAAAAATTAATAATGGCATCAATATACACCAATATATAACGCTGAAGCATATTTCTAAAAATTAACTGCATGGTTCGTTGGAAGAGATTAGCTGAATTTCACATACCTTGGGGAAGTCTATCCATACAAACTGCCATGAGATACAAACACAATCTCTCTTTCATCGACAGCAATTATTAGCCAAAAAGTAGACATCACATCCGAAGTTAAAAAACTATCATGGTATGAAAACCGAATAACACTTACTGCATTTGCATGGATTATTGCCTGTGTATTTTAGCTGAAGAATGCATATACGGATTACTACAGTCAATAATCCCCTGCTTGTATTCAGCAAGCATGTATTTGTGTGGATTCATGTAAATTCACATGTACTATTCTATAATACAGTCAACTCATTAGTGTGAATTTATCTATATTATTGCGTTTTGCTGTAGTGTGAGGACTTTGATCTCCAATCATCTCTAGTGATTCAGTCAGGTTAGAAAAAGGAAAAACATAGTCTTTGTAATGGAGTTGACCTTTTTATAGTCCAGGCCAAACCTTATATTTGAAGTTTCTTTACTAGAACAATATAACTCGAAATTGGGACGTACTCGAGCATATGATATCCTCATCCAGTAAATCATCAACCTCATGCTGAAGTATATGACATTTCTGTGGATCCACTTTGTATGGTGGCATCTTCATGGGTCGAGCGATAGATTCCAATTCAATTGTATGTTTAATGATATTTAACAATGCGTTATACAATAAATGAGTACTGTCAGTGAAGATAATTATATAATAATATTTCTTCTTTAAAAACGCACTACACATACGTCTAAATGCGCTTTCAATTGTATGTTTAATGATATCACTGTATGTTTAACCATGCGTTATACAATAAAAGAGTACTGTAAGTGAATATAATTATATAATAATATTTATTTTTTAAAAAATGCGCTACATATACGTCTCAATGCGATTTACTCATTTAAATCTATAAAAATACCAGCAAAGCAAGGCAAGAAATGTAAAGTGTATAACAATGACATTAGGTAAATTTTACTTGGTTTAAAATGATGAAATTTCTGCAAAGTAAAAACAGTCAGAGTAAAAAAATTGATAAAAATTCTACGGAGTAAGCATCTGTAAACATCAAGAATAAATCACGAATCACTGGTTACTGAAAAAGTGTGACCCTTCTAATACAGAAGAATAATGCTTTGAAAAGGTAAATCTTAAAATTGGCGCTATGAATGTGCTTAAACTAACACCTATATGGTGTTAACAGACTAAAATGATGATTCTATACAAACAATTTTATTGCCTTACCCTATGATCCTAACAATAGGCAACTAATAATATTTGTCTCTTTTTCGACTTTTGTCTTTTTTAGTCAAAACCGGGTTTCATCGAAAATAACACTTCAGTTTCATGTTTTACGCGTAGAATAAAAATATTTATTTCTTTATAAGCAACATATATAATGAGCTCCATAAGGTGGTTAATATCATAGAAATGTCTATGCTGAGTAAAAGCATAATTGAAACTGTTGAAAAAATAGAGATAATGAATCAGACATCTTTTAAAATTAATCTTTAAGAGAGGGGATAATTGTACGGGTGGTGAATGTCTTGTGTGATATGTGTCCGAGTGGTAATTGTCCGCTGGAAAATAACCGGAGGTAAATAGTGGGTGGCTAATGTCAACAGACTAAATGTCTGAAGAGGGCTACTGTCCTGTTCTCGTGTATTTTGGGTAAGCATCAAATTTGTCAAAATATTGTTGAGACGGCCATATATATATATATATATATATATATATATATATATATATATATATATATATATATATATATATATATATATATATATATATATATCGAAGTATACAGATGTCCTCGAGGGAAATTACAGTGCTCTATGCAAAAAGCAGAGCGTTATAAATAAACAGATTACTTCAAGTACAAAGTAATGAAATCTATTACTTAAGTTTCATGCATCTTGCAATCCTCAGATAGAGTGACTCTCTCTCTCTCTCTCTCTCTCTCTCTCTCTCTCTCTCTCTCTCTCTCTCTCTCTCTCTCTCTCTCTCTCTCTCTCTCTCTCTCTCTCTATATATATATATATATAATATATATATATATATATATATATATATATATATATATATATATATAATGAGTGATTCCCTGTGTACTGGCCGTATCCTTCCCAGCTGCAGCAGTAAGTCTTTCTGAGGTCTTACGCGCGAGATGATGGGTGTTAAAAGGTATACAGTCACCTGTAATCTAAATATGCCCATATATGGTCAAAGGGGCGTTCCTTGGTATTCAAAATGCCCATGTGAGGGCGCTGTTTTTAAAAAGCGGCCACCCGCTTAAAATCTGTGATTGGTTAGATTTTCTCTTTCCATGGTAACTGTGGCAAAATTGGAACAGGTGACAGTATACCTTTAACCACAAGGTACAATGCGGAAAAATGTACATGATGCACGATGAGCATGGACAAAACAATAGCTTGCATCTTTAAATGCACTGATAACCTTGTGAAATCTCCCTCTTGAAAAATAGAATAGAGTTTCTTCTGATGAGTCTCAAGTCTCGTATTTTAATGCTAATTAAATCATGTCTCAAAGACCTTTAAATTACGTTAGTCTGCCTCCTGGGAATAACTTCGTTCTTCTTTCTTAAAATATGGTTGATTTTAAAATAAAGGGTAGTATATAGATTTCCTCAAAGTACATCCAGAATTGTTCTAGGTTAACATAGGTATGCCCTTCTCAAGAGTATATAGCCCTGTTGAAGTGTTGTGATATTGCTACAGACAGGGCTTTTCATGAAAAAACAGCCATAAACTACTGTAACATACTTCACAGCGATGTCCAGCGTCACCAGCTAGCATTTGAGGGATCATTGAGTGTTTATGTACATCTGGAAAAGTTTTCATTAGAATCTGTAACATGAAAGGTGGTAAAGACGTCTTGAACATCAGGAGCACAAATACAGCTCGTCACCACCATACTCTCTGAGCTCAATACTTTGACCCTAAGGTTATTTCTCTCTTACCGCAGGTGGCATGGTTTTTAGATCTGACAAATCGTTGGCAAATATTCACGTGAAACATGACGTCATCGGTGTCAGTCGAACTGACTCATGACGTTTACAGTCATGGCGAGGAATCATTCCCACATTTTCGATGATCGTAAGCAGTATTGGCGCTATTTTATGGTCACCAATACCCTTTTCTGGCTCCAGCATGATTCAGGGGAACCACTTTTTTGAGAGACTAACATCCGATGGTCAGAGCTTCTGATGAGAAGAAACACTAACAGAGTTGACTACATGACATGAAGGAATGCTATTGTTCGCAATGGACCGGTATGGACTTTAACATATTTAATAATAACGTGCACAACAATATATCCTCATTGTTTCAGCCAGCCTTGCGACATTGCAACATTTGACGCATTCTTTGTTCTGTTCCTATAAAATAATCTTTGTGGGTCACCATGATGCAATCTTGGTAGGCTACATTTAAGTGGGTACTGATTTTATAGACAGTGCTTCATCAACAGAAAACTAAAGCTAAATATAAAAAGTTTTAAGACCTTGAAACAGTTTACCCTCCTTCCTACACAGTTGCAGTGTATTGAAACAATTTGCCCTCCTTTCTACAAAGTTACAAATTCCGTGCTTCGCAAAAACATTGTTTCTGTTTGATACTACAATACATTGAGGCTTGGCTTTGCCTCAGTGAGTCCCATTCCTCCTTGAATGTGTCAAAAGTTTATCTTCTTTGTTTGAATCAAAACGCGGCCTGCACTACTAAGTATCATAGTGAAAACCATAATTGCAAATGAAATGTTGACAAACATAGCTATAACGCAAAGGGAAATTTAGGCTTTCCGAAATGTCAAATTTAGTTCATCTCATCATGTTATATCATGCATGCAGACCCGTTACATAAGAATTATGGTTCAAAAGAAACCACCTAGGGTAATCAAATAGGTACAAGTATATGCTAGAAAGGTAAAAGGTAATTTGGGTGTCTTCCAATTTAAAAGACATTTAGTTTGACTGTCAATTTTAAATTATATAATTTATTAAGATTCATGGTAAAGGAAAATTGCCTAAAGTTATAACATCAGAATCATAATGTTTGAAAGAAGGAGACAAATGAAAATTGTCCATTTTGACCTATTCCACACTGCTGTAATGTATACAAGAAATTATGTGATTCTGAATGATTTTAATATTTTTGTAGATTCAACCAGTTTCACGATGTAGCAGTGAACATCACTAGACATTTCTTGATTATGTCAAAATATCAAATGAAAATTATTGTGCGCGAAAATGTAATCATAATCATAAAAAAATTACTCACAAACAGTGGGAAATTGAATAATATCATCGTGTCTTGTTTTTCAGGATTTGGGTTTGGCAAACCCAAATGTCAAGAAAAATACTTATGCTAAATATCTGTTGAGCCTGCTTGGTCACAAATATAACACAACCCCTGGACCTTAAACCAAAATAATTGTATCTACGCTGCCACTAAGCTACTAATTTTTTTGTATGAAAATTTTTATTAATGTGGCTCAAAAATTTTGGTAATGACTGAAAGATTGAATAAATATGCCTCATCAGGAGTTTGTTGGTTGTAATAAGTTTTCATACTGTGGACAGTGACTGAATGCCGCAGAAATACTCTGCACAGTGGTCATATACACTTCAAATTGTTACCAGATATTAAGAATTGCCACGCGACCTTTTTTATCTGCAAGTAAATATTTTTTTTTGAGGCAAGGGAAATAAATGTTGTGAATCAGTTTAATTACCTGGGAGTCACGATAACACCAAATGGTAAATTTAAAACAGGCATAAATATATTAAAGAAAAAAAGTATGAAGGCCCTCTTTGCTCTTAAGGGAAAAATAGGCCCGGGTATCAACTTAAACATTCCCCTACAACTCAGTTTATTCGACAAATTGATCAGACCGATTCTTACATATGGTAGTGATATATGGGCTGATGAAAGTAAATACAATATGTCTATTGAAGATGTGCACATAAGTTTTTGCCGGTTTATTTTAAAAATTCCAAGGCATACCCCTAAGATGGCAATATACAGTGAACTAGGGAGATACCCAATTGAAACTTCTGTGCAAACTCAACTGATCAAATATTATAATTGAGTGCTAAATAGCCAAAATCCATTGATAAAAGAAGCCGTCATAGTGAATAAAAATAATAAAAGCAACAGGTACACTAAAATTGAGTCACTCTGAACTAAAATGGAAGAATCACAAATATTAATTCCCACGACATCTGTACAGATAGTAATTATCAATTATTAAAAACAAGTTGTGTAATATCTTTAAGTCCAAATGGAAAGAAGATATATTTTGTGACACCAAAAATAAAAAGGAAATGGAAACAAGTTAAGAATATATAGAATATTCAAGAAGGATATAGCACTTGAAAAATACCTTATTGAAATAAAAAACCCACAACTGAGAGACACATTAACAAAATTCAGGCTCAGTAACCATAGACTCCACATAGAAACTGGAAGACAATCTAAAACCCCTATCAACAAAAGAATTTGCAAAGATGTACACATAATAATATTGAAGATGAGACTCATTTCCTATTTATTTGTGAATACTATAAATCAGAACGAGATACATTATACAATACTATTCAATCAGTACACCCAACATTCCAATCATTATCACATAACAGTCGATTAGAATTCATGATGAATAACAAGAAATTATACATTCCCATAGCAATGTACATTAACAAGTGTCTACTTCTGAGAGATCAATAACATAACAAGTACGATAAAAAACAAATATTCTTTCCAGTTTGTGTTCCATTTATGTATGTTCCTTTATTTACTTATTTATTTATTTCTGATTTTGACTTTTTTTGACTACTTATTGTATTGCTTCTTTGAAGTCTCTATGTATGACGATGTTTACCCTTCCTTAGGGTAAAGTGTGTCAATAAAGTAGCAGTATTGACAGCGAATGTGATAGCTGCTCTTCATTTAAGCAGCCATCAGGTTGTGATAACTGTAATTAAAATAAGACCTGTTCGGGAGAACAAAGGCCTGTACTTCTTTCAGGAATCAGTTGTATCAGCAGTAAACATAACAATAAACATACGTCTCACAGCTTTGATTTTTATTTGATCCGCTGATTGAAAAGTGTCACTTGCTGCGGGTTGTGAAAAACATAGGCTCTGTGTATCCACAGAAACGCAACCTGCTACTGTCCTGTATTGAATGAAAAAAATACCAACTTACATTATTGTATGTGCTTGACTCCGCTGTTCCGGCATAGGCTTTGCACGGCTAAGAAACGCTACTTGCGCAACCATGACGACGCCACGTCCTTACACAGCGACCAATCCCCGTTGAGCTTTGTCATCAATTCTTGTCGTAAGATCTACATAACAATGTGAAACTCTGCTATACATTTACAATAGAGTGCAGCATATCAGATATATTTAGCGTACTGTTACGACCACGGGAAGTCGGCTTGGCAAATGAAAATGGCTGTCTAAAATTGTCAAAGATTAACTTGAAACACACTGGTTCAACGTGCAAACTCAGTCCGGACGCATCGGTCCAACGAGAACAGCCACGTAGCAGCGCGACGCACAAGTACAACCGTCTTCGTAGAAAGTTTCAGCATGAAACTCCACCCACTAGGACAATATAACTGTAATGTACTCATAGGAACTCTGATACCAGAGCTTCAACAGCTTCAACAGCTCAGGCGTCAACAGGCACACAAAGTGTTTCTAGACTACAGTCACAATTTTGGCACTAGCGGGGAAAAGTCCGTAAATTCGGCCTTGTCTTCAATACTGCAGCACTCATTTGACGTGAACTTCCGACGATCCCAGGACTTGCGAAAAGTTTATTGTTCATTGTTTATTTTCACCTTGGAAAAGGTTACAAGACACATCGTACAGTGAAAGAATAGAAATAAATAATGGCAATAGCAAGTTACAACAGTGTTTCTAATCAAATGTTTTAACCTACCTGGTGAGGACCATGGAAATAGTTCCTACAAACTAGTCAAGACAGCTACAAGACATTTTAACTGATGACATCTGGAATAGGATTGCTCATAACCCGGAACAGTTTACCCAATTAACCCTTGACCCATCTGCGCTTATACCATGTGACCGTTTGGACATTATCATCAGGATTGAACTTGTGAGCAGAGAGTACATTTTTAAATTACACAACAGAAGATCAAAGTTGCTGAGTGGACCAGAGACTTGAGGGCTGCCCCAATCTCCAAATTTTTAACAAGTTCGTCTTATTGTTTTTATGTTGTGATGTGACTTTTTGTCTCTTTTTAACTACAAGATTACTGGAGTTACCAGGTGCTGCGAAAAAATCAACGCAGGGATTTACGAAGATACAATACAATACATAGCCCAAATATACTAATAATAATGAATAATACAACATAACTTTAAGGTTACGAAGCATTTAAAATAAATAAATGAAAGAAGGACACACAACAGCAGTATATGGAGTGGGAAGGAGAAAATTTTGCATAAAAATATAAATCAGAGTAAAGGGAGTAAAGAGTAGAAAATAAATAAGGCTATGTAATGTCAATTCATGTCTATTAGATATTTCTTGAGTTGCGTCTTGAAAGAGTGCCGATTTGTTAGTTTTTGATGGTATCTGGAATGGAATTCCAATGTTTTACTGCAGCATACTTGATATTATGTTGACTGATTGTAAGCTTCACTTTGGGTATAGGGAGGTTATATTTAATCTTAGAGCGGATATGATAGCTATGGGGTACATGATCTTCAATATAATTATTTAAAGTACGAGCAAATGGTTATTTTTAAGATCATAGAAAAAAATGCACATTTGATATTTACATAGTTGGGGACATTTAGGATGTTCAAGTGCTTGAAGGGGGGGGGGGTGGATGAGGAAGCATTATAAGTTGAAAAAGAAATGTCGGCCAATTTTCTTTTGCAGACGAAGAAGGGGTTCAAGAATAGTGTAATAGGTGCTACCCCAGATTTCAATGCAATAGCACAAATGAGGGAGAATTAAAGTATGGAAGAGTAAACGAAGAACACATTTTGGCACATAGTGTCGTAGCCGCGAGATGATGCCAACGAATAGACTAATCTTTTTGCGTACTTTATCTATGTGCGATTTCCAAGTCAGTGAAGGGTAGATAGCAACCCCAAGATAAATTGGAGAAGGCACTACCTCTATAATATAGGTGTACTACCGACACCCAATCTGCCATCAACAGTAACATATCGTTGGGGAGTTTAAATATCATATAATTAGTTTTCTCTACGCTTATGTTAGTTGTTAGCATTACACCATGACATACTTTTTCAATGTCGTCATGTAAGTTATCAAGGTTAACATTGTTAGTGTTAACGGATTTGAAAAGGTTCGTATCATTTGCAAAGAGGCGGAAATCAAAGACATCAGTAGAATTGGTAATTTCGTTGATATAGAAAAGGGAAAGGATGGGTCCGAGTGTGGATCCCTGAGGAACACTACATAAAACCCGTCTTGGATTCGATGACGTGCAATTGATGCTGACTGCATGTTGACGGTTATTGTGGTAGCTTTTGAACCACTGCAGGGGTAGTCCTGGAGCACCATAATGCGACAATTTCTGAAACATAATACCATAGTCTATTGTATCGAACGGTTTTTTAAGGTAATATGCACCTCGAAAGTGAAAGACTTAAACTTTTGCTCATATTTTCCTCAGTGAAACTTTGAACCATTCTCTTACCAAAGCAAGAATAAAAATCAGGGGTCACCGTGCAAACTTTGGTACTAGAGAGACAAATATCTTGCGATTTCTCGATATTTGAAATTCAAAATGGCCGCCATCCCTGTGTAAACTCTATGGGAAAAAATAAAATTTTCGATTTTCAAAAAACTAAGACGGTGAAAACTTTTCTTTCGCCAAGAGCTTCAAAATGAGCCCCCACAGTGGTAGGTCAGAAGAAAATTGAATAAATTTGAAGGCCCGAATTTCTGTCCCCGAGGTGCGTTCTACCTTAAGATCTATAAAATACCAAAGGTGATGAGAGCCTGATCCATGTTATCGGTAATATCTGGCACCAGATCAGCGAGGGCAAGTTTAGTGTTGTAGTGTTTACGAAAGCCATACTGTGTGTTTATGAGTATCTCAAATTTATCAAGGAAAGTCAATAACCTGTCATTAACGACAGATTCTATTACTTTGCTGAGAACTGTAAATTGAAATCGGTTTATAATTATTAACACCAAAGGGTGAACCTTTTTTGTAGATTGGGGTAAATTTTAACCATCATAAGTGAATATAAATCTTTTAATTTTTCACAACAGGCCCTTGGGTAATGGGAATTATCCATTGAATAATTTTAAGCCGTTATGAAATACAACGCTTCATATATGTGCATGAAAGTAGAAACCTTCCACATTCTCCAAATCAATATAACCTAATTTCTAAACAGTGCCTTGTATCTGATAAATGACTTTATTTGCCTTCGTCACAAATTATCCTTGGCTTGTGACCAATATAACATTGAAGAAAAAACAACTCCAAGATAATTGTAGTGTTTTACAACATTTACAGGTATTTGCTTATAAACCAATTTTTCATAACCCCTTAAAATGCCATAATTTCTAAAGACATCTAATTTTGTCTTGTCTAAATTTACCACCATTCTCCAATCATTACAAAGCAGTTCTAGCTGATCCAACTTCCTTTATAGTTTTAATTTCCATATTGTCAAAGTCAGGGCTAACACAAATTTCTCCGTTGTCAGGTCTACCCATATAAACTGAAAGCTCACTTATGAAAAGTGTGAAAAAGATTCGACTCAGCATGCAACCTTGACGTGTTCCGACTTTAACTCTAATCAGAACGCCCACCATTACACAAAACACATGTTTTTTGTGTAAGGAATTGGAGAGAAATTATATTATCTAGAGTACTGTGTCCTTTTCCGAAGCCAGTCTGGGCTTCAGCAATTTTATCATTTTCTTTTGCCCAATCAACCAAACGGTTATTAAGAATTTTTGTGAAAATTTTGCCCATAGATGAGAGCAGAGAGATCGCCCAGAAAATTATTAACATCAGCTACATCGCCCTTTTTATGAAGTGGATAAATGATCCCTTTCCCCAACTGCTAGGAAATACTCCTGTGGTTAAAATATGCAAAATGTGCTGTGTTCCGTGCTGCGTATCCATAATGCCTACTAATTGGGTAACTCATTCGAGGCCGAAAACTTTTCAAAGTTCATATTAAAAGCTAATGACGAAGGCTACGTCACTGTTGATGACTTGTTTGGTTGTAAGGGAAGTTTTAAAAGTTCATATTCCCCACTACTAGCATTGATATTTTTGTATTGTTTTGCATATCTATGTCCGTCCAACATGTCATAGCTTGTTTCACTTAGACTTAAACTGAAATTTGATATGATTTTGTCAAGAGGAACAATTTCGTAAGGTCCTTCACAAGATAGCGCCTGGATATGAGAAGCGGACTTTTCAATCGGTTTTTGAATTAAAAAATCGAGTTCAACGGTTTCTATATCCTGGTTGTTTGTCTCAATTGCGTCACTCTGTTGTTTCCTGTTTTTGTTTTTTCTAACCGATGCATACTCTGGAACTTCGTTTTGTTGATTTTGTCGGATGTCAGACACTATGGAGCCATTACATTCATTCATATTTGTAGTTTGTGTTGTCAACCGTATATTCGTCGGGATTCCCTTTTTTTGGTTCGAGTACTATAACCTCCTTAAAGTATAATATTACACACATGGTTAGTAAACTATTTAAGGCCAAATATAAATCAGATTTACAAACAAAATTTATCGTATTTTACCCCTTTGTAGTCTTTACAAGTATTTATTTGACAAAATGACGATATTAATTATAATATGTCATTTAAAGTACTTAAATTATATAGACAAGTTATATACATATGAAATTTCTGTGTATCTTTTTACTCGTATTTCAAAAAGTTAACTTATTGCTCGCTGTAACGCTCAAGTAGTGTGCACAAGTTATTATTTCCGCTGACATAATTGCAATCATCAAAATATTTTAAGCAACAAATTACAGTTCATTATTAGATTTCTGGACATGCTTTTACACTGGCAGGAAATTCAAATTTTACGTCTGACTTCACAAAAGAGATGTATTGTCTCAGGGGTGTTCCGCTTGATAGTGTTGTACAGGGTTTAGTTATATGCGTCTGTCTACTTGTCGCAGAGTACAATAAATTACACACAATGCTCTTTTATTTGTGTCATAAAAGGTTACTTTTGCAATAACTTTTCGACTTCTGCTTCTAAGCACTAACGTTCAGCTTAGAATAATTGTTAAATAATATCTAGCAAAAAATGTTTAGATAGTTCAGTGGAATTTTCCAAACAATCACTAAACAACCCTTAAAGTCACATTTTTAGGTATTACAAATGCCATGGTTTTGGGCCGCAAGTTATGACGTACTAAAGGGGTCATTCTCAGAGAAAACTTAAAATGTACATTTCTTTTGTCACTTCTATTGAAAAAGTCAATGTCCTTTTATTTCATAAACAGATGCATCTAGCCTCCCTACCTTCAGTAACATTATTCTATGTGGCTGAAGACACAAGGAAAGGAAACCTTTACCAACATGTAATCTCTTCTATCAATAATGCATAATTTTCCAAATCATTTAAAATGAGAATTGAGAAGGATTGAATTTGTGTTCTTAAAAGTACGTTTCAACATTTTGACAACTACACTGTAAAAATAGAGGACGCCAGACGCGTCTTTACGCGTTCAATCGGTGTTCTTGAACGGCTGGTGTTAATATTGTTAACACTAGTGTTCATATTATTTACACTTATGTTCTAAACCTGAACACGGAGTGTTAACAACCATCTCCTTCAAGTGTTCAAAGACTCAGCATTACAAAAATTTTACAATACTATAAAACAATTAACAATCTTAAGTGTTTTCACTTAACTATGGCTATATTAAATGTACTACTTCCTCGCTGTCCGGCAAACGTACACGGATTTTGATGTAACGAATTTCCCACTAAGTGAAAAATATCTCCGGTCTAAAATTGCTGAAAGCACGTTTTTTCTGAAAAGGGAAGTATACAAAATAATTTTACACGTTTATGACGGTTGAAATTTTGCAATTTTGATAAGAAAATCATATAACTACCATGAACGTATTAATTTTAACATCGGCGTGCAAGAGGCGTGCTACTCCTTAACACTTAGTGTTCAAGTTTGGTGCCTTTTCTTATCCCGTCATGCATCAAAACGGAAGTTGCGACATTTTTCTTGTAAACGCACGCTGAAGTCGTGATCGTGTGGAAGCAAGACCAGAAAGGGTAAGTTTTCTCTCCAAAATAGTAAAAGGTGTAAGTTTTGAAGCAACTGTATTATTATCCTTGAAAATTATTTTATAGTACTTTGGAATAGCTGAAATAGGTGAAGAAACCTTTGTTCTTTCAGTGGCTGGTATACCATACACTAGCTGTAAATACGTAGCGGTGTTTTTGGCCATGGCATACCGATCGTACTCGGGTCAAGGGTCATCACCGCAGACTGTGGCGATAACACTTGACCCGAGCGCGATCGATATGCCACATACTGCTGCGTAATCACAGCTAACACATGTCGTTCAGTAATCACAATCGCATGTAAAACATTAGTTAAACATCGCAGAGTGTACACTCTATTGTTTCAGCATATGAGATTTGGCTTTTCTATTACTTTTCATCAGTTGATGAAAAGAAGAAGCCAAAATTTTGTGACAGTATCGAAAAGAGGCACTGTATAATAAAGTCACCCCTTTTCCTTGGCCTAAAAAGGTCACCTTGTCGTTCATTTGAAGTCTCGTGTTGCATTATTGCATTATTTTCAGGATGTGAAAAGTTGGATTTACCTGGTAATCGAAGAGTTATTACAGAAACTGAGGGTACAGAAATTGAAGAAGATGAGTGTACAGGTAGCTGTCTGGAAACAAGCTTGAGAACCTCAGCTTATATATAATGTAGATTTAAACTTCCGAGGGTCAGTAACTGAATTTTGATAAATTTCTGTATTTTTGTTCTAAATTTATCTAAGCTTTGGTAGAACGCTATGATCGACTAAATGTTACTGGAAAATACGCTTTCAAATACGTGTAGTCTCCCTCATCAGATGCAAAGGTGGAATGAAGAATTAAAGCAGGAAGCGACAGAAAATTCAGAGTAAAAAATGTACACTCTGAATTTGAATTTTCTGAAATTTTCACTCTGAATTTTCTGTCGCTTTCTGCTTCACTTCTTCATTCCACCCTTGCATCTGATGAAGGATACTTCACGTCTTTGAAGGCTTATGCTCCATGAACGTTTAGTTGATCATAACCTACTACCAAATCTTAGATTATTTTGTATTGTAGATCAACACGTCTAGTCTTTTGTTCTCAATTTGTTACTGTTTTTTAGCTTTGCTTTTAGCGACGCAGAGCTTATCTAAAGGGTTAATGTGTGGCATCATCCTCAATTTTTTACATCCCAAGCTTTTTCTTCAAAACGGCCAGTACAATTCCTTTAATATTTGGAGTTCAGGTTCCCAGGGATTACCCTAATCATATATGTTCAAGTTATGATGAAATACGCAAATTTGTATTTTTGAGGCTAATTTTGCTATTTTTTGGCAAAAATCTTCTCCTTTACTGGTGGTTCGACGTCTTCAATATTTGGTAAACATGTCCCTAAGAGGGACAAAAATTTGTGCTAATTGGAGTGCGATGAAATGTTCAAATTTTTATTTTTCACGGCAATTTTTGTCATTATTGTCAAAAAATCTTAAAAACTCTTCTTCAAAACTACTTATTGAACAGCTTTGATATTTGGGACATAAGTCTCTGCGGATAGCTTTTTTCAGATTGTTCAAATTATGCAGAAATATGCAAATTTGTATTTTTGAGACATAAAAGACATTTCAGACATTTTTAAGACATAAGGAATTATCAGAATGTGATATATTTAAGTTATAATGAAATCTGCATATTTTTTATTTTGGGGCAATTTTTACTATTTTTGGTCAAAAAATTTGTATCTTAAAAATTACCCGTCTGATAGCTTTGATATTTGCTACACATGTTCTTTGGGATGATCTTAATTTGATATGTCCAAATCATGGTGAAATCCTCAATTGTGTATTTTTTGCAGCTATTTCCCCATTTTTGGTGAGGCCATCCTGAAGTGAGCTGTCAGAGATCCTATACATAACACTGCGAGCTCTTTCGACGTCTAAGTCGCTTGTTGTATTGCTATATTGGTGTTGAAATGGCTAGCATTTAGGTTGTTGCCATTGGTTTCAGACTGCAGTTTCCTTTTGCAAGTGAATTTCAGGAAGGACTGAAATTTCCAGGTTCAACAGCAAATGCTTATTGACACACAGAACAAACTTATGAAATGAAGTCAAAATTGGTTAATGTGTCTTTTTAGTTTCTGACAAGTAGAGTTTTGAAATGTCACTGATTTTTTTCAGGGTTATTTAAATATATAACAAACAAACGAACATTTAGTTCATGAAGGATTTTTGTTGGACAAGGAAATGGCATTACACCTCCAAGGACCCCCTTACCCACTTTCTGCCATGTTGAGTCTTACTAGACGTATACCATTTAGGACATAAATTTGTGTCCTAAACCCCAGCGTCGCTCACGTTGATTGGTAGGTCTTATGTCCCTATGTCCCATCTGCGTTCATTCATTGGCTGCCTTTATGTCCTCAAGTCTCATTAATATTTACTGTTCCGAATGCAACTCATTCATTGGCCGCCATATGTTCTTGTCCCTGCCTCACTTTCGAGTGTTCCTTGTCTCGTTCTGCCATGTGCTTGATTACTGTAATATACAAATGTATCTGCCAGTGTGCCTAATGAGGAATATCATAGACTGCGCGCTTAGCAAAGCAGTCCCAGACTCCAGGTGTTTCATTCATGACTTTCGAACAATGACTGACAGTAACCTTTGTGAAGCCGCTAATTATGATGGCTTCAAACACAACGTATCGCCATGACAATCTTATGTCAAATATAGTACCTCTTTACGATTGCTAAATGGTCATATAATCCACCCTCCCTGTCTTTGTTTGTCTCTGTGGTTACCGCAGCTCCTCTACCAAAAGCATAGTCAACATTCGCCAGAAATTAAAAAAAAGAATTCTTCCGTTGAAGATATCGTGTTCTTTTTCAAAGTCTCAAGTTTATTCGGGAAATGCGCGGCATCTGGCAGTGTTGTTTCTGATTGCCCGGAGTTTTGTCAAAGTAACTTCAAACAGGTGCACAACAGGCACATTAATTGCCCTCCACAGCTAATGTCTTGTAATATTCGCATCGCACGGATCACAAGCAGATTTACCTTGCTCATTTCGATGATATATGTACACCAACATTTGATCTGTAGACGATTACGAAAATAATCATCAACAGACGTGAATGTCCGAACAAGCTTTAGCTAATGAGCTAGTCTAATTAAATATACTGACTACGTTATACATGTACATGGATCATCTGGAATCAATGATGCAGTCCTTTATTGTCAATTCGGAATTACAGGGACATGAGCCGTAACTTTTGGATATATTGTCAGTATTTTAGCTCCCTAAATCTACTATAGTTTCTCATCCTAATACCTGTGCTATGCTAATTTAAAGTGTCCATTACCCTAAGACTGATTGTCAACACACCCAGTACATGTGTAATGACTATTGTTATTGTTGATAAATGAATTATAGTCCGACTTGAATACAGTATTCAACAATAACGCCTGATTATATACATTTAGACTGCATCGACAAGGTATGCATTTGATATTTATTTCATCATAGCCCAGGGATTAACACCAGAAACTGGAGTCAAAACGGAGAACAATACTGAGAAAAGCTAAATGGGACAGCTAATGGAGCTTTAATAAACAATCCGATGGCAAGCATTTTGTTGTACAAATGAATTTTTAGCTGAAGAGTGTAACTCCAAAGTTGTTCATTTGGTAAGAAGCAGCATATTTTTACTGACAGAAATATTTACATCTAATCAGACCATTATTGCTACATGTCACATGTCTACGTGTCAGAGGAATGCAGACAACTTTGATGCCGGAGCTTCCTGACAATGAGATTAAGTGCAGCGCAGGTGCAAAGACAAATTTGTCTTCACAAACGTTGCACCTACGCTCTAGCAGTCTGGTAATGATTGGCTAGGCTCGCAGATGCGTTACAGTAATGAGCACATGGCAGAACGAGACAAGGAACACTCGAAAGTGAGGCAGGGACAAGAACATATGGCGGCCAATGAATGAGTTGCATTCGGAACAGTAAATATTAATGAGACTTGAGGACATAAAGGCAGCCAATGAATGAACGCAGATGGGACATAGGGACATAAGACCTACCAATCAACGTGAGCGACGCTGGGGTTTAGGACACAAATTTATGTCCTAAATGGTATACGTCTACTGTGACACTTAGTGACAACTTGACATGTTGTATTTACTTTAGTGTGGACAACTATGTCCCATGTGCATCAGAGAAGCCTTGACTATCTTTTTTCAGTTTACAAATGTCTATACAAGAGGAAATGTCTTCAACTATCTTACAAAAATGGAGTAAACATTTCATACGAATACGTGTTTTACACACAAATTGTGAGCTTTTTCAAACAAATATTTTGTATGTTTTTACAAGTATGAACATATAACGTAATCCACAATATTTAAGTTCAACCTGTTTTGTCATTACTTTGTTAATATTTTTGAAAACGATCGACAGTGTTTTAGGGATTTTCTTTTGTTTATGTTTTGATAGGAAGGTGTTTATTTTCCCATTTTACACAAAATAATTGTATTTTACTCAAGGAAGTTTCGTTTATTTTTAGAATAAAAAAAATTACTGAATATCAGTGGTCCGTTATGTTATTTTAAGGCTTGGACACCCCCTGAACGCCAAAAATTAAAGGTGTTCAACAAGTGCATATCATGTGTTCAATCCTTTAACACACTCATCGTTGAATGGCGTCCATGCGTTCAAAAAGCGTTACAGCCCTTTGAACGCGTAAATGCGTTCATTTTTTGAACGCATTCCATGTGCAACGTGTGTGTTTAGATATGGAACACCATGGTGTTCAATGTAATGTCTGATGAACACATAGTGTTCAAAATCTGCACAAGTGTGTTGAAAAAATGAACGTTGGTTGAACATGTCGTATTAAATTTCTGAACGTCTAGACGCGTTCAAAAAGTGATACAAAAAGGCGTTTTATTGGTGTTCTATCCTTGAACACTTCACTTTACAGCGTAGTCTGTGAATTTTTCTACACATGGGAGACATGAGACACTTCACTGAGGAATCTACGAGGATACAAATCGTAATGAATTATGGGAAATCTACAGTACTGTGTGTCGGTCGGAACAAACACAACTTAGAGTAATTGCGTGGTTCAGTAAGACTTACCCTTCTAGTTTAAGCTTCCGTCGAACAAATATCGCGAATAGTCCCAGGAGAACACTTAGCAAGGCACCAATGATGGCAGACACTAAAATCCAAGTACGTACATTACTTTCATAGGTAGTAGCATTATTTTCCATAGGACTTATGGTTATGTCGTGGCTGTCAGTTAAATTTACATCTAGAGTAAATGTAGGAAAAACAAGATTATCATGAACTTATTTGAAAAAAAAATATAAGTTCTCAGTTTCTCTTGATAGGAAAATACCTTTAGCGATATATGATTCAATATTACGATTTTTGAAATTTCTACATATCTGGATATGGACGTAAAAATCAATGTTGTAAATCATTTACGTATTGAACCCTTTTGAGAAATCGTATGACAACTTTCATGAATTCTTCCAAGTGACATTTTAATTGATATCTAAAGTTATTTTCAATTCGGAACAGTTTTTACGTTAATGATAATCCATATCAAACCAACCACCTAACCACAGATACAGAGTATCAATGAACTTTTAAATAACGTTACTGTACCCTTAGTTGTTGTCATTGTTGTTTTGTCATCACAAAAGTCTCCATATCTTCCATCTTGACAAAGCAATCTATAGGGGTTTTCTATACATATCTTCACATTATCATATTTTCACTCATGGTCCCCGCACCTGGAAATATTTAAATAGAAACTGAGTCCGCCAAAATGCTAATGCTTTCTCCAATTTATGCTGTAGCCTAATTACACCATACTGTTTCGCTTCCGCTTAATTTAACAATCGTTTAACGATAAAGTGAATATATATCTTAGAGAAAATATTATGTATTTTTGACCAAAAAATCAGCAAAAGGGGGAGGTGATCCAATTTTTATGAAATATATATAAAAGATTTTGTTATAAAATCGTCAGAGAATCTTACCTAACAACGTCAGGACAGCGTCCATTGATGTGATTACAAGACGTAGTACAGTTACATTGAGGACACGTATCCTTGCATCCAACGCCATAGAAGCCCGGTTCACATTTATCAGTGCACGTTTTACCGGTCCAGCCAGCTTTACAGGATGTGCAGATGTCTCCTTTACACATCACACAATTTTCATGACATGTGTGATTACAATAATGGCCAGTATATCCTGTATCACACTTACACGTGCCCGTCACGTGATCACAACTACCACGTTCACAATTGCATTTCTCTGAACAATTATTACCATAAAAACCCGAATCACATTTTTTATCACATCTGTTGCCTTGCCAACCTGGTGAACACTCACAATCGCCATTTTCAACCGAACACGTGTGTCCATTGTAACAATGCAAGCATTTGTCCTCACAATATGAAAGGCCATTAGAATGAACAATTTGAGTATCGCAATCCGAGCACCCAGAGCCAATCCAACCTGATGAGCATTTACAACTGTCAAAATGATCTTTAACACAGTACGCTCCATTGAAACAAGAACAATGTTTATCACAATTTTCACCATAATAACCAGGACTGCAAAAACACCGTCCGTTATATGGATCGCATTGTTCGTTTCCCGAACAGTTGCACTGTAAACATGAACTTCCGTAGAAACCATCTCTACATGAACATGTTCCTGTTTTACTGTCGCACACACTGTTATCAGGACACAAACACTTCTTCTCACATATGTCCCCATAAAATCCTTCTACACAGGTACAAGTGCCGTCAGACAAGCATGCACCTCCGTTTTGACAATTACAGGAATATTGACAGCTGTTTCCAAAGTATTGTCCAGAACAATTGCAGGAACCGTCAACTCTATTACACGTCCCTCCATTTTCGCAGGAACAGTTGTTCTTGCAGAAAGGGCCAAATGTTCCACTCGGACATTCTGCAGAAGAAATACATAACTATTAAATGAACACTGAAAACAAGATCAGAGCTGAAATGATTGTAATGACTGATATACTACATTCATGGCAGTTACACTTTGTTAAATTCTAAACATCTATTGTAATGTAAACTGTCGAATTTCTCATGACACTATAAGCGAAAAGGCAAAATCATTAAATGCGATATGTCTGTTCGGCGGAAATTTTTAAATCCAACGTTTCACATCAGTTTTTCATCTTAGCGGAGGATCTCAGAAGTATGTCACCGTTGTGGTGCATACCTGAGATGATATATCATTCGTTTTTCGAGTTGACTCCATAAGGAATTTAATGTGTCACAAGGATATATATTGACAAGTGTTCCATAGCTTACGATGCGGCTTCTCGAATGCCATGGTGTTTTTTGGCTTTTAAACCTGATGTTGAAAGAGTCACAGTGACTGCACCAAGCTGTTGAATATAATACCGTCACTTTTTCAGTATACTTTAAATAAAAGCATTACATCGCCAGTGGAATCGGATACACACAACGTACCTATACAATTCTCCATCAGGTTTGTGGCATTGTTTTTAAAATAACCATCGCAACATCTATACACCCTAGAAAGAAAGTATAGATTCTTGAATTAATGAAATACAAATATGATAGATAGATAGATAGATAGATAGATAGATAGATAGATAGATAGATAGATAGATAGATAGATAGATAGATAGATAGATAGATAGATAGATAGATAGATAGATAGATAGATAGATAGATAGATAGAGATAGATAGATAGATTGATTGATTGATAGATAAATAGTATACACTGCAAGATCCGAGGTGCAAACTTTTTATAGACTACCCCTTCGCTACGTATTTAGGTGTTGCGAGTGTAGCGAATGCTAGGAAAACAAGTCTAATTACAGTGAAATATATCAATGCGCAGCCTATTTTAGATGGGACTATTTTCACATAGAGAGTCTGGTATGGAACAGCTCGGTCTTGCCATCGATTTACATATCGTGAATAATTATGCCTTTAAGAAGAGAAAGAAAGTTGAGAGTAGTAAAAGAGAGAGGGTCACCTGAACTTTGTTTAAAGGACCAGGGACCCCTACAAATAATTTAAAAACTATACTAGGGTACGTTGGTGATTGATGAAAGCTAAAACATGATAATTTTCAAGATATGTTGAGGTGATGCATGTAGATATTAAGTATGGAATAGAACGGTAAAGTTGTAAAAGAGCAGTCGCGTCGTTACTCGCCAGAGAGACACCCATCTTGTAGCGTAGTTAGAACGTGTAGCGAGGTGTAACCAAGTGTAGGAGTAAAATTTTTATGAAAATTGGAGAAGGGGTGTAGCGGACGTAACGAAGTGTAGCGAGGTGTAATAGGCTGTAAGATGGTCACTTTTTACTCGCCAGAGAGACACCCATCCTGTAGCGTAGTTAAGAACGTGTAGCGAGGTGTAACCAAGTGTAGGAGTAAAATTTTGTGAAAATTGGAGAAGGGGGTGTAGCGAACGTAACGAAGTGTAGCGAGGTGTTAGGGGCTGTAAGATGGTCACTTTTTACTCGCCAGAGAGACACCCATCTTGTAGCGTAGTTAAGAACGTGTAGCGAGGTGTAACCAAGTGTAGGAGTAAAATTTTGTGAAAATTGGAGAAGGGGGTGTAGCGGACGTAACGAAGTGTAGCGAGGTGTAATAGGCTGTAAGATGGTCACTTTTTACTCGCCAGAGAGACACCCATCTTGTAGCGTAGTTAAGAACGTGTAGCGAGGTGTAACCAAGTGTAGGAGTAAAATTTTTATGAAAATTGGAGAAGGGGGTGTAGCGGACGTAACGAAGTGTAGCGAGGTGTAATAGGCTGTAAGATGGTCACTTTTTTACTCGCCAGAGAGACACCCATCTTGTAGCGTAGTTAAGAACGTGTAGCGAGGTGTAACCAGGTGTAGGAGTAAAATTTTTATGAAAATTGGAGAAGGGGGTGTAGCGGACGTAACGAAGTGTAGCGAGGTATAGGGCTGTAAGATGGTCACTTTTTACTCGCCAGAGAGACACCCATCTTGTAGCGTAGTTAAGAACGTGTAGCGAGGTGTACCAAGTGTAGGAGTAAAATTTTGTGAAAATTGGAGAAGGGGGTGTAGCGGACGTAACGAAGTGTAGCGAGGTGTAATAGGCTGTAAGATGGTCACTTTTACTCGCCAGAGAGACACCCATCTTGTAGCGTAGTTAAGAACGTGTAGCGAGGTGTAACCAAGTGTAGGAGTAAATTTTTTTGAAAATTGGAGAAGGGGGTGTAGCGGACGTAACGAAGTGTAGCGAGGTGTAATAGGCTGTAAGATGGTCACTTTTTACTCGCCAGAGAGACACCCATCCTGTAGCGTAGTTAAGAACGTGTAGCGAGGTGTAACCAAGTGTAGGAGTAAAATTTTGTGAAAATTGGAGAAGGGGGTGTAGCGGACGTAACGAAGTGTAGCGAGGTGTTAGGGGCTGTAAGATGGTCACTTTTTACTCGCCAGAGAGACACCCATCTTGTAGCGTAGTTAAGAACGTGTAGCGAGGTGTAACCAAGTGTAGGAGTAAAATTTTGTGAAAATTGGAGAAGGGGGTGTAGCGGACGTAACGAAGTGTAGCGAGGTGTTAGGGGCTGTAAGATGGTCACTTTTTACTCGCCAGAGAGACACCAATCTTGTAGCGTAGTTAAGAACGTGTAGCGAGGTGTAACCAAGTCTAGGAGTAAAATTTTGTGAAAATTGGAGAAGGGAGTGTAGCGAACGTAACGAAGTGTAGCGAGGTGTAAGGGGCTGTAAGATGGTCACTTTATTGAGGGAGAGGGGGTTTAAGAATGTAGCTGCGTTTTCATGATGTTAATTCAAGTAATACAACAAAAAGTTACAGAGTGTTGTTAAAAATGTTTACAAAATTACTCGAACATATTTAATTTGAAAAATTGTCACTTGTATAGTGCCCTGTAGCCTCTATAGAGAACCTTTCAGATTATTCAAATAACAGAAAATTCCCAAAACGTCATTCTTTCTTCTTCGACCTAAACCCTCGATCTTAGGTAAATTCTGTAACCTTCGTACGGAGCTATTTAACCTCTCGAAGGCATGGCACTGTGAAGCTCACCGAGCACTCGCACATGCGTAATTATTAACAAAAACACTTCATATAGTACGCAAATACAAACACAGCAACTAACTTATACATCGGTAAATTGTGAAATAGATAGCCTTCCGACTGTAAGTGCATAAATTGGTTCTTAAGTATCGATGCCCTTACATTATCAGGAAGAGCATTTTCAATAAGGCATATTTTTGTCAGAAAACACTGATAGTTTCATCAAAATTTGTGACATAGAGCAGCTTTTGTATTATTGCTCTGTGACAGTGATTAACTTGAAGAGGATAAAATCATCAAAGTAAACCGCGTATTTAAAGAAATGGCGTCTTTATCAAGAACAACAAGTGGAACTGAATTAAAGCGCAGTGGTCGTCGCACTGCGCATGCTCCTGAGGGGTCCCCCCCCTTGTTGACAACATATCCGAGAATGCCGCATGAGGTTACGGGTTGATTATTATGTTTGCGATATTGTCGATAATATGGCGGCTGATTTGTCACAAGCATACCACCTTTCCAAATCTAACACGCAATAAAAGGTCAATTAATCTGAGTTAAATATCTTCTGATATTGAACAGTAATTACACGCTGGATTGAGATCACATTTGATCATGATTTCCTTGAATCAGTTGAACGGGCCTCGCTCGAGCCATGGAGCTGAGTGTATGTCAACGCGGTGACCTTCTCCATTATCGAAGCAACAACACCTCCCTTGTGCTGCTCTGGCTTGCCGATCATGGTCTTGAGTGTAATATTTGTGTTTAGGCATTGTGCTTGTTCCTGGTCTTCATATATATACAATGTTGATCATTTTAGTGATGCATTTTTACTGTGCTGTACATAGCATTGTGTACAACCAGCGTGACCGCGTGATCAAACCCATTTGTTCACTGTGACTGCGTGCAGTAAACTCGGCGACATAATGTGCAGAGTGTCTCAATGTTCGTAGCCTTACATGAGTTCATAGATAGAAATACACCACTGAAGTTCGTTTCCGATCTCAATATTTTACTATTGCATGATGTTGAGTCTTACAAAGGCGTTAACAAAGTGAGGGACCGCCCCCATCTCACTCCAATTGAAGTTGGCAAGACTTCTGTTTACAAACATTTATGTTTATCAACAAAAAAATCGCGCACGGGCAGCGCGACGACCACTGCGCTTTAAATTTCCTAAATACCACTCATACGTCATGAATCGGCTCTTCAATATATTTCATTTGCAATTTACTCAAACAATGACGATGAGAATGCAACATCGACGATGGACAGAGAGACAGACACTGAACAAATTAGGAAAATACATGTACAGCTGTTTTGCAGTAAAACAACGAAAACATCAAGAAGCCTCAGATCAGAGTGCCATGCACCAAAAGATGAAACTTCTCTATAAAATCATAAACATTGCGGAAGGTGGTACACGGATCGGTATTAGCTGTTCAGTGTTTCCTTACCTGCTCAGTGTCTGTTTTCTCTGAAACAACAGCACTCAATAGCTTGAAATTTAATTTTCAAGTGTACATGCAGGTTGGTCTATGACAGTTTTTCTGAGATATTAATGTTATAGCTCAAGAATATGAAATTGAGTTCGAACAAGAAAAGAATTAATAAAAAAGCCAAAACTACCCGACCAAGATTTGTTTACATTTTCCCAAAATATAGCCTTACTGGGTGGCAAACCTAAGTTGTTTAAGGAAAAGCCAAGTTGATCAATTGGTATACAAATAAACATAGGGAGTGATCGCTCTATGACTTTAAATTTTTGTCATTTATTTTTATGTTGTTGTTGTGCTAGTTTGCTGAACCAAGTTGATGACATAACTAATAGGCAATGGTTCTACTCCGGAATAAAAAGGACGCGATGTGTTCTACAGACTCAGTACGCCCAAATAATCACGGATGCCGGTACAAACAAGCCCACATGTGTACTAACGCGTATGGAAATACACGCACGTCTATGCGCGTTTGCGCACATGGCTTTGTTTGTACCGTGGTCGATTCGAATTCCGGTTTGGCCTATTGTACAACATAATCCTAATAGTAATAAAAAATTCTAAAATAAGAAAGTATTTTCGTCGTATGAGCAAACTGTCGTTGCAAACAGCATTTTCATCTTTTTGTGTCCAAAAAATTTAGTTTGATCCTGAAAGGGGCTGAAAACATACTCAATTCCGTACAACTTGAAATTATAAAGGTGGGTTGATCATGTCAAATGAGGGAATGGAAGGGATAGGAACAGGAATACCCGTGGTGTGCCGAATATGACTCCGTTCTACGACTAGGGCGATGTTCGGCCTCTGAAATAACCATTCCATAGACAGATTGAAATATATGTGAGATGACAACTTTCACACCTCGGGTAGCATTCATTGATTAACCGATCGACCGGTAAGTTATAGGGTTGACCAGCTTCTTTGATAATGAGTCATGCTGTCGAGCGTCTGCAATGTCGCATTTGTCGTAGAAAAGGCGATACAATCTATACAAATAGAAAAAAGAAATTAGGCTAATCATCAATTTTCAAACGTTTCTTCACGTTGATGAAGCGCGCTTTGGCCCTTTTCGAAATGAACAAGTTTTCAACGCCGGTGAAACTATGAGAAATTGGTAAAAACTCTTGTGAAGATGGTACTTTGCGGACAGTCAGTATTTTCATATACAAATGTCATTGTAAATGATAGTTATCTTAGAAAAGTGTCTATTTTCATTGATGTTAGGTAACTTGTGTGATGCCGATCACCTTTCAAAACTGCAGGTGGGAATTGGCGACTGCAACCTTATTTCCAATTTGCCATTTTCCGACTTCCTATTTGAGTTTAGGAGTGGTCTATGCTAAGAAGAGGCGGAGCACGAGACGAGTTATCATGACAACTAGATTGATGTCTAAGCATTCCCGCGAATATTACGATTAGCTAATCACAATTTCATGAATGTTTCATCGTTACATTCCTGGCACTTCGCCACCTAATTATGAATCAGCCTATTCCCGACAGTGTACATATTTGGAAGTATATCCGATATAAATGAAAGGATTGACATGATTTAATTGTTCATTTTCGCCACCGGTATGCTCATGCAACTTCTCCGGTGCAAAATTAATATATGAAGTTGATCAACGGACCGCGCTCTATCATTTCGTTAAAATACTAGCGCTCCTTTCGTACCTTATTACTGTGATGAGGGAACTAATAAATTGTACATATTTTAGAAATATATTTTTTACTATAACCCAAATGGGATTCGAACCCCCACACACTCACGGCAACATCGCCTAGCTGCTAGGCCTCACACAAAACCAGTCGGCTACCGTTTCCAAGAACATTAATTTAAATAATTTTATTCAGCCACAGGAAGTTTTTCCTATATCTTGAAATGCCATGACGGTCAAGATATTTAACATCGGGACTGTAAAGATGTTCACCTTGACTGAGTTCCTGCTGCTCCTCCCGGTTTACGTTGAACCGTTGGCTGTCGAAATTGAGATGCCAACACTCCGCTGTTATCATCTGCTGAGCCGTAATATCCACTAAAAATCAAATCTGCGAAAGTTGAAACATTAATTGACTTGCGGGAGGTCAGACTTGTAGTCAAAACGAATGACACCACACTAGATCCAAGCACACCTGATAGCCACCACACTGGTTGATAATATTAGTGATATATGTCAACGTCACTGTTTGGTTCATTGTTTTGATTGATTTCGAGGTGTCCATTATTTACGTTCCGGAGGGAATTCCCAGTAGACCACGCCTAAACTCTAATAGAAATTAGGATATGGTTGACTTTTGGAAAGTAAGAAAATAATCAGGTGTTAGCTAAGCAGCATTTTGAAAAAGATATGATTTTCAAATATTGAATGAAGTTTTCCAAGCAAAATTCTGATTTGCCGCAATGTACCATCCTCACCAGTCCTTTTCCCTATTTCTCACACTTTAACTTGTGGCAAAATTTAATATATTTAGAAAAAGGCTGAAATGCTCTTCATCTGCTCGCCTAAAATATTTTAAATTAAATTTTGATAATAGCTACATTAGAAAATGAACTCACTGCAAAGTTCCACGGATTCGATACTCGGCGCGCTTGCCCTTTTTCTTTCTTTCGTTTAACACGATACACAGTAAACCGGCCGTTACAATTTCCATTTGCACTTTTAAATGGTTTTCAAACCTATACACTCAGAGTCTAGTCTTGCGTTTAGCCGAGCGTTGTCAGTGGGTTAGAAAAACGAAGTATGGTCTCCGTTCTTTCGAGTTGACAAGCAACCTTGCTATTTTAGTTGTACAATAAAACGGCTTTTGTTCCGTTTTTTCATGTAAGATTTACACCTTCAGATACGCATCGTGTGTAAGGGATAAGGCGAATATAATATTTCGTTTCTTGCGTTATTCAAGTTGGAGGATATGGCCCCAATGTTTTCGCCCATAAAAGCGTCAATGTTTCTGTAACGTTGGCTCAAGCAACGAGTTTTCATTCATCTGTTCAACTGTCAGGACTCAATGGGTTTATTTATAGAATGAAATGCGTCTATTTCCTTTGAAATTCATGGAACCTCACTTGAGATTATTCTTGTTACAGAAGAGGAATAGGAGAAAGATGGACTAATGCAACTTTTAATTTCCTACTGTACTTATTTATTGTTGTACTGTTACAGTATGGGAAATAAACGACGTACTGTGATACAAACTTGAGAAGAGAGCTGGGAGGGTTATATTGGT
This sequence comes from Ptychodera flava, assembly GCF_041260155.1. Classification (NCBI taxonomy): domain Eukaryota; kingdom Metazoa; phylum Hemichordata; class Enteropneusta; family Ptychoderidae; genus Ptychodera; species Ptychodera flava. The sequence continues at coordinate 19,727,849 of NW_027248278.1, forward strand.
AGTACATGTTACGGTGTCTTCTCGCTTCCTTCTTTCACGTCAATGGGCTATCTATGGATTTACTTATTAATTATTTTGTCGCTGTTCAGACATTTAAAATAATGAATGGTTTTTCACCTGATTATTTACAGTTTCCGCGTTTTTAGATGTATCATTTCAATACTCGAAGTTCTGGCAACGCTGATTTGTACATTCCATCTTTTCAGACAGCAGCTAGATATGTAGTTTGTACTTCTACAATTGGATATAGTATTCCTTCGTCTATGTAGGAATACCGAAAGTTTGCCACAGTTCAAAGCGCAGTACGTAGTTTTGTAAATGATAAGTTTAAGAAAAAGGCTTCGATTAGATTTCATTTGTTATTGTTAACTTTTGTATTTTATATTAAATAAAGTCAAATTTTGTATTTTCCTTATTTTTGCACTCGGAAGTCTCTGATGTAAATTATGATTTCAAATGGCAGAAAATGTAAAATATGTAAACTATTTACAACCTTGATACACATAAACATCGATCTCGTCATCCCTGAGAGAGAGAGAGAGAGAGAGAGAGAGAGAGAGAGAGAGAGAGAGAGAGAGAGAGAGAGAGAGAGAGAGAGAGAGAGAGAGAGAGAGAGAGAATTGAAAAGCCTATGGAATGTACTTGTTGGAGACCAAACCTGCTAAAATCACCTTCAGCTTTGCTATTTCAATACCAAATACAGTTTTAAATTACCATAGAAAATGCTTACTAAATAACCACATTGTATACTCTATGTTCCTGAAGGTATAAAATAAGAACAAGTTTTTTCACAGTATTTATTAATTTTGTTCACGTCATCACAATCTGAATATATAATGGTACTGAACTCAATGGAACTTTCATGCCAAATTTCAACCAGCATCGGAAGTGATTGTTGTAGGGATATTTTTACCAAGATCGACAAAGAAAAATAATAAAAATATCAGAATTGTTTATCTCATTCTAACATGCAATGTATGTATGACAACATTTGTAGGGATTTACAAACCTAATTTCCAATCAATACAAGGAACTATTTCTGTATTTTTTCCCGTCAAAAATTCCGAAAAAACTTCACAAAAACACAAAATTGAAGATATTTCTCTGAAGCTAGAGCCTCTTATGTTATATAGAGAACTTTTTGTGACATATGTGTTGATGAAGGAGGACATCTTTGACAACCATGCCAGGCTAGCCTGACCAAAAATGGCAAAAATAGCTGCAAAAATACTTGATTACATATGTCATCATAATTTTGACATATTAAAATAATCGCAATCATACCAATCCAAGATCATCCATGGGAATATGTCTACTGAATATCAAAGTTATCAGACGAGTACTTTTTGAGAAACAATTATTTAAACCAAAAAGACAAAAATTTTCCCCAAAATACAAAATTGTGGATATCATCAGACTTTCAATACATCACATTTCGATTAAGCTTATGAACCATTATACCAAATATCAAAGCTATCATATGAGTAGTTTTTTGACCAAAAATTTTGAGAAAATGCCCAAATATTACCAACAAGAGAATTTCACTACAATTTGGATAAACTTGACTATAGTCATCCAATGGAACATGGATACCAACTTTCAAAGCAATCGGACAAGCCGTCTCAGGGAAATTTTTTTGACTAAACCTGAAAAAAAGCAAGTCATTGACAATGACATAGTCCCCACTTGTAATAGGAGTATTAGTCTTGATGGGGCAGGGAAATGTGGTCATAAGAAGTATCACTGGAGTGTATATGTTGAGATCTATGGGCACATAGGTCTATGTCGTTGTTCCCAATTTGAAACACATGAGGCATGTCTAAGTTGTGGTTCTAAATCGGGAAAAAAGATCAGACCTCTAGCTGTATTGGCCAGCCAAGAATGGCATATGTGCATAATAAATGAGGTACAAGATGTGACATCTGAAGGTATAACATCCTATCAAAATTGGAGGGTATAGAACTTGTATATATATATATATATATATATATATATATATATATATATATATATATATATATATATATATATATATATATATATATATATATATATAAATATAAATATGTAATCAAGGTCAAAGGTCATCGAGGTCACGTGACATTTTAAAAAAAAATTGTATTGCTATTAATCCCTACATACCAAAATCAGACCCCTAGCTCTATTCGCTTGCCCAGAATTAGATATGTGCATAATTAATGAGGTACAGTATGTGCCGTCATAAGGTCTCCCATCATACCAAATATGAAGGGTGTACCACGTGTGGTTACTGAGTTATGGACAAATATGTATATTTCAGGTCAAAGGTCATTGAGGTCACATGACATTTTGTCAAAAAAATTGTATTGCTAAGTTATCCCTTTATACCAAAAATCAGACATCCAGCTCTATTGGCTCGCTCAAAATTAGATATGCACATAATTAATGAGGTACAATAGGTGGCGTCATAAGGTGTCCCATCACACCATATATGAAGGGTGTAGCACTTGTGGTTACTACGTTATGGACAAATATGTATATTTCAGGTCAAAGGTCACTGAGGTCACGTGACATTTTGTCAAAATATCCGAGATAACTGCGTGAACGGATGGACGAACAGATGGAGGAACGGACTGACATGACCCAATCTATAAGCCCCCTTGACTTCATCCAGGGGGACTAAAAACTGTGTCACTCCATCCTTTTTGCAATATGAATACGATGAGAAATGGAGTTTTAAACAAAAAGTCCTCTAACACGGCCAAATTTGATCGCATTGTGAAACAAATCGACGTGCATCTGTATGGGGTAGGGTACTGTCCTTGTGCAAAGTTTGAAAGAAATTGACCAGGGCATGTCTGAGATATCTGCGTTAACAGACGGACGCACAGACATACGCACTGACAGACTGACGGACAGACATGACCCAATCTAAAAGTCCCCGGACTTCGTCCGTGGGACTAATAACCCCAAAAATGCAAACATACATATTTCACCTCAATTTGTACACTCCTTACTCTGTAACTTACTTAGTATACCTAAAGGAACCTGCGTACACCACGTTTCAACCCAATATGACCTAAGGTTACAGAGTTTTAGCAAGCTGCCGCATTTTTCCTTTATTCCCCTAATTTGCATATTTTTGGCACTGACATTTGAACATATTCTCAACTACACCCCTGGGTGCACCTGTACTTGAAATGCTAAGATGGTAGGTGCTGCGGTTTAGGAGTTTCTAATCTTAATTGACATACATACACACACACACGCACACACACACGCACGCACCCAAACACACATACAGACATACATACATACTTACATACACAGATATGCAAATGAACTGATTCATCTTATAAGATAGCCTCTCACTGATTTTGTACATATACCAAATGTGAGGTAAAAATGTTTCTGTTTCCTGAAAACCATGGCTTTCTGAAAATCTTAGAGAAATTGCAATAAATTTGCCTGTTTCCATTGAAAAATTCAACAAGTGAAATTCCACACTGAAAGATCTACATCTGTACATCATTTTTTAGGAACTGTGCTGTGACGTGTTATCAAATTTGATGCAGTATTTCTTAACGTATTACGCTTATAAGTAAATTTCATTAAATATGCAAATTAGACCTTAATTATCATGATACTGATAAATGTCTTTGCACACTATTACAGGACTAGATTTTGTAAACTTTGCAGAATTTCTATACACATCTTAATTATGAAAATTCATCAAATATGCAAATTAGCAATTAATTGACTTAACACTGCTAAATGCCATTGCACACTATGGTGGTCCTGGGAGATCAACATCTGTACCACATTAGTCAAATTTGATGCAGGATTCCTTACATTACACTTATCATAATATTCATTAAATATGCAAATTTGCAATAAATTGACAAAATACTGATGTAAATCTTTGTCTGTTATCAGAGTTGTGTGACCAACACCAGTACTAAATTTCATCACCATCTTTCTAGAAACCTAGCTTTTTCAAAATTCACTAATCATGCAATTTAGTACTAATTATTCACGCCACGCCAAAAACAATGGTTTTGCATATGTATTTCATAGTTTTATGTCCTTGTACCAAGTATGAAAAGAATTGGCTCAGGCATGTCTGAGATACCTGCATGCACAAATGCACAGACTCATGCAACCGTAAGTCCCTCACTGAACTTACCTCCGTGGGGACTAAATGTGTGTACACAATGCAACAAGACCTCTAATATGTGATATTTCTTTGAAAAAATATCATATAGAAATGTATTTTTACTGTACATAGAAAGATAACTGATATTTTTTTTGGAGAATATACATTTTCATGACACGTAAACGTTTACTTAAATTTTTCTTGAAAACATTAATGCTTTCTATGATAAAATATGCATAATATCTCTGACACATTGAAATTGGTGGGATTCAAGATTGATCAACTTGCCATTTGGCACAGTGTATGAATGTGATATTCAAGATGGCTTACATCTATTTGAATAATACATGACAATACATTTTAAAAAACACTAGAGAAATTAACACATACCCGGTAGATCATCCTACGATATGACAGAGACAGAAATACATGTTATGCTGTATAAAAGCTTGTTAGGAGGTTTTATTTACCATTAAAATATCTGTATTACATTGTAAAAGAGTGATACACAATCAACCAAGTGTTCTTACATATGCAGGCCTTGGAAAAACTAACATATATTTTCCTTAATTACAAAGGTTACAAATGCAATGTAATTTGAACTACTGGAGGAATCAATTAAATCTTACATACATGAGGAAGTTTCAAGTATACATGTACATCAGTGTACAGCTGATACAATGTCAATCCTGCCAATTGGGGATGAGATCATTATCCCATGTAAATCAGCATGCAGTATTGTGATAAAAGTCTTTACTGTGTAACAAGAGAATTTCACAATACACAGCTTTAATACTTGGCTGCATATTTTTACAGGCATACCAATGGGAACATAAAGCCTAAGACTGACCATTGTACATAATCTGAAATATTCTGAGGAAAATGATGCATCATACCTATAGCTGCATAAAACAGGTTCACAAAGTTTTCTATTCTCAAATATGTTGCTTTTAACCAACTGAACTGGGGTCCACTAGACCTATTCAAAGTATTGGTTGTTATGTTGTAAAGTTGGTTGTAAAGTGACCTAGTGACTGACAGAGCCATGCTGTGGAGTCCAGAGAATAACTATGTGTGACAAATTTGTTGGTATAGTACCTGTCGGTTTCAGTGAGTGTTTTTCCAAGGATTTGGAAAGGTGGGACACTGTGATCTATGATGGTTAAATGGGGGGGGGGGGGGGGGGGGGGGGGGGGGGGGGGGGGGGGGGGGGGGGGGGGGGGGGGGGGGGGGGGGGGGGGGGGGGGGGGGGGGGGGGGGGGGGGGGGGGGGGGGGGGGGGGGGGGGGGGGGGGGGGGGGGGGGGTGTCACTGAGTGAGTGAAGCACAGCAAAGTCACTGAGGAAGAAATGTAGTGGAGGGCTTTTTCCAATTGACAATTGATGTCATGAATACATTCATTTCTAAACAACATGGAAACTGTCTTTTAATGGTTTGTGACATATTGGTAGCATTAAAAGTTCTCATTTGTAAGCAAGTGAATGGCAGCGGATAGAGCTCAACTAGTACTGTGTTATGTAGAGTGTAGAGACTATTTCTGACACTTATTGATGAAGAGGGTGGAAATCTTTGCTAGCTCATTTCAGGACAGCTGTAAAAATTCACAATGTCACATTAAGATCATCCCTAAGAACATGTCTGCCAAATATCAAAGCTATCAGATGAGTAACTTTTGAAACACAAATATTTTGAACAAAAATGGCAAAAATTGACCAAAAATACGAAAATTGAAGATTTCATCAAATTTCAATATATCACACTAAGACAACCCCTAGGAACCTGTATACCTAATATCAAAGGCATCAGACAAGTACTTTTTGAGAAACACATTTTTTGACCAAAAATGGCAAAAATAGCACCAAAAACAAAATTGCAGATTTCGTCATATATTCAATATATCATATTAAGTTTATCTGTAGGAACCTGTATACCAAATATCAAAGCTGTCAGATGAGCGGTTTGATGAAATAAAGTTTTGACCAAAAATGACAAAAAAATTCCTTAAAAATACAGATTTGCACATATCATCACAATTTGAACAAATCTAAGTTGGGCTATCCCTTGGGATCTGTATATTAAATAATAAAGCTGTCTGACCAGCGGTTATGAAGAAGAAGATTTTTTACCAAAAACGCCTTTTTTGGCACTAATTTGGATATTTTCAACAAGATCAAAAATTGAAAAAATGGTTTCTCAAAATCATATAAATCATCTACACAACAAATATCAAATCAGTAAGTATGGCGGTTCTCAAGATATTTGAGAGGACGGACGCCTCACAATTAGACATACATACATAAAGACAGACGCCGGACGGATACCCATCCCAATAGCTTCTATAGACTATAGTAGCTAAAAATAAGCTCATTCACACTAACTGCAGAGCTAAAATAGAATTTAATCATTTGATTCCATGTCTGTTCTTTTTAAAGTTATATTCCTTGAATACAAGTAACAAGTACTGATAACATATATACTTGTAAATATCTATTTTTCATAAGCTTGTCAGACTGCTAAAGGTGTGCTTGTGATTTTCTGATAACATGAATTTTTACTTATTGCAAGCAATAGTTTTGATCTCCAAAGCAAGTTTCAGATGTAGTTTTTGAGCTTTTGCTCTTGATAATGGAATGGGACTTCATGTACTGTATTCACGAGTTAGTCCAATTTGCAATAATCTGCAACATAAATCTCTGTACCCTGTCCACAAGTTGACATTGCCTGAAATCCATATCGCACAAGCTTGAAGATATATCTCCTTGGAAGCCATCATTGTTTACAGCCTGGGGGGGGGGGATCAGAGGAATGTGAAGGGGGTCACTCAAAATATTGATAAGGGGGGGGGGGGTTACTCAAAATGTTGAGAGAAAGAAGGTGCAAAATGTATTGAAACATGTACCTCTCAGATTGCACCACTTCACACATCAATTTCTACAAATTTTTACTCAGTAAAATTACACATTGAAAACACCCCTGAGATTACGCCAAACTGCACCAATGCACACATCAATTTCTACAAATTTTTCCATGCAAGGGAGAGGAGCAAGCCCATCGGACACTTTCCCCATCAGCCTTCCGCATGTTCTTCAATCAGTACTTTCAAAGTCTACCCTATCAGATATCCCAGTGAGGACCCTGTTATGATACCCATCCATATTAAACAATACTGTATGTAGTTGTATACTGGTTATAGTGTGACCTTTGACATCTATGTTTTGTTGTGACTTTGAATTTCATTTTGTTGGTTTCACCTTTTTCAACCGTCATGAGATAACCAATGATTATCTAGCAGGGTACACTAGGATTTGAATGGTCTTTCCTATTGCTGTATTTATGTAAATTATAGAAATACATGTATTGAAATTAAGTTTTCAAAAGTGAGTGGGGGGGGGGGGGGGGGGTCAGTCAAAATTTCCATGTAAGAGAAGGGGTTACTCAAATTCATCATGGTTTGGGGGGGCGGGTACTTGAAATTTTAGAGTTTCCGACAAAATTCCTCCAACATCCCCCCCCCCCCCCCAGGCTGTAAATAATGACAGCTCCCAATGAAATTTGGGCTGCAGTGTAGCTGTATCTTTTGATGAATTTTTCACAATTTTTTTAATATCAACTCTAGTTTCTTGTTCTTCTTCTGAAAGCTTAATGGGAAACAAAGTACCTATATATATCATACATGTGCACATTGCAATGTTATTGACCAGTATATGTAAATCTGGGTCCTGATTGACATGTACACCTCTGGAGCAGAAAAAGTGATAATGGAATGTTTATAAACAATCATCACAAGTGACAATTACCTACAGGTTTGTTATTATACTACTGAGATCACCATGATACTGAGGGGAGGCATGAAATAATAATTGTGTTTTCTCAGTGCTCTGAAAGTTAATTTTTCCTCTCTTTGAGCTGGACTACCTTAAACAGTTCAGTGTACAAGCTGCAATATGATGATGCTTAGTATTGCGGGTTATATCTGTTAAGTTGCCCACTGTTTGTCTGTGGTAGGTGTAGTGGCCTTTAGGAGTTTTTGATCCTAACATACATGTACATACAATCTGTGTGCTGAGCAGTGTAAGGGTTCACGTCTGTCCACCATACTGACTAATAGGAAATCCTCTACCAAATGGAGGTGCAATCCCACTGTCTTCATCTTGAGAAAACTGTCCCTGGTAGCTGGTTTCTTTCTTTGCGTGGTAAAATGCTGCCTTAAAGTCGGTTTTGGATTTATCTTGCTTCCTCTTCTGCATGGATATACACACCTGTTCCCTAACATAGTAATAATAATAAACTCATGGAAGACAATCATGGACCAATCATGGAACATAAAACATATAATTTCTCTTCACAAAAAGTTAGTTATTTGTGTGTTAAATATCAAAGAATTCTTGTGTAAAAAAAACAAATAAATTTATTTTTCTCTCCGCTATATACATATTTCTCTAACGTAGACATCTCAACCACACCGTTTTCTTCTTGCTCAACCAATGTCCTGCTCAGTTTAAGAATGAGAATTGCTGTAACATGTATGCTGTGTATAGTATCTGGATGGATTAGTGTTAAGCTGATGCACCTACATAGTTGCTGCTGGCAATGTCAATTAAAATACAGAAATGTATCAGTGAACCTGTGTTTCTAATTAGTATTCTTGTAATCGTAAACATGCTAGCTATATAAAGACAATTAAAATACAGAAATGTATCAGTGAACCTGTGTTTCTAATTAGTATTCTTGTAATCGTAAACATGCTAGCTATATAAAGACAACTAATATAAAACACTTTGTGCAAGTTACAAGATACCAGTTCCAGCACATCTTTGCAACAACCACTTGTGTATATATACTTGGGAGTAAGGACTGAAAAGGAAAAAACTTACCTGTTGTTTGATCATTTCCATTCATCTTTCATTGTAAATGTCATGGCAAAGTCCTATTCAAAGCCCTCCACTTTGTTCTTTACTGCTCTTTGTCAAGGCAATGGTATTTCTCATCCTTGACATTGCAGCATTCACTGCTGATCCTGAATTGTAAACAGATAGACTCATGATTACTAACTCTTTAAATGACAATGATAACCTGAATGATTAAAATACATTTGATGATGGGATGTTAATGAATTTCAAACACTCATAATGTCCTTAACCCTAATGATGATAAGCATTACACACATGTAAACATTCTAATAAGATGACCCAGGTCTATCCACAATACAATTACTCAGCATCGCAGGTGACCCCGGTCAACCATCAACAAATACATGTACACGCTATGGAGATGATCCTGGGCAATCCAGAATACAAATACAGGTACACATTATTGAAGATGACCCAGGCCTATCCTGAATACAATTACAAATAAAGGTACAGTGTTTTTATTGAAGATGACCCAGGCCTTTCCTGAATACAATACAATAAAATACAGGTAAACATTAATTGTTGAAGATGACCCAGGCCTATCCTGAATACAATACAATAAAATACAGGTAAACATTAATTGTTGAAGATGACCCAGGCCTATCATGAATACAAATACAGATACACATTATTGAAGATGATACAGGCCTATCCTGAATACAATACAGGTACAGATTGTTTGTATTGATGATAGACATTGGTCATCTCCCATTATGTATTCTACATAGGCCTGAGTCAGCTTACATGTACATACTGTGTGCATGATGCGTATTGTGGATTGGCCTAGGTCATCTTCCGTTGCATATATTATGTGTATTTTGGATATGTCTGTGCCATCTTCCATACCATGTGAATGCATTTGGATTGAGGATAGCCCTGGGACATATTCCATATCGTGTGCATGTAGGCCTGGGTCATCTTCCATACCGTGTACATGTATTTGTGGATAGGCAGCGGTCACCTTCTGTCATGATGTGTACCAGTACTGAGTAACACTGTATTGTGGATAGCATAGGTCATAATATTTGCATGAAGATATTGCCCAGGATATTGTCCAGTTGAATGTTTACCATGCTGAACAACAAGCAGCACACTGCGACATGCTAAGTCGTGTTCGATTACAAGTAAGCAAAAACGATAATTGCACAGGTTGTCCGCAGAGTTGCAGGGTAGGACTAGTTACAAAAAATGAAAGTGTACCAGGAATAGTTTGCTGAATTTCCATGGCTAGTGTTTGAATAAGAGACGAATCAGTTTTTTTTTTCTGTAAGACATCAAGTGGCCATTATAGGAAAAAAATTGTGAGACTGGAACGAGAGTGACGCTTTCTCACAATTGGTGAGAATCTCTTAATTGCCATTCTCACTGCTATCGGTGAGAGTAGTTTAATTCTCACCATTGAGCACTGAGAAATGCACTTCTTGATGAGATAATAGATTCTCACCGATGGGAATGGAAATTCTCTCTAAGCACTGTGAGAATGGTAATTTTTACAGTGAGAATCAACCAGACTAATCATTCACTGGTGAGAATCAACCAGACTCATTGTTCACTTGCGAGAATTAACCACATTGTTTCACACCAGTGAACAAGTCTGATTCTCACCAATGAATGGTGAGTCTGGTTCATTCTCAGCTTAAAAATTACCATTCTCACAGTGCTTAGTGAGAATTTCCATTCTAACTGGTGAGAATCTATTATCTCACCAAAGAGTACATTTCTCACTACTCATCGGTGAGAACTTTTGAATTCTCACTGGTAGCTGTGAGAATTGACAAGAGATTCTCACAAATTGCAGGAAAGCGTCACTTTCTCTCTCCACAGTCTCGCAATTTATTCCTATACACCCAGTTTGATTTTGAAATTAAAGCATTCATTGTTTGGACTACCAATAGAAAGAGGCGACTGTTTACACCTAGTGTACAAAATGTGATTATCTGCAGTACACCTTCTCAAAGTGAACAGTTGGTTTAAAAATTAGACTCTGTGATTGGAGAACTGAAAGCACTTGATGACTGAGGCAGAAGGGAAAGGGTAGAAAGGAAACATCTTGAAGTTACCCTGTAAATAATGCAATACTTATGATACGTCTTGATACATTTACAAAAGTGCAAGTCACATAAGTGTGAAGCACACGGGAAATAAAATTTGTTGTGAATCCTATAAGAAAGCAGTTTGTTCCATAAAAAATAGTTGTTTATTTTCATTGCCACTAGCTATCTGTGGTTCAGGATGGTCCTACTTAAATTTGAAAATCACAAATGTCCCATGGACCTGGTAATGTATTACTTTGAATGGAAATGATTATGGGACCAGTTTAATGTCATATTGTTACTGTAGCAACTGATAGGACCTGAGTATACAGCTGTCAGTTGGCCAAAATCACAGATGAAATTATATGTAATTTGGATGGCTATAGTTCTAGCTAGTCAACGTTGGTCTCAATTAGCCAGAATGGCTTAGTGGTAAATTTAGCCCGTGGAAACACTGAACAGGATATATGTAAGTACAAACCTGTGCCACAGCAAGGACCCACTGCCTTAGGAAAGTAAATATATTGATGAAAAACTCCCTCAATTCCATGGGTTTTTGCACTGCATTGATGACAACACCACCATCTCTGTTCAGTGTTGGCTGTTTGCATAGCCACACACTGTGTATTTGCTTTGCAATGGAGGATGGTATTTTCACCATGTTGTTTTTCACCAGGTTGTCAGACCAGTATCCAATGACAATGGGACGCACTGCCTCAGTAAGGGATCTCGAATCTGACTGGGTGAAAAGAAAACATTAACAAGGATGTAATGTAAATATTATCTCCTGCACATTGCTGAAATTACTTTACACATCAGTTCATCCTAAAACATGGCTTTTTATATTCATTAGATAAGAAAACTTGATTGTTTATGACTTCTGTAATTTTAATTAAACCTTTCATCACTGGTATAACTTTGCACCAAACCCATTGTAATCACTGATGATTGTGCACCTTTTTAAAGAAAACTATAATGTAGGTCAAGACGTGCATTCAAGCAAGTAGCAATAAATTCATTTATACATTTATTTCAAGGGAAGACCTGGAACAGGCTCCATAAAATATACATAAAAATATGAATGCATGAAGTACAATAAAACAATAAACAACACACAACAAACTATGTGAAACTATTAAAAATATGTACAAATTTAGGCATGACATTCTGACCAGGCATCTGAAACTTTGACAAGATAATGTGTTGTCAATGGCAGGGTTGGAAATGCACACATCAAAGTAGCCATACATCTTTGAAGAGCCAAGTACCTAAACCATTGAGTTTTATACTGTGAGTCTAAAAAACAGTGCGAGTTCTAGTATTTGTAGTTTACTGAGGAACATCAAAATTAACATGAAACATGATTGGGGACAATCATACATATTATTAAAATATTCATATAAAAATATAGTATATAAAAACAATCTTCGATGATAAAGAGGCTAAAGGTTAAAACGCTTGCAGAATTCTTCATAATTATTTCAGCTGTTAGGATGCTATGTTTGAAACAAAGGAACTTCATGAATTTCATTTGCTCAATTTTTTCCTGTTGATTTTTTTGCCAAGGAGACTACAGTACAGACCATATTCTAAAATACTTACATGTATTATATAAGTTATGTACAGAGCGTCAAGGGAGTTGATGTTGAAGAAGAACTACAACTCCGCCAAATATAACCGAGCATGCGAAAATCTTAACTGATAATGAACAAGATGTGCAGGAAATTAAAAATAAAAAATGACTAAAAATTTAAAACAAATCTTACCTGATGAAGGATTTGTAAAAGATCAGTTGTCAATCTTTTGATTCTTGTTCCTTCTACGTTCCACATACATATACCTCTGAGGCTTTACTACCAGGTTACATGAGGTATACTAACAGCTGTAGACAAATGTCAATGAATACAATTAGAATCTTGAGATAGTCCTATTTCTCACTGTCTGTACAATGGATACTCAACTTTATAATCATGGATATGTGTCAAAAGATTAGTAAAATCATATACTCATTCATTATGTATTACCATGCCACAAATACACAGTAATCATGGTTTGCTTTTATGTCCGTGAATATGAATAATAATGCTAACATTGAAACTTTTCAGCAAAAATGTAAATAGTCATTGTACAACGATCATAATCAATCACAAAAACAAAATGAAGTGCTTGTGGGCCAAATTATACACTTTTTAAAAAATCTCCAGATTTGCCAAATTTTTAGGGTGGGCATGACTGTGCATCAATGCTTATTACATGCCTTGATGTGGGTGCAAATCAGTGAATTGATTTGAAAAGGAACATCCGGGGAGTTAGCGGGTCGGTGAACATAATGTACTGACCGGTTTTAATGGTTACCCGGGCAAGTGAAGCCCTTCAACGTTTTTAACATCCAAGTAGACACTTAATGATAGATGTAAAATATACATGTGCACACTTCTATTTTGACTTTTGTTAAAATCCTTTCGATGCTGGTCGATAATGGTAAAATTGTTTGAAAATGTCCTGCATATATACGCATGTAACTAAATGTGATACAGCATTTATAACCATGAAGATATTGTTGCCTGAATACATGGGTTTATGTGCCCTCGCAGCAGGTTGATAATATCATGGAAATAACAGACTCTGCTCTGACCATAATATTTATCTATAGGCTTTGGCAAGACTGAAAGCCAAAATAAGCATGCTCGCCAAGCCTTGTTAATTTTGGACTTTCCTCTTGCCCTTGGCCATAAATTAATGATAATGGTCAGGGCTTCTCCCATTTTTTCTATTATTTCATTTATTAAGGGTTAAAATAAGTGTGATAAGGCCATTTGTGTACAAGAAATTAAATTTTGGAATTTCAGCAAATGCACTTTTCATGTATGTACACAAGGCTGCCAAAGGAACAAGGAACAATTTTTTTCCAATACAAAACTGACAACATTTTTGCACTCTTTAGACTTTCGCCAAGTCTGTGGGCATGTAAATATCAAAAATGAATACATTGAAGCAATGAACTTCGCAGACTGGCAGGCTAGGTGGTTGGCTGGTGCTCAGATAATGGGGTGAATGCCATTCCCTACAGACTTGTGAACCTTGCAGGGTTTCAGTAGCTATAAATAACTTATATAACATCAGGTAATAAATATGCATGACTAATCTTAATCTTAATCAAGCATAATTTTCCAACTCATTTAAAGTTGGAATAGAGAAGAATAGTGAGTATAAATATGCTTTCAGAATTTTAAAACAGTCTGTGAATCTTTCTAAACATGGGGGATATTTTTGCCTTCCCTGGGGAATCGCAGCGGTACAATTATCATAATGAATCATGGTAATCTCCAGTCGTATGAAGTATCAGTAAATTTCACAATTGCAATCACCTTCCCTGATTTTTGTACCCATCACAGCTCTGCTCGGCTCCATACCCAAACCGGGTATTTGATTCCGCTCTTGCTGAAAAATTGTAATTTTTCAATAACATTGTTTCCAGAGAATGTTATCGTAGGAATTATAACAAAAGATGATTCATTCACTGGCAATTTTTTAGTAATTCTGGGTAAGAAATACATATATGATTGCAGAAGATGGCATAGAATACCAAGGATTCGACAATTTACAATAAGGGTATATGCAAGAAAGAATAACGGTAGAAAACATTATTTTAAGATTCAGCGGTGAGAATAAGAACAGATTCTCACTAATTGCGAGAAAGCGTCATTTTCTCGCTCGAGTCTCACAATTTTCCCTATGATGCTGTACGTGTTTAGGCTTACAGACCACAGACGTTCTGTTGAGTGGATAGTTTGTAAAAGTGGAGTTTCCGCTACGTTCCGACGTTCTCCTCCGTAGCCTTATCACCATTTGAAGAAAAGGCTACAGAACAGAACGTCCGAACGTAGCATAAACTACACTTTTACAAACTACCCACTCAACAGAACGTCTGTGTTACAGACAAGCTGCAGTACAGTAGCTCGCGCTCGAGGTATTTGGGTCGGACGGCAAAACGTGACCTCGAGCCACTGTGCAGTTACACACACTGCCACACCAGCAGTGCTACGCAGAGCTAAAGCGGCAGCATACTGATACCATGGAGGTAGATATACTTACGTGGAAGAGAGAACTTCACCAGTCGACGAAAATACGTGATCATCAGCTGCTCCCCTACAATGGTGAGACTTGGCTGCAGTACGATGTACGGCTGAGTCGCCCCACGATGTAACAAACACAACTCATACGCGATCGCGTGGCCGCGCATTGAAGTGACTTGGGATTCCTCGTACAGCCTCCGGTCACCGGGTGACCCAGGCCTGGGGGTGACCGGGCGTTTGTGACAATAGGGCCGCTTTACACAGGCATATCCTTCCATGACAAGCAATCAAGTACGCCATTCATGGCTTTATTTTGACAATACATCAAAGAAACTCGATGTACAAATTTTACAGAATGCTTTATAAAATATAAACCAACACTCCTAACACATTACGCTTTCAAGTGTAGTGTTAATTTAGCTTCGCTACACTTCGCGACACTTGTTCTCATTTGCATACAACTTCCCACCTCCTTTCTTGAATTAGATGATAAATAGATAGATAGATAGATAGATAGATAGATAGATAGATAGATAGATAGATAGATAGATAGATAGATAGATAGATAGATAGACCACATATTTCCAAATGACTCTCATTTATGACGTGGTAAAGCAGGTACGTCAAAACGTTTCTCTAGTCACCTTACTGACATTTTACTCCGAATTATACCGATTGAAACGCTTATAGAAAACTATGCAGTTTACTTGGATGAAACGCGTGGATGCAATGATTATATACTTTACAAATTGAGACTTACTTCAAATCAGGTATAGTATTCGCTAAACCACTAGTCTTAGACAAAGAGGTTTTAAAGTGAGATAGAGTTTTCATAGCATGCTATAATTATCGATATCTCTTGCATTAAGAATTTCATGTCATTAAAAGGCAATTTTTCTTAATGACTATCTTACTTTGACCCAGTATGTGCCTCGAACCATAAACAAGCATGTGGATCGTCCGGTCTAGCCTGTCCAGGGACAATTGCGACATAGCTGCACGAAGCCAACCTTGCTGCTATGGCAATAAAAATTATAGCAATCATAGGTATATACTGCTTGCATACTGTAGCAGCCATAATACAAATGTCGAAAGGTGATGATCAGGAGGATAAAAGTACATCAATATTGGTGAGCAATAAACAGAGATGTGGTCCATAATTAACTTCAATTAAGAAACCGACTGTGGTGACAGTCAACCTCTTTTGCTCTGAAATCGCAAATTACAAAATCGATAATATTTTCTTTATGTCGAATTATCATTTCTAGCAACATAACGCCTGGGGTTCCTTTTGACAGAAGAACGTGTCAATCTGTAATTTTAACCGAGATGTGACCTGGTGCAGGCTGTATTCGGTACAAATTTGTATCGTAAGGTGATTATTGTTAGACTGATTCGCAAATGTACAAATTGTCTGCGAAATATTTGCCAAAATTTATATAATATTTATTCGACGGGTCAGTTTTTTAAACAAATCTTTTGCCAATGTGAAACTAAAAGTTATTAATGATCGAGGATGGTTCTTTAATTACCGTATTGATGTAGGCTTTTTAGGAAGGAGTTCACCAAGAGAGTGGCGAACAAAGGATTTTCATTAATACTTTTAAAGACGTAAACTTTTTCCATCTTTCCGAAATTCTTTATCAATAGAGTTTAATACAAAGGGGTGTAATAATAATTAATATAAGTATTATATAGAAATAATAATGCGAATAATAATAGGTTCAATTCCATGAAAACTTAACCATAGGGGTATTTTGGGTCGAAAAGACCAAATATGATATCGATTTCACTGCCCCATGTTTCCATGGTAACCATTTTAGGGGTGGAAAATTCCAGTTTTTCTAATATCCCATGAAAAGTTACTTTGATTGTTATGAAAATTATCTAAGTGGGGAGTTCGAGTCAGACAACCAAAAAAAAACCAGACTTATTTTAATGTTTCGAGTTGCCATGGTAACAATGTTGGATTGAAAATGTTACTTTTTCCCTAATTCCTATTAAAGAACTATGACTGATGTAAACAAATGATAATGAGGGTTTTTCTGGTTAGCACACCAAAAAAATCACACTCATTTTAATGTGAGATGTTTCCATGGCAACCATTCATGAGTAAAAATTACCGATGTTTCAAAGATTCCACCTAAAATCCAGTAATCAACAGAATGTGTTATATCAAAGGGATATTTTGGGTTAGAAAGACCTAATATCCAGTGTAAAAATCCAGAAATCAACAGAAATATTATACCAAAGGGTTATTTTAGGTCAGAAAGACAAAATATGATATCCATTTTTACCTCTCCTGTGCTTCCATAGTAACCTATTTGCGTTTTAAAATTTCATTTTTTTTTTCAAAATTCCATTAAAAGTAATCCTAGTAACTATGCAAATGCTCTCCTAAGTGTATTTATCACAGCATGAACTCAATGTTCATTTTTGTTTTATGTTGCCATGGTAACCTATTTGGGAACCACAACTTTTTTTAATTTAAAACAATAGACCCTTGAGTGGGTCTATGTTAAAACATAATTCACTGTTTTTTATTTATTTTATGAATTTCTAAGTAACAACTTTTAACGTTTGTTCTATAATAATAATAATAATAATTGTAATTTCTTTGCCTTCATTCTAGGAAGAATAATAAAGATAATGTACATTGAGGCCATTCTTGTCAAAATTGTTTTCCGTTTATTTTAGTGTGTTTGAATTAATTTTATATAGACCAGAAAAATTTTTCAAGCATTTTTAATTTTGTTTCATGCAGTCATCCCAAATAAGTGTTATAGAGTATAGTACCAACTTATTATGCATTCATCGAATTAATTTTATGCCTTCAAATAAATTTATGTGCTAAAATTAATTCTACTTGTATCTCAAATTAATTTTATGAACCCAATTCCCCTTATCACCCAATGTACCATTATTTATCAGAAGCAGTAACAGTAGCGCACAGTTTTTTTTTTTTGTTTTATTTAAAACATAATTCACTGGTACTTATTTATTTTATGGATTTATAATTAACGACGTATAATAATGTTCATTTTATAATAATTTATTTTGATTTCTTTGCCTCATTCTAGGAAGAATAATGAAGACAAATTATGTCTGATTCTGTAACTAAAGTAAAATTATGGCCATGTAGTGGTGCATTTTTTTTTGTATGACCTGGCGTGACCCATAAACTCTATGATTCATATGATTAGCAAGATCTCCCCTTTCCATGGTAGCAATGGCTAATTTGAACATGGTCCCTGTATACGTTTAAACATTTTTTAAAACTCAGCAGGCCAAGACAAGGGGAAATATTACAAGTTAAATGTTTCATGTTTAATATGCCCAGGGCTCGAAATAAACGTGTTTTCCCTGGTAGTCCACTTGGGCACCATGTTCTGAATGTGGTAGGCCGGTGACACTGGCTGGTAGCCCATGCATATTTTAGATCAGGGGTATCTTTTTTCGTTAACCAGACAAGAAAGGGCCATTTTACAAGGTTCTGCCCATGAAGTGAATTTTCTAGTGTTTTGATGTGTATACTTGCACACCTTTAATGCCCAAGGAAACAGGTGTAATGGATGACAGTGGGACTCAAAAGTTTTGTAGCCTATAAACAACCCGTTTCACTCTCACAGTTGTATGCAAATTTTAAAAGTCGCCAGGACAACATGACAAAAATATGGCATTTTCAGCACTGAGATATACTGTAGCAGGGCTAAAAATAGACCTTGGCTTTTCTGCTGGGAGGAGGCATAATATCCGTGTCATTGTGATTGATACATTAATATCAAAATGCAACGGGAATGCATTTTTATTGGCCATCGTTTCCAGTGTCTGTCATTCAAGTTCGTCAGTTCAGATATGGAAACTTTGTTACAAAGTTCCACCGCACGGCCGGTCGTCTCCAGAACAAAGTCATACTATGGCAAATTTCTATGCCCAGCTGGGTTTGACTGCATTTATCTAGCTCGTCCCAAAGTACGGACGCATCTTTCCACCTTTCAGCTTGGTGAAAACGCATTTATTGATTCGCCATAGGCCTGTGGACTCGCTTATTTTTGCACAAGTGCTACATGGACATAGGAAAAAGTTGTTGAATACTCACTGTTTCAGTGAATCCGCCATGATGAGAGTTCTCAATCAAAAAATGTTGCCGGGCTCGAATACAAATGTCTTCAACGTCATTGTTATACAAGAGTTAGCATTCCAAGTCTGTAACCCTGATTTGTTTCAAAGTTCGGAGAAGGCCGGCATTTTCATCTGAGTGGTTGAACGACGTGAAACGCAAAATTCCATCGCATATTATCTGGCAATATGTACAGTAGAAATACTGTATATATCGTACAGTCGCTCCAGGTACGTATAAGCTTATACTCCACAAAATGGCCACAGGCGGCGTGAACTTTCTGAAAGGATTTCCTAAACGTCCTACTAGTTACCTTAAGGACTCACGTGTGATGTCCTGAAAAGTATTCTCTGCAGTAATTCCAGTTTCTGTCAACATGCAAAGCTCAGCGACAAGAGTATAGCACAAGACATAGTGTACAGACTACACATTCACGCGCAGGTAAACTCAATTACGCATGCTCATATTGGCAGACTACACTGGCAAACAATTGCGCATGCATGAAGGTATAATTACAGCAAATACACTGGCATAGACTCTCCACAGTTGCTGTGCCTTATTTTGTGCACGCCCACGACTGCCACGATGGGCCTGCATTCGAACACCTCTTTTTCAGAATTCCCACAGCTTCAATGAACTGTTATTATATTTCTATATAATACTTATAGCCCCTAAACTTGTAATAATAATAATAATAATAATAATAATAATAATAATAATATTTGGTTCTTATATAGCGCACATATCCACAAGTAGATGTGATCAAGGCGCTTTACAATTATTATTACCCCTGGTCACTGGACCTAATATGATACCACTCAACTCCCTGGGGAGCAAACAACAGCTCACATGTGCAGCCAATAAGCGCAGCAGAGCTAACACTGCATGAAAACCCGATAATTCAGATAAATTCACATGAATGGGTTGCCTGTATTATACTATAATACACGTGAATCACATGAATCCACATGAATACAGGCTTGCTGAATACAAAAATGGATTATTGACTGTATTCATCGGTATATGCACTCTTCAGCTAAAATACAGGCAATAATCCATGTTAATACAGTAAGTATTATAGGGTTTTTATGCAGTGTAAACGCATACATAACAACCTCTGTCCTACCAGGTACCCATCACTCCTGGGTGGGGAGAAGCAATGAGGAATAAAGTGCCTTGCTCAAGGACACAACACCATAGCCATGCCGGGGCTTGAACTCACCATCCTGTGATCGTGCGTCCACTGCTCTAGCCATTGGGCCATGATGCCTCCAACATCATTGTAAACAGGCTACAGACTAAATCATAGATGCAGGTGCGTCATCATGTCACTTCAATCAACTCCATCACCAGCTCTATGGCTTATACTTATGGTGCTCGTGTATTGGGTTGAATTGTTTGTTTGCGATTTGTTTATTGTATACTATAAGTTTAAATTATATGTGGCTGTTTTATATAACGAGTCGACTGGCAAAAGCAAGACATACCCGCTGTAGTGCCATCTTTATCCTTTGCCGATTTCAACCCCGCTAAGAAACTAAGCTGGGACTACCAAACTTAGTTTCTTTTTAATTAGTTAAACAACCCTATCATCTACCTGAACCTAAAGCCGCTTCCTTCCAGCTGTTTTTTTGGGGGGTTCGATATCTGCTTTTTGATTCTCATCCCATTATAGCTTTTGGGTGTCCTTTAGGTTGCAGTCATGTATCACCTTATCACTAAGTATATCATGTAGTCATTAGATAATACAAGAGCCTGAATTAGTTATTGTAAGTTCTCACATGGGCCCGTACATCAAGATGGATTGCTTTCATGGAAGTTTTCATATGGTCAGTGAACGGAAGTGAAATTATCTAGTTTATATGTCGCATCTTGTAAACTGATCGCTGCATAAACAGTGGGCAGAGTGCTTGATATACAAAATATATACACACATATACTGATGCTATACATGTGTCATATACGTTTAGTATACACGTACGTATACTAATAAAATGCATAAGTAAGTGTACACATGCCGTGGAAAGATCTGAATTACGTATACTCTTGATCTGCATCGATATACGTTTCGCATATCAACGTATTGAATGAACCCTTTTTTGAAACCACATTGTCTGCGAACCTATTTGATGTTAGGTCGATACAGAAAGAGCACACGAAAACTGAATAACGTTTCTGAAGTTCGTATGTCCAAATGAGAATTGAGATGGTGAAAGGTCATCAGCTACCAACATGGACAGCGCCCGCTTTCGTCTAAGGAGAATATGCTCTCTTTTTCAGCAAAGATAGTGAGTAGATCGAGATTTTAGCCTGTCGCAATAATAGATTTTATTTCTCTATAAGCGAGAACAAAATTTCCTGCCCTCACACCGGTGTTGATGCTCAAACAGCAGCTTCATAAAACATGTCTAGTTAATGCAAGTGTCGGAATTTATAAATGATGAAACAATACAGAATTGACCGATTGTTTTTCATCATCATGGTATATTGATAGGTAACTAAGCAAACTAATTATGTATACTGAGTTGAATACAGGGTACACTTTACTTGTGTTTTGCTTTTTTTCGATTTTTGTGGACCTAAAATATTATATCAATCGGTACGGATGCAGACTCTCAATCGAAAGAAATAAGCTATAGTGTTGCTGACATCTTAAGACGTTTGAATTATTTCAAGATTGGGCAAAGCTCTGTTAGTGTTTGCCCGCTGCTTAATTTCGCAGGTGTACTTAAGGTGCAATTTCCGCATCCGATACCCGCAGCTCTGTTTCTATTTTGTGTATATTGCCCGATGCCGGCCATTTGACTGAATCTAATCTTAAAGCATGATTATATAAGATATTTGAAGAAATCGTGGATATTCAAATCTAGATTTGCTTAAAATGATAGACAATGTAGTGATTCCTACGATGAGACCGAGAAGCAGAATTTCAAATGTGAGATTTAGGAGTACGGATGCAGGCAATTTTCAATTAGATGGCCAAGAATGGACTGCCATATTTGCGGCTCTTAATATCACTAGCATGAGATCATTTAGGTGGTTCTGGATATTTTCTCGATACGTCACTTATTTGTGTTCTATTTAGGTACAAAGTGCAACGTCCGCAGAGTTTAACTTACGTTTGGCAATAAAGAGCGCTCGGTACGATATCAGTGACATAATGCTGGGATTTGAGTTATGATAATCGTCACTTCCTCATACTAAGATCATAAGTCACAATCACCAATCCAATCATTAGGGAAACTACAGTAACTGCTTCCTTCATTTCAGTCCAGTAAACAAAAATACACAGATAAGCTGTAGTGACAGATACGTAAAATGCATTAAGTGCCATACGATAATGTCGAGGATGGTTGTACCATTGTTAGCGCCGATACTTATTTTATAATTACACGAACTCCAAGTTATCGAAGGAAATGACAGGTTAATTTTGATTTGTTGTTTACCATCCAACAAACACGCATATCTTATTAGTGGTGTTTGCATGATATGCTAGAGTTGATAATTGTACAGGTATAATTAAGGGCGTGACCGAGAAATATTTAACCCGGACCGAACGTTGACACTTGTGAAGATATTTTGAGACTATGATCCTTTCTTTTGCGTGAGACAACCATGCAAAGATATGATACATCAATTATTTGCAAGTTTAACTATATTGAGGGTCATGTTATTGCCCCGTTGTTCCTCTAAGCCGAATGGCACTTAATATTTAATGTACTTGTATTCTTGATGTCAAAGTGGCAATGAATCAACATCAACCAACAGGAAGACTGGACAGACATATATCTAACCTTCGCCCATTTGAACTATGACTCACAATAGTTTAACCTACTCTGCACCGAGGTCAATAGGAGTGCACTTTGCCATCGTTGGCGCATTCATAACAACATATTCTCTTTGAAGGTATTCTAGTCGATGGAAGCTCTGATTAAAACTCGCGTTATGACCGTGTACACTTTCTTTCTCGATGTTGACGACGGCTGCGTTCACGTAGGCGAGGTTATTGTTTGGATCCTCTCAGGGTACAACATACTGTGACAAACGCAGTGTAACTCTTACACTATAAACGTGTATGTGTATGTAATGCATTTTCAGCAGCACTGGCGTCCTATAGTGAGGCATCTGAACAGGAAATAATCAGCAGTCTCTATTAGCTAAATATTGGAAAAGTCCCCTACAGTTTCGGCAATTCCTTCACCTTACCTTATTTGTATTTTGCTCAGATCATTGGATTGTTAGGCCTTCATTGACGTCAATGCTATCATGATTTATCCGATTACTGTTTATAGAACTTAGATATGTAATATTTAATCTTTCAGGTCGGTGCAAGTTTCATGTTCCGTTTTTACCAAATCATTTCGGTATTGTACTTGACTATTTGAGGTCTCTGGTACGAATTGTCAGTCTTGTAATCGAAGGTCTTACCCTATACCGCCTCTTCTGTCTTAACATGGATTGGACAATTTCTAACAGGTCGAATGTGTTAATATATAAAATTTGTGATGCAATATTTTTTGTCAACGTTAGTTCCTTTTCCGAGAAATATTTGTTGTTTAGACTTAATTTTCCTTTGAAAAATAATATTTTTGTGTAGAATCTATTATCTACCCAACGAAAAGTCAATGATAGAGTACTGCCGACTAGTTAGAATGAGGTCAGTGTTTGTACTAATCCTTTGCAGAAACAAATGAGTTAAATTTTAACGTAAATCGCCATGTCCGCAAGATGATAAAGTAATAATATTTGTTTCTTGCGACAGTTTGGTTTGGCAGATGTATATGTCCAGTAAAATAATTTGGAAGAACGTCCAAAAATAATTACGCGCTTTAAGTAAATGCCAAAATCATCGTCATATCGAACTCCTATTTCAACCACGTAAACAAATCAACAAATGGTAATTAATTCTTTGCGACGATTTAGTACGTATCTTAGCTAAAAGTTTGCAAAATACCGACTTCAAGTCAATTTTGTGCTTTGTAAAGAGTAAGTGTCTTGCACACATGATATACTTGAAAATCGTCCGTTACATTGCAATAGCAAAATATCTTCTATCCTACATCATTTCCTTCCTTATCGATGTCGATAGCTATAAGTTGTGGAGATGCATACATAACTTGTAGACATTCAAAGTATGTAATACTTTGCGAATATGCCAAGTCAAAAATAAATAAGATTTTCAATAATATTTGACGAGTCTCAGACATCAATTTTCGGATACACATCGAACATAGAGATAAGTATGTATAATTCGTAAATTTGGTTATCCAACGGTAAATAGGAATGTTTAAATTCTGAGACAACTTGATGATTACGTCGGAAATATTTTACGGAATATAATGTGTATATTGTACAAACATAAGTTTTGATTTAAATGAGAACTTACCATTTTTATATCGTTAACTGTAAATAGATTTCTAAAATTGCACAAGATTGTATAATGATATCACTCACCTTCCTTGTCGCAAAGATGTGTTAACCTTCAGAACTGTGTAATATATAGTGACCAGTACATTTCCGTGTTGCTATGGATTATGGTACCTTTCCCATCTTTTTCGTGACTAAAAAGGTCATATTTTTTTCCTTTTAGTTCCTCAATCATGTTATTGAAATTACCATTTTGTTTTTCCTTACGTGTTATCTGGGGGCAAAACTAATAACCGTTATGCAAGCTTAAAGAAGGAAGCATCACCTTGGCAATCGTTTTGTTTTTCTCAGGCATATTTCTTGAATCCAGTTGTATTTCTAGCATTTTTTTCGCCAGAAAATCGGCGAAAATCAGGATCCTATGGAAGGGTGCCTGTTCGGAAATCTTCGGAAAGCAGAGTCGAAGGCTACCTTTGCGAGGCGCACACGAAGAGGATTACACAATCATCGCTTCACGCCTCGAACAGTACCGTTTCTAGTCTGTTTTTTTCTCCTTTCCTGTGATACAGCGACGACTTTTGAGCGTACAACATTGCTTGCATTGATCTTGTATTAGTCGAGTTTTTCTAATAGCAAGTCAAATAAGACTGAATTAGACGAAATAAGTATGATCATAAACTTAGTGCAAGAGAAGAATAATAAACAAAACTCCCTCCGTTTCAAGACATTCTTTTTCGAGTTTCCAACGCATGCTTTGTCTAGATATATACGGCGATTTAGCAAAAAGTGGAGCATTTATCTTCATCGAATCTTGACATTTTCATGATCTTACGTCAAGTTTCGAAAATAAATGTTTATTTTTACTTTGCATCATTATTAAAATATACTGCTTGTACCTGAAAAGTTCTGTAATGATGCGAAAAATTTCTTTGCGCTTACTATTTCCGAATGGCATGACATCACTTTGAAGTTTTTGTTTTTTTGTTTTTATTTTGAAGAAGTCCATACACTTTTTTTCAGAGATTTGACTTTGTTGTGCATACCGGCACTTTGCTGTCTGTTCTTTGCTGTTTTATGTCTGTCTTTATAGTACTTGTCTATGTACATAACTAATTTTGAACTACAGTTGTCACATTGTGAATGTTATTATTTTACATAATGAGGAACAGTTACTGAGTCTACCAACAATTCCTCTTTATTTTTCACTCAGGCAATTTTGGTAAAGGCTGATTCAATGTTATCAATTCTAAAACAATTTAAACATTATAATATAATGTCAAGATTACTTGTAATAAATACATGGTCCAAATCACCGATTATGTTTGAAATCAATTGAATAATAAATATATGTTTCAATGAGGTAAAAAATTTACACTTGTCGCAGTAAAGTTTTCAGCAACTGAGATGATGTCATCATACGACATGTCAGACATGCGTATTTCCTTTATCATGAATATTCCAAAAAAAACCACCCTTTCTTATGCCAACACGGATGCAACTTACTCTCTCAGTTTACTTGAGAGTAATGTGTATACATTGACACAATTACAAAATATTAAAATGCCCTCGATCTTCTCATTATTCATAGTGGTAAAGAAGAAATTAAAAATACCAAAAAGTGACAGAATTTTGAAATATGGACCTAGCTGTTCTATGTGCTGCAGAAATTTGCTTCAGTTGAATTAAAATGACTGATGTCCGTGTGAATGCTAATCATGGAAGATTGCGGGTAGCGTCAATTGCTGTGTGGGTTGGGTAGCAATCAATTTGTCAACTGACAATCATTTGACAAGCATTTTATTTACGCGTCTATCTTTGACATCACGGAACACCGAACCTTTGAATCTGTAGACCATATTGTTAAACTACAAGCGGACCTTGGCGTGCGTCGTGCCACAAAGCTATCCTCAGACTTGCCGTCATTTACTGCGGTAGCGGAGGAGCATGCGGGGCTGTGTGGGTAACTTTTATGAGAATTTTACCGGGTTAATAACAAGAAACTACGGGAACTGTGTACGGATACTAACTGACCACTACTCATCGTCGCCAATTTCCTCGTAACTGATGACATGTTAACGAACTATTTTTAATCGTTCGAAAGAATGTATACTACAATGGCAATTCCAAGCATATGTGACGCAGGATTTCCTACGAAGCCTACGTTCTAGTTCAATAAGGCTGCATCTACAAGAAATGGTTAGGAGGACTGGAGGAATTCAGGGGGGATTCCAACATTTTTGATGTAGTAGAGTGGGACTTTAAATTTTGCTAAGTTTGTAAAGGGGGACTTGAAAACGTTTTGCTTCCCTTTTGCGTTTTACATTTTCAAATTCCAAGATTTTGTTGGTAATTCAATGAAAAATGAATACCATTTTGATCATGTGATCCAAGTGTTGTACTTTTTGTAATAGTTTAACAAAATCTGGAACCATTTTCATCCTGTCACATTTCATGACTTTTATCTTGAAAATATCTAAAAATGTATGATTTGTCTTAAAAAACAAACAAACAAAAAACGAGTCTAGTAACAAAGCAGGAGCTGTAACTGTTGATGATTGCAATATTTCTGTGCAATATATCAACAATAGTTTCTTGCTGTTTCCCTGTAGCATCCTCAAACACACAATATTCAGTTTGTCGACAAAGCCTGTATATGCAAATATGTATTAGGTGATAATATAAGGTTCAAGGACAAGAAATTGACCTTTTTAAGCTAACAATTCTCCAGTGGTTAATAACTCAGAACCCCGGTAAATTATATATATTCGAAAGCCTAAATCTAGGGAAACATTGTGGGTACCATAGTGTCACCATTGTTTACATAACTATCACGAGACAGGTAATTTGCATAACCTTTCAAAAATCGGTTTTCCCTATGTTTTGTTTCAATGCTTTGAGATATATGTGACTGAAATTCGTGTGAGTGCAAGCTGTCCTAAGGATCTTCCAAATTGTGTCTCAGGATTTTTTTAAACCTTCTTAAACAGTTTTTATGCCAGAAAAAAAACGTGCAGAGCGGTGAATTTAACCCTAGTTGATTTCTTTAAAATTGTGCTAAAAAATCTGAGACACACTTTGGAAGACCGTTGTGACAGCTTGCATTCCAGCAAGTTTGAGTCAGATATTTTGAAGTATTGAGCAGCCGTTACACCCATTAATATCTCCATTAATAATGGTTAAGTCCGTTCGATAGCTTCGTGGCAAAGTCCATGCATCACGTAATCCTCAGCATACCGAGAGAATAATGCATTTTCACGGAAGTGATGAGGCAACAAAATATGATCACTCTCTGTTCCTGTTACTGCTGTTTTACTTCTCTAGTTATTTACTATCTTCCGTTTAATACTTTGCCGAATTCTGAGTCCCTAATTTCAGTCCCTAACTTTTTCATTTGTCCTGTAGAATTGTGAAACGAATAGTGTTTCGGAAATAGTTGCCCCAGTTTGTCCCTTGCTCTGTAACGATATAAGGTGTCGCTTATTAACTTAAGATACCATTGTCAGAATAGTTCAAAGTTCGAACAGTAAAAAATGTCATCGCTTATTTTAGTCGGGGTTCCCCCGCAGAATACAAGTAAATGTGTTTTTTATTGATCTAAATGCCTACGCTGAATTTACTGAAAATATTCGTTGCAGTTTCTATGAAAACTTTGTACTTCGTTTTGCTGAACTGGAAAGATGTTGTAAATTCTCATCTCAAACACGTTAAAATGTTACCACGTTTGCTGACTGAAACGTACGCCATAACAGACCAAGCAATGGATTTTCGCATTGCACCAGGAATTGTACTCACTTCTTATTTCATTTTCTTGTCATGTATTCTGAAGACCTTGTACCAGACTAAAAATAGCTCATATACATTATTACCGTCAATTATTCTGTCATTTCTATATTTTCACGGTGTTGTTAAGATACATTAAAGCATACATTTTGGAAAGTACAAGACTAAAATCTATGAATTCTAAATGTATAAATATTAGCAGGTACTTTAACGCAATTTTCCTATTGCATTCTACAAGTAAAATAAAGTTTCGATGCAAGGCTTTTCATGTTTAAAAAAATGCTTCATCGATGAAAAATTTCAGCATCAGATAACAAATGTTTATCATACAATTTTGCTCTGTTGATTTAAAGTCTCCCTAACATTTAATATAATTGTTATTTAATCTACAGAGTGAACTTGAATCAGGTGCCAACCTCTTGACCAAGGCGTCGATCGTTAGGCAATCGACGCGTTTCTTTCAACTCAGGTAAGCAGACAAAAAATCTCTTTATAATTTCCGTCTAAAAAAACTTCATACATGTGTCATATTAACCTTGCAGGCTATGAATAAGAACTCCGCATTTGAACAAAAAATGCTGTGTACGTGCCGAAACAAATGACGTACATAACCCTTAAGAACATCATGACTAAAAATGGAATAAAAAAACATGAAGTCTAACCAGATATGCAAGAAGCTTGAGGAGGGATGTTAACATTTAAGCCAAGTTTATCGTCCCGACATACGTAATCTAGAGTTTTAAAATAACACATCATATATCTCACAGGATAACATTAAAAACACTCAGATCTGACAATTAATCGATTTTACTTAGACGCCGCCACCTATTTTGCCAGGAGGTTTTCCTATGGGTTCACACTCCACTTGCTGCCTTCTTAAAGTTAAAGACGATAATATGAAAGTCTCAAGTTGTTATCTAGGTAAGACTTTGAAAATTAAAATCAAATGAAAATTAAGTCGTATCTTAACGCATTAATGGAAAGTTCATTTCATCGCTGAGGTGCCAATAGCCTGACGATTATTGACTCTCATTTGTGTAGGTATGAAGAGGAACGTGAGAAAAGGCAAAGCGTTCGAACAGGAAATTGAAAATTGGCTACGACGATATTTTCCAAGAGGTTATAGGATCTACGGCCAAACCGCTGGCTTCAGCGAAACGTCCGGACTTCATTCTACAAGACCCCAGTTTGAGACTATGTCCTAAAGGGGCTCAAAAATACACTAAAAAACAAAACATTTCATAAGCTATGCAAATTAGCAATTATCTTTCATGTAACCATGAATAACTTGCTCAGCTGATATATCTGGATGTGATCAACATTTGTAGCCAATCTCATAAAATTTCGGCAGTTGTTCTCAATCTATCTCCTTTTTTTTTCTAAAATCACTAATTACGCAAATGAGCAAAAAGTAAGCAAGCCACAACTACAAAAACCTAATCAGTTCTTGTCATTTGCAAGTTAAATCAATGTGCCAAATTTGATTTTGATCTGATGAGCCGTTTTTGAAATATCGAGCACACAGGCAGAGAGAGACACTCGGGTAGACATACAGACAGACATCGCAGTGACATTAGCTCACATGTGTGAACAAGTGAGCTAATGAAAAATGAACTCAAGATAGAAAAGTTTGTAATTATCAGGTACTTGGTGAGTATATTAAACTGATTGAAAGCAGTTCTTGAAATTAAGTGAGCTCTGGATACAATCATTGATACTGCAAGTTGATTGTACAAATACAGTAAATTGGTGTTAATATCAAGAAAAAGTCAAGTATGTTGCGTGAGGATGCGTATAGCCCTAACAATATTGATGGTTGTCATGAAGCAAATAGGATTGTGGGTTGCTATCACATAATGTAACTGTGTAGTGTAGGAAATGACAGAGAATGCGAAAGATCGGAGAATCTAGACGATAATCTGCCTAACAACTTACTCCTATGAGTTTTATACAATAACATGTTATTGAGTTAGAAGTGTTCGTAAATTTTGTTTTCTTCCTTAACTGTTAGTAGTGCGAACCTTATTGCTGACAGTGTAAACGGACATATTCTTGTTTCTTTAAATTATAGATAATGGTTGTCACTTTAGGATAATAAAAATAGGTGAATAAAATGCACCAATTCAATGTTCTATATTTCTTCATGCACTGAGAATGATTTGATCGGAAACTCTTTTTTCGTAGCACATTGTTGTACTGTACCATTAATTGTTCCCGCAGTCCTACTTTAACATATCATAGGATTACTGAGGTTCAGAGGTGCAATACACTTAAGAAAGGCACTTACACTCTGTCCCAGCTGTATGACAGACTAAATCACAAAAGACATTCCAATTATACGAGTCTAATAAATAATGTCTTTAAATCTTCATCGTAGACAATTGGACAACACAGCCTTACAGTTCACTTTACTTGTTAGGCACGTGATCTCAAACACGACCTTTGTCTGTGACAATGTGTGTTTGTGTGTGGTTGGGGTCTCACTTTCTCCTTACACGATAACTCAAAAAGGCCTAAACAGATTGAAATCATATTGAGTAGACAGGTACCATATGCTTATGGCAAAAATTAATAAGATTTTGGTTATTGTGGCTTTCATATTAATGAAACTATGATATATCCTTTTTTCATACAATGATTTCCAATGAAGACAGTAATGACAGTGTCGACATATATCAATTGATAATGCACAAAACTTTTTACAGATGACAATCCCAGAATATTATGATGATACTATGAGTGCAATTTTAGATGCTCCTCCTCGAGAGAAAATGACTACAATCAATCCGAAAGAAGGAAAACAAAAAAGGAGGGCGACTGACAAAAACAACGAACAGAGAAAATAAGCATCCAAGGTGACTAAAACAAATGGCTGAATCCAAATTGCCATGTATTCATCACAAAATAGCATTACCATAATGATCCATTTAATATATTGTTTCATATGTACCACAGATTACCAATCTGTTGGCAGCGAAATAAAGTTTGTATTTTCGCAGACAGAGATAATATAGTCGCTCTATAGTTTTTGCATTTTCTCAGAAACTGGGACACTTTTCTAAGGATTTAGCTTTGATTGAACTAATTATTACAATTAAATATTTATCAATTGCTTTCTTTCAGCAATATATTTTACGTGTTTTGCCAACTGCGAAGCTTCTTGAAAAATGCAAATGAACAATGTTTACATAAAAAGCATGGTTTAGAAATTCTGTCACGCTAAATTATTCAAATTAGTTATTATCCCGTTCTACTTTCAATAGGTAAATATTATCACCGGCTAGATGCTCCTGAAAAACAATAAATATTGAAGGGGATTGTATATCTGTGGAGGAAAAAATATAACGATTGGTAGAACTGTATTTTGAACATTTGGAATCCGAATTTTATTATCAAGTGAAACTAATATCTCGGCACGGACGGAACAAAACACTGTGACGATGGAAGCGGTGCCGGCGAAAGCTACGATACGCCGTTGACATCTGCAAGATTTACTGCCGTCTCGATAGAAAACGTAAAAGCTCTCGTCAGGTGGCGAAAAAAACTAACACACCGTTATGAAAATGCGTCCCGAAGTTGCTGTTTTCAACGACTTGCTTCGGACAAGAACAACGGAAACTTCTAGACTTGATAGCATTTCGACCAGTCGAGCTTGAGCTATGACCGTGACGAAAATCTTGCCAGGCGTCAGCGTATGGAAACATAGCGACGAATAGTATATGCTAGATTCGGTATCTAGTAACCATAAAGCAGTCGCCAACGAAGATCAACAAAGACAAATGAGTAATTTTTAATGGGGATGATCACAAATTCAAACGGGACCGAGCACATCGACAAGCTATAGTGCAATGCCAGTGTCGGCCATGGCAAAGACAAATGTCTTTGGCCATGGCCAGCAACGCGAGTGATAGATCGGCTCCTCAGACAACGCGGCGATCAGTACTTCGCAATTCTTGCAATGGTGTAGCCAGCAAGTTCAAAACCAGTTACCTTGGCTATTTTCCAATACTCAAATCACCGGAGGAGTCTTCAACTTCACATTCAACATCGCGGCAACAGGAAACAACTCTTGACAGCGTCTTTCTTCGCCAGATGTCCGTACACCACCGTATTTCATACACCGTAGATCTGACAGCCGTACTCGGACTCTGATCAGTCTAATTTCCCGCACAATTTTGGAGTTTCAGTCATTCGTATTTTCATAACAGTTGTTCTTGGTATTCTTAATACTAATTTTGATCACATATATTAAAATATTTAAGATTTCTATCTGAAACGTCTTTGTTTGCGTCTGCTTTTGTCCCGGCGGTGGCAGTCCCCGGGTTGGTGGGTACCCGTGCTTGTTACCCAAGTTTGAAAAGTACCCCATTTCCTAGAATATTTCTGAGAAAAACACCCCCTATTTGTGGCAAATCTGGGAGAAATTAGCTGTAAAAAACATACCCTTATTTTCGAAATCTAGGAGGTTAGTATGTTGACTTCCAGGGTTGACCCTGGAGGTTGACTTTGTATACATGTACATACATCACAAATGTTTGTCCTCACCTGATTTTAGTCACATTCATACACAATCATCTTCCTGATCTCGGAGGTTACTCCGAAAAAGTACCCCTTTTTCTCGATTTCACGGACCTAGAATCTCCGAGATGACTGAAGAAAAACACCCCCTTTTCCGTGAATTTGGTAACGCGCATGGGTACCCACCAACCCGGGGACTGCCACCACCGGGGCTTTTGTTATCTTCGTCGAGATAAGAGAACTAGTACAGCTGCGTCAACATATTTGCATATGAATCGTAGAAAGTTTTCCTTAGCTAATCAGTGAGCTCACAACAAATGAAAAGTTCATTGACAGCATATCAATGCGAAATATATAGAATTTATATGCAATCAGGCCGTGTCGCGCGATAAGCTGTTCTTTTTGATGGCGATCAACAAAATTGGGGAAAATATGTATTAACAACATAATCCCATTGCTTCGTAGGGCACTCTGTGGCGTTCCGAAGTCATTTCCTTGGGACACGGTGTATTCTGCCTGTACTTTTCCACCGTTCGCTCGGGAAAGTACTGGCGGCATGGCTCACTTCGCTCTGAAAAGTGCTGGCGACGGAATACACCGTGTCCCGAGGGAATACCTTCGAAACGCCACAGAGTGTCCTCTTAGGCCATGGGGTTTTGTTATACTATATCTCTAACAGAGGTACATCCCATGCTTGAAGTTCCTCCACTTCCTTTACATTAGATATTCCAATACTTGTACGTGCACGTACTTAAATTTTCACAATCGCATAAAACATGTAGAGTACGTTCAGTAGCACCATCACTTTTGCGAGAAAGTGTGAAGAAAGGTCTTTCTCTTAGCTGGCAGTACAGATCAGTCTCTTGAATTTATTTGAAATTTCACGTTTTTCAAACATAATAATAATTAATATAAGTATTATATAGAAATAATAACGTGAATAATAATAGGTTCAATTTCCGTGATATTTTCACCATTTTGGGTCGAAAATACCAAATATGATATCGATTTCACTGCCCCATGTTTCCATGGTAACCATTTTAGGGGTGAAAATTTCAGCTTTTCTGATATCCCATGAAAAGTTACTTTGGTTGATATGAAAATTATCTAGTGGGGGAGTTAGGGTCAGAGAACAACAAAAAACAAGACTTATTTTAATGTTTCGAGTTGCCATGGTAACTATTTTGGGATTGAAAATGTTACTTTTTCCTAATTCCTATTCAAGAACGATTGATTGATGTAAAATTTTATCAGAAGGGGTTTTCTGGTTAGCACACCAAAAAACATCACACTCATTTTAATGTGAGATGTTTCCAGGGCAACCATTCAGGAATAAAAACTACCAGCTTTTTAAAGATTCCACCTAAAATCCAGTAATCAACAGAATGTGTAATATCAAAGGGATATTTTGGGTTAGAAAGACCAAATATCCATGTAAAAATCCAGTAATCAACAGAAATATTATACCAAAGGGTTATTTTGGGTTAGAAAGACAAAATATGATATCCATTTTTACTGCCTTGTTTTCAATCCATTTTTACTGCCCTGTGTTTCCATAGTAACCTATTTGCATTTTAAAATTTCATTTTTTTTCAAAATTCCATTAAAAGTAATCCCAGTTACTATGCGAATGCTCTCCTATGTGTATTTATCACAGCATGAACTCCATGTTCATCTTTGTCTTATGTCGCCTTGGTAACAATTTTTGTAACCACAGTTTTTTTATTTAAAACCGTACACCCTCGAGAGGGTCTATGCTAAAACATAATTCACTGATTTTTTATTTATTTTATGGATTTCTGAGTACCAACTTAGAAATTTGTTCTATAATAATAATAATTGTAATTTCTTTGCCTTCATTCTAGGAAGAATAGTAAAGATAATGTATATTGGGCCATTCTGGTCAAAATTATGTTTTCCGTTAATTTTCGTGTTAGAATTAATTTTATATAGAACAGAAATCATTTTTCAAACATATTTAATTGTGTTTCATGCAGTCATCCCAAATAAGTGTTATATAGTACAGTACTAACTCATTATGCATCGAATTATGTTTATGCCTTCAAATTAATTTTATGTGCTAAAATTAATTCTACTAGTATCTCAAATTAATTTTATGAACCCGATTCCCCTAAGCACCCAATGTACCATTATTTATCACAAGCAGTAACAGTAGCGCACAGTTTTTTTTATTTAAAACATAATCCACTGGTGCTTATTTATTTTATAATTAACGACGTATTAATGTTCATTTTATAATAATTTATTTTGATTTCTTTGCCTCATTCCAGGAAGAATAATGAAGACAAATTATTTCTGATTGTTTAACTAAAGTAAAATTATGACCATGCAGTGGTGCATGTAGTGTGTGACCTAGCATGACCCCACAAACTCTATGATTAGCTAGATCTCCCCTTTCCATGGTAGCAACGGCAAATTTGATCATGGTGCCTGTATACCTTTAAACACTTTTTTAAACCCAGCAGGCCAAGACAAGGGGGAAATATTACAAGTTAAATGTTTCATGTTTAATACTGCCCAGGGCTCGAAATTAACTTTTTTCCCTGGTAGTCCACTTGGGCTACCATTTTCTGAAGTTGGTAGCCCAGTGACAGTGGCTTGTAGCCCATGCATATTTTAGATCAGGGGTATTTTTTTTGTTAACCAGACAAGAAAAGGCTATTTTACAAGATTCTGCCCATGAAGTGAATTTTCTTGTCTTTTGATGTGTATACTTGCACACCTTTAATACCCAAGGAAACAGGTATAATGGACGACACTGGGACTCAAAAGCTTGTGACCTATTAACAACCCGTTTCACTCTCAGAGTTGTATGCAAATTTTAAAAGTCGCCATGACAACCTGACAACAACATGGCCTTTTCAGCACTAAGACATAGTGTAGAAGGGCTAAAAATAGGCCATGGCTCTTCTGTCTGGGGGAGGCATAATTTCTGTGTCATTGTGATTGATACATTATTATCAAAATGCAACGAGAATGCGTTTTTATAGGCCATCGTTTCCTGTGTCTGTCATTCAAGTACGCCAGCTCAGATATTTAAATTTTGTTGCAAAGTTCCAACGCACCGCCGGTTGTCTTCGTAATTTCCAGAACAAAGTCATATTATGGCAAATTTCTGTGCCAAGCTTGGTTTGACTGCATTTATCTAGCTCGTCCCAAAGTGACGGACGCATATTTAAACCTTTCAGCTTGGTGAAAAACGCATTTATTGATTCGCCAAAGGCCTGTGGATTCGCATATTTTTGCACAAGTGCAACATGGACATAGGAAAAAGTTCGACTCACACTAGCCCTCTCGATTGTTGAATACAACCACGGTCCATGATGAGAGTTCTCGAATCAAAAACTGTAGCCGTGCTCGAATACAAATATCTTCTCATTAAATTACGTCATTGTTATACAAGAGATGGCATTCCAAAGTCTGTCACCCTGTTTTTTTTAAAAGGTTGGAGAAGGGGGGCTTTCAACGACGTAAAATGCAACATTGTATCGCATATGTTCCGGCAATATGTACCTTACTGTCAGTAGAAATACTGAATACGCTGCAGTTACGTAAGCTTATAAGCTTATACTCCACAAAATGGCCACAGGCGGCGTGAACTTTCTGAAAGGATTTCCTAAACGTCCTACTTGGTACCTTAGACACTCACATGTGATATCCTGAAAAGTATTCTCTGCAGTAATTCCAGTTTCTGTCAACATTCCATCATTTTTAAAGCTCAACGACACGATAGCACGAGATCGGAGACGTTCTACTGTCACGCGCACGCACTCTCAATAGACCATGTTCCGAACCGCGCGAGACATTCCGAGATATCGCGAGAATATGTGGTTCGCAGTTAGTCTGGTTCCCTGACCCATTTCCCCGGTAGAGGGCGTGGGGAAATATAGGGTCAGGTACCTGCTAATGTAAACATGGACGCTATTGGTTTAAAATAAAACAAGCTGGGATTGGATGAAAGTAACACTTGTAACTTTTTCTCATGTTTTTCGGATTTCGCACTTTCAGGCTCACTTGACACCAACCTCTTGTTTGTACAACAAAGCCTGTTGAGGTAGAAAGAAAGACTTTCTACCTCCATGATTTAGCCACTGTTAGCACACCTCTTATTACTTTTAGAACGTCGACATGATGCCTGGCATTTTTCACGAAATTCGGACACCATTCTATCCATCGAAATCAATCGTCGTTCACAGTTCCAACAAAGTTTGCTTTCAATTAGCTGTGATATCGCAGCAGTATTTGTGGCGTGTATCGAACGTGCTTGGGTCATTGGGGTCACGCCACAGTCGGCGATGACCTCAATGACCCTAGCGCGTTCGATACACGCCACAAGTACTGCTGCGATATCACAGCCAGCCTTCAATCACCTCTATTTCCCCGTACTTCTGGATTAATCCTTTCAGTTTATGTTTCCCGTCTCGTGTGCCAATGTTTTTGGTTCGGATACCAGTGTTCGAACATAATTCTGATCCAGTCGAATTTTGACCGGCGTTTTCATGGTAGCAGCCATATTTGTTGTAGCATGTTCTGTCAGGTGACTAACCTCCGCCATCTTGAACAAAATTCTGTTCAAGATGGCTACCCGGTACCTGACCCTATATTTCCCCACGCCCTCTATCGGGGAAATGGGTCAGGGAACCAGACTAGTTCGCAGTGGACGTGTTCTCGCAACACAGGACAAACTGCGTAAAACAGGACAAGTCGCTAATTACGTTAAACACTGCATAAAATATATGAAGTTGCAATCTTTGCTCAGTTCTGCACTTTTTCTACTTCCATACAAAGTTTGACTTGTATTACTAAGCTGGAATCCTGTTTCTACGGGCATGTATTTAAGTCTCGCGAGATCTCGCAATCAGCAGAACATCGTCTATTGCGCATGCTCTGGGATTCGCGTCGCGTCTCTGAAGGGCGCGCGCGTGTTCCAACAGAGAAGAACGCGAATCGCAGGGTCTCTGCCAGACTACACTGCCAGGGCGAAACATGCGAAATGCAGAAAAATGTTTATTCTGCAATGCCAATATGACGCTTACGAAGTAAGTCTGAATAAGTTTTAAATTATACATCAGAATGAATCCATTGTACATTGGTACATTGGTACGTTTATGAAAGAATTAGTACAGGACACGTGTCTGAAATGTTTTTCAATTTTAGGTCAGTTAAGTTAGAGTGGGGGTGGAGGGGGTCTGAGACCTAACTTAAGCAATTAAGTTATATTTATATAATTAACTTTTAATGTTACCCCTTATGTATGGAAAATATTCGTTCGGTGGTCGCAGCATAGCAATTTCACTGCAGAGAGAGAGAGAGAGAGAGAGAGAGAGAGAGAGAGAGAGAGAGAGAGAGAAGAGAGAGAGAGAGAGAGAGAGAGAAGAGAGAGAGAGAGAGGAGAGAGAGAAGAGAGAGAGAAGAGACAGACAGACAGACAGACGACAGACAGACAGACAGACAGACAGAGACAGACAGACAGAGAGACAGAGATTATTAATTTATATTGGAAATCTTTTTCATAGTCGTGACTTTTGATGGAAGAAAACTAAAAACAAAATTAAATTGAACCGATTGAACGTGTATCCGTAAAGTTCGCACAAAAGTTAAAAGTCTAGGCCTGCTGGTATCACGTAAACTGCTTAGTGTCACCTGTCTGACAAGCATTTAATTATCACTTGACTTAATGATATCCCCCTCTCTCCGTACAGTATGATGCATAATTCTGCGCTGCATGTACAACAATAGGAAGTCACCCCTATTGACAAAATTAAAATATACAACACCTCTAGGCTCTTTTCAGAATTCCCACACAGCTTCAATGAACTGTTATTAGATTTCTGTATAATACTTATAGCCCCTGAACTTGTAATAATAATAATAATAATAATAATAATAATAATAATAATAATAATAATAATAATATTAGTTCTTTAAAAACGCACTCCACAAACGCCTCAGTGCGCTGTAAACAATGCTAAAAAGATACAAGAAGACAGCTTAAAACTTGAAAAACTACAATTGCAAGTAAAATTTAGTAAAAAGGTGGTCTTTAAACAACGTTTAAAAGATGCAATATTTCTGGCGCAACGAATTTCCGAAGGCAGTGCATTCCATAGCAAAGGAGCACATACCGAAAAAGCTCTCTGACCGTAGGACTTATTGAAATAGCCGCGTGGAGATATCACGAGCCATTTCTCAGAAGACCGTACGTGGATCTCTTGCCGGTAATACAGGTCAGTTAAATCAGTCAAATGCAGAGTTGCATCAATCTTAAAAGTAGTTAATAAAACCTTGAAATGTATTCCAGCTTTCACAGGTAGCCAGTGCAAATCAATTAAAACGGGAATGATGTGGTCATATTTGCGTGTACCTGTGACTAGACGGGCTGCCGCATTCTGAACAGACTGCAGCTGATTTAGCTGGTCATTTGATATGCCATAGAACGGACTGTTGCAATAGATATTTTACTACGTGTGGACGGCTGTGGTATTGACTTAATCAATTAATCCGCTGATACGGACAGCGGATTGCAAGTTGGCAATGATTTCGGAGCGATTATAGTGGTGTATACACAAGTCGGAGAGGAGATAAGGACTTGTAGGTAATATATAAAGCAGTCAGACGGTGTGGAGTCGAAATCTTTATTTGAAATATCACAGTCAAAATAAATAAAAACCAAATAAGGCAAACCTGTGCACAAAAAAAACTTCCCCCCACCCCAGGGGACCTATTTCTACCCCTATGTACTTTTGCGAGAGTAAAGCATATAATTTGTTTATACTATCCAAATACGTACATATGCGTATTTTGTGCCAGGTAACTGTTTCGAAACCGCAAAATTATGTGAACATGGCTGCCCAAGGGCAAGCTGCCAGAAAGGTCTCTGCCCGCGCATTGGGTGTCTGCTGACTGCTTTGGCCTAAATAGGCAAGAAATAAGCAAAAATGTCGGCAAAATTAACATTGTGCTGTCAGATTGAAAGATGGAACCAGAAAGAGAGTGACAAGCGACTACTGTCCCACGTCGATGTAAACTGTCTACACAATTTCTCGCGAAAACACAAATCGTTATTGTGCTTCCACCGAGCCACCACCGGCCAAATGCTCGAGGACGACTGCAGTGCAAAGGCAAAGGGGGAATTTTTTAGATGCACTGACAACAGCTGAAGCGGCTGCCGGCAGTCTGCGTCGACATAGGGCTTAAGTGAGGTCTTTAATCGATTGGTACTGGCAAGATGTTAAATCATATACCCTCGAGAAAACGAAGGTCTGTTGAATCTGTAAGTGCAATGTCACTAATGCCAGCATGGCTTGTTTGCTATCCCTGCAATATCACCACATCCCAG
Source organism: Ptychodera flava (assembly GCF_041260155.1). Classification (NCBI taxonomy): domain Eukaryota; kingdom Metazoa; phylum Hemichordata; class Enteropneusta; family Ptychoderidae; genus Ptychodera; species Ptychodera flava. The sequence continues at coordinate 19,768,147 of NW_027248278.1, forward strand.
TGTAGTTTAATCAATATCCTGAACAAGCATTTCGGGCGTTTAATACCATTTTGATGACTGCTCAATCAGAACGTTTTAAGCCAAAGTCTATTTCCGATCTGTGATATGAAACGAACTCGAACTTTGTATGTGGCGAGAACAGACGTAATTCAAAGTGATGTATTTAACGGCAGTTCCGTGTGATGATCAACATCGCCAGCTGCAGTGGTGTTTCCTAGGGCAAGGACACTCCCTTGAACACATAATATGCAACACCGTGCGGACCAGACGATGTGTGATGGGAACCAGACCGTAGTCCCTCCGCAAAGAAATAATTGATTATGCAAGAACAAATCACCTAAATCCGTTAACATTCATTGATAATTGTAATGCTTTAAGTAAAATAGGCATTTTATCGGAAACAAAGAAAAAGTTCAGTCTCCATAATCATGGTGATCTCATTTACGACGCGTCGACGCGCTGACATGGTCATGCAAGACCAGTACTGAGGCAAGACAGTTGCCGATCTTCTGCAGTGGTGGATGATACTGAAGATAGGCAAAGCTAGCGTTGTCAAATAAATATAGCCTGCAGTTACCTCACCCTTTAATATGAAACATGTAAGGGAAAGAACAACCAGCAACTGTTCGAGGATGGTGGAAACTCTGTGGATGGCACGCGGTGAGTACAAACATAAGGGTATATACCATAAACGTGATCTGGACGCACCTTGAACGTTCAGTACAGTAAGTGCATACGGCTCTGATGTATCGGTGAGAAAAAATGAGCACACAATCAGGCAAACGCAAAATTTACCATGAATTATTCATTGTATATGTCAAGTCCGTTACAGTGTCAAAATCGCACTTCCAACGTGCACTCTATGGAGATACAATTAATCTAGTAGTATGCGTGCACAGCAGAAAACGCTAATGTTTTTGGTTTTAAAGTTTGTTTGCAAAACAGCTTTTATAGGCTGTCAAATCGCATCAAAATGAACAGTCATGTTTTGTGCTGTGCATTTTTGAAAGGCTTACCTTAGAAGAATGCTTTAATGTAGGGTAACCTTTTTGCTTTAGTTATACGAAACAATGTCGACAATTTCGACCCATAACGCAACTTTTTTTATTCTTATAACTTTCCGTTTCGATTACAGTTGTTTTAATTGTAACGCTATCGTATTCTATTAATCTATTTTTATGAAAACACATTATTGATACATCATTTATTTAGAGGAAAAGCATTCCATCAATCCATCCAACCCTCAACCTATCAATCCATTCACGCCCTAAAATCTTGTTTACGCATATTGTTACATAAGAACAAAACGGTGAAATCAGAAATTTCATTTAGACCGAATTTATTACAAAAAACACAACTAATCAGTAAGTCGAGAGATACAATACAAATTGCAAAAAATTACAGGCTACTTATAATCAGCTGGGACGGCTCAAGGTCAAGAGTTGAGTCAGACACTGAGAAAAGTTGAACAGTCCTTTGACTTTCCTGCTGGCTTAAGGTTCTGCAAACTCCACAGAATAAATCCAGCGTGGCAGTTAAGGTCACGAAAAATTTGAAATTAATACTGCTGGAGTTTCCAAAGTTTGAAGTAGCACATCAGACACAAGATCCTAAAATGTCTTACTGAAAAACTGTGCCACCTCTATTTATACTCAATGGTTCGATCAGGAGAATATAATAACAATCTAGAACTTCTAATGATATGCTGATTACCGTTCCAAAAATGTGTTTACTACACGATTATTTGAATTTTTCGAAGGTTCTAAACATGACTAATTGAATTCAGGGTCGTGAGGCCCTGAAGGACAGTGACCTTGCACTGGGCAAAATGCTTCATATACTACAATATATACACACATGTGATTCTAGACATTTGTCAAAAACGTTAAGTATATACGTACATGCATGGATATACGCCATGTATGTCAAACTATCGGAATAATCCATACACAAAATATACGTTACGTAAGCACAGAATGTTTTATTCCATTACGTCAATATACGTAAATATACTTAATGTATATCAAGCATTTTGTCTAGTGTTGAGAACTTTACAAACTAATTAAACTCGGGTCATATGTGGGGTAAAATGACCTAGATAACACACCCCCTCTTAAAATTTTTTTTTTTTCTCAAAGAAAAATCTTTCTTTTACAGATGTGTTATTAAAATTGTAAACAACAATAAACAATAAATGCGAGAGAGAAGTCTGCAATTAAATTGTCTCTGCCCTTGATATATCTAATGTCAAGGTTCAACTCCTGTAACATTTAACTCAATCTTAACAATCTCTGATTTTCGCCTAGTCATTCCCGCGACATAACAAGAGGCTTGTGATCAACATAAACCACTATTGGACTGATTTGAAAAAGTAACATAAACTGTCGAAGCTAATTGAAGTAGATTATTTAGTAAATTAATTTCTCTGGGATTTGTTAAGTTTGCGTGAAATAGCAAACAAGATGATCTATCCATGAGTATCCTATTGCACTAAAACGACACCAACAACAGCATCACTAGAATCTACAGTTAATTTGAATGGCAAACTCAAATGCGGTGCAGACAAGACTGGAGCACTTTGAAGTAGATTTTAAGTGTATCAATTGCCCGTTGGCATTATTTTGACCAAACAAAATGTACTTTCTTTTCAAATAAGTTAGTCAAAGGCTAAGTAATTATAGTGAAATTTGGACAGAATTTTCAGTAGTAACCAGCCATACAGAGAAAACGCATCAGTGTCTTTTACAATTTGGTTTGGGCAAACTTGAAATGACACTGCATTTGGCATCACAATACCCTGTCCTACAGTATGTCCAAGGTAAGTCACCCTTGCCAAGCCAAACTCAGATTTGGCGAGGTTGACAGTCAACATTGCTTTGCTCAGTCTCTAAGAACTTCTGCATGAGTTTGATGTGTTCCTCCCAGGTGTCACTGTACAGGACAACATCGTCGACGTAAGCTTCACATTCTTCTACTCCGGATATGACGTCGTTAATCATCCATTGGAATGTGGCCGGCGAGTTGCGTCATTCCAGTGGCATTACCTTGTACAGGACCGATCCGTCTGGTGTAACAAAGGCAGATATTTCACGAACACGATCCGTCAGAGGGACCTACCAAAATCCCTTCAGTATATCAAATTTTGTCACATACTTGGCTTTTCCCACTTGATCGATGCAGTCATCAGTCCTAGACAGAAAATGTGTCTGTCTTTGTGAGAGTGTTCACTTTCCTGTAGTCGGTACACATACGATAGACTGTGATCTGGTTTTGGCAAAAACTATGCACGATGAATTCCAGTTACTTTTAGTTGGTTCAATAAAGTCATTGTCAGCAGTTGACTTCCTTCTGGAGATATCGATATTTTGCTTTCGTTGGATTCAGTCTGTATGGATGTTGTTTCATGGGATTACTGTTCCCCTACATCAACGTCGTGATAGTTACGTTTGTCCTCGTTGGAACATCTTGAACAAGTGTTTATATTCGTGGAGCAGTTCTTTCACCTGTTGTTGTTGTTCTGGCTGGAGGTGTGCCAACTTTGTAGACTCCAGCTTCTCCAGGATTTCTGAGTTCTGAAGCTTGACCGAGCCCAGCTTTGAGTTTAGAGTATTTTCACTCAAGTCAGTTTCAGTATCACTATCTTCATAATGGTTTGAACTGACTGACTGACAGGCTTTGTTACAGTACGATTATTCCTATCTAAATATGGCTTAGGCATATTTATGTTGCATATTTTTTGCCTGTCAAGTGTTATTATGATGAAATTTAAATCACTCATATTCTTCTCAATTAGATATGTTCCAAAGTAACGAACACGAAGTGGTTTGCCAGGAACCGAAAAAAGAAGAAGAACTTTTTGACCTGGTTCAAACTTCCGTTTTGAGGTGTTTTATCGTATTTACTGTTTATAGACTGTTGAGATGACCCAAGATTACTCTGGCTAATTCACATGCCTTAGAGACTTTTCTATGAAATTATAACACATATTGTAAAATATTTTGACAATCATTGTCGTTTGATTGGAGTTGCTTTTTGAAAAGCTTGATTAGGCCATGGGCTATATGTCCAAATACAAGCTCAAATTGGCTAAAACCAAGAGACTCTTGAATTGACTCTCTAACAGCAAAGAGCAGAAAATGAATTCCTTCATCCCACTGCTTCTCTGTGTCAAAACAGTAGGTCCTAATCATGTTTTTCAAAGTTTGATGAAATCGCTCAAGAGCACCCTGACTTTCTGGATGATAGGCGGATGACCTATATGCTTCCGGATCCATAACTTGTTGAAAATTCAGTCATAAATTTGGAGCCTTGATGGGACTGGACACATTTAGGGAGGTCAATAAAGTGAAAAATTGACTGAAGCTTTCACTACATATAGCATTTGATTGATGTTTTTGAGTGTAATGGCTTCTGGGAATTAAGAGATGTACACATTATTGTCAACATGTACTCATTTCCTCGTTTTTGGTAGGGGCCCAACACAGTCTATTAGTATCCTACTAAATGGTTCTTGAAATGCAGGAATTGGCTGTAAAGGGGCCTTTGGAATGGTCTGATTTGGCTTTCCTACCATTTGACATGTGTGACAAGTTTTACAGAAATGTGCTACATCCTGCCTGAGATTAGGCCAATAAAAGTGACTGAGAATTTTATGATAAGTTTACTACCCTAATGACCAGCCCAGGGATTTTCATGGGCCATGCGCAATATTTCAGCACGATAGGGCTTTGGAACCACAATTTGATGTTTTATAGCCCAATCGTCATCAACCAGAACATCTGGAGGTCTCCATTTACGCGTGAGAATACCAGACTTTGTATAATAAGGAAACAGAACTATCTGAAGTTTCAACTTCAATCATCAACCTAACTAAAAAAACGACAAAATATCTAGGTCTTTGTGTTGTTTTGCCATGAGATTTGATCTATACAATGTCTGGCCTTGGTCAGCAAAGTTTTACTGGAAGTTTCAAATCCACGAGGGATAACGGAATGATCCGTGTCAAACACCTGACTGAGAAAGGTGTCATTTAAGTCAACATCTGTGACATTATTTTTGAGAGTATTTTGATTCTCAGAAGTTTTCTTTGACATGGCTCGAGTAATGGCACATGAAGGATACAATCGGGTATCTCTTGTTCAATTGGCCCTGGATCCTGATCAAACTAGGATTATCAGTCACAAGTGGATTAGTAATGACCTTGTCCCCAGCAAGGTCGTTTCCAAGAAGAAGGTGAATCCCTTCAAAAGGCAAAAAAGGCCTAATACCTAAAGCCATAGGTCCAGAAACAAAGTCTGAAGAAAAAAGACATTATGGAGAGGAACAGAAATGTAGTTATTACAATCATAGACCCTCGAGATAAACCGGACACGCAACTGCTGAGGTTTCTTTATGCGATATATCTTGGAATAAATTAACTTTGTTTGCTTACGGTCCGCAATAGTTTATCTTCCGTACTTCGGTTTAATCCAATTGTCGATGACGCACCCCGCTAATTGCGTTCGAAATCTCGCATTACATGAGAATTCTAGATGCGATTTCAGACGTGACTACGAGTTGTTTACGTTTAGCGCTAGTTCAAATGGGCGAACGCTTCTGATGCCCGCGATCTCAGTGACTACGAAGAGTTTTCTGGCGTCTTTTCTGATATTAGGATCAGTGATTGTTCAAATAGCGATGAAGAAGTTAGTTTGGTGCATATCAGGACTCCCAAAAAATCAAGTGGTCGATAAAAATCTACAATACTTGGAAAAATACATTGAAGCTAATGAATACAGTTGCACTTGCAGAGTCTGTGAAAAGTATTTCAAGATGAAACAAGGTTGTAAAAGTCACCTAGTAAACGGACACAAAATCACAGGTAAGCGAAACAGTTACTATATGATATGAGTATTGTGGTCACTTGCTTATTGTCATCATGACTCTAAGAACTTTGTTGGAAAAAATAACTTTGCATGCGTGAGCGACCATAAAACTGCCTGACCTTTGCACGATACTGTTCAGTCTTGTATGTGGTAAAGACCATCGGGAGAAAATGTCGAAACGTGAACGGTTCAAACCTGACCCTCCTTTCCTTTGTAATTTAATGTGCATTTGTCTCTGGATGTGGGGACTGTTCCTAAGCGAGACTGATTTACTGATCAAGTATGAAATGAACCTACAACAATATAAGCTGACCTGACCATAGGCGTATTATGACTTGACAAAGTGATAGTTTGGTAAAAACACGGAAGAAAGATGTTTCCATCATTTAACTCGTGTTTAAAATACGGCTAGTTTTCAATCGGATTTGAACCCACAACATACGGCATCAGTCGCCTAGCTGAGAGGCCATAGACAGAACCGCTCGGCTAAATCTCCACTCCCAAAAAAGAGTGGTTCAATAGCCTGCAAATCTACAAAATCTACATCTCGTCTCAATAGCTACAACCATGGAAACTTTTGCACCAGATGGAAGTTAAAAGTAATACAGGGTCTTTCATTTAAAAAATAATGAAAAATAATTACAATTATCCACAACAGTGTTCATTTATGTACGTTGTGTGTTTGTGATTTTAGATCCAAATGATGGAGCAGAACTATCCAAAGATCAAGTCAATTCTAAAAATGTGATTCAAAAGAAGAAAGCAATAGTAAGTTTACATTAAGTAGATTGTAAAGTCTTGCCTCAGCCATTCGCATGTTCTCACCCTGTACTTAAAATTCAGCTGTCACATATTCTACTACAAACCTTGCCACGGTAACCATCCAAATTAAACAATACTATATGGTGAGATACTGTTTTAGCATGGGCTTTTATATCTATATTTTGTGGTGACTTTGAATTTTATTTCGTTGGTTTCATCTTTTTCAACTGTCATAGATGACAAAGATAATTTAGCTTGGTACACCAGGAATTCAAAGGCATTACTATCGCTGTGTTTATTGATACTTGTCTTGATATTTTGCTTTGTAAGTGTGTTTTTGGGGTCAGTCTAAATTTCTGTGGTAGAGAGGGGATTTCTAAAATTCATCAGCGTTAGAAGGGGATTACTCCAAATTTCAGTGTTTTCCAATGAAAATCACTGACTCCCCCCCGGACGAAAATGATCATGACTCCTATATAAATTAATTTTATGAGTTCATTGAACAAATGAATGAATGCCCCTCACTTTTTCTGTACTTTCAAGAGTTTATTTGTACCACTCAACTTTCTATTCCAGGCAGGAGACCAAACACCATTTTACACTAAAGCTGCAGCAGTGAAAGAGGCTGAGCAGATCCTCAAGCGGCCATTGAGTGTCTGATGGAGAAAGACTATGTCAAATGCGGTTGGCTTTGCCAGAAAGGTATCCGTTTTGAAGTCTGTCGTCGAAGCATTACATAGTCAATCTGTTGCGGACTCAGCCTTGACACCAGATATGACTCATATCATCAGAACAATTATGGCCAGCTGTAACAGCAGGTGATAAATTACTGTTTCACGTGTGGGCGGAGGGAGGCTGTCCACAAGAAGTTTCATGAATTGATGGTTTCATCTACTTTGAGACAAGCGGTACTTCACTGTGTAATAAACTACCCTAGAGACACAAAATCATGAATTCACAGAAGAGTACAGTTTTGTCTGCAACATTTGAGGAAATTCTTGTGGGAAGAGAGAAGACTGAGCAAGAGTGCACAGAATTTAAATTAGACATGGACCCTGTGGAAGAAAACATTCTTCGATACTCTTGTGGGTATATCCCAATGGCATTATCAAGAAAACTTAAACGGCAGCAGAGTGTTTCTCAGCCAGTGTTGCAATGTCTTCTTGACATGCAGACTTCTGAATGTGCAGAAAAGACATTTTTGTCATACACCACAAAATGGATCAAGGAAGAATGTAGGGGGGGGGGGACTCTTTATTGTTAATGATCATGCCTATCTATTTTTCAGAAGGGTTGAATATTGTATTAGACAGAATGTTAGCAGTCTTATACCACAAAATGGTAGATTTCGTGAACAGGTGATAAATGTGTTACTTCTGATGGGGCAGCTCTGGAGCACTGGTCAAATTTATATTCAAAGCTGAGTGACAAATCATCTCTTTACCTTATGTTAATGTTGCATTACTATGTGGATAAATATCCGTGGCCATTCCACTGCCAAGAAATTTGTTCAGGATTTCAAAAATACACAGGCTTGGCACAGCGTGGATCTAAGGGTCTGCGGAAAGAAACTTAAGATGTGTTCTGTGGACTACAAATACATGTCAATATGGTGTATATGTATTTCTTTGAATGAATTTGCTGATTACTGTCGTTCTTGGTATGTCCAAACACAACACCGAATGTTGTGATGTAAAATATATCCCTTATTGCATTCATCATCAATAAAATAATTAAAATTACACCTTAATGAGCGTCTTCTGTTTAAAAATTTTCAACCCACCCAAATCCTGTAAATGTAGTCTTCTTTAGTCTTATAACCAGGGTATGAAACAAAAACCATTATTTTAAGTGCTATACTGTAACTGGAAAATGCCAAAAAGCCTTTGAAGGCAAGTAATAAAGTACACACTGATATTAAGAAACATGTAAAAAGCTTTATTGGAGTTGTAAATGATAATATGAAAAGAATTGGGAGAAAAGAATGTAAATCATTTGAAATCATTGAACACTGTGTTGCTGTGAAATGCAAGTAAATACTGCTGTGGGAAAAGAATGTATCAGTGGAGGCCTCCAATATCTATGGTTCTGTGTTCAGTCTCCCATTTAATTCTCTGCAGCTTTTTGAAGTGTTAATCAACATAGCAAGCTCTGTAAGTTGTTAAAAAAGTAAATGTAAATCTGAAATTAGAAATCTTTGTTGAGGAAAATATGAATTTCTTTGTTCAAAGCAGAACAATCATTGATTTTGCTTCAAATCAAAGAGTATCAAGTTGGAAAACAATGGCAACATTACAGTAACACTTTTTCCCAAACGGAAAGGATAAATCATCAAAAAAATTACAATTTCATGCCAAAATTATCTTGGAAAACCAAGTATACACCTTGAATCAAATGACCCATTGATTTTGGACAAACAGAAACTATCATACATCCTTAACTAACAAAGAATGGATTGTAGACATTTCCTTTACTATTTAAGTCATCTCACATTGTATAAATGTTAATACATATGAATGGTCTCATTATGTAAATGTATAAAGACAGTACTAAAGTTCAGGATGACTATCCTTGAAGAGGATTATTGCACAGAACAGAATGTTTTTTTGTATTCAAACTGTAAATATGGAATATTGTATATTGGCTACGTTTCCCCACGTAAAAAAAAAATTATGTTACACAGTACACAATGAAATTGTCAGGATAGCATGTCATGATGGGGCCATGTAAATTTCATCCACCATGATATTTTGATACGAATATTGCACTGTAATATCTAGTCATGTAATGTAACATGTAATTTAACATGCACTGTAAATATCTAGTCAAGTAACGTACAACTCTCAGGCATAGCAAATTTGCTCCTTTATACATCATTAACACTTTGATGTACATGATAACCCCAAAGTTGTTGATAAGCACAACCTGATGCAAGCAGAAATGTCATGGTGTAAAGCAAAATAATAAATTAAAAATGCTACAATTTGGCAAGTAGAATTGATACACAATAAAGTAAATGTAGGTAGTATATGGCTTCTGTGAAAATGATCCCATTCCCTCACCCACCCACCCATCCACCTATGTCCACACTTTGCAATGAGTCAATGCACACGTACTGTGTTATGATTGTTCAGTATTACACAGTAAACGTTGTGCGCTGTCTTTTCTGTAAGGGTGTAGGGTCTACCTGAGCATTGGCAACTGGCCCCCTCAAATTGCTGCCACGAAACTCTCAGCGTGTTGGAACTCTTTATCCTTAAAGCATTGCTGATGCCTAAATCGTTGAACTGACGGAACTTCGTTACCTCCCTTCATCTGGTGATGATTTCCAAGTACGACTCTAGGGGGTCTTGATTAAACTCTCAGACAATACACTTGTAACTCCGGGTTGAGCCAAGAAGAACTTGGTGACATCTACGAAAGAGTTGACTGCAAGAATAAAGTTGCAATACAAATGTTGATGTACACCTTGATAACATTCTCCTCAGTAACATTTTTACAATTGCATGACATCCTTTTTAAACTGGTTTGCACAAGAGACCCTTGAGAAAAATGAGGGTCTACGTTTGCACACAAGATAGATTACTTTGGCTAAAAATACATTGTCATTGCCAAACAATTTATGAACTTTTTTGTTGCCAGTGGTTTTCTTTTGAGTTTATACATTAGGGAAAAAACCGAGGATATTTTTGTTCAAATAAATCACAACATTTGACAGTAAGGGGAAATTGCAAAGCATATACACAAACCAAACAACAAATTATACTATTATCACACCAACCTGTCATAAGAGACCCTCAATAGTTTCTCTGCTCAACTTCATTCTATTCTTCTCACTCTTGGTTTTGTTTTCAAGAGCTGAAACTCTTTCACCCCAGTCAGTCAAGTAGCCAAGAAAATCTCCTTCAACCACTGAAAAAATTATTGCTGTTAGTATTTTAATTATCTATTCAAAATGTATCTCTATGCGTTTTCCCTTGCCGGGCCCCGGGTGTTCATTGGTACTAGTATTCATTAAGTTATCATAGACAACACAAATGACTTTGCAAGAAAATGGTTCACCACAAAACAACCAGTTTTTTTTTTTGACTAGGGTTAAGTAGTAATGTACCTTTTCATAACCAGGCCATAACTTCTATTTAATAAAAACAAGTATTAGCACATAAGCCTAGTTTTCAAATCTTATTGCCTATATTTACCTTTAACCATTGGTCATCAGGTGACCTATACGGCATCATGTTTGGCTTTCTTCTTCTTACACCCTCCATCATGTTTCTGACATTCATGCAGGCAAAGAAACGGTCAAAGTTCCTGATGAACTCAATGGTTGGCTCCATCTGTTGTCCGTTGTCACCGAACACTGACAAAGCATTTGCTACTGTTGAACTCAAAACTGATAAGGGGAAGATAAGTATTGTATCATGCAGTAAGGGGCTTACAGCTTAATCAACTGTCTGTATTCAAAATTTACAATCACGACACCATGTGTACTGATATATGTATGACAAATCAAGATGTAAATTACATAGTGGTTATGAAAATGACAAACTCTTATTTGTTTTAACCAACACATTACTTTTCTTCTGTCAACATTAGCTGCTTCCCGTATATTACTTGAAATTATGTTGTGTGGAACATTATACATGTGATCATTCATAGCAGAAGTTGCTGATGTGATAAGTGCTGACAGTTTCATGTTGAATGATCTATATGGTGGTAGATACTTTTTTGAAAAATATAATTATTAAAGTTCACTGTCGTCTTTGTTATTATTGATTTCCACAGGAGAAGTGGTTCATCATACTTTTTGAAGTGATATAACTAATTCAGTCTTACTGTGCTGCATACTTGACCTTCATGAGTGGAAATGATGTCTAGTGAATGTGCTCATATTTAAGTTTGTGGCAGAGAAACAGTCCATTCCTTTCCAATCCGCCCTGTACAAGTCATCAAGTGTCTTCCACACTATATGCTCCCCATTCAATAGTTAAGTGAAAATGATAAACAAAAGCAATCACTACGGGTTTTTTGACAGCTGATTTGTTCCGCGCGTATTCGTCCTAATGAATTATTCATGAGCTCTCCTCACAGCACTGGCGCCATATTTAAAATTCGCTTAGGAGCTCCGTAAATATTGTCACACAACACACGAGAAACACAGCTACGGTAAAAATTATACCATAGATGTAATGTCAACAATTGAAGTATATGTTTTAGAGAGCCTTTTCTTATGTCACACACTTGTGAAGCTTTTTGCCGCTACTGCATTGGCCGTGTACATTGCTCAGCTGTACACCAGCATCGCTAATTATGTAAGCATCGATAATCAAGAATGTTATTTTCAATCGAAATAAACCAAAAGTGAAAAATATAAAACGATACGATTTTTGTTATGATTGCCATGAAGTGTGCTGTGCAAGTTTGGTTGCAAAACTTGGCGAAATAAAAAAATTCAACCGGCGAGTTTTCAGTACTATCGGTTGAGTGTCGAGTACCAGCGATCGCACCATAGTAAACAATGGGAACGGCAGAGTAAATTCGACGCAAAAATCTTCTCGCTTCATTTCCACAATTTTTTGCTCACGTTGTTCACACACGTGAGCATATGGTTTAGCCATGTCTGTCTGTGTGTCTGTGTGTCTGTGTGTCTGTGTGTGTGTCCGTGTGTCTGTATCCCAATTATCTCAAAAACGGCTGAACGTATTTCAGTCAAATTTGGTAGACATCTTCAGAATTCAAATGGTTAGAACTGAAAGATTTTGGTGGGCGTGGCTTGCATACTTTTGTTAATTTGCATAATTAATGATTTTAGAGAAAACAGATATACATTGAAACAACTGCACACAATTTGATGAGATTTGCTACAAATGTTGAACACAACAAGATATATCAGCAGTGGGCACCATTAAGGGGTGACGTGAAAGATAGTTTGCTAATTTGCATATTTAATGAACTTTCCTAATTAGGGATATATATCTGATTTGACACGATCAAAATTGACCAAACTTGCTAATGTATTGAAGATACTATGATACAATATTATTGAAAGTCATTTAGCATTTTCTCTTCAGGTAATTACTAATTTGCATATTTAATGAACTTTCCTAATTAGGGATATATATCTGATTTGACACGATCAAAATTGACCAAACTTGCTACATGTATTGAAGATACTATGATACAATGTATTGAAAGTCATTTAGCATTTTCTCTTCAGACAATTCCTAATTTGTGATCTAAATATGGACTTCTCAAACAAGATAATAGTGTAGAACAGTTTTATACGAAATTGACATGTTTAGATCTTAAACAGCTCATTTTAACGCCAACACGAATTACAAATACCTCCAAAACTATTATTGACCATATTATACCAATATAAACCATTGTCCAGTCTACTCTGGTACTTTAGTTGGAGATATCTCCGACCATCTACCAGTGTTCACAATCTTTGAGAATATCCACACCAATAGTGGTGTATCTCAGACCGATACAGTATTTTATAGAAGTTATAAGAATTTTTCTCCAGATAATTTCAGACAAGAGCTGTCAAGACAAACTTGGAACAAGGTTTACATGCATAATGATGTAAATGAAGCTTATAATAATTTTCTTTCAATTTTTATTGAATGCTGTAATAGACATGCTCCAATAGTATCACGGTCACTTAAATCGGTCTTAAAACGTAAACCATGGATTACTAAATCAATAAGAAAGTCGATTAACAAAAAACACTCTTTATATGCTGACGTTATTAAATCAGGTCATGAAATGAGCAAAGTCTCAAAGTATAAACGTTATAGAAATGCACTGACAACAGTTTTAAGGTTTGCAAAAAGAGATTACTACGCTACTCTTTTCAGGGAAAATCATGGAAATTCAAAAGCAACTTGGAATACCATCAATGAAGTGCTTGGCTCTCGTAACAGAAAGCCATGTACTTGTTTGCCTGACCAGCTCATTGTAAATGCAGATGAGGGTACTCCGTTAACTTACAATAAACCCTCAAGATATTGTAGATGGTTTTAACAAGTTTTTTACGGGTATTGGTCCAAGCTTGGCGAGTAAAATTTGTAGCTCTAGTTCTTCATATGAGGAGTTTCTCTCACACCCCTCAAATCAGTCTTTTTTTCTATTTCCTACATGTGAAGCTGAAATTGTTAGTCAACTGAACAGGCTTGACATGAAAAAAGCTGTTGGTTATGACAATGTGTCTGCAAAACTGTTAGTCAATGCTGCAGAACACATTTCTGGACCTCTTTGTTATATTTTCAATCTATCTTTTACAAGTTGTCGATTCCCAAATGCTCTAAAAGTAGCCCGAGTAGTCCCAATTTTTAAGAAAGGGTCAAGAGACATTCCTGGAAATTATCGACCTATCTCTGTGCTACCACTTCTTAGCAAAATCTTGGAGAGGATTGTAAATAATCGATTAGTTACGTTTTTAAATAAGTATAACCTCCTCTACAAACATCAGTATGGATTTCGAGAGAAACACAGTGCAAACTCATTAATTAATTTAGTGAACAATTTGACGCAACAAATTGACAAGGGAAATACTACAATAGGAATTTTTCTAGACTTCGCCAAAGCGTTTGACACCATTGACACACTCTATTCTTTTATCAAAGCTCCATAATTATGGTGTCAGAGGAAACCCCATTCGTTGGTTTACTGATTATTTAAATCAGCGATTCCAATATGTTTCAGCAGATGGTATTAGTTCTATGAAATTGCCAGTTACGTGTGGAGTGCCTCAGGGATCAATACTTGGACCGACCCTGTTTCTGATCTACATAAATGACCTACCTAATTCATCTGACTACTTTGATTTTCGATTGTTTGCAGATGATTCGAATCTTTTCCACACATACTCGAGTGATACGAAATGTATAGACCTTCACTAGTAGAAAACCAGTTGAGAGATGTAACCTGTTGGTGTGATGCAAACAAGCTCACTATAAATATTAAGAAAACCACCTATAGTTTTTTTCACCAGAAACGTAAATCTGTGTATTTACATGGTAATATTTGTGTTAAAAGTGTGCCTTTAATTCAGTCTGATCAAGCGTCATTTGTTGGTGTAAATATAGATGAGAACCTAGCTTGGAAACAACATATTACTAGAGTCAACGCACTAATTAGAATGAAGGCAGGAATTCTTTTTAGAATAAGAAATTTGTACCACAAAATGTATTAGTATTACTTTATAAATCATTTATACAACCATACATTACATATGGTTTAGAAGTATGGGGAAATACGTATTCATCCTATTTAAATTCCATTCTTATCACGCAGAAAATGTGTATGCGAACAATAACTTTTTCCGGATTAAGAACGCCGTCATTACCTTTATTTTTTAAATTACGCATCTTAGATGTTTATAAGCTTTACAAGCTGCTTGTTGGTAATTTTGTATTTGATTTATATCAGCAAAATGTACCACATCCCATGATAGACTATTTCCAAGTGTGGATCATTGTTATGACACCCGTCAAAAAGTAGGGATGAATTTAACATTGCCGAAAATGTACACATGTAAAGGTCAATCGGCAATTTCGTATACGGGTGCTCAATTATGGAACTCGTTACCTAATGTAATTAAAGTTCATACTTCCAGGCATAGCTTTACAAAAGCACTGAGAGAGTATCTGTTACAGGAATACCTACAGTGAACTAGTTAAATCATATTAGTCGTCACATCATTGTGTAAGAATTTTCAGGAATACCTCGCTCTGATATCGAACTTGTATCATATAAATATAAAATAATGTTTGTAGAACTCTTTGTATAACAGCGTACTGTTAACCCAACTAATTTAAATTTTGTAAATGGGCCAGGCTCGACTAGCGAACAGCTATATTTTCTGGCTCCACATTACCACTGAAATGTAAATTTTGTATTTGCTTGTTATGACTTGTGAAGTGTACTACTTTTCATGGTAATAAACCAAACCAAATTTGCATATTTAATGAACTTCGCTAATTAGGGATATATATCTGAATTAACTTGACCAAAGTTGACAAAACTTGCTACATGTATTGGAGATATTATAATACAACATTATTGAAAATCATAAAGCATTTTTACTTCAGCTAATTCCTAATTTACATATTTGATGAACTTTGCTAATTAGGGATGTATATCTGAATTGACTGGACCAAAATTTATGAAACTTGCTATATACATTAAAGACACTATGATACAACATTATTGAAAGTCATTTAACAGTTTTACTTCAGCCAATTCAGAATTTGCATATTTAACATTTTTCCTAATTAGGGATATATATATCTGAATTAACTTGATTGTAGTGGTTGAAACTTGCTGTATACATCAAAGATACTGTGATATAACATTATTGAAAGTCAAAAGACAATTTTACTTCGGCCAATTCCTAATTTGCATATTAAATGACTTTTCATAATTAGGGATATATATCTGAATTGACTTGATCAAAATTAATGAAACTTGCTATGTACATTAAAGACACTATAATACAATATTATTGTAAGTTAGTAAACATTTTTCCTTCTGCCAATTCCTAATTTACATATTTAATGAACTTGCTAATTTGGGATATATATATCTGAATTGACTGGACCAAAGTTAAAGATACTATGATACAACATTATTGAAAGTCATTAAGCATTTTTCTTCAGCCAATTCCTAATTTTCATTTTCAATGATATTTTCTAATTGGGGATATATACTGGGATTTACTTGATCAAAGTTGGCAAAACATGCTGTGTACATTAATGATTATGCCAGGTTAAAACAATATTGAAGGTCATTTCACATTTTCATGTTAGCTAATTTATAATTTGCATATCTAATGAGCTTTCACAGTTTGGCATATATGGCTTGAAGGACTTGGCTAAAGGTAATTACACTTGCTATATAAAGTGGTGGTACAATGACAGCAGTCAAAGAAGGTATTTGTATTCTAGCTAATTACGTATTTGTATACTTCATGATCTTTTAGAATTAATCGGCGGTGAATATTGTTCATTATGTTGATCGTAATACTTTCAATGAAGTTGCAAACATGTGCCAAAGGTTCAAATTTACACATAACTGCAATAATAATGAAACACGTGAGCATTTTCAGTTCATATCTGCTTGCTCACGTGTTTACACACGTGGGCATATGTCGCAGCGATGTCTGTCTGTCTGTCTGTCTGTCTGTCTGTCTGTCTGTTAGTCCGATGTCTCAAAAACGGCTTATCAGATCAGAATCAAATCTGGTGCATAGATTCAGTTAGCAAATGGCAAGAACTGATTAGTTTTTGGTGGGCGCGGCTTGCATACTTTTTGCTCATTTGCATAATTAATGATTTTAGAAAAAATGGATATACATTAAAAACGACTACACACAATTTGATGAGATTTACTGCAAATGTTGATCACACCAAGATATATCAGCAGTGGGAACCATTAAGGGATGACATGAAAGATAGTTGCTAATTTGCATATTAAATGAATTTTCCTAATAAGGGATATATGTCTGATTTGACTCGATCAAAATCGACCAAACTTGGTATGTATATTAAAGATACTATGATTTAACATTATTGAAAGTCATTAAGCGTTTTAACTGCAGCCAATTCCTAATTTACATATTTAATGAACTTTGCTAATTAGGGATATATATTTGAATAGACTGGACCAAAGTTGATGAATCTTTCTACATGTATTGAAGCTACTATGATACAACATTTTTTGAAAGTCATTAAGCATTTTTCCTTCAGCCAATTCCAAATTTGCATATTTAATAAACTTTCCCAATTAGGGATATATATCTGAATTAAATTGATTGCAGTTGTTGAAACTTGCTATATACATCAAAGATACTGTGATATAACATTATTGAAAGTCAAAAGACATATTTTTACTTCAGCCAATTCCTAATTTGCATATTAAATGAATTTTCATAATTTGGGATATTTATCTGTATTGACTTGATGAAACTTGCTATGTACATTAAAGACAGTCATTAAGCATTTTCTCTTCAGCCAATTCCTAATTTGCATATTTAATGAACTTTCCTAATTAGGGATATATATCTGAATCGACTTGACCAAAGTTGACAAAACTTGCTACTTTATTGCATATACCATGATACAACATTATTGAAATCATTAAGCATTTTTACTTAAGCCAATTCCTAATTTACATATTTAATGAACTTTGCTTATTAGGGATATATACCGAGATTTACTTGATCAAAGTTGGCAAAACATGCTATGTACATTGATGATTATACCAGGTTAAAACAATATCAAAAGTCATTTCATATTTTCATGTCAGCTAATTTATATTTTTTTGCATGTCTAATGAGCTTTCACAACTCGGCATATATGGCTTGAAGGACTTGGCCAATGGTAATTACACTTGCTATATAAAGTGGAGATACAATGACAGCAGTCAAAGAACTTTAATATTTTTATTTCAGCTTATTACATATTTGTATATTTCATGACCTAATCGGCAGTGATTATTGTTCATTATGTTGATCATAATACTTTCAATGAAGTTGTAAACATGTGGCAAAGGTTCAATTTTACACAACTGCAATATATAATGAAACACGTGAGCATTTTCAGTTCATATCTGGTTAATCTGTGGTTTTAAGGTTCGATACAAGCTATCTCATGATGATTTTGAACAATCGTATCGTTTTAGATTTTTGAAAATGGTGTTTTTTATTTCATAATTTGCTCGTTAAATTACGGTGATAGCGCCGGCTCGAACACGTAACTGTGGCGACCATAGTAACAATGTGAAATCTAACAACGGCAGAGTGTTATGTAGGTCATTTCCCCCACACTCATCATGACCTGAGTTCAATTAGTCTAGAACATTCTCAAGGTCACTGCCCTTGATGACCTAACAACCTTGAATTCAATTAGTCATGTTTGGAATGTTCTGGAAAGTTGATTAGTTGTGTAAGGGAGATAATTTTAGAACAGTAATTAGCATGTCAATAAAAGTTCTAGATGTTCTTATATGCCTTTATAAAAGGACGTGCACAGCTTCCAGTCAGACTTTTGGGATCGTGTCTCTTGTGTGTTACTAAACTCCAGCAGTAGTCATTCTCAAGACTTTTCAAGACCTTCACTGTCAACGCTGGATTTATACTGTGGACTTTGTGCAGCTTCAAGCCTAGCCAAGGACTGTTCATTCATCCAACTGACTGTTACAACTCTGAGACTGGAGCTTTGCCGTCCCAGCTGAGATAAGTAGTCTGTACACTTTTAAAGCTTGTACTCTATCCCTGACTTAGCAATTAGTTTTATTTTCGTAATAAATTTTGTTTTAAACGTTAACTGCTGAGTTCACCCTTTTGTTCGTTTTCTCTGCACGTAACAAAATTGGGGGCTCGTCCGGGATACGAATATTTTGAGCCGTTTGACAACATTTTGACAGCCTTTTCAAAACTACTGTATACTGTGAACTCAGCGAAATTCATCATGGCGGAATTCAAGCCAGACGAATTTATGGATGACCTTGATCAGGACACATTTAATTCCCTCAGAAAAGACAACCTCATAGCACTGGCAAATTTCCTTAAAGTAGATGTCAAAAGATCTATGCGCAAGCGAGAAATTCAGTTCAAGATTGCAAAACATTTAGTTAATTCTGGCCATTTTGAGGAGTCTGCCTTAAAAGATTATGAGCCTGAGTCTTCCTTCGAACTCAAAAAATTAGAATTAGAAATACAGGCAGATTTGGAGCTTAAGAAATTGGAATTAGAAAAGGAAAAATTGCAAATGGAAGAAAGGGAAAGGCAGGAAAATTACAAATGAAAGACAAAATTACAAATGGAAGAAAGACAGAGAGAAAAAGGAGAGAGAATTGGAAGAACATCGACTACAGTTAGAAATGAGACGTTTAGAGCTTGGACAGTCAGGAAAATTCTTCCCTTCAGACAAGTTTGACATCACTAAGCATTTCAGGTTAGTTCCCCCTTTCCAAGAAAAGGATGTTGATAAATATTTCCTCCATTTTGAGAAAATTGCTCAGAGTCTGAATTGGCCTAAGGAGTCCTGGTCTATGCTTTTGCAGAGTGCTTTGGTGGGTAAAGCCAGAGAAATTTACATTCAGTTGTCAGTAGAGCAGGCTTCAGATTATGATTCTGTGAAGGAATTAATTCTCAAGGGCTATGAGTTGGTGCCTGAAGCTTACCGTCAGAAATTTAGGGATTGTGAGAAGGTGAAGGATCAAACTTATGTTGAATTTGCTCGAACAAAAGAACAACTGTTTGACCGTTGGTGTTCTTCTGAAAAGGTCAGTCAGAATTATGACAAATTACGACAGCTTGTTTTGATTGAGGAATTTAAAAGGTGCATCCGGAGTGACATCAAGACGTTTATCAATGAACAAAAGGCAGATACATTAGAGGTTGCTGCACGTTTGGCCGATGATTATTCATTGACCCACAAATCTTCATTTCTCAGCAAACCATCCCAGTCCTTTTCCTACAGAAACAATGCAGGTAAATTTAACTCCTCCTTTTCGTCCAAGAATTTTTCAAAGGAGAGTAGAAAATCAAATGACAACAGTTCACAGAGTTCAAGTAACACTCCCACATCATCAGATCCCAAGTCTCAATCTCCTTCTGACAAACAGTTCGGTACACTTTCTTGTAATTATTGTAAGAAAGACGGCCATTTAATGTCAGAGTGTTTCAAATTGAAAAGAAAACGTGAAGGTCAAAGTGGTCAAAGTGGATCTAAGCCCACCGGCTTTATTTCTTCATCAACTCAATTAGAGTCTAATAATGTGTGTAACACATTTTCTGAGGTTAAACCCCTCTTATCCCAATTAATGAGGTCAAGGTCAATTCTTCTCAAGATAGCATTATGGTATTTTCGAACCATTTATTCATGATGGTTTTATATCACTTTCTAGTGATTTCTCTTCCGCTACCCCTGTCAAAATTTTAAGAGATACCGGGGCTTCCCAGTCTCTTTTGTTGGCAGATACCCTGCCGTTTTCTGAAAAGTCATTTTCAGGTTCTAAAGTTCTTATTAAGGGGGTAGATGTAATGACTACATTCCTGTTCCTCTCCATAATGTCTATTTGTCTTCGGACTTTGTTTCTGGACCTGTGACTTTAGGTATTAGGCCTTTTTTGCCTTTTGAAGGGATTCACCTTCTTCTTGGAAACGACCTTGCTGGGACAAGGTCATTACTAATCCACTTGTGACTGATAATCCTAGTTAGATCAAGATCCAGAGCCAATTGAACAAGAGATACCCGATTTATTTCCTTCATGTGCTATTACTCGAGCCATGTCAAAGAAAACTTCCGAGAATCAAAATACTCTCAAAAATAATGTCACAGATGTTGACTTAAATGACACCTTTCTCAGTCAGGTGTTTGACACGGATCATTCCGTTATCCCTCGTGGATTTGAAACTTCCAGTAAATGAAACTTCCAGTAAAACTTCTGCTGACCAAAGTCAGACATTTTCTAGATCAAATCTCATTGCAGAACAACACAAAGACCCAGATATTTTGTCTTTGTTTGACAGGTAGATGATGAAGGTAAAACTTCAGATAGCTCTGTTTCCTATTATACAAAATCTGGTATTCTCATGCGTAAATGGAGACCTCCAGATGTCTTGGTTGATGACGACTGGGCTATAAAACATCAAATTGTGGTTCCAAAGCCCTATCGTGCTGAAATATTGCGCCTGGCCCATGAAACGCCCTGGGCTGGTCATTTGGGAGTAAGGAAAACTTATCATAAAATTCTCAGTCACTTTTATTGGCCTAATCTCAGGCAGGATGTAGCACATTTCTGTAAAACTTGTCACACATGTCAAATGGTAGGAAAGCCAAATCAGACCATTCCAAAGGCCCCTTTACAGCCAATTCCTGCATTTCAAGAACCATTTAGTAGGATACTAATAGACTGTGTTGGGCCCCTACCAAAAACAAGATCAGGAAATGAGTACATGTTGACAATTATGTGTACATCAACTCGGTTCCCCGAAGCCATACCACTGAGAAATATAAAGACAAAGACTATAGTGAGAGCTTTAGTCAAATTTTTCACTTTATTCGGCCTCCCTAAATGTGTCCAGTCCGATCAAGGCTCCAACTTTATGTCTGGATTTTTCAACAAGTAATGGATCAGCTAGGCATTAAACAGTATAGGTCATCCGCCTATCATCAGAAAGTCAGGGTGCTCTTGAGCGATTTCATCAAACTTTGAAAAACATGATTAGGACCTACTGTTTTGACACAGAGAAGCAGTGGATGAAGGAATTCATTTTCTGCTCTTTGCTGTTAGAGAGTCATTCAGGAGTCTCTTGGTTTTAGCCCATTTGAGCTTGTATTTGGACATACAGTCCGTGGCCCACTTAAGCTCGTTAAAGAGAAATTCCTATCAGACGATGATGATTGTCTGAATATTTTGCAATATGTGTCAGATTTTCGTACAAAACTCTCTAAAGCATGTGAATTAGCCAGAGAAAATCTTGAGTCATCTCAGCAGTCAATGAAAACCAAATATGATAAAAACACCTCAAAACGGAAGTTTGAACCAGGTCAAAAGTTCTTGTTCTACTTCCAATTCCTGGCAAACCACTCCATGCTCGTTACTTTGGGCCATACCTAATTGATAAGAAATTGAGTGATTTAAATTACATCATAATAACACCTGACAGGCGAAAACAAAAACAGCTATGTCACATAAATATGCTTAAGCCATATTTGGATAGGGATAATCCTACTATAACTCAGCCTGTCAGTGCAGTCAGTTCAAACCATTATGAAGATAGTGATACTGAAACTGACTTGAGTGAAAATACTCTAAACTCAAAGCTGGGCTCGGTCAAGCTTCAGAACTCAGAAATCCTGGAGAAGCTGGAGTCTACAAAGTTGGCACACCTCCAGCCAGAACAACAACAACAGGTGAAAGAACTGCTCCACGAATATAAACACCTGTTTCAAGATGTTCCAACGAGGACAAACGTCATCTATCAGACGTTGATGTTGGGGACAGTAAGCCTGTAAAACAACATCCATACAGACTGAATCCAACAAAAGCGAAATATCTCCAGGAAGAAGTCAAATACCTGCTGGACAATGACTTTATTGAACCCAGTAAAAGTAACTGGAGTTCGCCGTGCATACTTGTTCCCAAATCAGATCACAGTTATCGTATGTGCACGGACTTTAGGAAGGTCAACACTTTAACAAAGACACACTTTCCCAATACCGAGGATTGATGACTGCATCGACGAGTGGGAAAAGCCAAGTATGTGACAAAATTTGACCTACTGAAGGATTTTGGCAAGTCCCTCTGACGGATCGTGCTCGTGAAATATCCGCCTTTGTTACACCAGACGGATTGTTCCAGTACAAGGTGATGCCATTGGAATGAAGAACTCTCCGGCAACGTTCCAACGGATGATCAACGACGTCATATCCGGGCTAGACGGTGGTGCAGCCTTACGTTGACGACGTCATCCTGTATAGTGACACCTGGGAGGAACACATCAAGCTCATGCGGAAGTTCTTTGAGAGACTGAGTAAGCAATGTTGACTGTCAACCTTGCCAAATCTGAGTTTGGTTGGGCGAGGGTAACTTACCTCGGACATACTGTAGGACAGGGTGAGGTAAAACCTGTTGATGCCAAAATCAGTGCCATTTCAAGTTTTCCCATACCAAACTGCAAACGACAACTGATGCGCTTTCTCGGTATGGCTGGTTACTACAGAAAATTCTGTCCAAATTTCTCCACAATTACTGAGCCTTTGACTAACTTACTTAAAAAGAAAGTAAAGTTTGTTTGGTCAGAGCAATGCCAACAGGCATTTGATACACTTAAAGCCATACTGCAAAGTGCTCCAGTGTTGTCTGCACCAGATTTCACTTTGCCATTCAAATTAGCTGTGGATGCTAGTGATACGGCTGCTGGTGCTGTTTTATTGCAAGAGGATAGTCATGGTGTAGATCATCCTGTTTGCTATTTTTCACGCAAATTTAACAAATCCCAGAGAAACTACTCTACAATTGAAAAAGAGTGTTTATCTTTGATATTAGCTTTACAGCATTTTGAAGTTTATGTTACTTCTTCAAATCAGCCAATAGTGGTTTATATTGATCACAACCCTCTTGTTTTTCTGCAGAAATTTAAGGCAAAAATCAGAGATTGCTAAGATGAGTTTAATGTTACAGGAGTTTAATCTTGACATTAGACATATCAAAGGCAGAGACAATTTAATTGCAGACTGTCTCTCTCGTATTTAGAGTTTATTGTTGTTCACTTTCAAGAAATTTTACTTTAGAGTAAAAAAAAATTTGAGTACTTAAATCTTTTTCAAGATTACATTTGTAAAAGAAAGATTTTTCTTTGAAAAATTTTCTTTTTTTGAAGAGGGGGTGTGTTATGTAGGTCATTTCCCCCACACTCATCATGACCTGAGTTCAATTAGTCTAGAACATTCTCAAGGTCACTGCCCTTGATGACCTAACAACCTTGAATTCAATTAGTCATGTTTGGAATGTTCTGGAAAGTTGATTAGTTGTGTAAGGGAGATAATTTTAGAACAGTAATTAGCATGTCAATAAAGTTCTAGATTGTTCTTATATGCCTTTATAAAGGGACGTGCACAGCTTCCAGTCAGACTTTTGGGATCGTGTCTCTTGTGTGTTACTAAACTCCAGCAGTAGTCATTCTCAAGACTTTTCAAGACCTTCACTGCCAACGCTGGATTTATACTGTGGACTTTGTGCAGCTTCAAGCCTGCAAGGACTGTTCATTCATCCAACTGACTGTTACAACTCTGAGACTGGAGCTTTGCCGTCCCAGCTGAGATAAGTAGTCTGTACACTTTAAAGCTTGTACTCTATCCCTGACTTAGCAATTAGTTTTATTTTCGTAATAAATTTTGTTTAAACGTTAACTGCTGAGTTCACCTTTTGTTCGTTTTCTCTGCACGTAACAAGAGTCAAAATCGACGCAAATAATCTCCTGGCTTCAATTTCCACAATTTTAATCTGTGGTTTTAAGGCTCAATACTGGCTATCTTATGATGATTTCCAACAATCGTGTTTTTTTAGATTTTTGAAAATGCCTTTTGTATTTCATAATTTGCTTGTTAAATTACCGTGTGAGCGCCGGGACAACCCAGTATCACAATAACCCAGAAGTAACGATATCAACTCTGCTAAACATAACTTCATAACTCTAAAGGACCCTTATGAACCTTAAAGACAAGTGTAATCTTTTAGAATAACATTAAAACACAACCATTCATAAACTATTTCATTGATTTTTGTTAGGTAGACTTAGGGTTAGACATGTTGACAGCCTGTCTACGAGCCTTGAGAAGTAGGATGCCCCAGCCAATAAAGCGAGCTCAGCGCTTTAACATTGGACAGTTTGCTGTAGAACAGAAAAAATACGTCAAGCATGTGAACAACAGGCACGTTATGAAACAGAGAGCAATATAAGCATCACTAGAAAAAGAAGGTTCAATATAGGAGAATGGGCCAAAAAAGAGAAGTATAGTAGTTGATGCACAAGCAGAAAAAAAGAAGCATAGATAGTCGTATCCAAGTTTCTAAGAAAATGCTAAAGCAAGCCAGGCAAAGACTTGTTAAACTGGATAGAAAGATGGTTAATGTTAGACAGACAGAGACTAGGAAGGTGAGAGTTGTGGGCAATTAAAGTGTAAATATTTATACATACGTACATGTGTGTATGTATGTATTACATACTAATATATAGAATTATTTAATGTAATATTAAAATGTATAATGTGATATACTATTACACACAGACATACACACAGACACACAGACACACAGACACACACACACATATATATATATATATATATATATATATATATATGTGTGTGTGTGTATATATGTGTACTATAGATAACATATTTTAAATATATGTATTTATAAAATATGTTATCTATAGTACATATATATGTGTGTGTATATATATATACACAATATATATATATATATATATATATATATATATATATATATATATATATATATATATAAAACACTTAAGTGGCCTCTATCATGCATGTAGACATATTGATTGTTATAGTTTAAAGCAAGTTTAAAAGGATGCAATTAAATGACAGCAGGTAGTGAGGATGTTTATTTGAAATTTTCAGAGGAAATGCTTTGAAGAGGAAATCAGTGGTTTGCATGAAGAAGTGTCACGTGACAGCAAACTTAAATCTGGAAATAGTGAACAATTAAATCTGAGCAGAACCAAGCAGTATAAGCGACGGAGACTGACTCTTCAGTGTGCAGAAAAAATTCATTCTTCTGAATCAGTGTGCTCTTCTCAAGGTCAAAGTTCATCCAAAGCTTCTGATGCTGCTTTGGATGGTCTTTGGCATTCACTAATCACTACAGCTTCACCAAGTCAACTACAACCCTATTTGTCTAATTCATCCAAAGTGATAAATTATGTTCTTCCCTCTGTTCTCAAACCATCAAGCAGAGATTTACAGAATGATGAGGGTAATATGATTAGAAGTTTGAAGTGTCTGTATGTGAATGGTGTTATGTCCAAAAAGAAATACATTGCTATAAGGAGAGCCGAATCGGATTATATAATGCAGAAAGAAAAACTGAAAGGAATTAAACACCTGCTGCTTTGGTCAATTCCAAAATGACTCCATACAAGAAAGTGATATCCTTCATTACAAGCCTAGATATAGGTGATCTAATTCTGGTTGTAGTTGAAGGCAAAGCTGTTGGTCTTAAACGTCCTCTAAAGCCAATGCTTTTAAAATTAGCAGAGTTATATTTAAAAATGGAGGAAAATAATAAATGTGACCTGTGTTGATTTGGGCAACCCAATTGTTTCCAAATTGCTCTGGGGTCAGATGCAGCTCCCTTTGGCAAGCATAATCAGGCCACAGCCTGGCTAATTAGCTTTCTTAATGTTACCCATAGGCTTGCTAGTCCTGATCATAACTTTTTACTTCTTGGGGCAAACCTCAAAGAAGATGATGAGTACATGACAAATTATGCTGAGAGTTTTACCTCTGAGTTATAAGCCATCATTGCTGAGAAATATGACATTTTTCAGCACAAGATGTCATTCAGTGTTCCCCTTCCTATTTGACATGAAGGGATTGGCCTTTGCTTCCGGGGAGCTTAGCAATTCTGCAAAGTATTTCTCATCTTTTGCAAACGTTTCCACGGCAAACATGAGTACAATAAATGCCTCAGTGGGTCCAAACAGTAAATAGCATAAATGGGATTTTACATACGAATTCTTGATGCAGCAGCTGTCAGTAAAATGAAGAGTACTCACAACAAATCTATTAAACCCAAAACAGCAAGGGCAAAAATAACAGACTTCATTGCAAAACGCCAGAGTAGACAGGAACTTGTACCACCTCTTAGGCAATTTATCAATTGTGCTAAAGTTGAGCCTCTGCATTGCAAGAATGATATCTGGCAACAATACTTCCGCATTTTACTGACAGATGCTGTATCAAGAACTAACAAGGATCTTTTGTGTGGGGGTGTGAATCTGAAAACACTGCCAAGCAACTGTACATTGTACAAGTTCTTGGAAATGCTGAAGTTAAGAGTAAGAGCTGGAAAACTGTACAACAAAATAGTAAAGATGTACAAAGATGATTCAAATGCATCAGTCGCGAAATTTGACTTTAGATTCATTTGAGAGGAATCTAAAAAGCTATGTAGAAATTACATACATTTGTTGTTAACTTTGTGTAGCAGTCAAGATGATGACAAAAGAAAGTTCCGCCAATCAATGTTGGTGTTTATTGGTATGCTGTTGAGAGACATGACCTCTCTCATCTGCAGGTTCAATATTACCAGAGATGATGCAATAGCTTTGAGAAGGAAATGTACACTGATTTTCAATGCATACTATCTGTTTTTGAATATAAATTCAACTGTTTGGCACATAGGTCACATAGTCCCTTTACACACTGAAGAAATTCTGGAAGAATTTGGTCATGGCCTTGCATTGAATACAATGGAGGGCCGTGAGTCAAAACATCAGCGATTGGCTCTGTATGCAAAGAAGTCAACTGCTCAGAACAGATGGCAGCTGGTCTTTCGTCATGAATACATTATTTTATACTGGCTACGGTTTAATGACATGTCTAACACATACAGAAGACGCCGCAAAAGTCATCATGAAACCAAAGAGAAAGACAATTACATTCCAAAAGAATGCCTTGAAAACAAAACTGTTTGCATTTTGTGGTTACAAAAAGGAGCTAACAGACAATAAGTGTGCCATCTGTTCTAGGTGGATCATGAATGATATTGTGAAGTCATGTGAGAAAGGACTCATCACAGCCAGGCTAAAGAAACTGTGTGGGTAATAATAATGTACACATGCACTAACTTGTGTAGAAGCATACTGTATCATGTATTTATCACTCAAAATATACTGTAAAATAAATGTTACAATTTTCATTGTAGTCAATGCATGCCCATGATCAAACTTTTTCAGAATTTCCTGTACGTTGAATTTATTATGTACGCTAGTACATAATTATATTTCTCAGGCAATTAATGTTTTCAGAATATTTGAAACTTCATTAAAAAATGTTGCAGAGTGAATAAACTCTGTAACTGAATTAGGTGAGTTGAATAAAACTTGAAAAAATGTTTGATAACATATTGGATAGAAATACATTTTCAAAGTTCCGTGAGTGAATAAACTCTGTAATTGAGTTGAATAAAATTTGAAAAAATATTTAATTACATGTTGGATAGAAATGAATTTTAAATTTCTCTGAGTGAATAAACTCTGTAATTGAGTTGAATAAAATTTGAAAAAATATTTAATTACATGTTGGATAGAAATGAATTTTTAAATTTCTCTGAGTGAATAAACTCTGTAATTGAGTTGAATAAAATTTGAAAAAAATTTTAATTACATGTTGGATAGAAATGAATTTTTAAATTTCTCTGAGTGAATAGACTCTGTAATTGAGTTGAATACAATTTGAAAAAATATTTAATTACATGTTGGATAGAAATGAATTTTTAAATTTCTCTGAGTGAATAAACTCTGTAATTGAGTTGAATAAATTTTGAAAAAATGTTTTCTTACATGTTGTATAGAAATGAATTTTTAAATTTCTGTCACTGAATAAACTCTGTAATTGAGTTGAATACAATTTTGAAGAAAAGTTTAACTACATGTTGAATAGAAATAATTTTTGAAGTTCTGTGAGTGAATATACTCTGTAATTGAGTTGAATAAAATTTGAAAAAAATGTTTTATGACACATGTTGTATAGAAATAGATTTTTAAAGTTCTGTGAATAAATAAACTCTGTGATAAAATAAGGTAAGTCAAATAATATTTGAAAAAAATGTTAAATTAAATTTGGATAAGAAATAAAATTCCATGGTCCCACATTCAACAGATAATTCTTGTACACTCTTGATTTTTTTGTAGACTCTTCACACACCAAATGGAACAATTCAACGATTTAAACTCAGTGGCCATAGAACAGTTAGCCACATAACACTATAGAAATAAATAAACGCTGAATCCTGAAATTTACTGGCAGTGTCACAGTATTCATGAGTCCAACATAATCCAAAATTCCTGTCACTGCAAGTGCAATTACTGTCCATGTTGAGGGACCCCGTGAGCGTTCAGTGACCATAGTGGAAGCTAATACTGGCAACTTCTCTGGTGCAGGAATATTTAATTACAAATGGCAGGTTCCTATCCGCAACAACCTCAAGCCTTTCACCCCTGATCATCTTCCTCATCACATCATCTGAACTGATCTGTTCCCCCTCAAGTCTAGCTCTCGTTATCAGGTACTTGGCCTTAGTCACCATAGTCATTTTCAGAGTGATGGATGCTGATGTAGTGTGTGTTTTCAATGCCCATGCTGTTACGGGTCGCATACCTATCAACCATGCAAAACACTTCCTTTGGGAGATTTCGAGTGAAGGTGTTTTGCCAGGGTGATCGCACAGACGGTTGAGACGCAATCTGCTACAAATAGCCATATTCCAATGAATCATCTCTCGAGCGAAGATTGGGTGGGTACGTGTTCGCCAATGTAACTCTTGCCTGGTGCCTAGATTCTTTTCTACAACACTCTGGGCTAAATCTCGCAATTCCGAAAACGAATTCAGTACAGCGTCATACTCTGTCATACTCAAACGTTCCTTCCTGGTCTCCCTTTCTGCATTTTTTTAGAGCGCTGACTACATTTGACAAAACAGCTCTGGGCGCTGCCATGTTGATTGCGCTTGACATCGCTCAACCGATGGTGGCGCTGTACTGAACAAATAACGTGCGTTTTTCCCCGTAGTGATTAGTTAACACTGTTTAGAGAATCCGCTCAACTTATTCATAATTACAAGTTCTTTGACAATTCCTGTGTAAATGAATATTTTTCTATCCTGCAGCTATACAAAGAGAGTGGATCACCTACTTTTCATTGATTTTGAGGTTTTTTACAGCAAAAACAATACTTATACAAGAACAATGCGACAACTTACCCATAGCAACCTCTTCTTGTTATGTGATCCAGAGTTGGCCCAGCAGTTTTTGGTAGTTTTGATAGATGTGGTACATCAGACATGAAATACAGAAATCTATCTTCATCATCTGCACAATAATTGACGGTCCTGTAAGTTATGAATCTTCTGGATTGCCTGAGCCATGGATTCGGTAGAAACGTCGGTTGGGCGATGCGCCATCAGATGTGGATACCTGAACTTTGAAATCATATTGTTCTAGAACACAAACAGCTTCCCAGACCAGTGGAAAGAGGAATCAGATGTTATAGAAGACGTTCGAAAATGTGCTAGCGGAAGTTAAGATGGATACAAATCCCCCTCACCATGAAGACTAGCATGTACCGAGCCACATCAGGTCTAACCGTCCCTCTTGCAGATTTTTTCTCAAACTGCATGAGTGAGTTGTTGAAGTTGCCAAGATCAATAAACCCAACCAATTCTCCAGAACTCTTTTCATACACCAAGTCTGCATGTATCTTAAGTTCATCATGAACCAAAACAACATACTTCTGGTGATCAGACAGCTTTTCAAAGTTGCATTCTCTGTATAGTTGCTGCATCACATCTGCTGAGAATCCATTACCGACTTTGGTCCAGTAGGTGTAGTCGAGGAGAGTTCGCTCGTTTGGTAGATGAATGACACCAGAGTCTTTCAAGGTTTGGTAAACAGCTGATCGAAGTTTGATATTAAGACACCACTTGATAAACATGGGATGCCATCGCATACCACGAGTGTCAAAGAATTCCATTACTTTCATTTGCTGCTCCCAAAAGAGTCTCTGAAATGTTCCTTCTTCAAAGTCCTTCTTCACAGTTTCATCATATTCATCAGCAAGGCTACAAAAACTCTCAGCTAGAGTAGTGTTTAAGGTGATGCTGTTTTGTTTGATGTTGGCCGGAGTTTCTGTTGCAGTCTTTTTTCTCTACTTTCAACTCTCCGCGTAGCTTTGATGATGTTTTGGGTTCGTTCATATAATTCATCATGAGACAGACAGGACAATGGAACCCTGCTTACGTGTTCTGTCTTCTGTGGTTTGTCACTTGTTTTATTGTCATTATTTCGAATGGCAAACAAAGAGTTTCGGAATATACAGCATGCATTGCATCTCTCCTTGTCCTTCACGAATATCTGGCATTGTTTTGATCTTACTGTAGAAAGAACTACTCTCCTCTGACAGTCTGGAAGGGTTGACATCTTCGAAGCCTGTACACTCATTTCCCTTGGACTGGAAGACACCATTTCTTGACTTGGCAATGTCACAAAATTTGCTCTCAGGGTTCCCGTACACACTCTAGCAGCATGGACCTTGTCAAGATATCTAATGCCATAGATACTCCAGTGATGGTATCTGACATTGTTGGAAACATATCTTCTTTTCACATGGTGTATTGCGAACACCGACAGACCACTACAAATCTCTAAAAAATGATATTTGCTTGGTTATGAAAGGTTGCATTGTGGAATCTTTTACAACAAACAATAGTTTGATGCATTCTTCATCTGCCTGGTACAGCCATCCGGGAGGTAGGTAGCACTTCCCCAGGTCTTCTCTGATCCTCATATATGGAATGTATAGAAACAGTTCAATTGCTCTGAAGCGGTCATTGTTGTGTGATGTGAAGACTGTCCTTGTAACTCTGCCCCATTGGTGATAGGCTGATCTTCAACTGCCTGGTTTTCTCTGAACATCATACTGGTAATCGGCTGTAGTGGATCAGAATATTACTAGTTTCATTTTGAGGGAGACTGGTTTGCACTTCTACAGTGGGTGGCACATGTGATGTTTTTTTGCGTAGCTCTGTCATCTAGTGTCTCAGCTTGCTGTACTTCTACAACTGGTGGCACATGCAATGACTTTTGTGTAGCTATGTCATCTATTGTCTCAGCTTGCTGTACTTCTACAACTGGTGGCACATGCAAAGACTTTTGTGTAGCTATGCCATCTATTGTCTCAGCTTGCTGTACTTCTACAACTGGTTGCACATGTAATGCTTTTTGTATAGCTATGTCATCTTGTTGCTCTGCTTGAAAATTTGAGTGAGTTTCTGAGAATTCCCTGTATACCTCAAAAGGAAAAAAGCATACATAGATACATACATGTGACTTGTCACTGTTGTGACCATGTCTACAAAACACAATCTCTGACACATTATATACCGACTCTCCCGCCATGGGAAACCACATGTATACATAACACTAAATTTCCACCATCAGGTATCATCCCATTGATCACTAGGGTGTAGAATTAGATCAACACAAAAAGTACAGACTATTCTAATTACTACATTTTGATAACATTCGTCAAAAGATACCAATGTCTAAACTCCCTTCAGGGAAAACACATCTCTGAGCCTCTACCAAAATTACTCAAAGACTAACCTTCCAATATCAAAAAACAAAATCAAACCTCCTCTATCACAGTCCGACAAAAATTAAAAAAAAAACACAGTCCGAGGACTGTGAATAAACCACCAGAATAAATAAGAGATTGGTAATCAAAGTGTCAGGCTGCTCTTCCAGGCAAGGGTCTATGGCAACATCATGTCACGTGAAAATGTTTTCCGTCGCGCGCAAAATTGAGAAGAAAAACATACGCACTGAAAATTTACCTATGTGTACACTTTCTCAACAATGAAAAACATAAATCTACCAGCCATCATTGCATACAAAATTGATGAAAAACCAGGGCATAGACTTTGAGAACCAAAACTACAGCGTGACACTGCTTCACTGAGCTGACCATATGCCTTAATGCATTTCATGTGAACCGTTAGTTATTCTCTAGGGTCTGTGGTTTCCGTCAGTGCAAACTTATGACGCAAAAAACACTCACCAAAATTTACAAACGTTTACACTCCTTAAACAACAAAAAATAGAAACTTTACCGCCTTTATCGATGTCACATACAAAAGATGATAAAGCAGGGAGCATACTTTACAAAGCAATGCTAACGTAGTGTACGCAAGCCATTATCACAGCTGAACAAGTTTGTCCTGAATACATGTACCATTTCCGTCCGCGCTAAATCGTAAAAAAAACACATTTACCGTAACTTTACAAACGTTTACACTCCTTAAACAATGAAAGGCAGAAACTTTACCACCTTCATCGATGTCACACACAAAAACACGATTAAACAGGTAGCAGACTTTACAAAGCAATTGCTAACGTAATGTACGCAAGCGATTGCTCTTCCGAGCTGAACAAGTTTGTCCTGAATACATTTACCATTTCCGTCCGGACTGAATCACAAAGAAAAACACATTAACCGAAAATTTACAAACGTTTACACTCTCCTTAAACAACAAAAAACAGAAACTTTACCACCTTCATCGATGTCACACACAAATAAATGATAAAACAGGGAGTAGACTTTACAAAGCAAACGATAACGTAGTGTACGCAAGCCATTGCTCATTCCGAGCTGAACAAGTTTGTCCTGAATACATTTACCATTTCCGTCCGCGCTTAATCGTAAAGAAACACAGATTCACCGAAAATTTGCAAACGTTTACACTCCCTAAACACCCGAAAAACAAAATTTTAACCACATTTACTGGTGTCATGAAAAAACGATGGTAAATCATGGTTTAAACTTTGAGAACCAAAAACCATACCCGTAAACACAATTGCTATCCAATTGCTAACACACGATTGTTATGTGAAGACGTATACTTTTCCGTCAGCGCTTAATCACTGGCGGAGATATATCCTCCAAAAATTATCTATGTACATACATACCTTACTATGTAACAGGGAAAGTATCCAAAGGGTCTTCTTCAGACATTCAAAAAGGGCAGAAACGAGAAAATCTCCGGAGATGCATGGACACCTCCTCAAAGCGAGCAGACTTCAAGATGGCGACTGCTGTTATGGATCGACACAGATTCAGATCACATTCGGATGTCGGATGTTCATGCATGCTATAGTAGCGTGATATACTGGACTGGCTCACTATAAACTTTAATGCGTGTCAACCTTTTCACTTAAAAATACTTAAAAAATCAGAATATTTCACTCTACTTCAAGTTCTTTCTCACAGACATGATTTCCAAGGAGATTTGAAAAAATATATGAAATGATTTGTAGTCTGATAATGCTTACGCATGGCGCCTCGGGCATCGGATATTGTTCAGGGACTACCAGGAGTTAACAGCGTTGCACTGATTTCAGAAAAGGCAGGGTATCTGCCAACAAAAAGGACTATGATACCTCGGTATCTCTTAAAAGTTTGATAGGGTAGCGGAAGACAATTCACTAGAAAGTGATATTAAACTATCGTGAATAAATGGTTCGAAAATACCAATAATGTTATCTTGAGAAGAATTGACCTTGACTTCATTAATTGGTAAATAAGAGGGATTTAGCCTAACCTCAAAATGTTTGGCACATTTTATTAGACTCTAATTGACATGATGAAGAAATAAGGCCCATGGGTTTTTTTTTCACAAATTCTTTTCAATTCCAGACAATGTAGCACTAAATGGCCGTATCTTTACAATAATCACAAGAAAGTGTACTAAATTATTTGCCGGAAGGAGATTAAGACTTAGAATCTTTTTACGTTTGAGTGTTATTTGAACTCTGTGAACTGTTGTCATTTAATTTTCTATTCTCCCTTGTAAATTATTGGATGAATAGGAGGGGATAAATTTCCCTGCACTGTTTTGAAATGAAAAGACTGGGATGGTTTGCTGACGAATGAAGTTTTGTGAGTCAATGAATAGTATCGGCAAAACGTGCACCAACCTCTAATGTATCTGCCTTTTATTCATTGAAAATGTTTTGATGTCACTTCGAATACATTTTTTAAATCCCTCAATCAAAATGAGCTGTGTTAACTTTGCATGATTCCAAAAAAAATTCTCAGAAGAACGCCAACGATCAAACAGCTGTTCATTTCTTACTTTTCTCACAATTCCTAAATTTCTGACCGTAATGTGTGGGATTGTTTATGAAGCAGAATCTTTTGAGTTCAAGTGACGGAGACAGAGGCGGCGGCGCTATTTCTTCAAACTTTATACTACAGCTACGATGAACTACTGCTACAATAATATAATGTATCAGTGGGTGGATAAGTAACGACCAGTTCCAGTCGTGAGCGATCCGCTCTGAGTATATGCATATACATACACTATATTGTACATAAAATATTCTAAAGTAAAGTGGTTGATTCAGGCTGTGATAAGCCGGTTTTGGCGGGAAAGTAAGAAGTGTCTTTGACTTTGATTGGTTAGAGATGAGTCACACGTCAGAGAGAATTAAATCTATGTGTAAATCTGTCTTCATTGTTAAGGAATTAAGAAGTATCTATCTTTGTATAACGTTTCTAAACATTCTCCCACCCAACAGAAAAGGTATCATGTCTAAAATTCGAAAAATCACCGCAAAACTAAAACTCGAGAAAAATTCAAAAAATTGAAAACACTGAAATACAAGGTAAAATGACTAGATATCATATGGTGAGTATATATGAGTATATAGGGTCAATAAATAGTGTGAAATATATATATATATATATATATATATATATATATATATATATATATATATATATATATATATATATATATATATATTATTGTTCGATACATAGAGTTCTCATAGTGTTCAGGTCTTGTATCCTACAGCGTGCGATGGCTGCTGCTGTACGTGTAGAACGTCGTTGACCTTTACTAGGGTCAGGCAGAAGTGTGTCCGTGTCATTTTTGCTGCTTGGTAACAATGTTTAAGTGTCCGCCTTCACTTTGAAGGGATAAAGTTTCACAATAGGACGATTAGTCAGTCGTGTTCTAGATTACCGCAGATCGTATCATTCCATCTTTTCGGGAGTTTAATTTCTCCGCGACGGCCAAGGCCAGTGCATTCGTCGTTCAGTGTCAGTGTGTACGATGACAACACCTCCGACCTTGATTTCACTGTCGGTAGTTCTGGTTAATTTGTGATGTTCACGCAAAGCAGGTAGATATTCTGAAATCTATCGACGCCAGAATTGTTCTTGCAATTGAGCACTGCGTACGTACCGTTTGTTCAAGTTACTGCGATTTCCATAGGTTGAATCCGAAAGTTCGTCGCCGTCGTACTGTAGTTGTGGCACACCAGGTGGCCGTCTTTGTAAAAGGTGAGACGGTGATAGGGCGTCGTGTCTTCAAGATCCGTGTACAAGTATGTGAGAGGTCGTTCGTTCAACATGGTTTCAATCTCTGTAACAATGGTGTTCAATTCGTCGAATGTAACGAAGGCGCGACCGAGTACTTTCTTTGTCGCATTTTTAGTCAGTCCGATCATGCGTTCCCAGAAACCTCCGAACCAAGGGGCGCGTTTAGGTATGAAGGACCATTGTACGCGTCGATTAGCTAAATAGCGTTTCACATCTGGCGCGTGGAATAATTTCCGTATTTCATCCGCGGCGGATAAATAAGTAGAGGTGTTGTCGAAATCATCTTCGAGGGTAGCGAGCGTCTTGCTGCGAATCGTCGGAAGGCGAGTAGAAATGATCCCGTAGATAGATCAGGTACCAGTTCGAGGTGAACGGCGCGAGTCACCGCACAGGTGAACAAACATATGTAGGCTTTGTTTCCTTACCGTTAGGCGACTTAATGACTTGAATTCCGTTTACAGAAGGTCAGCTTCTGTCATCACTAGGCTTATGGTAATCCTCACTGAGGGTACCGACATCCACCTCAGTACATAGATGATATGTTGAGCTGTCAAATACGGGACAGATAAGCCAATCATCTTGTTTTAGCCAGGGTGGGCCTTGCCACCAGAGATTGGATTTCTGTAACACACGGGTTTAGATTCCACGTGTCAATAAATTGGCTGGATTGTCCTTTGTTGGACAATATTTGAACGTGCATGGCACATTTCTTATTTCTTTGAATCGATTTGCTATGAATACCTCGTGTCTCTTGTCTCTTGGTGTTATCCAAAGTATAACGCATTGATTGTCCGACCACAGCGTACGATCTGTGATATTGACTTTGTCTTTCAAGGCGTCGTAAACGAAGCAGTAGTCTAGAACCGACTTATGCTGTCATCATTATAAGTTCGAGGCAGGGCAGTGATAATTTTTTATTGGAGCGACGCGGGTTTTTGCCATAAGCAAAGAGGTTTGGTCACTGCGACGAAGGTATGCAGCTTCACCATTAGCTTTACAGCTGGTATCTGCGAAGACGTGTAGATCATGATCGGCGCTCGTATTTACGGCAAAATAACGACGGTCGATCTTGATTTCGGGGCTCGCGTTTAAGTCTGATACTATGTGTTCCATCGATATGCAAGGTCTGTTTCTAGCGGTTCATCCCAATCTAAATTGCTCTTCCATGTATCTTGAATAAATGTCTTTGCTTTCACTTGAACGGGTGAAACTATTTCCGAGGGGTCGAATAAACTGCGGTTACTTGTGTTTGACTTCGCACTTTGTCGTGAGATAGTCCGATTTCTTTACTTCCTTTTTCTTAGCGTAAGCAAGTTGATCAGAGTCCGTTAACCAGCGCATTCCGAGAACACCATGTTGGTGTTCGTTTCCAGCGTTTTGTCTCTTGCGGCTAATTTTTGTATTTCATCATTGTTTGATGACCACCAGCGAAGGTTAAATCCAGCTGATTTCATTAGAGAGTTCGCGTTTGTGTAGTATTTCGTAGCTTCTGTAGTATTGTAACACCGGCCCGAGATGACATTATCAACGTAGATATTATCTTTAAGATCAGCGACAAATGTAGCTGTGGAAACGCAGCTATCTGTTGGCCGGGTAGCGTGACCTATAAATGACCTATACCTGCCTGAACTCTGATTATTGCTCATTCCCTAACTCCTTTTGTGAACAAAATTCTGGTTCGTTTACGTAATTCGGCTGATTTTTCAAGGAATACTCAAGATTTTCTCTCCAGCTGCGAACTTTGACTTCAATTGATATGCTAATGAGGACGTCGCGTGTTCGAACGTGAGTCCTTATCAGCATATCGATAGAAGTCAAAGTTTGCTGCTGGAGTGAAAATCTTGAGTACTCCTTGGAAAATCAGCCGAATTACGTAAACGAACCAGAAATTTTGTTCACAATAGGAGTTAGGAAATGAGCAAAACTCAAAGTTCAGGCAGGTATAGGTCATTTTATTGAATTACACTCACTTCAGTTTATTTTGCCGTTCAAAGATCCGATACCTGTGGTGTCGTCGTAATAGACCCACTTTCGCTCGCAGTTGGCCCGCAGCTATCTGTACGGGATTGACCTTTGGACCGCTACGAGACGCACGCTACCCTGCCAACAGATAGCTGCGTTTCCACAGTACGGCAATTCGAGTGTTATTGTTTGACTCCAAATGTGTTTTGACGACTGTGTCCAATATGAGGGTGAACAGACCGTGCCAAAGAGAACGGTTTTAAAACAATAAACCTTGAACGGGCTCTTAGGGTCACTTGGGTCAGATAACCAGGGAAATTTTTTTGAATTTCCGATCATTTTCGTCAAGACGTACATTGAGAAATGCTTTTTCTCGTTGTCACTGCTGAGCCCGATGTCATGCACTCAAAATATGAGTAGAATTTATGAGAGAACGTTAAGAAGCGACGGTCCAGTCTGTAAACAGTCATTTGGACTAGGTGAATCTGATTGTCTGCAGCTGCAATCATATACAACACGAATAGGTGTGGTCGTCGAGTCTTTCTTTACTGAGCGATGAGGAAGATAATGTCTGTTTGTTTTATCATCGTCGTCGACTTCTTCGATAAAGTCGCGAGCCTGTTGGTCAATTAGGATGTTGTCGTATACTTTCAATAAATCTGGAGATAATCGACGCACCATGGCGCGTGTGCGTTTCTCAGTAATATGATAATTGGTCGGTAATGGCGGGTGGTCGACCTTCCATTGTAACTTAGCAACGTATTTTCCGTCTTCAACTCGTAAATGCGTATCAGGATATAATTAGAATTCGCTTACCTCAGTGTCCTTCGCATGTACTTCGTCTCTTATTCCGACTGTTTCCAAGTCCAAGTAGTTTTGAAGTTTTATTTCCTCTTCAACTGTAGTCGTAGCGATGTTTAGAGTAGTAGCGTTGGTATTTGGCGCATTTTGTGTACCAGTTGGTCCTGACAATTATAGTATCCACCGAATTTAGATAAGACGGCGATCGGGCCTGGTCCCCATACAATGTCATCTTGGATAGAGTCTCAGTATTAATCAGTTCCGATTAATAGCGATACCTCGAATGATTCCGCATCAGAGGGTGGTACGCTAATTTTAAACCCTTTATGTGAGGTAAATTCAATATGGAACGTGAAATGTACTTTACGCTGATTGATTTCTCTGGAACAATTAGCGCGCTGATTGACTTTGGAACGTCGCGTGTCTGAAGAGCAAATGTTACCATTTCAAATGATCTTGCGTTAGCAGTTTTGTCACCAAATCTCTTTAATCTGTTTACGTCCGAGGTTTGTAGCTTCATATCTAGTTTCGTTACTAGATCCTGTGTAATGAAGGAAATGTCCGAACCTTCATCAAACAATACCGTAGCGTTGATCGTATTTGGACCGTAAGTGATTGGAACTTCGGCAGTTTTGTGTATGCCTGGCCCCATTTTCAGTTTACCTAAGTTATTCTCCATTCTCGTGAAATTTACTCGAATCTGCGAGGCAGGTTGATTAGAAGAGGTAGGCTTGTTCTCGCCTATATTTTCCATAGCTTGCATTTGAGTATCCGTAATCTGATTGTTGGGACTTGGTCCCGAGGCTGTTGTAGTGTGACTCTATTCTGTGGTACACAGCGAGGTGTGATGCTTCCTTCCGCAGTGGTAGCATTTCCCAATCGATTTACAATCTCCGACTTTGTCTTTTCTGAGGCAGTTGAAACACAATTTATCCCGTTTAATGACTTTGTGGTGTTTGTTTCGATCAGTTGTTACCGTACAGTTGTTGTGGAAATGAGGTCCCTTGCAGTAGGCTCAAGTTTTCGACTTTTTCGGCTTCAATACACGGAAGCTTTTTGCGTTCCTCTCGGCGTTCGCAAAGAAGGTCGCGGTAGCCCAAGGCGTTTCAGTAGATTCGGTTTCCTCTTCCACAAAAAGTATGTGTCTCCATATAGTGTTGCGAAGTTCGTCGATTTGCCAACTTTTGTCTACGTAATTTTCGTTGAATACAGCAATTACATTTTTTCGGTAGTTTTATCCAGATTGTCCTTTCTAACATAACATCGTATTTGTTGATAGTAACATCGAGGTTTTCTAGCTCGTGAATGTGGTTCTCTATATCATCGTAGAATTTTCTTAGACTTTTGCTATTGTAATTTGGCTTTCACATAGTTAATAGCGAATCCATGTGCGCATGGATTATTTTGTGTTTTTGTCCGTAATGCTCTCTAAGCCGATCAATTGCACGTTTGTAATTAGAGTCCGAAATACTCAAACAAGCTAATTAAGTCCGCAGCTTTGCCCGTTAATTGACCACACAGAAAATGAAATTTCCAAACGGGTTCTAGCATAGTATCGTTATCGACCATGGACTTGAAGCTATCATAGAAAGTCAACAATAGATGAACGTCGCCACTGAACATAGTAGTTGAAGTTTTGGTAGACTTACCGTCCTGTGAGGCATTGAGATGGGCGGAGTGCAAGCTTGCCTGCAGGTTGAACTTTGGGTTGCTCGATGCGTTTATTCTCCTTCTTTCCGATGAAGCGCTTGATTCTGAATATCTTCTCGTGTGTCTCTTGATTGTATTGCTGGAAGTCGCCATATATATCATCCATGTCTCCATTTTCGGCGTTAGCGATGATCAAACTGTCGAGTTTATGTATCTCTTTGTAAGTTTCCTTTACTCTTGCCTGTATCATCTCCAGTATGAACAGTTGTTCGGGTTCGCCCTAAAATGCAGACATTGTTTTTTCGGCTTTCTTGAGTTTGTTCATCACTACTTCGAGGTAGACTCCTCGTGTCCTCTTCAGGTTGGTCGTAGCTGGGGTTGCCACTTTCTCTTATGTTGCTGACTCCGACCTTGTTTTCTTTGAACTCATCCTTGTCTCGGCACCAATACAATGTGTGGGATTGTCTATGAAGCAGGATCTTTTGAGTTCAAGTTTTGAGACAGAGACGGGTGCTCTATTTCTTCGAACTGTATTACTACAGCTACGTTCAACTACTGCTACAATAATATAATATACCAATAGATGGATAAGTGACGACCAGTTCCAGTGGTGAGTGATGTGCTCTGAGTATACGCATACACATACACTAAACTGTACATAAAAATATACTAAAGTACAGTGGTTGATTCAGGCTGTTATATAGCCGGTTTTGGCGGGAAAGTAAGAAGTGTCTTTGACTTTGGTTGGTTGGTTGGAGATAAGTCACACGTCGGAAAGAATTAAACTATGTGTAAACACAGGATATTGGAAGGAACTGAAGAGATGACAATCTGTCTTCATGGTCAAAGAATTGAGAAGTAGCTATCTTTGTATAACGTTTCTCAACAGGTAAGCTTCAGGCACGAATTCATAGTCCTTGAGGATTAATTCCTTTAAACAATCAGAATCTGAAGCCTGCTCTTTTGGCAACTGATGAATGCAAATTACCCTGGCTTTACCCACCCAAGCGCTCTGTCAAAGCCAAAACCGGGACTTCCTTGGCAAACTCAAACTCTGAGCAATTTTCTGTAAAAGAAGGAAATGTTTGTAGAGATCTTTTTCTTTAAAGGGGGAGGGGGGCTAACCTGAAATGCGTATTGATGTCAAAACTGTCAGAAGTTGAGAATTTCCTGTGTGCCCAAGCTCTAAACGTTTCCGTTCTTTCTGTAATTGAGGATCTTCTTATTGCCTTTCCCTCTCTTTTTCCTCACTATCTTTCTCTCTCTGTCTTTCTTCCATTTCTAATTCTCCCTTTCTCTCTTTCGTCCATTTTTATCATTGCTAATTCCGTCTGTAAGTTTTCTTTTTCTAACTCCAGATTCTGAAGCTCTAGATTTGTCTGCATTTCTATTTTTTAGTTTTATGGTGGACTCAGGTACATAATCATTCAACGTGGATTCCTCAAATTTGCCAAAACTAACTAAATTTTATGCTATATTGTATTGAATTTCCTTTTTGGGCATAATCTTTTGACTTTTATTTTAAGGAAATCGGCCAGTGCAATTAGGTTGTCTTTTCTATGGAACCGAGTGTGTCCTGATCAAGGCCCTCCGTAAATTTGTCTGGCTTGAATTCTGCCATGATGAAAATTTGCTGAGTTCACAATATACAGTAGTTTGGTTAAGGCTGGCGAAATGTTGCCAAATGGCTCCAATTGTTCGGACCCCGGAGAAGCGCTAGCCCCCGATTTTGTAACGTGAGATTGCACAAAGTCGTCAGAATAAATCCACCGTGGCAGTGAAGGTGTCGAAAAGTCTTGAATCAATACTGTCGGAGTTTACAGAGTCTTGAAGTAACACGTCAGAGACACGATCCCGAATTGTCTGACTGAAAACTGTGCCGTCCCCAGTTTATACTCAATGGTTATATACGAGAATATAAGAACAATCTAGAACTTCTATAGATATGCTAATAACTCTCCCAAAATATGTCAACTTACATGATTAATTGCATTTCTCGAAGGATCCAAACATAGCTGATAGAATTAAGGTGATGAGGTCCTGAAGGAAAGTTGCCTAGAGAGTTTTCCAGACTAATTAAACTCACGTTATAAGTGGTGTAAATGACCTACATGACAGCATATTGGAATCGAAGCTTTTCCAAATTCGAAATCAGTTACTTTTAGTTACCATCGGATACTGCATTCGCGATGGTAACTTGTTTGGCAGCATGGGGATAACTAAAGTGTCATATGCACCACTTCCAGCACTGCTGTCTTTGTATTGTTTTGCATATCTAAGTCCATCCGGCACGTCATATACTGCATCATTATCATTTACGCCGGCACTCGAACTGAATTTGTCTAAAGGGACAGTTTCGTAGGGACATTCATGTGATTGCTGCCGGTTGGTATCCTCCTTGGAAGTTATTTTTTCCTGTGGTCCTTGAAGGAGAGCATATCGTTCAACGGCATCTATATCCTCCTCGTTTGTTTCAATAGCGCCCCTCTGCTGTGTCATCGTTTTCTTTGTTCTTATTGTAGTACTGTGGGATATTTCTTTTTACAGTAGTCAGGGTTCCCTCCTCATTGTCCGAATGGTTAATATTGCTATGGAGAATCATAAAAAATCAGAGAAAAAAATGAGCCACAATAAAAGTAAATCAAATGACAAAATGCAAATGAAACATAAGCAAACACCTGAAGATACACTGGTTGTAATAATAAAGACATTCTTATAGTATGGTATCAATTTCGTGCATTAACATTTTCTTGTTCCAAAACATCAATCATTAATAAATCAGAACAATAATGCTAATAGTCATATCATCTTGTGAGTATAAATAAAGATTTACATATTGAATATAATAACTGTATTTATCATTTAAGAAAACTCATCAATCTGCTACAGAGTTATAGTAAAATGTAGGTTTTGAGGGGTTATATTTTGTGGCATTGCAATAGATTTCTCCATATTCTACTTAACGGGCGAGAAACTAAAACTTGAGACCTGACATCGATATATTG
This sequence comes from Ptychodera flava, assembly GCF_041260155.1. Classification (NCBI taxonomy): domain Eukaryota; kingdom Metazoa; phylum Hemichordata; class Enteropneusta; family Ptychoderidae; genus Ptychodera; species Ptychodera flava. The sequence goes on from NW_027248278.1 coordinate 19,811,902, forward strand.
AGTGCATTCTCTTAGATTTTTTGAGGGATGACTTGATGTATAGCTCTCTATCTTCATGATATGAAGCAGATTATGAAAGTAACCTGTGAGGACGTCTCAACTTAACATTGTAATGTTCGCCTTTTTCGGACTTTCCATATGACAATAGCTATGAAAACAATACTAGCGATGACAAGAATGACGGCTATTACAATCCAAATATACTTAGGAGTGGATTCATATCCCCTCAGACTCACAGTGTTTCTTTGTATATCGGTCAAATTTATGCCTGAGGTGAACAGAAAAAAATCTTTTTAATAGGCCGTGCAAAGCATTATATCATTAACACGCAGTTGATTATGCGATTTGAAATGCTGGACGACAGCTTCTCTCAGACTGGAAGTACATTTTTGTAGAACGTAAATAATATTCTCTTTAAACATCTTTTCGTGAACATAATTAATCTTTACGGCCGTGATACGGCTTTTGCAGCCCGAGTCGTACGGCGGAAGGGTCAAGCATGCGAGGGCCCGTACGCAGTACGATGAAGGGCCGCAAAAGCCGTATCACGGCCGTATAGAAACTATTACGTGACCAACGGAGATCAAGCCTGAAATCGAGGTGTAAGAAGGACAAAGGCGTGATGTCAGTTTCTTGTAATTTATAATGAACAGGCACGCACTTAAAATACACAGGATTTTACTAGAATTTAGAAATAAAAGCCGATGTCACCGGCGCGGCTCCACTGTCGCTATGCGCAACTACGATCTGAGCGAGCGGACGTTTTCCAAATCTTGCGCTGGCTTTGTGTACGAATGGAACGTTTGCGGATAGCAACGCGCGTTGTAACCAGAATCGAGATTGTTCAGAATTGCACGCGATTGCCCTTATTTGGGCACCGGGCCGGGGCGTGATACGTAACAAAATGCAAGGATCTGAGGGTGCTTTCTCCCATAGCTTTACAAAGGCACGTGAATGTAGGTATATGATAACAACCCCTAGCTCATAGTTGTAACAATCAGTTCATTTATTGAACAATGTCAAGGAAAGAATTACTTATTTGACATCTTCTTAACAGAATAAATAACGGCGCAGCCGTTGTGATTTACAGTAGGTCTGTTGTGTAACTGTAAGAACCCTGTACACATATTTACCTACCATGTCCATTTTTACATTACAGAGGCGTCCAGTCCATCCATCTTGACACTGGAGTTGAAAAGGATTTTCAAAGCACATTACTACTCCGTTTGCATATTTGCATGTTCGTTTCTTCACATCTGAAATTATACGGTACGCTTTTTTTCATAATTCCATGTTACTGTGATAATTGCTACAAAACAAAGGGATAATTATTACACATTGCTACATGGAAGACGAGTCATAATTTCTGCATTGAATAGCATATATATATATATATATATATATATATATATATATATATATCTTTAAAATCTAATTATATTCTGTGTTTGTCGTCATCGTTAACGAGTGTTTATCGTGGAGCAGTACGACTTCGAGCGGAAGGCGAGAAGTTGTGTGGCTCGAGTTTGATGACGTCAAACTGAGAAAATTCCATCGGATTATATATTATCATATGAAGTCCTCTCCTTTTTCTTTTGATATAGATGGATTCACATTATTGTTACCAATTGCTGATTTTCGTCGAGATTTGTGTTTATATGGATTACCTTCATATAATTAATGAGTTAAAGCGGCCCGTCACCAGGAGCTATGCATGTGATTTAGAGATACTTTCATTCATAAATAGCTACTCGAAATTTCGTTGGACATGCCTTCTATGTTTCCATGTCAGGATTTATCGGTTACCTTTTAGTAAAAATGTCATGAAAGCACGGCATCGATCAGGCCGGGACAGATCGATTTGTGTTGCAGCGTGCATATGAACGGTGCTAGTGCAGAAAAAAAAGGTTTATTTGATGACATTGAACAGGGGTAATATGGATTTTTATTTCTACCTGTCTACGTCACATAGATTGCGATCCGGGCCAGTTCATGTGATAAAATACAAAACCTTTTCTGCTTTCACATTATATTGAATATAGTTAAAGGCCCGATAGCTGTATCTTCTAGCTTTAGTTTTGTGATATTACTTCCAAACTAAAAACAAGTTCATTGGTATGTACTCATTGAGGGGTGTTTTACAAGTAGGATAAAACTGTCCACTGGGACTACATGTCCAATTTGTGCAAGATAAACAATACATATTTGTCTAAACATAAAATGGCGACCTCATACAAATAAAGCAAAAACATAGAACGCAGTGCATATATGCTTTGGAAACTTCACAGAAACAACAGATTTGTCCACTATAATGCATATAAAAAACTGGCAGGAAATTAAAATAACGCTTAAAATTGACATTTACTTGTCCAATTTTTCAGTGGTAAACAACTATATCTGAAGAATAAAAAGAGAGAAAAAGCCTTCTTCAGATCGAAAAATTTCAAGAGATACAGCTACAGGGGCTGTAAGGCTGCATTCGCAAAAAAAAATTAACAAAAAAAATATTGGAGGTTGGGCTGGAATCAAGGGGGTCGAAAAAGTTGAGGGTAGCAGAGGGGAGCTTGAAAGTTTTGCTCTGCCTGCAAGGGGTGACCTGAAAATGTTTTGCTTCGTTTTTTATTATTCCCAGGTTTCATTGGTAATTCAATGAAATTTAATAAAATTTGAAAATCATCCATTTTATTTAATGTCAGTAATAATTAAACAAGATCTAGAGCAATTTGTCTCGTTTTATTACTCTTTTCTTGAATAAAATCTAAAAAGGTATAAATTGTCGAAAAAAGGATGCCTAGTATAGGGGCAGAATCTACAACTGTCAGTTATTTTTTCTCAATATTTCTGTGCGGCACAGCATCAAATACAGTTTTTTGCTGTTTCCCTACTCATGGTGAAACACACAATAATCAGTTTGTCGGCAAAGGCCTGCATATAGGAATATTGAGTGATAATTGAAAGTCATTTGTCAATGATACAAATGCGAGATACGTATTTGCGGACTGTGTCGGGCAAACGGAATACGGCCAGTTAAACATTCTGCAGAATGTAGAACAAGAATGCAGTTGTGTCAACTGCACAAATGTATTTTCAAAATTATCAAAGTTCATACAGCTTTTCCCCTTCTACTGGCCCACGGGCAGTGTCACTGTTACTGCATACTGGCAGTGACAAGGATAGCTTTGACTATGACGTACTGAGCTGAAGGAGAATTCGGGTCATGTGATGCTCATGACTTTGAAACATACTTATACACAAGCTCAGGCCAAAGAGAAACACATTGAAGACAAGGGGACTTGAAAGTTATCAGGGATTTTTGATTTTTGGTATATGAGAATAATCAAATATGAAGAAAAAAATTAGGAGTTACCATGCCTGATTTTCTAAATTTTCACATTCTCATTGTAAAATAACACAAATGTGAAACTTTGTACACTAAAGACTCTAATTTAAATTTAAAAAATGTGGGATTAAATAGATGTATTTTAATTTTACTAAATTTATCACTATTACACCAACAATTTCAGAGATTTAAACATTCATTTGATGAGATATTTTAACCCAGTCTTATTATTGTCAACTTTGTTAAAACTTATGAGTTGCATCTGATGTTGCCATGAATTAACATTTTGCACACTCTCTCATGATCATCATTTTGTGTGCTCTAGCAGGTGTCATATTGGTGTGGTCAAATTGATTAACTCAAGTTGGCTTTGACTGTCAAATCCAAAAAGTCAAGTGATGCGTTTAAAATCAATCAATTCAAGACTTTGCCTTAGGAATATGGCACTACAAACTGGTAATCGCATCTAGTGTTGAAAATCTGCAAGCAGAACTGCCCAATTCATGTTTAACTTTTCTTTACGTGCATCCCTAATGTATATGTGGCTATATGATAATTTGGGACTTGAAAGTTTTTGATCATATAGGCGGGCGGGGGAATTGAAAATTTTTGAGGGAATTGGGAGGGGGGTCTGAAACAAAATTTTAAATGAGATTCCTCCAGCCTCAACCCCCTAACTGTTATTTGTAACGCAGCCTTATGTTTATTACGAAAATGTACAATACACCACATGAATTACGACCGCCATTTTAACGTTGATATCGCATTGATCGTACTAAGATGAACTGTAATAGCTTGCGCAATTGGCCGCAGATTCGTTATGCACCTGCGTAAGGTAATTATTTTCCAAACCGTTACTAGCAATTTTTCTGCCAGTGCTAACCAAGAAATGCTTTGCGCTCATCCCCATTATTCCTATCCGAAGAAGGCTTTCACCCTTAACAAGCACAGCACTGGTTTCCCACCGATAATGTTATTAAATTTTGCAGACGGTAACATTGTTTCTCTGAATAGTTACTTCAAAGTCAACCGAAAAACATATATTCAAAGGAAACAACAATGTTAGAAGCTCAAAAGTACGAATCATACACTGCGGGCCCGAAGGCCCTCCATTTTGTTTCGTATTAGTGTGTCACTTTTTCGCCACTCATACGTCGAGTACGCGTACATAGAGTCAAATCCGCTTGGACGCTATGTTTAAAATTTCGCCGAATTTCCTTGCTGCATAGCTTAATATTGATGGAAGAGTTGCAGATTCATTTTCCTCATATGTTAACCTTTCCATTATGATATTTGGCAATGATTTCATGAAGGAAATCTGAAACTACCCATGCGATAATTATTCATATACAAAAATAGGTGAAAATACAGTCAACAGCGAACCGATCGTTAGCTCGTCGTTTCATAAAAATAGGAGGGAAACTCAAACCAAAAAAAAAACGATAGAGTTTTTGGTAACTTTCATGAGATGTGTTATTTCAAATATTGTAAGAAATTACAGCGAAATGAAAAAGTTAAACCAACGGATTTTTCACTTTACGACGCGGCGAATATTATCAATTTCCCGCAGAAAACAATGGCGTCTAAAGCACCGAACAGATTGTACACTTCTCGAATTCAAATGCTTGCTGACGTTGGTACTCGCCCGACGTGCCACAAGAATTTTACTTCGAATAATGGTGAATGCATCGCGGAAACTACCGATTTTCTTGTTTTGCAAATGTTACCAGGTAAAGTATGGGCCAGAAATGTGTAATATGCCAAATGGGAGCTTGCCTCAGGTGGGAATTTCGCCATTCAGATGCTGATTTAGTTACTTTTTTGGCGAGTAAAACTGACTTGAACGGATCAGCATTTGCACCCCTTGAGTTATTATAAGGAAGAGTACTTTAGTTGAGGCGGGCGAACTTTGGGAAGAGTACTTTAGTTGAGGCGGGCGAACTTTGTTAAGAATTCAACACTGCCAATGATGCTGAATGATGATGATGATGATGATGATGATGACGATGATACAATTTTCATATGTTCATGTTTGTTATTATTTATAATAATTTCATATTTTTTTAATATTTCTTATTATTAATAATATTTTTTCATATTTCTTTATTAACAATAATGGCTACTGAGTACCCTGTGCTGAAACATAAACGTATCGCCAAAACAGTAAAAAATGTCAGAAATTCAATTTAGTATAAGAAACCAACGGATAAGTTGATGGTTTGCTATATAAGTCAATATATACGGGTAATGTGGACATATTCATGATTTGACCTGAATACATGAGCCGGTACGCCAGCAGATTTCGATTGATATTCTATTGAAAAATAATGATACTAAGTTCGCTTTCGTCACTAGCAACCAGCCGAAAGCATTCTCAGGTAGAATATATGCTTCGCGAAAGCGAAACGTTCAGGCATACTTTTGTCCGCATAGTCCGGCAGCCAAATCCACTTTTTGTACTGAACCTTATGTTAGGGTCTAAAGTTTTTTTTAACCGGATTTTGCTAGTCAAGATAACCAAAGTGAAAATATAGTTACTGGATCTCTGTCAGTATTGAGCAATTTAGATAATTAGCATAAACAAAATGGCCGCCAAATTATCACAAATTACCATCGGAAGCATTAGAAGTACGCTTTATTTTGTTAAAATCTGGTAGTAAAAGCACATTTCTATAGTGCTTCGACTAAAAAAAAGGTTAGTAATCATAGATGAATAAATTTAAATACTAATTTGCATAAATTAACACAAAATTATCACAAATTACCATTGGAAGCAGTAGATGTACGCTTTATATTGTTAAAAGTCTGCTAGTAAAAGCACATTGTGCTGTTTTGTGTCTATGTTTACAACTATTGTCTTATGAATTCTGACCTACTGTCATTGGATTATGGATTGGTATGATTGCGACTATTCTATTAGTGCTTCAATTAAAAAAAGTTAGTAATCATAGATGAATAAATTTAAATACTAATTTGCATAAATTAACACAAAATTATCACAAATTACCATTGGAAGCAGTAGAAATAGGCTTTATATTGTTATAGTCTGCTAGTAAAAGCACATTTCTATTAGTGCTTCAACTAAAAAAGGTTAGTAATCATAGATGAATAAATTTAAATATTAATTTGCATAAATTAACACAAAATTATCACAAATTACCATTGGAAGCAGAAGATGTAGGCTTTATATTGTTAAAGTCTGCTAGTAAAAGCACATTGTGCTGTTTTGTGTGTATGTTTACAACTATTGTCTTACGAATTCTGACCTACTGTCATTGGATTATTGATTGGTATGATTGCGATTATTCTATTAGTGCTTCAATTAAAAAAGGTTAGTAATCATAGATGAATAAATTTAAATACTAATTTGCATAATTAACACAAAATTATCACAAATTACCATTGGAAGCAGTAGAAGTAGGCTTTATATTGTTAAAGTCTGCTAGTAACAGCACATTTCTATTAGTGCTTCAACTAAAAAAGGTTAGTAATCATAGATGAATAAATTTAAATTCTAATTTGCATAAATTAACACATAAACCATATTTTATAGGAAAGCTTGAACTGTACCAAAGTAGATTATAAACAATGCTACAATGAATGCTAAATTAATTGGTGCGGCAAAGGGGAAGGCAGCTCCACACACCATACTATTTTTGCGGATATTCTTTGTTTTCCTATGTAACTCGTAATATGTTTAATATTTTCGTCTTCTATAATTTTGGACACAGTGTTTGGATACTATGGCGAAACAAAAAGTCTACAACGAAGTAAAAGTAGGCTCCGTGTTTCATACAGCTCTCTCAACATTATACACGTGCCCGAACACAAATATAACCGGTCCAATAACTGGCAAACGAAAATACCACAACAGTCTTACAAGGAATACAATCTCTAACAGAAAGAGACCAAATACAACAAGCAAAGAAGCTCCTCGGACGTTTCGAAGAAGAAGTCAAATAACAACTTCCACATAAAGTCAAAATATAAGTTGTTACGTACAAAAAACTACTTCCCCAAAGACAACCAAAGGGCTATTTTTCAGGGCCACCAAATTTTTCAGCCAAAGAACTACCATTGAAATACGATGGCCAGGCCATCATATTCAAAATACACACAGAAAAAATTTAACAGATTGAGGAAATCTTCTCTGATAATGGAAGCAAAAGAAAATAATTAATTAAAGAAACAAACAAAAAATAAGACGCAAACAGGCGTACCAAATACAAATCCCTAAGAACTCTAAATGTATTAAAATATCTCTCGGAATATGAACAGCACGATTGGAACTAATTTGGGATAATTGGATTTTCATATTTTGCGAATTTCTGAAAAGTGTTCGGTGCCATATAGCTGAATGTTGCAGTATCGCAAATTACTCATAAAAACAAGTGTGTAATATAAAAGAAAAGCAGATTAGATTACATTTGAAGATTAAATCGACATTACGTCACCATCCAATTATCCCAAATTAGTTCCAATTGTGTTAAACTATTAACTCCTGAAATAACATTGAATATAGGCTTAAAATTTATCCCTGGAAAATTCCGAAATTCATTTCAATACAACCAAATCTAACATAACATAGGCAGAAAAAATACTATTAAAACACTATCAAATTGAACCATAACATTACCATTAAACCATTAGATAAAGACAGGGGAAATGGAATAGCAATATCAAATTAAACAGATTACATTGAAGAAAGTCACAGACTTTTAAGCAAAAGAGATTACGATACAAAAGTGCATGTAAATGACAGCGACAACACAACCAGAAAACTACACGGACATGTACTAAAATAAACAAATAGACAAATGATACGTTCAAATATCATGATCCCTTGAATACACATAATATGCACACCAACGCAGTATCCAAATTCAAAAAGTCAACAGCATCAGCAAATTCATTTGTCGTCACGGTCCAAATTATTTATGGCTGCTCTAGCCCAACACACAAAATATCGGAATACAATTTAGACTTTTCCTTAAAACTGATTGTACAAAACCAGCCAATTTACATTAAAGACACAACGGACTTTACCAACAAACTAAGCAAGATATCAATACAACATAATGCATTACTAGTCACTCTGGATGTAATCTCGATGTACGCAAATACTCCACAAACTGAAGCAAGCTGTCACAAACGCACTTGATTCAGTATCAACTATCAATTACAGCTGTAAAATATAAAGAAAAGATCGAAGCGTTCCACTAAAGAATTACCAACAATAATTCTGCAACATAACACGATTGAATTTAACAGAACGTCGACCAACAGATTTGTGGCTGTAGCCTGGGTTCACCAGTTTCGCCGGAAATCGCTGATACAACATTCTACAACCTTGAAACTGAGGTCATTAAACTACACAGAAGCAGACTTTCCTTTTGGAAACGATTCAGAGATGATGTTTTCATGATCTATACAGGAACAGAAACTGAGCTGAATGTGAATTTATGGCTAACATCATAAGTTACACTGAACTTTCAAATTTACAATAGAGTATTCTCCTCAAAGTGTCATTAATGATTTACAAAGTCAATGATACAATAAAGGGAGAATTCTCGACACATAAACTCACACCAAAATAACGGACCATTTCAATATCTAGCCAGAAACTTGTGCGACCAAAAAAGTATTTTTACTGGTTTAATTAAGGTAAATTGCTGAGATATGCCCGTGTAACAACATATAATAATAACCAAGACTTTGACAAGAAAGTTGAATTTTCAACAAAAAACAAAAACAAAACAAAAACAAGGTTATAAGATCACAGAAATCGTACAATCAGAAAAAGGAAGTTGGACACACAAAGGCGAATCGTACCTCAAACTAGGGAAAATCAAGAATAACGAAACTAATATACATACGCAACCTACAGTCCACAAATTAGAACAAACGATATAAAAGCACTAACAATGAAATGGAAAATAATTGAAAGCGATGAACGTCTTCAGTTTCTGTTCCCTGAAAAACCAATAATAGCATACAAGAGAAACAAAACTTAAAAGATGAATTACTTGTAGTAAGAGCCAAAATCAACGCAAAGGATCAACGAAAAAGAGAAAAAACAAACAAATAAACACATAAGTAAAGAACAAGAGAGATCAACAACGTCCAAAGGAAAACAGGCCATACACAGACAATACAAATATACAATCTCACAATGGGTTGGATTCAGATCCAAATATATCAATAATAGTTTCGTTACTAAATGAACAAATGTAATTCTAGAGGTCATACACGAACAAAATAAGGATAACAATATTAAAAGACTGAAGAACTGCACGTTACAATGGATCACAAATGATTTTGAGACTACAGACCGAACGACGAATCGTCCTAGAACTACCAAAAATAAATTAACCCCCCCCCCAAAAAAAATACACATATTAAGAGTAACATACGAAAAAACTGAACATCCTCAAAAATAGTATGGTGTGTTGAGCCGCCTTCCCCTTTTTACCTTTAGAGAACCCAAGTAACTTTGGAAATATCTTCTATAAGTCATTGTACTCCAAACCCATAGTCTTTTTCTGATACACTAAGTGTAACTAATCATGGATTCAATGTGACTTCAGCAAAATCCATATCAACCTCGAAAGTAGTGTAAATCACAACGTTTTTCTTAAATGTACATAAAATTCATTGATAGTCGAGCTAGGAAAAAGTTTCACCTTACTTAATCATTGTTTCGGTTAGAAAATCACAACTCAGGTTGGTTTTAGCCAAGGCATAAAGATCACTAACTTACTTAGAAACATAACAGAGGCTCTTGGCAGAGTGAAACACAATTACGAGAACACTGTCGGCACAAGTTTATATCTTTTTACAAGTAAACAGACAAGTACTCGACAATGGGCGAAGGCTAAACTAGTCGGCTGCTTACATGTCTGATTATCAACATTAAATTTGCAACAGAAAAAGAAGTTTATGTACGTGCAACTATTAAAACAGTGATGTAAAAGCTACTGTGTTAAAATAACTGCACAAAGTACAGTAAATGATAATAATGTAGAGTTGCGCTTAAAAAAGAATTGTTACAGCTAGCTGCCATCTTGAAATTATGCAAATTAGCTGTCATTCAAATAATATATGCCAGCATTTATGTTCCAGTTTGCCGTTAGCAACTGCTTGGTGATTAAACGAGAAAAAACAAAGTTACAGTATGTATAAAGCCATTTGAGTCTTCTTTCTCATACAAAGTGCAATAAGCTGGCAGCCGTTTTGATTATGCTAATTTTCTCAAATTGCCCAATGCTGACAGAGGGCCAGTAGTTATACTTCTTTTTGTGGTGGTCTTGAAAACGAAATCCACCAAAAAAAACTTAAGACCACAAAGCAAGGTTTACCCCACTGGCAGCTGGCTGCCGGACATGTTTACAGCTAGCCGCCATCTTGAAATTATGCAAATTAGCATGTCATTCAAATAATATATGCCAATATTTATGTTCCAGTTTGCCGTCATCAACTGCTTGGTGATTAAACGAGAAAAACAAAGTTACAGTATGTATAAAGCCATTTGAGTCTTCTTTCTCATACAAAAAGCAATAAACTGGCGGCCATTTTGATTATGCTAATTTTCTCAAATTGCTCAATGCTGACAGAGGGCCAGTAATTATATTTCTTTTTGTGGTGGTCTTGACAAACGAAATCCACCAAGAAAAAAACTTAAGACCACAAAGCAAGGTTTACCCCACTGGCTGCCGGACTAGCAGTGATATTTCTTAAAAACCATGACTATGGACAGTTTCCACATAGGACTGTCCACAGCTCAGGAATTTCAGAGTGGAAATTTAGATGGAGTAAAGAAGTGAAAACAAATACACACAGCGCCCCCAACGGTTAACTGTAAAAATCGTTTGGATGCTTTCAATGTTGTTTCTGTGGCATTTGCATTAAAGAAAATGAAATAAATTCAATATTTTTGTTGGTGAAGTTTGTATTTAACAGAACTATATAATATTTTACAAGTTACAGGTAACAATATGCAATCTTGATCATTCTATAATTTTATTTTTATCTTTTCAAAGTTTGATTTCACCACACTTTTCAAGCAAATATAGTGTTGATCAAACAACTACCATGCGATTGATACACCTTAGTCAAAAGTTTTAACTCGTAATAGACCGGGAAATGGGGAAATTGGCTTGTTTGGGGGAAAAAGCGCCCTTACCGTTGATAATTTGCATATGGTCATTTTATCCACTTTCACAAATTTGCTACTTTCTGCATTAGAAGAAGGTGGGGGATTTGTATAGTCCCTTTACAATATTCATTATCATAGTTGACAAAATTGCTGTCATTTCAGTGTCAAGTAATATCATTTTAAGCACAAAATACACATACACAGGTCAATTAATTTCTTTTATTGTACCGGGAATTTTTTTTCAATATTTATTTACAACTGGCACCACTTTATTTTTCAATTTCAGTTTTACATTTATGTCATCATTCATCATGCATGCATCTCTTTCTTTTAGCAGATGTTGGCCTTGGATTACCCAGATGAGTTCTGATGTGGTGGTCTTTCACCATACACTTCAACCTTTCCAGACTATCAGGCATGGAGGCATACTGCCTCCCTGCCATGTTGAAGTGATGGTGAATGACCTCCACACCTTCCTCACCTAAGAAACCAAGTCCCATGCCGGTCGCTTTGATTTGATTCAATGTATGGCATTCTAATATCTGCAGTTTAGGGAAGACATTCAGTTCGGGGAATGTTGTTCTAAAACATTCAAAAAAGCTCCTGATGTTAATACCTGAAAAAGAAAAAAAGAGAAATAATTATTGACAATTGACAAAGTACACATATGTTGCACTAGTGTGACTTAACTGAGGAAAGAAAATGAAAAGGTCAAAAGGTAAATATTTAATCAGCATGCATCAAATTAATTTTCATAGAAAAATGCAAATTATTAACTACATGCAGTAACAAACATTAAATTTCAGTACATTGATCTTACTGTTTATTGAAGTTGTCTGATGATATCTTGAAATTACAATCAATCTTCAACCTCAAAGTTTACTTTAAAATCAAAACGATCACTGTACTTGATTCCAGAAAATAAACCAGGTTTTCAGTGAAACATGTTCTTATCCTTACTTAAATATGTATAGGTGTAATCAATGAGACAAAGGAATCATTACAGGTACGTTACAGGAGTCTACTGACTGCTGTAATCAAATCTTTGTTTTGAAGTTAAATGGCAATCTCTGAAAGGACACATTTCACTGTACCAGTACAATGATATAATCGAGTACAATCAAATCAATACTTATATTCTGGAAACTGATTCAAGTTAAATGATATGTATGAACTACTGATACTGCAAACTCTGTCAAGGAAACTTCTTATCTGAAATATCAAAATTCAAATAACAAGACAATGAACAAATTGCAACAAGGTTAGTCAATATAAATATTGAACAAAACTGCATTGTTCTCAAATGTGACAAACATTAAAAATATACGTGATCTGGCAAATGAGAGCTAAAATGTAAAACAACATTAACTTTGTATTAAGGGATTGTTGTTGTCTATTCACCAAGGAGATGTATTTCATGATCACTCAGTTTCCTGCATAGGGAACATATACTGTAGCATGCACCAAACTGTGTAAGTAAAAGCTGGTATTTGTCTCTCATGATGACTGCACTCTCTGCCGTGGCAAGAACAATCCTCTGTGTACACTCTACTATCTTTTGTGTTATAATTTGATGTTCTCTTCCTATTGTCAGAAACAGACCAGTGGATTTAATGTTAGAATAATAATAATTATTATTAAATTATTCTACAATGGATAAACACAGTTTGAAAATGCATGCAATTCAAGTATATTAATGATAGTCCAAGATTAATAGCAAGGTATATAAAAGAGGAATGGAAGAATTTCATGTGAGCAGGTTACATGTCTTTGGCGTGACATTATAACCATGTCAATCTGAACAATAGCTGTAACATATCTTCTGGTGGCTACAAGTACTGAAAAAAATTGTAACAAAAGTGCATGCGTCACACAACATAAAATTATAACAACAATTGTAATTACTGTAACACTTGCTCCAGCCACAGTCTCATTCTCAAATTCAGCTGCAAAAGTTACAATATCATTAAATCTAATAATGCCAAAAAGCACTGGTTTTGATTAGTAAACTACACAAAACGACTTTGTTCGATGTGTTTTCACTGCTGCCACAATCCATTCTGATGAACTTTTAAACAGAGCACAAAAAGAACAAGTACAACAATACAGCAGCCTAAAAGTAACACAACTAGGAACATAAGTATTATGAAAGTAATGAACCTTGCAGCATTTGTGTACATGGTTGCCAATAAACGACTTCCCATGGTAGGCTTGTCTGGCAACATATATACGGTTCAGTCCTCGGTCTAGCTCCCTGACAGTGTATCCTGCCTCTCTTGGTAGCCTTGCTTTCAAATTTGACGCTTCTTCTCCCAATGAAAAAAAAATAGAGTGATTAATTATATCTTGAACAAGGACTGAAAGAAATGGAAAAGATCAGAACTGCAACAGAAAGAAACTTTAATGTTAACCTTTCCTTATGCTTCGATTAGTATGTCTTCTTTCTCTTTTGACAGTTTTCTCATCATAGACAAGCTCATACCACTACTCTCACCATCATCATCATCATCGCTGTCATCGTCAAACACTTTCTGGAGTTCTTCTTCTATTTCCTTTGCTTTCTCTTCATATGTAGTCGTGTCTTGTTCTAAATTCAAAGCCTCATGAAGCATTGACACATATGTGTCGAAATTGGCCGGCTTCAAAACAGGGGCATCCATATCTTCGCTGTTGTTACTTAACTGATAGCAGAACAGTTTAATATCCAGCACTGCACATTCCTCTTCCAGCAAATTAAATAATTTCTGGAATACACCAAGACTGATGTGCAGTGCAGGAATAGCTACCTGCAAAGAGACATATCTGAATGTACCATGTGATTTGATGATTGAAAAACTGACTGGAATTATCAATTTGCCCAGGGTAAACACATTTTATGTGGACTCTAGAATAGATACTTTCTCTGCTTCCATAGACATATTTTCTTTGTCAATATAAATTCAATATTGGGAAAAATGATGATGAAATACTGACAGCAGTCTGCATCTGTTTGATAACCTCTGTGCTGTAAGCAAAGCTAAAATGATTAGTTAGTCATATGTGCATAATTCAATAAGATACCAACCCTATTTAAAGGTATATTTAACAGTGGACTGTTTATGCAGTTGTTAAACTTGGAAGCATTGCTCCTGATATTGCCTGCTGCTACATACGCTGTGTGATTATCCCTGATTTGCTGCAGTGACCTCAGCTGTATTTCGGGTCTCTCTGTAGCGTGTAGCAGATGCAATATATCTATCTATCTATCTATCTCCCCGAATGAGACCTCAGATTCACACTGGTTATTCTCTTGAAGAGTTATTTAAAGGAACCGTATATATGTAACTAGAAACGTGTTAATGAAATATGACAGGTTCCCCACTCCGAAAGAGTATTTAAAGGAACCGTAAATATGTAACTAGAAACGTGTTATTGAAATATGACAGGTTCCCAAGTGTTGTGTAGCGTGGACATTTTAATGTAGAAACTAAATTGAAAAACACACAACTCATCTGCGTGTCTCAGCACTGCAAATTTTTGGGCCTTGAAAAAATGACCCATGTAGGACTTGAACCCACGTTCCCCCGAATTCAGCTCGGATACTCTACCAACCGAGCTAACGGATCAGTTCAAGTTAGTTTGACGTGCGCCGTCCTGTTGTCCTTTTTTCTTCCCGAGTGAGACCTCAGATTTCCACTGGTTATTCTCTCGAAGAGTTGTTTAAAGGAACCGTATATATGTAACTTGAAACGTGTTATTGAAATATGACAGGTTCCCCAGTGTTGTGTAGCGTGGAAAATTTAATGTAGAATTTTAATGTAGAAACGTAATATATATATATATATATATATATATATATATATATATATATATATATATTATATTATTATATATATATATATATATATATATATATATATATATATATACACTGTAAAATTCAACTAAGGATAGAAGGGGATATTTCTAATTACAGCTGTCCCCTAACTTAAATTTTATACTTCATATTATCACAGTGACTGTAATGTGAAACATATCATTACAAATCAGCATCATGTGAGTATGACATATATTACAATCCTTTTTCCACCTGCTCAAATTTATAAATCTTAGCCATGGGCCCTGGGAAAAAAATGATTTTAATTTGAATACATGTGAATAATGTGTTGAGTGTCCTACATGTACAGTGATGTAATAATCCTTTATATTGCAGCAATATTCACAAGTGCTTATGTCTCAAGTCCTTTGATACAGATGACACTATCTTCCAGTCAAAATAACAATACACCCACCAATGGGTCATTAATTGACTGCATTATATGAAAAGTATTGTGTAATGTTTGTTCCTTACCACTAGCTGCAGAAGGCCATACTGAGTTGTGAAATACTCATAGTCAGCAGTAGCAAACAACTTGAGAATCTTATCTCTACAAGAATATAATGATCAATAACAGCTAATTTCATCTTAAAAATCAATAGTAAAATCATAGAAAAAAAAAACCAATAGCCAATCAATAAATGTCTACATTCATTAACACCAGATTACATTTGCATGCACATGTTGTGTAAGTTCAGGTTATACTCACTTCCATGTAGCCCCATCAAGAGTATTTACATCAGGTGAGTTGGCTTTGTATGCAACTTCAATGTTGTGTCATTTGTCTGGTGCCTCAAAGATATTCCTAGGGATGGTATTGTGTATGGAATTGGGGGATGACACGTTGCAAATCTGAAAAACAGATTTCATAGTACCACCTCCCTTGTCTCCCCTATCTTGCACCAGACTTCAGTTGGCAGTACATTATGATGATGAAGTTTATTTTCACTGTAAATTGATGAAGAACATATATCAACAACATATAACAATTTCATTTGTGCATATAGGAAAACACCAGAAGAATTATAATGTGGCTGTAATGAACATCATCTTGTATCACATTAAGCCCTTCATGCAAACACATTTAAACAAACTTGTCCATGAAAATCCATGTTTTCATTAGATATCTGTCAGTTTCTGAAATACTTTCTGCATAAAGTGGAACAAAAAAGGATTGTAAATCTTATTTACAGAAAAAATAGTGTAGATTTTGAATCACTGTTTTTGTTCTGTCTAAATTTTCTTGTTTTTTATTCCAGACAACATGTTGAAACATCCATATCCAGCCAACAAACACATTTGATTCAATTGAAAATCAGCATTAGTACTTTTGACAAGTGCAGCTTGACTTTTCACGTGGTTCTATAGTAACAAGGTTATCAAAGTGTATGCTGTGTTGACAAGACAGATGACCAATGTTTCAACTCTTTTCTTTTTAAAGAATGCACAATAGTTACCTTTCTAGACTGTCAAGACGATCAAAATTGGCCTGCTTTACTTTAGAGACATGTACAAGAGGAGCAAGTCTGACCTCTGTCTCATACTTGCCCTCTAGGCCTTTCACACTAAATATGAAGGGAGCCCTTTCACAGCTAATGGGTAGACACAGTTGCTCAGCCAGTTTCCTATCAGTCCCTTCACCTTGCAAGGAAATATTCCAATTTCTCAACCATCTAAAATATAAATATGTCTAACTTTGATTAAAAATGAGATATCAAAACTACAATTGTATCTGTATCAAAATACAAGGTATCTGTATGTATTCTAACAAACAAGATTTCAGGAAACTTTTGAGTTAATGTGGAAATTTGTGAAATTATCTTGAATCACAGTATAATTTCCTATTTAATGACAATGTTCTAAAGTCACAGAGAAAATTCATGAGACATTGATTGCCAAAGTGACTTGGAGGGCACAATGCTAGATATTAATTGTTTATACAGTAATTCCTACCTTGGATAACTAAATTCATTCAGAAAACATTTAGGCTTTGGTCACAATAACATTTCGAGTC
This sequence comes from Ptychodera flava, assembly GCF_041260155.1. Taxonomy (NCBI): domain Eukaryota; kingdom Metazoa; phylum Hemichordata; class Enteropneusta; family Ptychoderidae; genus Ptychodera; species Ptychodera flava. Next base: position 19,829,267 of record NW_027248278.1, read on the forward strand.
AAGCTGTGGTTTTGTCAACTCCAAGTATTTGTAATCCGTGAATATCATTGTTAATGAAACAAACAGTTGTACAGTGTATTGTTTTGGCTCAACTATATTTTTGAAGTGCATGTAAGGTTTTGGTAATAATTCAATTGACAACAGCTTGACTGGAAATATTTGTGATCAAAGCCAAAATTTCTTACCTCCGCAATTCCCTGAGCTTGTTCCATGGCAGGGAAAGGCTAGTCTTCAGCATCAGGCCTGCACCTGGTGGAACATTTGGCCCCAGACCAAAACTCTTCAAAGTCTGCCCAACTTTTTTTTTCATTTGATCTTGTGTCCACTCTTTTCCAGCTACCACCTCCCTTGTCTTTTCTACTAATTTTGCTCGACTTGTCTAAGTGCGGTTTGATGTGAGATTAGATTGTTTCCTCGCTTGAGGCACATATACCAGATGAAACGACTGATTGAATTACCACTTTGAGTCATCAACATGAAAGAAAATTACAAACTTATGAAAAAGAATACAAACTCCAGAATGTATATTAAATTCACTTGCAAATTTATATAAACAGATCTTTTCATTATTAATTTTCATCACTGTAGACAGGCATACTTGAACCGCCTTCACAAAAACTGAAAAATATAGGATGTATGAACTGAATCAGATGTATAATTAAACATCATGAATCCGGCAAAAATCCTTGATATTCCGGTTGCATCCCTTTAATAGAAACAAAATGCTTCTACCATTAAATTTCACAAAATTATTGAAACATAAGTTATAATCTAAGGTATTAAAATTAAAAAAGATCATATTTGGAAATATGTGTCCCTCACCCACCCCCTAGTATCAAAATGTTCTAGAAATTAAAATATTTTATGAAATAAAACTTTACCTGTGCTCTTGTCTGAAAAGTGAGTGGTTCTTCTTGCTTGAAACCTGGTGTATGTTCCATTTTTTTCTTTACAATTGAAGTGGCTATCGTCTCGAAGTCAGGACTTTCCATAAGTTGCTTCACTGCTTCTTTTGTGTCAAGCCTTTTGTCAGTTTGTCCGGTCATTTGTTTTTCATCAGAGGCGGCTGTTTTTGGAACTCCATTTTTACAGTAACTATGATCAAGAACGGGCATTTATCACAGTGACTTTGGAGGTCACTAATTTAATGACAGCATTGCAGCCACTTGACGAATAGTCATATCTGATAGTTTGATTGTAAAATAAATTAATATGTTGTATGGGGACAGAAACTATGCTCTCAAGATTGATGTCAACTCTGCATACAGGGCAAGTGGGTGACTCAAATAACCAGTGTGACAAACAGTCTGCACAGCAAGTATGGGGACCCTCACACTGTAATTGTACACAACCATCGAAGACATATTTACAGATAGGGCAGTCAACATCAAAATCCAACGTCAGAAAAGGGAATCTGTCTCCACTGCGATTAACACAGACTCTAAAAACACGACTGGCTTTCTCTGCCACTTTTTCCCCAAGCTCTTCTATCTTGTTTCCATTACTGACATCTCATCCCTAACTCTACTTACTACTTTCAGTTGATTTTCTTCCCCTATTCTTACTCGACTTTCTCTTCCTCCCACCTTTACTTCTCCTACATACCGAACACTGGCCATTCCTTGGGTGTTTCTGCCATTCAAACGCTTCGGTTCCATAATTGTAACTTCTACTGGCCGCATGAGCTGTTTTGTAGGTGTCAATACACCGCGTACAATCTTTACAAAACCGTTTAGGGTGTACGTCGTCTACATCGTTGAAAACATTCACGGAAGAACATAAATTAATGTCCGAAAAATGATCTGAACACAAATACGAGGTACAGTACATCTTCCAGCACATATTCTGCAACGAGCAGAAATTAAATTACGATGAAAGTCGAAATTTCCGTCGGGAAAACTATTGAGCGAGATGTTTATTTTTCCCACTGTGCCGGTAGACGCCGTGACTATGGATACCGAACGACACACGTCACACATACAAAACAACAAACGGAAGCTCGTACAAAATAAAAACAAACAAAAACAAAACAAAAAACAACAAAAGTTAACGAAGCAGTACCACCACACTCACTAACTAGCCAGCATGACGATAAAGTGAGGAGAACCTGTTTTGTACGTTTAAAAAACTATTTATATTTGCATTCTCCCACATAAAATTACATATCACTACACTTCCGATTACACGTAAATGAAAACACGAAATGCAGTTACCTGAAAAAATCTGCTAAATTGTACCGTCGCTACGATCTCGTCGCCGCATGTACCGCCGTTAACGTTGTCACTGTACCTTATCGGTTATCTTCGGATTCATAATTGGTACAAACCGAAAGTTCCCGATCACCAAATATGGGCAAATCCGTTAAATTTTCAGACGGAACCCACAAAAAGCTGAATCAACGGCTGCGCGAGTTTCAAATCACGAACGCAAGTAACGCATTTGCCGAGATCTCGTTTGGAATTTCTTTGCTCCAACTGAATTTCGGATTCTGGCGTAGAATATCGCCTGTGTGTCCAGGATAATTAAACAATTCGACAATATTTCGTCTGTCATCTAAGGGACATTATCATGTGTTCAACTAAGACACGCTTAGACTAAATTCCTTCTATGCATGCATAAAGAAAAGTCGGTACAGGTCTAAACCAATAAGAGAAGGGAAGACAGATGATTAATAGAACAAAGTGACAATGAAGGTTAGTCATTTAAAATGTATATGGCCAGCCACTCAACTGCGTTAGTCGTCAAGCTTCGGTCAAAGGCTATTATACTTAAGCAATGGACACTGCAATGCCGTTGAAAGAACATTACTACCGGTGAAATAACCTATTGCATTATTGTACACTAAACGGTGTCATTGTAAAACGGTGTCCAAAATATCATTAAAATATTAACCAGTATCAAAAATAAAAACTGTCATATAACGTTGAATTGCAATTTCCAATTTTATCTGCGCGCGCTACGTGTGATGCTACTGTTTCATCACAATGTTTATGAAACACGATTGGAACTAATTTGGGATAATTGGATGGTGAAGTAGTGTCTTTAAAATTTGCAAATGTAAGCTAATCTGCTTTTCTTTTTAGGTTACACATTTGTTTTATGAGTAATTTGCAATATTGAGACATCAAGCTATAGAGCACCAAAGATTTTTGAGAAATTTGAAAAATATGAAGATCCAATTATCCCAAATTAGTTCCAATTGTGTTATGCGAAGTAATTTGTTCTATGGTCAAGGAGCGACAATTCTTACCTGACAAAATCAAAACAACGTCCATTTACATCATCACAGGACGTGGTACAGTTACATTCTGGACATGTTTCTTGACAACCTTTGCCATGGAAGCCTGGTTTACATCTATCAGTACAATTTATACCAGTCCATCCAGCTTTACAAGCTGTACATGCATTTCTCTTACACAGAACACAATTATAGGGACAGGGAATCTTACAACGCTGACCAGTCCATCCACTGTCACACCAACACGAACCATCGATATGATTACAGCTACCATGTTCACATTTACATATCTCTGAACAGTTGTTACCGTAGAAACCCTCGTCACACTTTTTATCGCATTTGTTACCTTGCCATCCAGGTGAACACTCACAGTCGCCATTTTCAACCGAACATGTGTGTCCATTGTAGCAATGCAAACATTTATCCTCACAAAATGGAAGACCATTTGATTTAACTATTCCAGAATCGCAATCAGTGCAGTGTGTACCAATCCATCCATATGAACATTTACAAAGATCAGATGGATCATTACCACAGTACGCTCCATTGAAACAATAACACTGTTTCTTACAGTTTTCACCATAGTAACCAGGTTTACAAGAACAGAGCCATTAATTGGGTCACATAATCCGTTATCCGAACAGTTACAAGGTAAGCATGACTCGCCGTAGAAACCACCTCCACAGACACATTTTCTGTTTCACTATCACATTCGCGAGGTTCGAGACAAGAACATTCGCTCTCACATAACTCTCCGTAATAGCCATTTGCGCAAACGCAAGAGCCGTCAGGCATACAAGTAGCCCCATTTTGACAATTACACGAATATTGACAACTGCTTCCAAAATATAGTTCTGAACAATGACAGAAACCATCAACTTTGTTACACGTTCCGCCATTTTCACAGGTGCAGTTGTTTCTGCAGAAGGAGCCGAAGAATCCATCGGGACATTCTGTTATGGAAAAAAAAAAACAATCAGCTAGCGCCGTGCCAGACCAAATAACACAACACATGCACGGACACATGGTAGGCTCAAATCCGGAGTTTATACAAACAAACGATAACTCACCCTTATCTAGGATTTACAGATTAATTTTTTGTCGTAAAATGGTTCCTAATACTTTACAATACCTTTTTAAAAAATTGGAAAACTTTATATATGAGCAGAGCGTTATTTGACACAACATAGTTACAACACTTAGCTTGACATTGCGTCACAACAATCTTTCAATAACTCTATTTTTATAGCCCTACTAGAGAAAATATATTACAAACAAATCAATCTTAATCTAAATGCATGGCTTACCTATGCAATTCTCAGTCAGGTTTAACGCACTGTTTTTGATATAACCATCACAGCATCTATACACCCTGAAAAATATATTCTTATAGTTCAATTTCAGCACAAAGATATACCTTCGATTACCACACTTATGGCCTTTCAAGAACACGTCGGTTAGCACAATATAAATACTCAGATTCGAAAGTATGTATGTTATGATGATATTGCACACAAATGAGCAAGCACCGCAAATTGCTACCCATTCTTTTACAAACAGCTTCAAAAATGCATGACAGATGGTTTACACAAGTTTCCTTACTTGTCGACATCTCGCATTCAGAATTTTTTTATCCATTACTGCCTTACCATAATCCAGTCTGTCCTTCGAACCAAAAACAAGCATGTGGATCGTCTGGTCTAGCCTGTCCTGGGAGCGTTACGTCATCACTGCACAAAACCAGTCTCACTGCTGCAGCAATCAATAGTGACCGTAGCTGACAAACCTTAATACTCATTATAAATATCATAGAACGAAGATGACCTGCAGAGAAAATTTGAGCAATATTTATAATGAATAATCATGTGTGACATTATTCGGCAAACCAATTTTTCCATGAAATAATAAAAAATGACAGTCGAAATACAGACAAATTTCTTTTATTTCATCGGTTCGCTACACCAATTACATTAAAATTGAACCAAATTTCGTTCTTGAATGTTCTTTCTTAGCGCCGTATTTCTAAATTAATGCTTACAATTTCAGCGCGGTATCTTTATCGACTGACCTTATTTTTTATCAATAAATGCAATTCCGAATTACGAATTGGATAAAATACTAAATTTGTGTTGGTTTTCCCGAATAAGAATAGCGACGTTACCGACGAAACATCTAGTTGTGCAATATTAACTGCATTTTGAAAGTAAACATTAGAAATCGACACAGCGTGATTCCAACTAAAGAAACTTTCATTTTTGACGGTAGCGGGGTCGACGGATAGCAGGGGGTTATTTTAATTTTAGATCATTGTCCGGAGGGAGTCGGACATCAAAAAGACAGCTTGGCGAGTTGTATTTTACATAAGCTCTTTGTTGAACCAGAGCAACATTAACAAAATTGAGTGAAAACGCAAAACACAACAAGGAATCGTTGTAGATTTTAAAAAAGGATATGAATACAACCTTAAAGGGAAACCTAAGTCCAGCGACATTGACCGTTTATCCCTTCCAAAGTCACCCTTGAATAAAATGCAGCTCAAATTTGCAACATAATTGCACGCGCCGACGACTACGGAGCGACGAAAGGAGACATTGAAGTAGACGACATTTATGGAAATGAGCTCGGAATTCCATGGGCGCGAAAGGGCTCATGGGAGGAGCGTGCGTGACGTCATCGGCGATACACGAACGTGTGTAACAGCTTACCAAAGCATTGGAGTCTATGACTGCAGCAGTGCAGTTCTGCACGTTACGACTCTTTAATGCTCAGTAGCATAAAAAATGATTAACTATTGTTCACTTGAGTGCAAAAATCACTCAAGGAAGAACAAACTGGGTCAACTTTTATCGTCGTCCCACAGAACAGCTTTTTCGAAGACAGTGGCTAAAGAAAGTCGGGCGAGTTATAAAATCTTTAAAAGATAAAAAGTTATGTTCTACTTCTTTCATGATGATTGTTTTATAAGGGATTTCGGGATTCTGATACCGATACAAGACTATACTACACAATGCGGTTCGTATCTTGACATGCTGAGTCAGCCTACTATCGCCGGTTTAAACCACTGGCAGATAAATATTAATATTGGCGATTTCGGGACCTCTAAAATCCGAAGACGGAAACTACACAAAGCGTCTCTTATCTCGACAGCCCGGGTCTGCGAAATCGCCGATATATACCCAATAAATATAGGCAATTTCGGGACCATACCTGGTAATATTGATATAACAAGATATACTGGAATGACTTTTTGCCTATTGTGTCTCGGCACGGCGGGTCTGACAAATCGCCGATATTATATTTACCCGATAAATATCAATTGCGCCGGGACTCCTAGGCTAATGCAGACGATTCAGTGTGGCTGTTTTCGGACGACCTCGGTTTTCGGACATTTAATGACATGCTGTTCGTTGTACTCACTTCGCTCTGTATTGATAGTGTTTTACAAGTCATGTGACAGTATATTAAGTCAAGTGACGCTGTTGTCCCGTTTCGGATATTTTTTCGGTAGAAGCTATTTCGGGCTACAAACTTAGCCACACCGTTCGATACAAGGTGTCGAACGCAACACACAGAGACAGCCCATGTCCGATAATATTTAAGCGCCATACACGTCGAAATAAGCTTAGGCCTATAGTTGCGTCGTCCATGGATTAGACGTAACTAATTTATCACATATTTTTACAAACAGTTTTCTAAACACATCGAAATTGAAAATCGGGGGTTTGAATTTTTTAAAATATCAATATTTAGCCCCTATAATCACATTAGAAATACGACGTCCGATTACTGCGATAGCAGTCCAATTACTACGCACTCAACATGGGGTCAACAATTTGGCAACTTTGACCCCCTAAATAACACTTCCGTCCTGTTAACAGTTTGAGGATAAGCGCAATAAAGTTTCGAAGGATATGGTAATAAGATTTCGCAGTGCTCGTCATTTATGAAACGGCTTTGAGCGAAATTCACTACCCTGTCCGAAATCTGTCACTAGATTTACTTGCACTGTGTGGTGTCGGCACGCCGGGTCTGCGAAATAAGATATTTATCCGATAAATATCGGCGACTTAGGACTTTAACTCTGATACTAGACGATACTTTGTCAAATTGAGGGTAAATGTCAGATGTATATCGGAGATTTCACCACCTAACAGATCCGACTACCTCTGTCCGACTCTAAGTTCAAAAACAGCATCCATGGCCGGTAGTCAAGAATACTGTATGTTTTACATTATTAGATTTATTCATGCACGAAATACATGTTTTACATGCAAAGCATTTGTTCATTAAATGTCCACACGAACTTTCATACACTACTATCGGGACTTCGTCGAGAGGGCCGATCGGATATCACCGTGAGTTTGGGAAGGCCTTGCACGAATTACATTCTGTACAGGTAATACATTTTTACTTGGCGATCGATCGGGACTTGAACAGAGGACATATCGGACATCATCGGGAGTTTTGGCTGGTCTTGTATGAAATACATTCTTTACAACAATAGATGATACTGTTTTTTTAAATAGCGGGCAAATATCCACTATATCGGAGATTTCATCACTTTGTAGATCTGAGTAAGCCCGACTTCCTAAGTTCGAAACGAACTTCGAAAAATAGACGACACTATAGATTTGTCGAATCGCGAATAAATATTTTCCGATACATATCGGAGATTTCGCAACCTTAAAGATCTGGCCAAGCTCGACTTACATGGTAACACCATAGACCCTCGAGGGTCTATGGTAACACATACAATCAGTCAATCCTTCCGTATCATTCACGAACCAAAAATTAATTTTAAGCGACTGGTAAAGAAAAACTATGTTTTAGAAACGTAGCGTTGAAGGATCGCAGGGTCACTCAGTGTCTCCAATTCAGTTCGGGGTCTGTACAAGCACAGTGACTCCCTTCGAGGAATCATACACAAAACGCAAAACAACCAAATATGAACGATGTGTGGAGATGCTTTCATGATATCTTGGTTCAAATTAGTATGGTTTGATTTCAGTCGGGGAAAATTAATACTCGATGTCAGAAATATCGCCGTTCGAACTCTCCATAGTCGTCTTACAAACGCGCTGAACTGTTTACAGAACTCCTTCAGCTGCAAGCTACAATCGTCTGTATCGCCGATGACGTCACGCACGCTCCTCCCATGAGCCCTTTTGCGCCCATGGAATTCCGAGCTCATTTCCATAAATGTCGTCTACTTCAATGTCTCTTTTCGTCGCTCCGTAGTCGTCGGCGCGTGCAATTATGTTGCAAATTTGAGCTGCATTTTATTCAAGGGTGATTTTGGAGGGATAAACGGTCAATGTCGCTGGACTTAGGTTTCCCTTTAACATTCCACAGTCTCTGTATCGATACAACTTTCATGGATTTCTATTTGATTATAACTTCATCGGATGTCCCTATCAATAGAACTGTAACAGTTTATAAACATTCTCTGAGTTAAACAACAAGTGGAAACTAACGAGAATAGTTAACCTGTATTTACACATCAGGTTTTGACACTTTTGCCTACGATTAATCGTTTGATTCTGACAAGTTACTTTGAGTATCTAATTCACTGATGTCAAATTTCTCTGCGGGTAGTGAGCTTTACAATAACGGTACCGGTGCCCCCCTAACTGAATCAAATAAATAAATTTACATAAACTGTCATAACTAGAACACTATTTACCAGCATCGATCTGGATAGAAGACTGTCTGTATTGTGGAAATATTATGCTTTCAGAATGAAAGTGTGATCTATTTCTGTGGAGTCATATGTGTTTAGTTTAATACTGTTGTCAATGCCATAATTCCGTAATAACTTTCCGTAAAATATGTCCCCCTCACACCGTCTGATGCAAAATTCAAGTCCCCTTCAGAGCCGTCAAGTTGAATTCGACCCCTTCCCCTTTTTCCACAATAAAGTCTTTTTACACTAAAGTCATTTACAGTCAATTTCTAATTTCAAATTGGTGTTAACATGTGGCATTATAAACGTTGTTTATCGTAATCTGAAATAAAATAGCGTATTTGTATGTTTCATTTTTCTCAATTTGAAATTCATATTTTCGTCAATCGGCTAGAAATAACGTTTGCCGATAATGATACTGAACAGAAAGTGTTATTCTTCCTACGAAATGCAATGCTAAGAAATGACATTCATGATCGAAAGTTGGTCAAATTTGATCCAGATGGTCATGTAGAGATACAAAATTATGAAATTTACATATATTTCAACGGCCACTGTTCGATTTTAGGGTGAAAATAGGTTGGCCGAATAATGGCTGCGATTATGAGCGAAGCACGTGCCAACTTTTTCCCGAATTAAAAAAAAACAAAACAAAACAAAACAAAAAAAAACATTGGTCGATTAATTTATCTCATTGGGTTGAAAATTTAACGCTTACAGTGCTGTTAAATGTGACTATTATTTATTTCGATATAAAAGTTGTTTTTTTTTTTTTTTTTTTTTTTTTTTTTACAATCTCCTTAATATCACAGCATCGATAAGATATCATTACAATCTATGAGTAAAACATTAACTAGGTCATACGTAATGTGATACTTGCTGATCCCATCTGGCAGTTATGTCAATTTAAGGTGGTATCCTAGAATAAATAGTGATCCTGTGATGATTATTCTCATTATGTAAAGTGTAGTTGAAGGGATAACACACGTAAACACGCTCCCGAAAATGTGATTTCCGCCGATTTTTCCGATCGCAAAATCGATCCGATGCACATGATTGTTTTTGGTAAATATGTTATCGAACAGTGGTATTACTTTCTAAAGGAATGATGATATATTTTCACCATTCAATTGCATTGTCGATGGTCTCAAAAGGTTAGAGCTGTTGGTTTGTGACTGGACAATCCACCAATCAATAAATCATCAAGCAAAGTTTATAAGTAGCCAAAGCCAAAAATCAGTGCTTTGATCTTTCACGCTAGGACGCATTATATGCTCTGGAGCACATGTGCTTTTTCATTTTTTAGAAAGGTTCCTGTTTAGGAATTCTTTGATGTCGAGTTGTAGTGCGCTCTATAGTTTAGGTGCAGCGGTTAGAAATGTTAGGCCACAATAGGTGATGTTTTCTCAAGTTGAAGATACTAAACATTCCTTAATGGATGCACGAAGTTAGACTCTCTGACAGCCCCTTCGTTGGCTACGCAGTTATGCGCCCTCAACGGTCTTTCTAACAAGCGACGCTCACTGAGCCAGTGCTATGATGTTGCACTGATGATCTCGTTGATTTTGACAGACTGGTCCCTTTGCATCAAGTATAAAAGGAACCACTAACTCTGGACATTGCATGATTAGAGAGTCCGTGAAGTAATATCTTGTTATCGATAGTATTGAACGCAAAAGAGATATCGAGGAGAATGAGTAGAACATAATCGCCATTGTATACATTCAGAAGGGCAGTTTCTGTACTGTGAAATTTTATGTATGCTAATTGAATTGCCAGATTGAGTGAGTTAAGGCAGTCGATGATTTGAACAGCGATGATCTTCTCAAATACTTTGGAAAGAAATGACAAATTGGACACAGGTCGTTAATTCTTCATTTTATCGAAGGCCAGTTAAGTAGTGAGGAGGGGAGTGACAACTGCTGACTTCAGCTGTTGAACTGTGCCAGTGTGTAGAGACAGGTTGACAGTTGTTGCGATGAATTAAAGTAGGGGATCGAGACATTTCCTCAGCAGTGAAGTCGGAATGTGGTCGACAAAGCATGATTGTGTTAGCGAGTCAACTATGATTTCGCTGAATTCCTCTAGGTATGGATGGACTTGAATGGCGATAAATTGGATGTACTTAGCATTTCGAAATTGACAATCAGAATTAGCTAGTTGAAGAGGTGCTTGTTAATCTTATGATTTTAAAAAAATAAATCCTTCTTGCATTAACTGTAGGATTTTCTGTCAGTGACAATATCTTTGTATGCCCAAATGACTTCCATTGCCTTTGACCCTTTGCAGAGATAATAGGGTCGAAATCGTAATACTCTCCTAAATTGCAGTAGAACATTTCTCTGATAGGATATTTGTATCATTTCACCACAGGAGGGCGCTGCTCAATGACTAGGATTCGTTAATTATAGGTCAATGGAGCCATCCCCTCTCTTTGCCAAACATATATGTGTTTTGTTTTGATTGTGCAATATGTTTTGTATTTGATATATGAAAATATGTCTGTCAAACACTACAAACCCACCCGAACACAATTATTTCAAGCATGGAATACCACATTTAATTTTTCATAGTGTCACATTTCTGAAAAAAAATGTTTTACTTCATTTTGGTTGGCATTTATAAGTCTCAGGCATATCCGTCAAATTTTCTTTCACAATAACCAGCTTTTGAATGACGTGTTAGCTTTATATTATTTTTGTCTAGTAGTATTTCCTTCTGTATATTTTAAGAGTTACCATTGTAGTTGCCCAGTTTAGGTTAAAGCTGCCCTGAATTAATGGTATCAATAAATTGATTTTTATTTTAAATTGATAAAATAAAAGGTCACCCATACAGGTTTCACTAAAATACTTTGCTACTGTGGCTTAATAAGGCCATAGGTATATTTTTTTATTTCATACCTGTCATTTGTTTATTTAATACTAGTAATATTTTTTCATGTCTGTAACTTTATTTCATACTGTATTTTTTTTCATGCCTGTATTTTTTAAGCCTGTAATTATTATTACATGCCTATAATATTTTTCATGCCTGTAATTTTTTTAAGTTTTGTAACCTTTGAACGCTCTGATAGCCTCGTTCATCCTTGGTGAAAAGCTGACTTTTCGCCCAAAATATAGCATTCTTGAATCAGACAAGTATCTTTTCTACATGCACAACTCAAACACTCGGAATCGACTCAATTCATGCCTGCAATAGAAAAGTTGATGAAAAAGGGGTGATGATGACAGCTCATGATAATAGGTCTTGTGACAGCTATCCACTATGTAGCACGGTGCGGAAAATAAGCGTTGTCAGCGTGAAGTGAATAAAATGTAAATTCTGAAGGCAACTGAGTAGAGCATATACATAGTGATATTTGTTGGGTTCAACAATGCCTTATTTTTTCAAAAGAAGGCTTTTGACCAAGGCTGACAGCAACAGTACCAGTAGGTTAAGCTGTGGAAACACAGCTATCTGTGGCGGGTTACTTTGCGACTATGCGGGTCATCAAAAGGTCAACCCCGCTGCAGGCTGCTTCGTAGCGAAAATTGGTCAATTACGATGACATAACTTGGGTGCGGACTTTGAACGGCAAAATAAACCACAGTTAGCGTAATTGAGTTTATAATATTATATTTTGCCTGTTACGTTATTTCTTAGAAGTTTAAGGTGGGGGCCAATGTGCCAAACACTATCAAATACATTTTGAGATTGATGTCGATGTGATGTCTATTATTTTCGAAAATCATAATGATGCAAGTGAGCATGAAATATGCGAGCCACACTCACCAAAATCTTATCATTTCTTACAATTATCTAACGGAATCAATGTACAAAATCTGATTTCAATATTATACGCGCTTCTTGAGATATCGCGCACGCAGAAAGATAGACAAGCAGATAATATAGACAGACAGACACAGACAGATACAAACACTCATAAACAATGACAGGCACACAGCAGACATCGCTGCGACTTGAGTTCACGTGTCTGAACACTTGATATTCTGACAAGTAAACAAAGTTTCTCGCTAAACACTAAGTGAATTCACTAAAAGGCTGGCTAAATAGCTGGGCAATTTACTGATTATCTGTCCCATTTCCGGCGGCCAGCGCAATGGTTTTTTTTTTTGAATATATTGTGAAGTTTGGACCCTAGGTAGGTGTTCACAAGATCTTTAATAGATACTAAGTTAAGTTGACTGACCGTACCTTTATTATTGTATGGAATCAACTATGGCCGGGCGGGCGTGCATTCGGACACGTTCTTAGTAGAGTTGTATTGATGCTAAGCTGCTAAACTCTTGTCCCTAATTTGCGTCTGAACAACAACATTGCCCATTATCTTTTATCATATCATATTAAGTGACAATAAGGGATTTTTAATCGGCTTCTAAATAACTGACTTGCGGTTGTTACAGTTTCTCTGTCTGCGACCTCTCACACGCTGTAGAATTCGTGAAGCACACACACTCGTAACTCCCTATCACAAACGCACAGAACTTTGTCGAAGTCATGAATACACTGCTTAAACTGGGTGAAGATAGCCTTGGGGACAATTCTTTTCACCAGAATAGCTATCTACCAAGGGTAGAAAATACGGTGTTTTCAATCGGGTTCGAACTCACAACGTAAGGCACCCGGCCACCTAGCGGAAAAGCCCACAGACAAAACTGGTGACACCTCTCGGGTGAAATTAGCATACGGGTTGACTTTTTCCGCCAAATATGTAATGTCCCTTCTAGATCAATGAGTGCGAACCAACATATCTGGCGGGAAATAATGCCAGTGAATATATTCCGTCACCTATGCTATGTTTCACATTCATTGATTTTTTCCCGCCAAAGATGCTAATTTTCACCCCTATGGTCTTTTATCCACAAAAAAAAGTTTGCCATTCATAACATCTAACTCATCAATATACAGTTGAAAACAGCAATATCATAGAAAAAAAAGCTTATTTGTAGTTTTTTTTTTCTGTTTGCCTTGTTTACTGCTACAGCATGTTATCTGTTTTCAATATGTAGAGTTGTATTATATTGTACATTACATGTATGTATGTATGTATGTTTATGTATGTATGTATGTATGTATGTATGTATGTATGTATGTATGTATGTATGTATGTATGTATGTATGTATGTATGTATGTATGTATGTATGTATGTATGTATGTATGTATGTATGTATGTATGTATGTATGTATGTATGTATGTATGTATGTATGTATGCATGTATGTATGTATGCATGTATGTATGTATGTATGTATGTATGTATGTATGTATGTATGTATGTATGTATGTATGTATGTATGTATGTATGTATGTATGAATGAATGAAAAATTATCAAATAAAAGATATTGCTCCAAGTATTCAGCAAAACCAGTAAAATAAATAGTCTACTAACAAATACAGTACACCTTAGCGTGGCCAGCTGACTAAATAAATTGAATATTATGGCAAATTCAAGTGTCCAGTGCCCGACAATAGCGCTATTTTAGCTTGAATATCGTTAACTTAAACTACGAGCGACACGTGCCAGTTCACGATTAAAAGACACACGAACATACAGGTAGTGGCGCTATAACCAACACAATTTAATTCGTGATAACGCACTCACCGGAACAGAGCTTCTTTGGATCACTGCCAAAATACACATAAACAGTAGGCAGAAGTTGACCACAGTCAAAAATTAGCTTATGTGTGTACTGCCATGCGTAGAAAAGGTGCACCAAACTTAGATTCGAACTTCACTTCCGGCAGGTAAATGCTGCTGCTGATCTCAGCTGACCTCAGCAATATCAGATAAACATCGGAAAGTGGTAGCAAGCACACTGTTAAACGGTCGAAAATGAATAATGCATTAGCACACCTGATCACGTAGAGGAAACCCTGAGTTGACAATACTCGGTCATCTATCTATTTGTCCATTCAGTAGAGCCTAGTTAAGGTGGCGGTAAAGGCTAGGGCGTCAGTTATAAACTTCAATAAAACTATTGAAATATAAAAGTAGTCAACATTCTCTGTGGAATAAAAAAAACTAGACATTTGGGGTCAAAGGCATTGCAGAGTTATAGCCTGTTGAAACTTCTGAAAAACTGACCAAATAAGAGGAAGTTGGGGAGTCCTTAGTGTATTAACTATGGTAGAGGTCCCCTAGCTTTTAAAAAATGTTTGAAAAGGGAAAGTCATTTTTTGCTTTTTTTCAGGAAAGTTTGACAAGGCAGTGCTTGCATTCAGAATGCGTGACTGCTATTGTAAATGCATTTTTTGATTCTTTGAGTGTCAAAGAGGTGTCAAAAGTGAGATTAACCAAAAACACTGCTCTGTGACTTCAAAAGAGGGGTGCAAATATGGCTTGTTTTCAACATTTTTGACAGAATAACAGTTTTCCTACATAATTTTATGCCAATTTAATCCAACCTTTGAAATGAGATATGGACATGGAATTTTTACAGCCTATTAACAAGGTTACAGACAAGATGACTATGGCACAATTTTTCTGTATTTGAAGTACTTTTTGAAAAATCACATTTTGAAATTTGAAAGAATTTTTTAATAATTTTTTGATATGTAAACCCATGTAAAATCATAAAAACAAATTTTATTTACAAATCCTGCCGTACACATCTTACAATTAATAGTGTCAACATATTTATAACTAATTTGGTAGTATTAAGTACTATCAAATTATTATTAAATTCAAATATGTAAACAATATGAAAAATTAAATTTTAATATTTACTGGTGTCATATTTCAAAACCATGGTTGCAAATATACAATTTTTATATTCTTTGGAGAAAGTATTAAGTAAGGGAGTTATCCTGAAAATTTGAACTTAATATCTTGATTCTAACACTTGAAACTTGACATTAACTCTGAGAAAAGAATTAGTGCAAAAAATAGTCTTTACCGCTACCTTAAAACCGTTCTCTTGATACTCAATTGAGGTATTATATTAGCTTGGGAACCTTATTACCAACTTTTTTTGCTATTTATGCATTCATGAATTTCTGTAATTAGGAATTAGGCTATTTATCAATATTGAACGCATATATTTGAAATTAGACCTCTGATATTAATTTTTCGTACATAGTTTAAGTTGAATATGAGCATGGCATTCTTATTAATACCTCATTTACAACTTTAATAACGTTCTGTAATTAGACAACTTATACAATTTATAAATGTACTGCATTTGTACGAATTTTTACGCATATTTATAAATGCTCAAAGATTGATGGGTGTGTGACATGTTATAAATAGATGAATTGCATTTCTTGTTTAATGTTTGTAATTAGATAAATATCTAGGATGATGCAGGTTAATTTGGGATTATGCTTCCAATGCCGTGAGAAAGCATTTTGTTCAATGGAAGCAACTACTTTGACTCCAAAAATCCAAGATATCCCGAATTGATAATCCGATCACCATATCCTTCATCTGCTTTATCCAACAAAAAAGTATTCGGTGAAAAGTATGTTTGACCTCAAAAGTGTCCAATGACTTCTAACGTTTCTTATAGTTATATATAATATAAAAAACTAGTGGCAATGAAATCAAGTTAATTGTTTGACTCATAAGTGTCCCGGGTAACTCTATAGTGATCCTTGCTGATCTGATCATAGTATACTTCCACAGTTTTGTCCTACAATTAGTATTGAATTATAAAAAAAAACACTTTACTTCGAAACTTTCCAAGACCTCAAATTGTCCCTGTCCTTGCTCCGATCCCTAATCTTATGAAACTTGAAATACCAAAATAGCAGAAAGAAAGGTGACTTCAACTAAATCATCAAGTTGTCCCTTTCTTTGAAAAATTCTAGCCCTTCCCCATTAATTCTATACGATGCTCTGATATTCTATGTCAGGCCAAAAATGATTTGTTTCTGGTCAGCGCGCGCGACTTCAAAGTGTACGCGTCGAGACTTGTTTTTGTTTTGTAATTTTCAAGGTCTCTTGAAGCAGTTCTCATTCGCCGTGTGATGGCGTGCTCCGAGGTCAAATGTTAACCACATTTTAGGCCTATTTTACCCTGTTCCCAAACATGTACTTTTCCCAAAACCTTTGCAATTCAGGCAGATTTAATTAGCATTTACCGAGCAGGAGAGTTTGGATAGTGTTCTCCCAGAAGATATCCTATGACGGAGGTACGTTCCAGAAACAAACATGGACGACCTCCGTTCTTAGCTTTGTAGCCGCTATTCAAGGCATTGAAATGTTATAACCAAGGGGTCAAAGATCCTGGAGCCCTTTGGTCTCGTCGACCATGGTCCAGAGGGACAGTGTCTCGATGTTTCTGTATCATCTACGCTGCATAAACTGTTCGAGGATCTGTCTCGTGGTATCTTGAATTCTGGCGACCGATTTGTTTTGAATGACGACCACCGTGACTGTTTAGTGGAAGCGAAAGTTGCCAAGGATATATGAGGTCAGTCCCAGTTGGCTCCAATGACAGCGCAAGTTGGAGACGTGTCAGAATTTGGAAAGTGTACATGACATTCGATCTGAGAGACAGTTTTGATAAGACTGATGATGTAACCAAGACGCCAGTACAGAACGCAATTAAAGTGCTATGGGGTCAGCTCGAAAGAGTTTGGCCGTCACTGAAGCTATTAGACAGACGATGCAGATTTAAACTTCATAACGATATGGTCAGTTGGCAAATAGAGAACTATCTCGGATGGGATGTCAGCAGTAAAAAGCCTAGGGGACCAGTTTGTTAAAGTAACGTGTGATGCGCGTTGGTTAATTGACCCTCATCGTGTGAAACTAAGTCTGCAGCAGTGTCATATTCCCTTTCAGTACGATATGCTTTAAGGATACAACATACCAGCCATTTGATGAAAAGCTTGGAAGGGTATGAACTCAGGAACCAGTATAGTAGCACAGCTGCTTTTCAATATTCCAGAGCAGGTAGTGCTCAATATTTTAATGTGTGTATTTACAAATGTAGTAAATTGTGTTTGTTTCCTGTGCATTGTGATAGTAATGCATTTTTATTGAAAAAAGAATTTTTGTGCATGATATTTTGATGGTCTATGAACAAATGATTCAGGCAAGACCACACAAGTCTATAGTAGCCGTATTTTAATAATCATCCAATGTGATGTGATGTGATGCATATCAATTATTTCAAGGAAAATTCGTTCTTTTTCTGCATGTCTAGGCATCATAATATTTCTCACATTTGTAGAATTGGATGGGGTCATAATTAATGTATTTTTGCCTGTGACAATACGTGTATTAACAAATATACATTGTGTTTGTTTCTTGTGCATTATGATAGTAATGCGTTTTTGTTGACTGAATAATTTTTGTGCATTATATTATAAGTCTATAAACAAATTCAGGTAAGACTACACGGTCAAGTATTTAGAAGTAGCCATATTTTAAATACAAATTATTTATGAATTTGATTGATGCAAGAATGGATAAGGCTGACCTTGAGTCTGTACTGTGATGCATATTAATTACTTTAGCAGCTTGGAAAATTTGTCGATAATTTTTCTTTCTCGAAACTCATTATATTTCTCAATTTTTTTCGCAGAATTGGATCAATAGGGAGGAATGGCGAGCCTGTGGTTCAACCCTGAGCGCCTTTATTCCTAAGGGCAGGAAAACCACATCTTTGCCAGAGTGTTTTGTTCAAGCTGACCTGCAGTGTAATAATCCTGTGGAAATTCCATACTATTCTTCAGCGATTTTTTCCCGCAATATGCTGCCACTGTGCCAGTCCAGATATAGTATCAGGGGAAAAGCTTAAATATCAAACATGTACTACCGTTTTGAGACTCTTCAAATAATTCTAAAAGGAAGAGGAAGTACTTTTTTGACATTGTAAAACATAAAACTGTTGAACTTTGGTCAAACTTGAAAGTTGTCAGAAAGAACTACTTTTCAGACAGAGGAATACATAATCTGTTTAACTACTGTGTTAAACATTTGAAAAAATGCGAAAGAGGACTACTTTCCAGGCAGTGAAAATATTAACTGATGATCCATTGTGTGACCTTAAAGTTTTCAAATTACATAAAAGAACCCCCGCAAAAAATCGCGTCAGCGCATCAAATTTGTCAAGTGTCAATGACCAGAAAAAAAAACTATTTTTGGCCTTATATCGTACTTCAAGTATTTAATAGCACCAATTGATATTACTTCAAAAATGTCGATAGGGCACAAATTTGTCGAAGGTAGGGATATTTTTGTAAACTTAACACACTACCCGTCTAATTGGTAAATTCTGCTAAGAGCCCTATATTTTTATGCAATTGACAGGATTAAATAGCAGTAGCTAGTGCGATTTTAAAAAGTTGCTTCACTTCAGCAGATTTTCTCTATTGTTTAGGTTATTCATGAACCACTAGCCATCATCTTTCCAATCCCTTATCATCTATGTGTTAATTAAAATTCACCTATTTATTTATGCAATTTATCCGACTTCAAAGAATATGACTTCAATTGTGCCCCCTTATTTGTTGTTCGTAAAAATTAAAAAAAAGCCCGTTTGATACATTGTTTCGGGCAATAATCTCAATTATATTAATTTCAAGTATAAAGGAACTACAATCAATATGACTTACAAATACCCATGTCGTCAAGGGCATCAATTTAAGGATTGGATGTAAATTTTAAAATTATTGGCCCTCTCTTTAGTACTCTTGTAGGTCTTGTATTTTTAATTCAGGATTAAATAACAAACGCCAGTATGACTTCAAAATTTGTAACGTCGCCCTTATCTTGATGTGATGTTTTACACAAGTTTTCAACTTGGTTTTATAATTTACCAAATGTTTATCAAAGCTTTGGTTTAATGCACCTTGCAAAGCATTTTGCGCACCTATCTTACATTCAGACAAGCCCGCAGTCGTATCAATGATTTAAATTGTCTCCTCTCAATAGATGTACTCGGAATTCTAATGAATTGGTTCGTAACAATCATAATATTTATGTTTTTAGTGATTCATTTAAGCTGACATTAATCATATTTTATTTTGATTGCTGTTTTTGTTGATTTGTTTGTTTTCTTTATTTTATGCGTGTATCCCGCACTCGACTTTAAGTTTGTAAATATTTTTGATACTCTTGTTTGTTGCAGGCTTGTTCAGTGTTTTTAACCGTTTTTTTTGAGTATTTTAGGGAACAACTAGATGGGACTTTATCCTGTAGAACCGCGGAATAAATAAATAAATAAATAAATAAATAAATAATAAATAAATAAATAAATAAATACATAAATAAATAAATAAATACATAAATAAATAAATGAATAAATAAATAAGTAAATAAGAATATTAATATTACTAACACATTAATTTAACTTATAATAATATAACTAAAACATTAATTTAACTTCAAGCACGTTCTTCAATTCTGGGGTAGGTATTTGAAACAAACACTAGCCCTTCCCTTAAGAAATGTGTTCAGTGCCCTTATTTTGTATTTATGCATCGCACTGAAAGGGTTAGATAGTGGCAACTAGCTTTATTACTACACAATGCGCATATTTGCAACAACATTTATTTAGGGTATGCACATTTATAGAAATATAGAGATTCTGTTTGTTTACTCTTGCCCTACCCCTCCATTTCTGTATGAAGCTTGAAGATTTAGGTAGTTGCGACTATTATGACTTCAAAAATATGCACGTCTTTAACATTCTCTTTTTTACTCACCCTCCCCTTGATATTTTATTTGAGCCCTAATTTTGTATTTATATGCCTAATGAAGTATGCAATCGCAGTCGGTGTTACAAAAACTGTCTGCAAATAATGTATCCTTAAATATCGGGGTAGGGTTATTTAAAAATAATAACTCGGACTCCTTTCCCTTTCATTTACAAATATATTCGTGTATTTCAAAGCAGCAAAAAATATTACTTCAAAATTGCCTGTATGACTTCACATACCTCCTATTATGAGTAAGTTTTTTTTATACAGAAATACCTTCCCTCCGCATTGTCAATTCTGTCTTGAGTCCTTTTCTAGCATCTTTATATCCAACTTGAAATCTTAATAGCATCAATTACTATGACTTCAAACGGACGCCATGAATAAACTAAAATGATAATAACAGCTCAATATTACTTTCGGTTGAAATACAATAGAACATGGCGGTAGTACAGAGCATACCTCCATGAAAAAGATAAGTTATTGGGGGAATCCTTAAATGTGTAAACGAGTTAGGCCATGTTGTCGATACCATGCTGGTACTTCGTGGCGCCAGTATTATTGAGTCCAAATCGAGAGGAATTGCGCGGTATTTATAGCGTCCAAAGACGTAAATGTATCGAGAGCGCGAAATTCTTTGCGCCCATTCTTGAAGATTATGACACTTGTGTGTTGAAGACGATGTTACCTTGTCGCTGCTGTTCGTTTGTTTGTTTAGTCTTGCCTTTATAAAATGTGTCTTTTATTTTTTTAGTTTGTATGCGATTATCATTTGTTCAGAAAATTGATTTGGTATATCACGGAATATCTTGACATGATCTCGTCACTCACAATAAGCAAAACGTAGTTTTTATTTAGTAAGTGAGTGAGTGAGTGAGTGGGTGGGAATATATTTTGAAAAAGAAGATGCGCAGTTTAGCTGATGTGGTGTACTTCTGCAAAATAAAGACGTTTGTGTAGGAAATTTAAGGTTAGGCTACTCTTGGTCTTTTCCAGTAACCGTAGGTTAATGTCAACGAAGCCGATGCACAAAAAAATCCAACTTTTTGCCACATAGAAACTGAACAGGTTAGACCAGTCAGGCCTCTCTTAGTCCTACTGTTCTCAATGTTTATCTCGTCAATATACCATTCGCACGCTGTTAGCACCTTTTCCCAGATTCTTGAACTTAATTGGTCGAAATTGGCTGTTCTGGCCATCTTTACAGCGAAAACGGTGTCAGCTTGGACTCTCTATTGTGCTTCGTAACAAAATAAACGCAGCCACAGACATTTTTACAGACAAAACACACAATATAGCAAATGTCATGAAATATTTTTTTATCGAAAAGGAATGCTGGCGTTACCTGGACTTACTTTATCTGTGAGACAAATATATGTCTTGAACAAAAAGTTGAAAACTTAATTTCAATATTATCGATTATTTTATCCAACGCACAAACTGAAGCAAGAGTTTTCCGTTCTTTAGGAAGAACAACTGACGCTAGAAGCGAATAGCGTCAATGGAAAAACACATAACGGATCAGATCCTAGTACGAGTAGTCGCTTAGTGTGTGTGTGTGGGGGGGGGGGGTGTTGAGGTATCGGTCCAAGAGTTGACGATGTGCTCTCTGTTGGAACTTCATCTGGACGTTTATAATAGACGTACGGTGATGAAGGTGGCATCGAATAATATAGATAAGGTGTATAATACTGGCATTTCGATGGCAGCAATGTATATTGAGCTGCTTGATGCGGTGTTTGTTCGGTTGATGCTGTCCCAGTTTCGCTGAAGCTACCACCTCGATTGACCAAGGAAGTTTGTGTAGATGCAGACGCAGGAAACGTGATACCGCGCCGTTCAAGCTCTTTCTGTACATAATTTACCGTATTTTTGGTTTTATTCTCAACTCGTCATGAGGAACTTTTTGTAACAATAAGAATACAAATTGAATCTTTTCTGTGCTTTTCATGACGTTTAGTTTGGGTGTTCTGTCTCAAAAACGTCTGTGGCTGCGTTTATTTTGTTGCGCGGCACGAAAGAGAGTCCACGTTCACTCCGTTTTCGCTGTAAAATCATTGGGTAGGTAACTTGGAAGGCAACTAAACTACCAAACGCGGCTGCACACATCGGGTATTAAATTATGTTGGGAGTCGTGTAGTTTAATGTTTTAAGGTTTGGTCTGAGTGTGTAATTATTTAGTGACTATTTAGTTGCAGTATATTCATGCTGTGTACAGTGTTGTGTGTTGGCTTTTTGGTGTTAGAAATTAACCATGGCGAGACGAAGCCGTGTGGTTATGTCTGAGACACTGTGATCCTTTTCACGCTTTCGTTTCTGAACCCTGAATAATTCCTTTGTCAGCCGCTTGGATTTGTTTGATTACTTTGCGCTTCTGACAGAGTAGTTAGAATATTTTGATTTAATAAAGCTTTGGACGGTTGAAAACGCTGTTACCGTGTCATTGCTGTTCGTTTGTTTTTAAGTATTGCCTCCACTAATGTGTCTTCTATGTTTTTGTTTCTCTTGTATGCGATTATTATTTGTTTCGGAAAGATTAGTTTCAGAATTTCATGGGATATCTTGGGCCGGATATCTTGATATGATCTACTTACCCACGTAGGTTTGTTAAGTTAATGAGTGAGAGTCCCGATCCAGGTTTGCATTAGAAAGTTCAGCTGAGGCCGCTCTTGTTCTTTTCCATTAACTTTGAGCTGCTGTCAACGTAGCTGATGCACCATAGGTACGATGACGTGTGGACCTCTGTCTACACGTTTCTTTCACTGCGTTACCCTGCACCACAATGGAGGGAAACATAGTAAAAGAACACAAATCACCGTACACAGACTTAGGTGACTGCAAATTTTACCCGGACCAAAGACTACATGTAAATAAAAGAAGGGCCTCGGTGGCTACTCTTGCGTCTGCACGCACGCTAGTCCGCTCGCTCTGTGCGGTAGGGCTATAATACGGCTACGGCGTAGTTATAGCCGAGCACTCTTGACTCATACAAGCCGTGGGCTTGGGCTTTAGCTTACCGTCCTGCATCATTTATGACTGTGACAGAAATTGTTTTAGAGTAAATACTAGTTGTAACCTCCGTGGTTTCATTGTAATTTTTAGGCCACTCGTATACGTTAGTCTATGGAGGTAAAAGAGTTCCTTCTACATCGGAGTCCAAGGTTTTTCGCTCGCTATGGTCATGGAGCCAGGAGCTGAGCTAGTACATCAATGTTGTACGGCAAGCATTGTGGAATATCTGTAATTCACTGTAACTCACTGTAATTCGAATGTCGTTCCAAACGGCTGTGCTGGGTCTGTATAGTTTCCCCTGTTTGATTAACAATATTTGAAGGGAAGTTTGTGAAAGCAACAAATTTGTCTCTCTTTATTCGGAATCGCACCTCTCTTACAAAGAGTAATCTTAATTCACTGCCCACATATGGAGTTGTCAACCTGATGTAATGGCCATTTCCCAGATTTCCAATCGATATTAATGTACGCGTAAACAAGAAAAGTAAACTCATGGTGGGTATGGCCGATTTGCCAAAATAGGCTATACCAACCACGTCTAAGTATGTGTGGGTAAAAGCTGTCATAATAAGTACGGTGCTGTGTGGACCACAGTGTACATGTCCAGTGCGTTACGTGGAGGGAAACATATTGGGCAATCACAACTCACAATACATAGACTTAAGTGGCTACAAATTTTGCCAGGACCAAGGACTACACGTAAAAGAGAAGTACAGCCTCGTCTATAGACGCACTAGTCCGCACTGCGTGGGCAGGGCTGTAAGGGGTAGTCCACTTTGGCCAAAAAGGGCTTGAAACGTGCAGTACAGCGCCCCCAGCCGGATAGCGCTTTCGTCTGGTTGCTGGTGACGACAGCGAACTTTGTATCAATTTCATTTCAATAAAATATCGATTGAAATCTGCTCGCTTGCCGCTCGAACGTTCAGGTTACGTCATGCATATTTCCATAACAACCGGTATATATTGACTTATGTACCATAAAATCAACGCATCTGTTGTTTTCTTGCACTCAAATTGAATCGACGACAGTTTGTTCAGTTTTGGTCATGCTTTTATGTTTCAGCATATTTTGACGCACTTTGGCCAAGCTTGGTGCCTTGCGATCTGCGGGTATACAACCCATCAATGTATCAATTTCAAACAAAAGAATATCGATCACCACACGTTCACACTCGAAACTCTGCACTATTGCTTTTTATGGGAATCGAGCTTATTATCGCCTCCGTTCGATGATATTTTTACCAATGTACTGCAATGTCCATCGTTCATATTCACCTAAATTTCTATAAGGCAACAAATTGATAGGTATTTGGTCTGTACAACTCTGAAGAGAGACTTATTGATTAATATGCGCCAATTTTAGACCCTTGTTCTGCTCATGCACTGGTTCAGAATTAAGGAAGTTTATGTGGTCAGAAGTGTGCAATCTGTTCGGTACATCAAACGCGCATAGACACCATTGTTTTCTATGGGAATCGACCTTATTCGGCACATCGTAAAATGAGTAATACAGCTTAAAAACCCGCCGGTATTTGTTTTTATTTCGCTGTTATTTCTCACAATATTTGAGATTACGCAACTCACTAAAGTTAACTAAAACTCTATCGTTTTAGTTTTTTTTTTTTATTTCTTCCTTATTTTTATGAAATGACGAGCTTACAATCGTTTGTGCTGTTGGCTTTTTTACCTGTTTGCATAGAGTATTATTGCTTCGGTATGTTAAGTAATTACTTTAAGAATTCCTCCATAAAATTATTGCCTAAATATCAAAATGGAAAGAGGATATACGGAACCTGAATCTGCAATTCTTTCATGAATATTGAACTGTGTGGCCAGGAAATTCGGCGAAGTTTTCAACATTACGCGAAGACTATTTTTCTCTCTGTACGCTCACTCAGCGTATGTGTGGCAAAAACTGGGTACGCGTTGAGTGAACAAAATAGAGGCGTTTGTGCCAATAAGTGAGTCATAGCCGAGCACTCTTAGCTCTTACCGGCCGTAGGGCTAATAGCTGACCATCAAGCATCGGTTGATAACGTAACAGAAAATTACTTAAAGTAAATACTAGTAGTAACCTCAGTGGATTATTTTTATTCGGTCACGCGTACATTAGTCCATGAAGGCAAAAGAGTTATCTTCTATCTCCATTGTGGAATATTTTGGCCATTACATGCTTACTGTGTTCCCAATGTCATTACAAATGGTCCGCCAGGTCTGCATAGTTTTCCCTTTTTAATTAACGTTAGTCTATATTTGTAGGGAAATTTGTTATACTAGCAAGTCTTGCTCTATTTGGAATCGTAATTGTCTTAGAAAGAGTAATCTTACAGTGAATTGCAAAATATCTTGGAATTACAACGTGTTAGGGTGATTAGAAAAAGTTTCTGGCGATAGAAATAACACCAGCTGCATTCGTTACAAACTTCGATACATTATGCAACAAATTAGCCAAAAACGACGTCCACTGTTCCCACTTACAGAACACGTTCAGTGTAGGAAACACCAAGTGTTGTACCAAACCGTACACACTTTACCCAAAAAACCTATCGTTAGTATTCTGTGCAGTTTCATCGACGGGAAATGTGATAAAAGCAATATAAGAATGTTTAAGCAGTGAGTGTACGGGTCAGTTTCAGTTTCAGTGCGAACACCGTAACACTGACGATGTTGACTGAAACGTTGTATTTGGGTAAATTTGCAAAATCTATCGAGAGAAAATGTTTTTAATGAGTGCAGGTGGCATCATTTTCTATCGCTATAAACGATTTTCTTATATCACCCATGCACATTGTGATTCCAAGCTATTTTGAAATTCACTGTAATTAATAAACATTTAACTAACGCTGTTTTTATTCAGTGCTCATTTGAATGTCACCAGCAAACTAAACAATATAGCATTGTCTAAAATATGTTAACCATTTTATAGTTCACGTAATCATAAACATCGGAGCTAAATAATAAACTTTGTTGGGCCATTAAAATTAATGTTTATCAGCTAACACATTTTTATTATGTAGCTGTTTTTTTTAAAGAATAGCATGTATTGTTCTTTTCTTTTAATACGCCAAAATGATGTGAAGCCCTATCCTCCTCATTGTTCGGTCGATGTAACATACAGACTAAGTACCATAAAGGGATAGCAGGTTTGTCACTATCTTTCTTTCCTGAATGATAAAAAATATTGAAATTTTGTTGTCATCTTAGTAACCATGAAAAAGTAACCAAGCTCAAAATCGACCTGTACAGATCAGATCAAATGCTTTACATCACTCGTGATTTACAATTTAACGCTAAAACATTGCATTGGCTAACGATTAGAAAGATATTCTCTTTCTTGAAGAACAGTGGACGTTTTATTTAACGATTAGAATTATCATAAACATATTCAGACTGTTCGTCATTAGTACATTTTTTAACCAATTGAATAAGGGAACTATCTTTCTTACCTGAACGCCAATAGATGGACTGAGTTGGCCAATCTTTCCACTGAGATTGAAAGTATGGTAGCGATCGCTTTGATGGTCACAACTGTACTAAATTCACAACGATGATAGATGCATGAGCATAGAAAATGGTACCAATGGAAACGCTCTTCAACGAACCCTGTCATGACACAAATGTAAATTGGTTACATTTTGACCAATCGCAATTGTGCGGACAACTCATGAATATAGCGGTGAAAACGCCAGAAGGTAAATTGTTAATGCAATGAAGACTTCAAAATAAAACGTCGTTGTCCTGCCTTATCTGCCAACAAATATTTGCAAGTGTACTTCCTAAACATAGCTAATAAACTGTAAATGTTATAAGAAAAATACTGAACCTTGACTTCTGCACTCGTTTTAGTCAAACAAATATGCAAATATTTGAGCTTCAATGTTAAAACCAATTGATAGGTATTTTTTCAGAGCAGCACAATTTTAGCTTAGCCAGAGATCATCATCGTTCAATTGATAATAACAGGCTTTAATTAGCAAATGATATAATTACAATGATTACTAGAGCATGGATAATCGATGGCAAAGATAGAGAACGACCTTTTAGCGTTTAGAAAACGCGGGACAGGCTGCGAAACTACTTAATGAGTACTAATGCAAAGGTTCTACATATCCTTTGAAAACAATGTTCACCTTCTTCAGTTTCGCCAAGGCATAAGGCATAAGGGCTAAAAATGCATAATTTAGTTCTTTATCTCACCATTGTTGAAATGCATGCCTGCTTTTAAGCAATGAAATCAAATGTACATACCCCTTTTACATTCGAGTCGTCGTAAATAAATGACACTTCATCGCCAATAATTCGTAAAAGTAGTAAATGTATGCGAACGACGGCTTACGCCCAGAGATCACCGTCCGCTTTGAATTTCAGATGATTCGTTCTGAATTTTAACAATTTCATTTGAATTAGAGCGATTCCAAGGTAACCAAGGTTTCAGTAGTTTATCTTATTCATCCTATTTGGTTCGAAATTTTATCTTTGAAACGAAGCTTGACTGCAAACAGATTTGTTATTTGCTACCAATATATACATTGGTGCGTGGAAGCATAGTCGCGTACCCTACCTTCACCAAAGCCCCGCTGCTTCTAAAAGAAAACCTGGCGACTTATTATTGAGTCAATACAAGCTCATGTCGACGCAAATTAATATAGACAAAGCGCATGTCCTTGGGACAAATGATGTACTGAAGTAGTGCAGCTTGGTCCAACTTGGCCAAAACTAAGTGAAATACAAGTTTTCAATAGACCGTGATATTGTGTTGTGGAGCCCTGTATGGCAAGGGCAGTACTTCGCCTCCCAACGACAGTAGATAAAAATACAACATCCAGTTATCTGGTAGTGCAGATAGCAAATTACAACAAAATTTGACATAACCTTAGGTCGGTGAGTCATAAAATGAAAGGCTTTGGATAAAACGTACAAGCATGTTCCATTGTAGCTGCCATTGTAAGAAAATTCTTGTTGTTTTTGCACATCTCGTAAACTTACTGTTAAAAAAGCTGATATCGTTCGACATTTAGCTGTTGCGTTTCCACTTTCACTGCAAATATAATAAATAGCAACCATTCACGTATTATGGGTTTCGCTGCGTTGTTGCTGAGTCATTTAACGTTGAAGTTTGATATAAAGAGCAAAATAATGTAGATAACATGAAGAATTGTCATTTTTGTGTTCAAACAGTATTGTTCGTTTTATCTCTGTTGAACATTAAATGTCAAGTTTTGTGTCAATGCTATGTTCATCAAGATACAATCTAAGTTCCAAGGCAGAGCACCTACGTACATGGTAAATAATGATTACCATCGATACTACATATTGTTAATTATCATAACAATGACATCTGCTGTGACCTCGACCTGGGCTTTTACTAATAGATGCTTTTCAATTGACGTCACGAGGTCAGGTCACGAGGTCATCCGCCATCTTGTTGGGCAACCCGCACCGCTCAGTGAATCAACAACGTGTACACGTGTGTGTGTGTGTGTCTTTTGTTTACCTTCTCGTAATCGATGCCGAACGCGAACATTTTGTGCAGTGGTAGGCAGCTATAATCGATCTTTCGGCCTGAGGCCCAACTATCCTATCATACAGTTTAAAAATTATCGATTACCCAGATGAAAGAACAAAATTTTTGTCCATGAAAAGGCGGAAAAGTTGGATCTGTGCTATCGGTAGGAAGGACTGGACGCCATCGAAGTATTCCAAACAAAGTCGGCTCGGACCATTTCTGACAGGTATTATTGCTGTTCCTATTTTATATCAACAATTAACCTGCACAAATGTGAACATTATAATGGTGACTCGATATTTGACCGATCGCTCAGCAAATAATACTGCTTTGAATCAGTGCATACATTCCCGCTAGCATGATACGAATGTTCACCTTTCCTGCCATTTTGCATTTGCCGTTCAGCATTCTTTGATGTGACGTACTCCGTCGGGAAACCAGCGACGTGCACACATTTCTCTCTCTCGTTTTGCTTTAATTCTACACGAAAGCTTGCTTGCAGCTTACCATTTACTCAGTTAATGATATAGGATAATACCAGTTGGCTTGGAATATCATACTCCGATAAACGTCCATGGCCTGGCTTTGAGAAGTATACTGCTTTGCAAAATAAATCGTCTTATCAATTCACTGATTCTCATATATGGCTAAAAGTCCTGAACTGTAACTTACAGAAGTTCCTATTGCATTTCATTAAGTTTTGTAATCTAAAAATTGGTCAGTACATAGAATTGAATGAAATGTTTTCATTTTCGTGACTGAACAGTGTACCAGGTGAACACTAAGTGTACCTTCCTTTCTTTCCTAATAAGAGAAACCATTTATGTTGTATGATGAAAGACACCCAAACTGGCCACCCTCTTTATACCTTTGGAAACCATCTGGACTTAAAACCATGTTTGGTCTATCATTTGGGCAAAAGAAAAAGCGAATCGATAGGAATGCTTTGCCATTTGATAAAGTACACAGTGATGGCATGATAAAATTGCATTCCCCCTTTGTTTATTCTTTCTACCTAATGTCTGTTTGTCATTGTCAAGATTGTAATATATTACATGTAGTATTATGTCCTGTTAAAGTTTATTGACTTATTATACTGCAAGAAAATGTCCAGAAGAGTGAATCTATTTAATTGCAGGTTGTGTTTTGAATACAGTACTTCATATCAGAATGGATTTATATAAATTACCATGTAAAAGTCAAGTATGGGTGTGATGTTTGTTATCACATGCGATATGTCTGCCACAGCAATAGTTTACTATTTCATGTTCTGTTAAAGAAAGTGTTCACTTTGTTTTCATCTTTTTGAATAGCTATCAGACCTATTCAACCCCAATTTACTCTAAACAAGTGTGAAATCACCATTGGTGATTTGGTTTTGATTTATTCATAAAGCATCTTCACCAGCAAAGGGTGTTCCTTAAGGCAGAGTCTCTCCCTCAAAACGGTCATTGGTGGAACATGTACAATAGTTTACATAATTGGTTTTGTGATTTTTTTCTGTTTCCTTTCAGATATGACAGAGCGATGAACAGACAAAATAAGAAGACTGAACTGGAAGAATGTTCATTTGAAATAGAAACCTCTCTCTGTTTTCTATTGCTAATCATACACCAGAATTGTTTGAGATAGAGGAAGCCTGTCTCTATTTTCTATTTCTAATCACATACCAGAATTGTTTGAGATAGAAAAAGCCTGTCTCTACTTCTTTTTCTAATCACATACCAGAATTGTTTGAGATAGAGGAAGCCTGTCTCTATTTTCAATTTCTAATCATACACCAGAATTGTTTGAGATAGAGGAAGCCTGTCTCTATTTTCAATTTCTAATCATACACCAGAATTGTTTGAGATAGAGGAAGCCTGTCTCTATTTTCAATTTCTAATCATACACCAGAATTGAATGATGCAGACTCATCTGTGCAGACATACTATATTCTTGTAGCTAAATACTTGTACTGCACGGGAGAATTATTTCTCTATCCAGAGCTTTCGACAACTATATCCAGCCGTCTTTATCAATGAAATTGAAAATGGTGTATGATTAGCAATAGAAAACAGAGAGAGGTTTCTATTTCAAAAATTTCAACACCATTGATAAAGACGGCTGGATAGTTGTCGAAAGCTCTGGATAGAGAAATAATTATCCCGTGCAGTACAAAGTATTAGCTACAAGAATATACACCAGAATTGTTTGAGATAGAGGAAGCCTGTCTCTATTTTCAGTTTCAAATCACATACCAAATTTGAAGTGGTATATGTCCGACTCTGTGCGCCGACTCTGTGCTGCAGGTAAAATTTTAGTTATACAATGTTGGAGAAGACTGTCTCTGTTTTGCATTTCAAATATCATAGTATACCATAATTGTGTGGTAAGGAATGTCCGTCTCTGTTTTGGGTTTCTAATCACATACCTTAATTGTTGTGGTTCGGATTAGGCTGTCTGATTTACACTCTTATCAGAAGTAAGTTAAAGTTAGAATTAAGAGATTACCACTGGCTCAGGACACATGAAGACATAAATTCTGTATTACTTATCACATTCAATACAATTCTGAAAGGAAAAACACATCCAAATTTTACATTGTCAGGAACAATGATTTGGTTTGATTTATTCATAAAGCATCTTCACCAGCAAAGGGTGTTCCTTAAGGCAGAGTCTCTCCCTCAAAACGGTCATTGGTGGAACATGTACAATAGCTTACATAATTGGTTTTGTGTTTTCTGTTTCCTTTCAGATATGACAGAGCGATGAACAGACAAAATAAGAAGACTGAACTGGAAGAATGTTCATTTGAAATAGAAACCTCTCTCTGTTTTCTATTGCTAATCATACACCAGAATTGTTTGAGATAGAGGAAGCCTGTCTCTATTTTCAATTTCTAATCATACACCAGAATTGTTTGAGATAGAAAAAGCCTGTCTCTATTTTCAATTTCTAATCATACACCACAATTGTTTGAGATAGAGGAATCCTGTCTCTATTTTCAATTTCTAATCATACACCAGAATTGTTTGAGATAGAGAAAGCCTGTCTCTATTTTCAATTTCTAATCATACACCAGAATTGAATGATGCAGACTCATCTGTGCAGACATACTATATTCTTGTAGCTAAATACTTTGTACTGCACGGAGAATTATTTCTCTATCCAGAGCTTTTGACAACTATATCCAGCCGTCTTTATCAATGAAATTGAAACTGGTGTATGATTAGCAATAGAAAACAGAGAGAGGTTTCTATTTCAAAAATTTCAACACCATTGATAAAGACGGCTGGATAGTTGTCGAAAGCTCTGGATAGAGAAATAATTATCCCGTGCAGTACAAAGTATTTAGCTACAAGAATATACACCAGAATTGTTTGAGATAGAGGAAGCCTGTCTCTATTTTCAGTTTCAAATCACATACCAAATTTGAAGTGGTATATGTCCGACTCTGTGCGCCGACTCTGTGCTGCAGGTAAAATTTTAGTTATACAATTTTGGAGAAGACTGTCTCTGTTTTGCATTTCAAATATCATAGTATACCATAATTGTGTGGTAAGGAATGTCCGTCTCTGTTTGGGTTTCTAATCACATACCTTAATTGTTGTGGTTCGGATTAGGCTTTCTGATTTACACTCTTATCAGAAGTAAGTGAAAGTTAGAATTAAGAGATTACCACTGGCTCAGGACACATGAAGACATAAATTCTGTATTACTTATCACATTCAATACAATTCTGAAAGGAAAAACACATCCAAATTTTACATTGTCAGGAACATTGGTAATTTATTTCACAGTGACATTCAAGTTTCAGACTGCCAAACAAGACTGTCAATTTTAAAGGTTACAACTTTTTGAATGTAGGCAGTGACTACAACAAATTGGAAGTTACTGTTCACTGACCATGAGAAATATTTACAGATTGACCTTAGTATTCTGAAATATTTATATTGACATAATTCAAGAAATAGTCTTCATAGAAAGAAAATCATAATGTTTCAGAAAAACAACATATTTTTCAGGGGTACATGTATGCATTGAACATTACCAAAATCAAACTGTATTGCACTTTGTTTTAAAGCTAAATCAGTGCAAAGTGTATGTCTTCCAAGCTTTCAAGCTGAAGTACAATAAAGAAAAGCTTTTACCAATTACATTATTACAGTTGCATTGTATGACATCTATATTGCAATATAAAGTTTGAATATGACATACAGTATTGCTCATCTTGTGAACTGTTGATGACGATAGAAAAGTGTACTCTTCCATTGTTAACAAGAAAAAGATACTTGTGCTGACCCATACATGTGACAGAACTGAATGATTGTCACTGCTTGCAACAACAATATTGAAGCGTTCACATTGTAACCAAGACCCATATCAGCTGGACTCGGAGACATAGATTTTCCTGTGCAATGTGGCAATGATTTGACACACATATTGTTTTTTCCAGCCATAATAATGTGGCTGAATTATGAAAGACCACCAAATGCAAAAAGTGTGATAATGATTTGACACCAAGCCATAAGAATATGGCTGAATATGAAAGACCACTTCATTGCAAATCTGTGATAATGATTTGACACCAAGCCATAATAATATGGCTGAATATGAGAGACCACTTCAATGCAAAGAATGTTGTAAAGATCTGACCTACGGAAGCAATTTTATTACACGGCTATATATGAAAGACCATCTCAATACAAAGAGTGTGGCAATTTATGTGACCTGCAGAAGTATATTTCATGAGAATGAATGTGAAAGACCATTGCAATGCAAGGAGTGTGAAATATTGTGAAAACATGAAGGAAAGTCATAAAAACACACAGGAAATGCAGTGTCAGAAACAATTTTTATGATAAGTTTCTGGTGTGATTAGAAAAGTCCATTCTACGTATTATGGAGTCTACGTCATGTGATTGTACGTGAGGCAGTTTATATGCATAGAATGTGGAAGGTATATCTTCAGTCATGTTGAAGTATAAAATATGAAAGACCATCCACATGCAAGGAATATGAAAAAATTATGTTAATTTTAAGATCGGAGAGGAGAAGCAAGACATAGTGTCTATGTTTTGAAAGACTGTTGTATGCAAAAAGTATGGAAAGATGTTATGGAAAGTCATCACACCTATCCACAAGCATATGTACATGAACTAAAATTTGGTTTGATAAAAATCATGAAACTAACGCAAAATGGTAAAGCTAAAAATTAGACTATTTCTTTGACGGCTTGAACAAAGGAAGTTTTCGACAGTTTGGGCAAAAAAAGTTACCGTTTGATGCTCTCATATCTTTAACACATCTGAAGTGCAAACACTCGTACGGACAATTCTGGTTATCACAGCCTATCACAGCACCATCATCTGGTCTGTACGGAGTTTGACAATTCTATTTTCATCGTCATCATTACAGAATTAATGGATTATGATGTTCCCCCTCCATTACTGGGCCCACACTGAAATTCTGAATCAACCAATGTAACATTCTTAGATGGCTCAACAACTGAGAATCGCCGAGAATATAGTTTTCCCACTAATTCAGGTAAAATGGAATTTTTAAAGAAAAATTGTGATGACTGAACTATATTCTCAGTGTTGTCCTCATACTTAAAAGTAGCCGGGTAATTTAAGAAAGAAGACGGGTGGACTGCGAGGGAGCGAAGCGACCGAGCGGCGAATGAGCGTAGCGAACGAGGGGGGCGCAAGGCGAAAAATGAAATTTTGGAGTGGAAATGGTGTTCTCTGGTGGCATCTGAGGTGACATTTAGCTGAGACTGTAACAGTACTTTTGTTGTGTGTCTCAGACGTGGCTCACATACAAAAAAAAAAACAAAAAAAACATGATTTTTGTTTTGTTTGTATTATTTATGAAACGCTTATGGTTTTATTTGCAGTGAAGATGTAACATTTAATCTTAAATCACCCACTGTCTGCTCATTTCATTGCTCATTTCCATTCTTCATTACCACATAGTAGTTTCCCCAAAACCATCAAACTCATTCTATTCTAATCAAAACAAATTCGCTTTTGTTCAGAAAAACATCGGTAAGATAATTCACTGTTAGGCCTACAGTGTTCGCATTTACGAAAATAAAATGCGTATATAGAAAACTCATAACAATGAAAAAATACGTAGAGTCTATCAATGCGTAAAAATATTACGCATTGGATTGAGTCTCTACCCAATTTTATATTGTTATGAGTTTTCTATACGCAAACGATAATAGTAAAATGTTTGCGGCACTCTCCGCGACTGAGCTTAGGCGACAACCAGACGAGATGAGTGCCGCTTAACATAATTAAATTTGTTGCAATATTTCTGTCAATCATTCATTTTGTGTGGAAAGTTTCGGATTCTCTGAGTGTAGTCTCAAAAATCGGCATCGTCGAATCCGAGGCACGTTACCATGTCAGCTGTGCCTATGAACTTACTACGTTGCTAATTTTTAGGCAAGCGATAGTTTCTGAAACTTATGACACAAATGAGTGATTGACGGAAATGTTGCAACAAATTAAAAGCAAACCGCGCACGATCATCGCGTCTCGCTTCCCCAAATTTGATCAAAGCAGATATGCAGCATGGCGTCGGAAGGAAACAACTCGATTTTCTTTCACATTTGCTCCATGAGTCCGTGAAAAAAATAGCGTCAATGACACTGTAGCTCCCATCCTGGACTATTTAGTGTTTGTTCTCTGGTCAGATATTTGAACATGTGTGAAAGGGATAAAGTGTATGAAGTGAAAATACTTAATGAAATGTACTGGAGACAGTGAAATATGTTTAATGTAATTATTCAGAATATAAAATGGAAAAAATACAGAATTAGATATACGAATACTGTGATACAACCATTAACTCAACAAGTCATTTACAATGACATAGTCCCCACTTGTAATAGGAGTATTAGTCTTGATGGGGCAGGAAATGTGGTCATTAAGAAGTATCACTGGGGTGTATATGTTGAGATCTATGGGCACATAGGTCTATGTTGTTGTTCCCAATTGAAACACATGAGGCATGTCTAAGTTATGGTTCTAAATCGGGAAAAAAGATCAGACCTCTAGCAGTATTGGCCAGCTAAGAAATACATATGCGCATTATAAATGAGGTACAAGATGTGACATCTTAAGGTCTAATATCCTATCAAAATTGGAGGGTATAGAATTGTGGTTACTGAAATATGCATATATATGTATAATCAAGGTCAAAGGTCATCGAGGTCACATGACATTTTGAAAAAAAAAATTATATTGCTAATTAATCCCTATATGCCAAAAAATCAGATCTCTAGCTCTATTCGCTTGCCCAGAATTAGATGTGTACATAATTAATGAGGTAAAGCGTGTGTTGTCATAAGGTCTCCCATCCTACTAAATACAAAGGACATAGCTGCTAAGCACTTGTGGTTACTTATTTATTGACATAAACATATATTTTAGGTAAAAGGTCATCGAGGTCACATGACATTTGGTCAAAAAATTTCTCTCCTATAGTTATCCCTATATACCAAAAATCAGGCATCCAGCTCTATTGGCTCGCTCAGAATGAGATATGCGCATAATTATTGAGGTAGAGTATGTGGCGTCATAAGGTGTCCAATCATACCAAACATGAAGGGTGTAGCACTTGTGGTTACCAAGTTATGGAAAAATATGAATATCTGAGGTCAAAGGTCACCGAGGCCACGTGACATTTTGTCAAAAAACTGTTTTGCTAAATTATCCCTATAAACCAAAAATCAGATCTCTAGCTCTATTGGCTCGCTCAAAATTAGATATGTGCATAATTAATGAGGTACAATATGTGGCGTCATAAGGTGTCCCATCATACCATACATGAACGCTGTAGCACTTGTGGTTACTGAGTTATGGACAAATATGTATATTTGAGGTCAAAGGTCACCAAGGTCACGTGACATTTTGTCAAAAAAATTGTTTTGCTAAGTTATCCCTATATACCAAAAATCAGACCTCTAGCTCTATTGGCTCGCTCAAAATTAGATATGTGCATAATTAATGAGGTACAATATGTGGCGTCACAAGCTGTCCCATCATACCATATATGAAGGGTGGTAGCACTTGTGGTTACTGAGTTATGGACAAATATGTATATTTGAGATCAAAGGTCATCAAGGTCACATGACATTTTGTCAAAATATCCGAGATATCTGTGTGAACGGATGGACTCACGGATGGACGAACAGACGGACATGACCCAATCTATAAGCTCACTGGACTTCATCCGTGGGGACTAAAAATTGTGTCACTGCATTGTTTTTGCAATATGAATACGATGAGAAAACTAAATTTTTATTTTCGTGGCCTTATACATGGGAGTCTATGGAGATCTGCCTTATACATGGGAGTCTATGGACGTGGAAACTAAAAATATGCAAATTTCACCACGATTTGCCCAAATTTGGGAAAGGTCACTCCTATGCACTTCCATACCAAGTTTCAAATCAATCGGACTTGTGGTTTCAGAGCAGGAGATTTTTTGACCAAAAATGGGAGAAAATTACAAAAAAATTCATGAAAAATAGCAAGTCCAAGATACTGACCCAAGATGTGCACAATCATTTCATGTCAGCCCAAAGTACTTACATGCTAATTTTTCATGTAATCTGCTCAGTGGTTATTGAGTTTTTGCAATTTTGACTGTTTTTACATTTTTTCACTTAATTTGCATATTTTGGCAATGACAACTTCATTTGAACAAAATCTCATCTACAGCCCATCATCCATGTACACACCAAATATCAAGATGAAATGTACAGCGGTTTTGGAGTTTTTGATGTTGACGGACAGACATACAGACATACAGACATACAGACACACAGACATACAGACATACAGACATACATACATACAGACATTTCCCTAGCCTATAAGAATAGCTTCCATTGCCATATATACATATGGCTATGGGAGCTAAAAATGATTCAGAGGGTCCATCGAAATACACTATCGGGCAACCCAACACGGACAACATGGAGAGGCGCAGTGAAATTGAACCCATGCCGGAATCCACGACGTATTGTCCAACAGGGGATCAGCGCCTTGGTGAAGCCGTGAGCCGTGACGATGATGCGCCGGTCGGCAACGGTCGGCAACACACATGCCTGTGACCGTGGATTCTAGTACGTAAAAATAATCAATGAAAAAAATACCCATTCAAATAAACAGTTGCTTCTAAAAAAATCAGTTCTAGCTCATTTTTTTTAAATCTAGAAAATGCGTCGGTATTGCTCTGAGAATAACTTGACTTGTTGAGAAGATCATACTCGTAGTGACCGTGACGTTGGCAGCCAGCGCGGCGGCGGAAAACTAGCTGCAGTCTCATGAACTTCGAATCGTCGATCAAAATCACATCTTTTCGGCGCTTTTTTCTCACAAATTCAGCGAAATTGAAGTTTTTCATACATAAACTAAATATATTTTTGGAATTAAGTATACCTTTCGAACGGGCTTTCTTCGGGAAAAAAATATTCCATCGGCAAGGTGCCAGTGGTCGACGCCACGCGCGCCACATTTCTTTTTGACGCCATCGCTAAAAATCATGACCTAAGATGACCTTCATACTAATCAAACCAATTACACTGCTCGTACGTAACAAAGACAACACCATAGGCGCGTCCATCAGCCAATCACACTATTTAACAAATAAAAGATCGGGCTCAAAAAGCCACAAACGGGTATTTAGAAACTGTTTTATGTTTGTGCAGTTCCATGCGGGGAAAGGGGTCGCGAAACTGCTGATCGTACGTGTACCGTCTAACAGCTGGCAGTGCAATCCCGAAATTACAGGTCTATAAAAATAATCTAATGACGTTAAAAGTAGCCGGGAAAAAATGCAAAACAGCCGGGTTATTTACCCGGCACCCGGCTTCTAAGGACAACACTGTATTCTGACAAAATTAATGATCTATACTGATTCTCTCAATATGAAAATCAACTTTTGTCCACACAATAAAATCACAAAATTCTCTTTCACATACAAGTAGCTGACACTGTACTTGATAGTAATAATTATGTGACCTTTTCAACCTCAAATTTGTCTCATGGGTTTCCAGGCAAGACTCATGGTCAAGCTTTTTATCTCTACTACAATATGGACATTTGATTTCAATACACACCTCACCACAACAATCACATATGGCAATTCCATCAGGAGAGGCCCCTATTAAATGAAAATTTTGGATTGATAACAAGTCCACTATCCCCCATGATAAAGTTTTCATGACTTTCCTTCATGTATTCAAGATATGTTTCTCTGGCTTCACTCTCATGCTCACAACCCCAACGGGTTGCCTTTGTACTGAAGGAATTGACACTGGGGTAATAGATACATTTACTTCAACTCTGAGAGGGGTTGGTAGGTGAAGTGTGGCAGACTGTCTTTACTCTTGATGCAGTTACCCTACCAGTTTGAAATCGGTGCCATTCCCTACTTCTTGCCTGGTCACGTGTGCACTCCTCAACATTTTTGGTTTCCTCTTCACTGACAGTTACAGTGTCCAATAAATAATCACAGTGCTTCCGTAGGTCATCTTTATTCACGCTGACAAAATCATCATTGCGAAGTTCTGACAAAACTAAAGGGAACGTCTTGTCTAACGCGTTGGGGATGTCATTTCCAGCATATTTTGCCATTTCTGGTACCAACGACAGGACGACAGACTTCGTGTTGGAGTTGTGCAAGCCCTGGTAAAACTTGTTGACTTCGTCGGGGGTGGATTGTGGTATTTCCGAAAACTTCTTCTCGGTCTCGGTGTACTTGTGTCCCCGGCAACGGCTGCGTCAAGCTTTTTTTTCTTGGTCTTGGCGGATGTGAAGTCGATGTCTCGTACCCTTTTCCTGCTGACTTTGTTTACACCGGTGGGCAGCAACCATTACGCATTTTCTTCGGTGACGCTTCTTGATCTCTGTAGTTTCACAGTGGCTTCGATGGCAAACATAAGGGCACCGACACGACTACAAGTCTCACCACGACAAGCCATACAAGTACAGTGTCCGGCGAGAATTTCTCCCCTCTTCTCAGCAATAATCCAGGGCTGCAGCTGTGCTTCGTTCATACGTTGTGAGTGACGTACCTTGGATGTTGTTTCCGTTAACATTTGCGAACCTGATGTTGCTCACCCAGCCGCTAACAAAATAGCTATAGGACTGGAGAGATTTGTACGCCTTGAGGTCTTCCAAGGTGTGGGCACTCTGTGAGTAGACAAAATAGTTTACGATGTCGGAATATGTAATATCTGGCCGCTCACCAACGTCGTCTGACGACCAATAACCTTTCTGGAGCTGGTACGGGTCTGGTTACCAATTTAATACTCTGATTTTCTCGAGATATCTTGCTCTTGAAACACTATCGAGACTATCTAGGTAGTCAGTGAAACACCGCTCGGCCTTATGTTAACTAATTATGGCTTCCGGGTTCACTCAAACGGGTTAATGATTGTTTTAAATG
Source organism: Ptychodera flava (assembly GCF_041260155.1). Lineage (NCBI taxonomy): Eukaryota > Metazoa > Hemichordata > Enteropneusta > Ptychoderidae > Ptychodera > Ptychodera flava. The sequence goes on from NW_027248278.1 coordinate 19,869,816, forward strand.
CAGCTCTCTCGAACGCAAATCTCCAGGTCAGCGGATTTGAATGCGCTATGAATATGCAAACAGTTGCCCCACAAGATGGCGCCGGGGTCAAATCTATGACGTCATTGCAAAGCATCTATTAATCAGTATTCTCACCTACATACTGGTGTGTGAAACAGCTGCCCCGCTAAAACTCGATTTCGTGTTGATTTCTGTCACACTCGGAATGTGGTTAATCATTTTCCTGTACATGCACTTCGACGTTTTGTACCCTTAACTTTGCAAATAATATAATAAAATCTACTTTGGCTACCAATTAACAATATAAATTACAATTGTTTCATGCAGTTTGCAATCTTTCAACAGATCAAGTGTCTTTGCACTCATTTGCATGGCTGTGACGTACCATTCTATTGTGGTACCAGTCTCAGTCGGTGTTCAAATTTGATAAATAATATTAGTTTAAGTGGCGACATTTCGAAAGCAACGCAGCTCGTTTTTTTACAGCGTAGATTCATCATGCTGTTCTCAGTATTTTTGTAATAAAAAAAAGCCTTTATTTTTTTTTGTAACAAGGGTGTCAGCATTTTGTAATAAAAAAGTTATATACGCGTAATGTAGCAATTTTCTCATGATTCGCACTTTGTTATTATATAGAAATAACGGGCGACGCGCTGACCATTAACGTTTATTTGTGGGCGAGGGCGACAGGAAAGCCAAAAATAAACGGGCGAGGCTTGCCGAGCCCGTTAATTCTGGCTTTCCTCGAGCCCGCGCCCACAAATAAACGTTAATGGTCGAAGCGGAGTCTGTTATTTCCATTATTTATCAGCGAACCCAAGAAAACCGTCAAAATTTCCGAAAATTTCAGAAGCGAACGACAACTGGGCCCAGAAACTGAGAAATACGCGACGCACTGTCACATGCGCTGTAAAAAAAAATGACAAAAATCCGTTTTTTTCAGAAAAAAAGTCTCTCAACTTGACCTACAAGTGCTCCAGTTTATTTTGTGATTGATTACGATTTATGTTTGAGGTGTAGAGTTAGAATACTTAGGGTTTTTAATCTTATTATTCATATTCACGGGCATGTAAACAAACAATTACTGTGTATTTGTTGTCAGTCACGTGGTTCAGCTCGACCAATCAAATGCGACGGACAGGGCATGGTAATATAATATTATAAACTGATCCCGGTTTTAAAGCGTAAGGTATATTTCATTGACTTTGGAATGGTGTTACAAATTATGTTTGTTTACTCGGTGAGTGAATATTAAAGTTGATCGCTCCCTGACTTCTATTTCTAATCTGAAAGACGACTTCTGTAGATACACAGCGTTTTATTCAGATTAGAGGGCATTCATGACCAACTGGGTTTAATCTCCGCTCCTGCTAAACAAAAGCATCTCGTTGGCGTGTACACAAGGTAAAAATAATCTATCTTTATTTCGAAGTTTCTCGAAAATAAATTCAGCATTGTTCTAAAGTGAAAATTTGGTCATGACACACGCCAATAATATCAAGAGATCGTTCGGAAAACGGGTAATGATAGGGTCGTGTGATCATAGCCTGGTAGTTCAAGAACGTTGTCTGAAATATTGATTACATCCACTCTCTCGTACTCCCATGGAAATCTATCAGGCAAATTATGGACAATTTCCCCCCACAAAATATGCTATATCTGTATATTATGTATGTTTGATAATGTATTTAAATGTACTTTGCTTGAATAGGGAAGTCAAATGTGCATTTGTGTACAAGAAATTGATTTCTGAATTTCATCTAAAAAGTTGGTTTACTATTCATGGTGTCTATGATGAAACTATGAACAGTACTTTCCAATACAAAAATGGGTAAATCTTTGCATTCGTGTACTTTTGATTATTGGTATTAATGTTCTTGATTATACTATAGTGGTTATGTTTGTGTAACAAATTTGATTTTGGAATTTCACCAAAACGTTGATTCACTATGCATGGCGGTCTATGATGAAACTATGAATAATTTGTTTCCAATACAAAATTAGGTAAATCTGGGCATGTATGTGAGCTTGATTATTTATTTTAATGTTTTCGATTAATCTAGAGTTGTTATTAGTCTATGTTTGTGCAAGAAATTTGATTTTGGAATTTCACTGAAATGTTGATTCACTATGCATTGCGGTCTTTGATGAAACTATGAATTTTTTTCCCAATATAAAACTAGGTGAATCTGTGCATGTATGTGCGCTTGATTATTTATCTTAAAGTTTCTGATTAATCTAGAGAGGTTATAAGTCCATGGTTGTGCAAGAAAAACTGATTTTGGAATTTCACTGAAATGTTGATTTACTGTACATCGTAGTCTATGAGAGAACTATGCACATTTTTTTTTCCAATATAAACTGACAATATTTTTGCATTTATGTACATTTGATAATTGATATACACTTTTCCACCGGTTGCATATGTTTTTTATCTCTTTTCCTTTATCAGTCTTAACTGTTCAAGGTGTTTAATGTAGGATACCAATGCATCTTATTGCTTGTGAAACTTGTGGATAATGTGTACGTATTTTGCTGGTGATTTCCGATTCAGGAAATATCACACCGACAATCAAAGTTTTGGCCATAAAATTAACTTCTGTCAAAAGTGATCCTCCCCAAGATAGGTTTGAATTGTTTTCTAAAAAGTGACCCCCCCCATTCCTCCGGTCCAACCCTATAATTAATAAAGGCTCCCTTATTGAAATTTCATACATTGAAAACTGAATATCGCCAGACATAAATTATCCATCAATATCGTACCTGAATCCTGTAGGTCCTTTAAACTAAAATTAAGCATGTGGATCGTCTTTCCTGGCCTGACCGTAGATATCTGCAATATTACTACATAAAATCAGCATTACGAACATCAGGCGCAGCAACAATAGGTCGCAAGCCTCCATAGCCATGAGGATGTCCTGTAAAATATTGTGCACTAGTATCTAGCCGACGTATCAGTATGGTTGACTACTGATGTAAATGATTAACTAAGAGCATATTAGTTCTCCGAACGACACTTTAATACAATTTTTTTATTAAACTATTGACCCACAACCCTGTTCATCGAACTCACACATTGCCCTATTTATGAATTTAATACTAAGCTGAACTCTTATTCACACAGATACATACTAAATGCCACGTCATAGGTGGTATTGTACTACAAAATCGTTTTCAAAACAGCCTTTTAATTTAGATGAAATTTAATATGATGGCTAAAATTTATGATGTATACATAACGCGAGATTAAGTTGGTTTTAATTTTAAACAGAATACAACACCTCAAAACATGAATCTGTTGATCGATAATATTTCACATCTAGTTTAGTACCAAGCTGTTGGTGACAAAGTACACCAATGGATATTAAATACAATTACGCGTTGTGCAAGCTAACATGTGGGAAAATGTATAATTTCGACATATGCTGCTGTATATAAAACCTATAGGCTCTGAAGCATTTATCATGTGACCCATTTCATAATGTCGAAAACATGGGGATTCGTTTGAGAGTAAGAGAGCATTCATTTTTTATTACGAGGAGGAAGGGTCGATGAAACTTAAGCTACATTTGAAAAGCAAAAAGCGAGCCCCCTCCAAATAATTTTTTCTACAATATGATCCCCTGAAGAACCATCAGTTGTTAAATGTGATCCCAATTATTCATATGATATGATTAATTAAGATTTTGCACCACAAGGCCATGGGCTGGAATGCTTGCAGTATAATGCGTTTCAAAACACTGTATATAAAACCTAGTCAACTTTCCTATTTTTTTTCTCGATAACAAATCATATACAATAAAGGTCATCATATCTTCACTTGTGTGTTTTTGTTATCAACAATCACCGACTCTTTTAATTTCTTACCATGTGATTGAACATATCGCGGACAATCAGCGAAAACACCATAGAAATAAATGACACCAACGACAATAGTCTGGTAATGTAAATAGAAAATTACAACAGACTTCGACATAACTTTAGGTCGGTGAGTCAGAAAATGAAAGGCCTTGGATAAAACGTACATGGCTGGATTCAAGCATGTTCCGTTGTAGCTGCCATTGTTCGAAATGTTCTTGTTGTTGTTGCACATCTCGTAAACTTACTTTTTAAAAAGATGATATCGTTCGATATTTTAGCTGTTGCATTTCCACTTTCACTGCAAATATAATAAATAACAACCATTCACGTATTATGGGTTTCGCTCCCTTGTTGCTGAGTCATTTAACGTTAAAGTTTGATTTAAATAGAAAAATAATGTAAATAACATGAAGAATTGTTATTTTCGTTTTCAAATAGTATTGTTCGTGTTATCTCTGTTGAACATTAAATGTCAGGTTTTGTGTCAATGCTATGATCATCAAGATACAATCTAAGTTCCGAGGCAGAGCACCTACGTACATGGTAAATAATGATTATCGTCGATACTACATATTGTAAATTATCATCACAATGACCTCTGCTATGACTTAGACCTGAGCTTTTTCTAAGTAATGAGTTGTAACCTACATGGAGGTCTGTGAAACAGCTGTCCCGCTAAAACTCGATTTCGTGCTGATTTCTGTCACACTCGAAATGTGGTTAATCATTTTCCTGTACCTGTACTTCGACGTTTTGTACCCTTAACTTTGCAAGTAATATAATAAATCTACTTTGGCTACAAATTAACAAGATAAGTTACAATTGTTTCATACATTTTGCAATCTTTCAACAGATCAAGTGTCTTTGCACTCATTTGCATGGCTGTGACGTACCATTCTACTGTGGTACCGGTCTCAGTTGGTGTTCAAAATTTGATAAATAATATTAGCTTTAGTGGCGACATTTCGAAAACAACGCAGCTCGTTTTTTACAGCGTAGATTCGTCATGCTGTTCTCATTATTTTGTAATAAAAAACTGTTTTTTGTAACAATGGTGTCAGCATTTTGTAATAAAAAATATATTCGCGTAATGTAGCAATTTTCTAATGATTCGCACTTTATAATAATATCAAAAAATGATCCCAGTTTTAAAGCGTAACATATATTTCATTAACTTTAGAATGGTGTTACAAATTATATGTGTCTATTCGGTAAGTGAATATTAAAAGTTGATCGCTCCCTGACCTCTATTTCAAATCAGAAAGACTCAACTTTAAATAGCTGTCAATCAATCTTTATAACAGATCATCCGAGGCAGGTAACTACTAGATTTTGACAGGTTATTCTCATATATTTGAGAGAATCATTGGCATACATGGTAAGTGGATTTATCGCCATAGTATTCAAATTATCCCTAATTTAAATAGAGGATAATGACATTGTTTCTGGTATATTGCAGACAACCAGCAATCACACTTAGATACTTCGTTAAAATAAAATATACTAACATAAAAAATGTTATAATTCTTGCTTCGCAAAAATAGAATCAAGCTTTCATAAATCCTGGGTACAGAACGGGCATCCGATAACCCCTTCGCTTTCATATTTGTTGATAAACTTTGCGTCATCGAAGGTAATCAAAAAAAAGGAAAGCAAATCCACACATCGTATCTTGGTTGTTGGCATTTAGTTTATTTGTAAGTGCACTTAATGTTTCGCTGTCTTGTGTATAGAACCGATAAGGCCCAGCGAGATACAGCCTGAATCTGCGTGCCAGTGTACAGTCTCTACTCCGGACGGGAGATACCGCGAATGACACCACGATCCTTTGACGCTACGTTTCAAAAGTTGCCAAACTTGATTCATCAAACATCCATAGTTCATCTCCAATGGATAAATCGTGTGAAATAATGATTAAATCGTTGGAAAACATAAGGAAATTTTCCTTTTCGAAATCAAGTGCCATCGTATCTTCTTTAATGTTGCCAAGGAAACGATATGGTATGAGCATATCATGTGTGGCGCGCGCAGTTTCATCCAGGGAAAAACTTTATGGTTATGAATATTTTGAAATTCCAAGAAAGGAACGTAAATACAGTAATATGATGATATATGCACAAAACCACTTCAGATTTAAATGTCAAGATGGCTCGACTGGATATTTTGTGACGCCAAATCTTTCTTGCCAATAATGAAAGGTAGAGCAGCAATTAAATGAAATTCACTGATTTTATGTATCGCCATGTTATTGCATTGCTTTGACTTAAGTCCAGTCTAATTGACATCAGTTCCATTTGCAAAGTAAAAATAGACGGCGATATCAATAAACTTATATTGGAAGATAGAATACCGCCATCCCAACTCTACGTGAGTTTCAATACCTGAACAAATTTTACTTTGTGTCTACATGGTTAGCAACGCGCAAAGGAATAAGTTAAAACAGCATAGTCGTGGTATATAATCACACATAAATAAAATTTTGATGCAACATTCTCTGTACGTGAAGAAATATAAATGACCGAGAACATTTCTATTCATTAGATTTGTAAATCGTGAAGTGAAAACCATTTTCTAGAATCATAAGAGTGTAGCCTTTCACACTCTCGGAATTGCTATAAGGTCTTCACTGCTAACAATTAGAACAGAAGACTCTGGAATGTAAAATTCACGAATACATTTTAACGCATTGACATCTACTTGTATCAAACACGTAACAGTAACTTGTCACACAAGATTATTCTCTAGATTCCCTTTACTTTCGAATTCTTATCTTTTCCCTTATACCAGTCTGTCTCATGACTGATCCAAGCTCAAAATGTGATTTAACTCGTGACTTGCATCAAGAATTACACACATTTGCTATGCCAAATAACACCTCGTACATATTCTATCCACCGGCGACGAAAATATAGGTCATGGTGCAAAATGCCATAGAGTTTTGTCAGTAGCATACTCTGCGCATGCGTGTACATAACGGCTAAAAGTTATACGAGTTAACGTAGGCTTTTTATACCCTAGCTCCAACTGCATCATGGAACCGGCAGATGGATTATTCTTAGATCGCTGTTCATGTTTGTCGAGAACAGTTTATATAGAAAGGGGAATAAGGTCAAATAATTATGCAATCAAACAATATTTTGACATACGCTTTACTCCAAAAGCGCTCGCTAATCTTCTCTGACAATTCAACATCACGACGATTGTCATCAATATGATGAAAAGAGCTGGTACTGTTCCATTGATGACGCATGTTCTTCTATCATTACTGACGCCATTAAAATTAGGTTCACACTTATCAGTACACCGTCCACCAGTCACATCGCTTTTACATGACAAAAAATCATTCGCCTTGCGCAATAGTAGATGAATGGTTACTATATTGACTAGTACTATAGTCCGATCATATTCCCACCTACATATGCAAGTCACGTAATCACGACTAACATGTTCAAAATTACATTTCTTAGAAAAGTTATACTTTCAAATCAAAATTTTGTCGCATCTGTCGAAACACTGCCGTTCTGTAGATACACAGCGTTTTATTCAGATAAGAGGGAATTCATGACCAACTGGGTTTAATCTCCTCTCCTGCTAACAAAAGCATCGAGCTCGTTGGCGTGTACACAAGGTAAAAATAATTTCGAAGTTTCTCGAAAATAAATTCAGCATTGTTCTAAAGTGAAACTTTGGTCATGACACACGCCAATATATCAAGAGATCGTTCGGAAAACGAGTTATGATAGGGTCGTGTGATCATAGCCTGGTAGTTCAAGAACGTTGTCTAAAATATTGATTACGTCCACTTTCTCGTATTCCCATGGAAATCTATCAGGCAAATTATGGACAATTTCCCCCACAAAATATGCTATATCTGTATATTATGTATGTTTGATAATGTATTTAAATGTGTTTTGCTTGAATAGGGAGTCAAATGTGCATTTGTGTACAAGAAATTGATTTCTGAATTTCATCTAAAAAGTTGGTTCACACTATTCATGGTGTCTATGATGAAACTATGAATAGTTTTTTCCAATACAAAAATAGGTAAATCTTTGCATTTGTGTACTTTTGATTATTGATATTAATGTTCTTGATTATACTATAGTGGTTATGTTTGTGTAACAAATTTGATTTTGGAATTTCACCGAAACGTTGATTCACTACGCATGGCGGTCTATGATGAAACTATGAATAATTTTTTTGTCAATACAAAACTAGGTAAATCTGGGCATGTATGTGAGTTTGATTATTTATTTTAATGTTTTCGATTAATCTAGAGTTGTTATTAGTCTATGTTTGTGCAAGAAATTCGATTTTTGAATTTCACTGAAATGTTGATTCACTATGCATGGCGGTCTTTGATGAAACTATGAATTTTTTTCCAATATAAAACTAGGTGAATCTGTGCATGTATATGCACTTGATTATTTATCTTAAAGTTTCTGATTAATCTAGAGAGGTTATAAGTCCATGGTTGTGCAAGAAAAACTGATTTTGGAATTTCACTGAAATGTTGATTTACTGTACATCGTAGTCTATGAGAGAACTATGCACAATATAAAACTGACAATATCTTTGCATTTATGTACATTTGATAATGGATATACACTTTTCTACCGGTTGCATGTTTTTTGTCTCTTTTCTTTTATTAGTCTTAACTGTTCAAGGTGTTTAATGTAGGATACCAATGCATCTTATTGCTTGTGAAACTTGTGGATAATGTATACGTATTTTGCTGGTGATTTCGGATTCAGGAAATATCACACCGACAATCAAAGTTTTGGCCATAAAATTAACTTCTGTCAAAAGTGATCCTCCCCCAAGATAGGTTTATAAAAAGTGACCTTCCCCCTTGAACTGTTTTCTAAAAAGCCACCCTTCCACCCTTCCCCCCCCCCATTCCTCCGGTCCACCCCTATAATTAATAAAGGCTCCCTTATTGACATTTCATACATTGAAAACTGAATATCGCCAGACATAAATTATCCATCAATATCTAACTTGAATCCTGTAGGTCCTTCAAACCAAAATCAAGCTTTTGGATCGTCTTTCCTGGCCTGACCGTAGATATCTGCAATATTACTACATAAAATCAGCATTACGTTGAATGTACAGTTACAAACATCAGGCGCAGCAACAATAGGTCGCAAGCCTCCATAGCCATGAGGATGTCCTGTAAAATATTGTGCACTAGTATTCTAGCCGACGTATCAGTATGGTTGACTACTGATGTAAATGATTAACTAAGAGCATATTAGTTCTCCGAACGACACTTTAATACAATTTTTTTATTAAACTATTGACCCACAACCCTGTTCATCGAACTCACACATTGCCCTATTATGAATTTAATACTAAGCTGAACTCTTATTCACACAGATACATACTAAATGCCACGTCATAGGTGGTATTGTACCACAAAATCGTTTTCAAAACAGCCTTTGAATTCAGATAAAAATTTAATATGATGGCTAAAATTTATGATGTGATACATAACGCGAGATTAAGTTGGTTTTAATTTTAAACAGAATACAACACTTCAACACATGAATATGTTTGATCGATAATATTTCACATCTAGTTTAGTACCAAGCTGTTGGTGACAAAGTACACTCATATCTTAAATACAGTTGTGCAACCTAACATGTGGGAAAATGTATAATTTCGACATGTGCTGCTGTTTATATAACCTACAAGCTCTGAAGCATTTATCATGTGACCCATTTCATAATGTCGAAACGTGGGGATTCGTTTGAGAGTAGAAGAGCATCCATGTTTTTATTACGAGGAGGAAGAGTCGATGAAACTTAAGCTACATTTGAAAAGCAAAAAGCGAGCCCCCTCCAAATAATTTTTCTACAATAGAAGAACCATAAGTTATTAAATGTGATCCCAATTATTCATACGATATGATTAATTATGACTTTGCACCACAAGGCCATGGGCTGGAATGCTTGCAGTATAATGCGTTTCAAAACACTGTATATAAAACCTAGTCAACTTTCCTATTTTTTTTGCTCGATAAACAAATCATATACAATAAAGGTCATCATATCTTCACTTGTGTGTTTTTGTTATCAACAATCACCGACTCTTTTAATTTCTTACCATGTGATTGAACATATCGCGGACAATCAGCGGAAACACCATAGAAATAAATGACACCAACGACAATAGTCTGGTAATGTAAATAGAAAATTACAACAGACTTCGACATAACTTTAGGTCGGTGAGTCAGAAAATGAAAGGCTTTGGATACAACGTACATGGCTGGATTCAAGCATGTTCCATTGTAGCTGCTATTGTTCGAAATGTTCTTGTTCTTGTTGCACATCTCCTAAACATACTGTTTAAAAAGCTGATATCGTTCGACATTTTAGCTGTTGCGTTTCCACTTTCACTGCAAATATACAAAATAACAACCATTCAAGTATTATGGGTTTCACTCCGTTGATGCTGTGTCATTTAACGTTGAAGTTTGATTTAAATAGAAAAAACAATGTAAATAACATGAAGAATTGTCATTTTCGTGTTCAAATAGTATTGTTCGTTTTATCTCTGTTGAACGTTGAATGTCAAGTTTTGTGTCAATGCTATGTTCATCAAGATAAAATCTAAGTTCCAAGCAGAACACCTACGTACATGATAAATAATGATTACCATCGATACTACATATTGTAAATTATCATCACAATGACCTCTGCTGTGACCTCGACCTGGGCTTTTTCTAAGTTATGAGCTCTAACCTACATGGTGGTTTGTGAAACAGCTGTCCTGCTAAAACTCGATTTCGTGCTGATTTCTGTCCCACTCGGAATGTGGTTAATCATTTTCCTGCACATGCACTTCGACGTTTTGTACCCTTAACTTTGCAAATAATATACTAAAATCTACTTTGGCTACCAATTAACAATATAAATTACAATTGTTTCAAGCATTTTGCAATCTTTCAACAGATCTAATATCTTTGCACTCATTTGCATGGCTGTGCATGACAACTTTTCCCCACACAGACTTAGACGGGGTGGCTGTGACCAATCTTGATTGATATTGGTCTCAGCCACCCCGTCTATTAAAATTCATGAGTTAACTTTTCTTGTGCACGTACATACTTATATCAGATGGAAATCCGAGGATTTGCGATTACATCAGGTTGATAACCCCCCACACAAGAGCAATGAATGTAAAAAGTGTGAAAGAGGCTCCCACCTAACTATCCAAAATGTTTTTGTGTCCAGTTTGTGTTTGATTCGTTTCAAAATGTGTTCCTACATTCTTATCCGATTGTTTGTGTTAACAAAAATGTTTGTTTCGCCTCGGATATTTGTAGGGAAGTTTGGATCAGTTTGTACGGTAATGTTTTGTTTGTGTGGGGAAAGCTTATGGCGAGCCGCAGCCGGACCTATTGTGTTACAAAGTTGATAGAGTGGCCTTTGACGCTTGCGTTTCGAAACCCGAGTGTGGTTTCTCATCAGTCGCAGTGTAGATTCTTTCCTTAGTTTGTGTTTGTGAAAAATTATTTTAATGCATTTTAGTGGTCTTGCTCTTCGAGTAGCGAGGCAAGTATATTAATGTTTGGGTCTCGTTGTGAGTCCGTTTGGTGGTTCAGTTTGTTTGTTCTATGTTTCTTTACTTCAGTAAATTTTGTTTTGAATAGTGTGTCTTTTAGAATTTTGCCGAGGTTTGTGTATTTTTAGGCAATAAGTACCACTGCGGGGTACGGATTTTATGTTTTCTGGATCAAGATACTTACAAGTATCATGATCGATGTGTTTGTTCTCGTACATTTTGTTTAATAGTTCGTGTACTTTGTTTACTGTTTGTTCTGTGCCGTCACTGGCTAGTTGTGTATAATACCACAGAGTAATATCATAGACAGAGTGGCAACACTTGCATGCCTTTTGTTCCATGGTCGTCTCGGTAGACTATTGGCTTTTCATATTAAAATGAGCTTCAAATGTGTTAAACTTTTTGGAGGCTTTGTTTGTGGTTGATAATTACACGAGATTATGCGAAACATACGACGAGATGGCTTCGTACTGCCAGTCGCGTAGCAACCATAGTTACTTTGTGAGCTCTCAGGCCAGAAACACTGCCTCACGCCAATCAAAACATAACACGCCAGCAGTTTCATAAACATGTCCTTTCTTGGCGCACGTGTAAAAGACGGTGTGACTGACCGTAAACCATTGAGTAAAACCAGACAGTATCGATAAAAGACTTTCAAATTTGGTTCAAACACACTCATTATATATTCATGAAAATATGAGAGGAATTTTTAAAACGGTAAAACCCACTTTCCTGAAGCTCAAAACACTCGCGTTTTCGCCAGCACATCAATTCCGATCAGCACCACACGACAACTACAACACAAGCTTTGTCGAACATACTTTCGCTTAACAATTGGTGAAAATCCGAAAATTACCGAAGGGTGCATGGTCGGCACTCTTCGGATAAGAGAGCCAAGAGCTTCGTGAGGCGAGGCAAACATGGATTGCTTACGTAACCGCTTCACGCCTTAAACAATAGCTGTTGCCACTCTGTCTATGATATTACTCTGTGATAATACGTAGTGTTGCGTAATTGCCTTTCGCATTCGTGTACGTAATCTTTTGTGTTGACAAAGACAAAACCCGACCCTTGTCGAAGGGTTTTTATGGTAATTGGTCTACTGTTTGCAAGCTGGTTTATCGCGATTCTTTGGGCACGCGACATGTTTTGTTTCCTTGTTTGAAAGGGTATCTCTAGAAGTGCGAGTTTAGCAGCTTCAGATAGCTTTCAGGTTTTTGTATTTTGCTGTTCGTGGAGTCCAATTTGACTTTTCTTTGAATTGGTGTTGTTGCGATTGTTCGTGTCTGATGATGTCTCCGGTGTTTGGCTTAATTGCTAATGAAACTTTTAATGTTAATTGTTTTCCAAGTCAACTATCAAAGCATTTTAAGAGGGGTGATCAAAAAGGCCAGAAAAGCCAATTTTGACCAACCGGGTTCAAGAACCCGGGAAAGGTGTTTAAAGTGTGCGATAGATGTGTTTACGACATAAACATTACGAAAAATAGGATTAAGATAGGTATGAATAATCCAAACTGCCCAGTTTCTGTGTGGGGAAAAGTGGAAATGGACGTACCATTCTACTGTGGTACCAGTATCAGTCGGTGTTCAAATTTGATAAATAATATTAGTTTAAGTGGCAACATTTCGAAAGCAACGCAGCTCGATTTTTTACAGCGTAGATTCATCATGCCGTTCTCAGTAATTTGTAATAAAAAGTCTTTGTTTTTTGTAACAAGGGTGTCAGCATTTTGTAATAAAAAGTTATATACGCGTAATGTAGCAATTTTCTCATGATTCGCACTTTGTAATAATATCAAAAACTGATCCCAGTTTTAAAGCGTAGCATATATTTCATTAACTTTAGAATGGTGTTACAAATTATATGTGTCTACTTGGTAAGTGAATATTAAAAGTTGATCGCTCCCTGACCTCTATTTCTAATCAGAAAGACTCAACTTTAAATAGCTGTCAATCAATATTCTTTGTAACAGATCATCCGAGGCAGGTAACTACTGGACTTTGACTGGTTATTCTCATATATTTGAGAGAATCATTGGCATACATGGTAAGTGGATTTATCGCCATAGTATTCAAATTATCCCTAATTTAAATAGAGGATAATGACATTGTTTCTGGTATATTGCAGACAACCAGCGATCAACACTTAGATGCTTCGTTAAAATAAAATATACTAACATAAAAAATGTTATAATTCTACCTTCGCAAAAATAGAATCATGCTTTCATAAATCCTGGATACAGAACGGGCATCCGATAAACCCTTCGCTTTCATATTTGTTGATAAACTTTGCGTCATCGAAGGTAATCAAAAAAGGAAAGCAAATCCACACATCGTATCTTGGTTGTTTGCATTTAGTTTATTTGTAAGTGCACTTTATGTGTCGCAGTCCTGTGTATAGAACTGATAAGGCCCAGCGAGATACAGCCTGAATCTGCGTGCCAGTGTACAGTCTCTACTCCGGACGGGAGATACCGCGAATGACACCACGATCCTTTGTCGCTACGTTTCAAAAATGGCAAACTTGATTCATCAAACATCCCTAGTTCATCTCCACTGGATTAATCGTGTGAAATAATTGTTAGATTGTATTTATCATATACCCATGCCCATATAGCTACATCCTAGTGACGTTCAACGTAAAATATCTGCCGTGATATTTCACGGTAAACGTCGAGATATGCACGATGAACGTCATCAGTTTTAGAGTTTTCCGGAACTACATTAGCAGTTTGTTGGTAAACAACGTAAACAACGAAATGGCTGCCGCTCCCGCGCCTGCGAAGCGATGTCGCCGACGTAAAAACTTGAAGGGCTTCGAGGAACACGGGTATTTCTGGTTGCAAAATATCACGTTGAGTCTTGAAATGTTTTCCCATGGTATTTTTTTGGTCAAGCTCTAGCAAATATTCTGCCGTTCACACAGCGCCGGCACTGTGCACGGTCTCCACTGAACAAGTAGTGAGCGCGTGGCGTGGCAGCGATGTCGCGCGCGCGACGACTGTTGACATGGCAACTCTAAAGGTAAACTAACAAAATGGCGTCCCCTCTCTGCGCGAGCTCCGTGCCGTACGACGATCGAAATCAGGATAGATTTAAAGCTGAGTAGTTTTTGATCGGTTACAGTTGTAATAGCATATTGCACCTCAAAATGTTCCTTCTCCATGACGATTTTTGTATCCCGGTGTCTTTCTTCTTGGGTTTCATTGAGATATGGACGATTTGCAGCGATGTCGCGCGTGCTGTTGACATCGTCGTCGTATACTTTATGAATGAAGCCTGTTCACATAAACATTCTGATATTTATGCGCAAGGCGTAATAAAGTAAAGCCTCAAAATTAAAGGTTTTTCGTTCTATTAGTAAAATTCCCTAAAATTATGGGCATGGGTATATGATAAATCGGCTATTATCAGCATTCGTGTCGTTTGTGCTGCGTCAGACACTCGACTTCATCTCGTGTCTGACGCAGCAAAAATGACACTCATGCTAATACGACACAGGAACAGGCGATATTGGGTTATAACCTATAAGTATTACTAGTACTGTTGTCCAACTTGACTTAATTCTGTCTCCGCTACTGAAACTGCGCATGATTATTGACATCATGGACGAGCTTCTTTCTGAATGTACGTTATATTACAAATGTATGTGATAAACATGGCATGAGTAGGTAGGGGATTTTAATTATCAGACAGCTCTCGTTATGGTCACGGTGAAAGGGGTACATATAGTGTGTGGTAGGGGTGGATATGTGAGGGCTGTCCCGGCTACTTCTGTAGAATTTTGTTTAAATTGTTAGAGAAAACGGTGCTTTTTCTGAATTCTGAGACGGTCACTAAAACATTTTCAACTTCTCCTTACCATCTCAGTAGTTTCGATACCGTGACGTCATAGCCTCAATTATTTTTGTCAAATCTCATCCGGTCAATTCTCCCGTTTGTTGCACGATCTTTAGAAAACATTAGGAAATTTTCCTTTTCGAAATCAAGTGTCATCATATCTTCATTAATTGTGCCAAGAAAACGAAATGGTATGAGGATATCATGTTGGCGCGCGCAGTTTCATCGAGGGAAAAACTTTCTGGTTATAAATATTTTATATATCTTCATCTTTTTGCATTGCTTTGACGTAAGCCAAGTCTAATATTCACATCAGTTCCATTTACGAAGTAAAAATAGACGGCGATATCAGATCAGAAGGCATCCATGACCACTGGGCTTATTCAGCTCTCGTACTAATCAAAACATCTCGTTGACGTGTACAGAAGGTAAAAATTATCGAAATTCATTTCTCAGTTTTTCAAAAATAAATTCAGCATTGTTCTGGAGTGAAACTTTGGTCATGACACACTACAATAATATATAGAGATCGTTCGGAAAACGGGTAATGATTGGGTCGTATGATCATATCCATTTGTTCAAGAACGTAATCTGAAAAATTGATTACATCCATTTTCTCGTACTTCCATGGAGATTTGAAAAGTTCAAATACTCTATCTAGTAGTCGTTTTCGGGATAAGGATATGATGTAAAGTAGGCGACTAGCGTTTGTTTCATCGCTTGCCAACACTCCACGCGTGTTGCAAGTAATCTACCATGGCGTAACCGACGCTGAAGTCAAAACGTTGTAAAAAACAGTGCCCATTGACCATTTATACCAGACAGATGTTTAAGCTTTAAGGTAGATAAATACCAAATTGGTCATTTTTCTTTCAAGTTTTCAAACTTCTCTGAGAACACGCCTTGAAATAAGGCCCATCATTTTGATGTGTCGCTAATTCATAATAAGTAATGGTTTCTGTGTAATGCACCAGTTTTTAAAAATCAAAACAAATGCAAGCGGCTATCCCGGTCAAATCGGGGAGCTTTTGTAAACATTGTGGACACATTTGCATTGCTATTTGCATAATCCCCCTTGAGTGACACAGCGTTGCGTAATTTACATGTTGACAATGTTGGGCGTCTCTAAAAACCAGGATTGCTCCCACCTGTCAACAATAACCCGTAACAATAATGTTTGTTAAAGCCTAGTCCAATAAGTCAGTTTTCGACATACAGAAGTGTTTGCACTCAAAACGCATTGCGGCCAAAAACAACGTGTTTTACCAGTACGTTTCAGGTCTAAGCTTATCCATACCCGGTAGAAGTGAGACAACCAAAACTGTTCAACATCAAACTTACTGTTACGACCTAAAAACCTAAGAAATACGTCCAATTCTGTTAACATTTTACATGTGAGTCGACACGTTACAAAGTTCCACACTCAAAATTCTTCGATCCTGCTCTGAATGAAATTAGGGCGGAAAAAAACAACCAAAAACCACAACTTTTTCTGGTATATAATGTCGGTCAATACAATGTCTGACATTCAAAAACTGTTCCAAGAATCCCAACCTATGATGCCGAACACCAAATTATTATGTCCGTTTCTGATTATATTTTGCATACCTGCTAAAGTCCGACATCCAAAATTGTACCTGCTCCGAACTAATTGAAGCCGAAAAAAACGAACTTTTTTTTTACCGATGCAGTGATTGTGTTTTACACATCGGTCAACCATGGTCTAACTCGGTAAAGTTCGCGTTGTAAGCGTATTATTCACCTTCCTCAATGCATCTGAACGTAATCACAGTGAATAAAGATTACGTCCACGTACCTCACCAAGGGTTTCAGTGTCGTTTTATTTTCGAAATGGTTGCGATGTCATACAATTTGACAGTATATCGGGCGACATCCCCCACGAACTCTTTTGAATTCCCCCGAATTGTGCGCGAAAAAATATGCCGACCTCTCCTCGGACCCGATCGGCAAACGTTGCCCGGGTAACACACGTCGATTTTTTTTCTACATTACGTTCGAATGACCTTGCTTTGGTTTGGAATCTCCACCCACTGACCGGAGCTCAGAGCAATTCAAAAACCAGACCACGGTCCCTCTTTTAGCAGACATTCGCGGCATATGCATGAAGCACTGATCAGATGATGGGTCAAAGGCCATCTCGATTTTAAAGTATGCAATAATTTACAGTCCAAATTCGTGTCCATATGACCGTTTTAAATATTTCAATTGCAATTATAAAGTTTGGCAAGACTTTAAAGAAACATAAACCACAACAACAAAACAAAAATAATTACGTTAACTCGAAAAATTACATCATCGCCGAACTTGCCATTTCGAATCGACAACTGGTTTATCGCGTAGATGATCTCAACCACGCTGAGAAGTGACGCTGGCCTATCCACTGCTCTCGTTATTCCGTACCTCAACGCAACGGGCAGCAGTCACGAACGAACGATGCCACTTTTGGTTTCAACATGTCAAAGAAGGCGATATTTTATTAAGTGTTGAACCAAAGTACACGACCCGTATTTCATTATTGTACAAAAACTTTGTTTTTGTGGGTTTTTAAGAATAACGCATTCTGTTAATATCCCCGTGGTCACGGATTCCCAATCAACTTTCAGAACAAGTTGCCTTCGTAGCTTTCCGAGGCTCGCGATCAAATTGTTGTTTGACCAAATGCGAAATGTCGGCGAATAAATTTTACGAGCCAAAAACAGACAGATAAATAAATTTACGCGAGCCACACAACAAAATGGTTTTCATCCTGCCGCTCCAGACAAGGCCACGGTCAGTGATCGTTGTCTGGCTCAGAACACACTTACAAAGCCAGAAAAATCGGAGAATAATTACCGACTCGTTTTTTAACGGCACCGTTAAGTTCAGACTGTTTGCTTGAAAGTGGTTCCAAGATGTGACCTTTCAACAAAGTGGCTCACACACAAGCTTTCATTTCATGCGAATGTGCGTAGAGATTTACATGCATGAATAAATGACACCTCTAGTGAGACAAAGTTTTGGCCAGTCTACAGCCTGGAAATTACATAGCTGAAAAGTTAGGTCGTGTGGCTGGGACAGTTATCGCTACATAATTTAAATATAGGCCTACTTGTTAATGGGGATTTATGATGAGCTGTTTGTGAAGGCACGATAAAGTTGCTGCGCTACTTGCCAAAATACGGAAACATCAGTCGGTACCCACCAAACTTCGTATGATGGGGTATGATTACCCTAATTATACAAGTTTCCTCATTATAATTCCCTAATTATACAAGTACGTTTAGGCTATATCTCGAAAATACCCATAGTTATGGTTGGAGGATTGGAGGTTGGAGGATGAACTAGCCGCTTTGCGGTGCTTGACGTCTTTTTAGTCATTTATTAGATTACTTCTCACAACTGGTGAACAATAAACAATTAGTCCGATAGTATCAAATATACGTCGCGTTGCAGTGTTTATCTAGGGAACGCAGACAAGCTTATTTACATATGAATTTAGGACACGCCCGATATTAGTAATGATTGTGACGTCATTGTTTTCGCCCGGTGAAGCCATTCGCTGTGGCGACGTGCCGAAACGAAGGCTCCAAAAATCGGTAGTTTTCCACGATTAATTTTATCTCCCTCGGAAGTTTTCTTTCAACAACTGTCATTCCCGATCGACATTACCACTATAATAGGTAACAATGCCTGCGTTTAGGTTATGCACGTTTAATTATCAAATGCCGTGGCGTGAAGTAACAAAACAGGTTTTTTGCGTTTTTCTTGAATTCAATGTGTGAATGAGGTAGCCTTCTTTGGCACCTCGTCAATTCGAGCTCACACACACCAGCTGCTTGAAATTCACACTGTCCATTGGAAACATGATGAACTCAAAATGATTGTCTGGGATTTTCTTTATATGCTTTTGTTTTTTGTTTGCTTGTTTTTTGTTATGAGCTCTTGAAGGTGTTAGACTAAGGTGCTTTTCAAGGAATTGTAATTGTCACGCCATATAATTTGAATGGAGACGCCGAGAAAAAATCGCAGACACGGATTTGAAGGATATTGTCAAGGCTTGTCAATGAAGAAATTTCAACCGGAAATCTTGCAGCGTGCTCGCTAAAGGGAGGGAAAACCGTTTTTTGGAAGGTTCAGCAAAACGCTTGTCACGTGACTCTTATGCAAATAATGACCGTGTACTGTGCTTGGTCGGATAGCTCTATATCAGGGCTTTCAGAAAATATATACTTTATTGGGGTTTGGGACTTCTTCAATTGAGAAAAAATAAAAATCTGAATGTGTCTAAAAGGTATTTATCTACCTTAAAAGCGGAGAGTATGCAGCATCAAAATGTCAGAAAAATCTTCCGGGGATGTTACTTCACTACATTGCAAGTAGTTATTGATACTATGCTCGTAAATAGACCCTCGACGGATTATGGCTAGGAGAAGTGTTTTAGTATTCACAGCAGAACAAGGTGGATCGTCGATCTTTAGCAACAGTAAAATTGCGCACATGCACACGTTACTGATATGAAAACCTGGCTTTTACTAGTGTATTACGATTGGGAAGTGTGCCTTCACGATAAGTGCAGGTATAATGTGATTTGATTTAATACGCTATCTATCTATCTATCTTTCTATCTGTCTATCTATCTATCTGTCTATCTATCTATCTATCTATCTATCTATCTATCTATATATCTATCTATCCATCTATCTATCTATCTATCTATCTATCTATCTACATACATTATATATATATATATATATATATATATTTAAATCGATCTATTAATCGATCAATTCATTCATTCAATCATTCAATCGATTGAAAGATCGATCGATTGATAGATCAATGCATCGATTAAGCAATCGGTGGATCTATCAATTGATCAATTGATTGATCGAGCTTAGGTTCTTTACGATTTTGGGTTTTGTTTAATATCTGAAAGAAGATGAGATGAGTTTCATTTAGTGAGGAAATGTTAAAGTTTTTTATTGATTCTAATGCATAACTTTGTAGACACAGCGTGCTTAATAGCCGTCAGCCGCTGTTCTCAACTCGAGACAAGATTACATATTGAATGACCTCTTTACGCTTATGAATTTTATGGGAATGTTTTCTCTGCCTCCGCCCTGTTTTGACGTCATATCTCGTGAAAAATTAATAGTAACGCAAATATTTTGAACTGACTATCGTGATAGTCACTTGTGCCAGACATGGGCCTTTCAAGTTGATTAAGCCGTGTTCAGTGTTACGGCAGGGACGACAATGGCGCTAACGACTGTCGTCAGGCTACAGTTCCCAGTATCATTATATTGATAATTTGTCTCACTTTGTGTTGCCTTCAACCAAAACAAGATCAATTAGGCCAAGTTAACGCATGAAGTCTGTTTACATAAAGGTAAAGTTATATATGCGCTAGGCGGAATAAAAGTAGAGCTCAAAATGTAAGGTTTTTCCTATCATTTGCACAATTCTAGGTATAGATGTTTGAAAACCCGGTTGATGCCCAAATCGATAGTTCCTTGCGTAATATCAGAAATCATGTTTTATGCTGTGCCTCGTATGTGACGCAGCACAAGTGACACTAATGCTGATTCGACACAGGAACAGGCGATAGAGGGTGATAACCTCGAAACAAGATTGGAATTAATTTGGGAAAATTGGATCGTCGAATTGTTCGAATGTATTAAAATAGTTAGGTGCCCTTGAGCTGGAAGTTACAATGTTACAAATTACCTATACAGGTGTACTACAAAAACATAAAAGAAGATGGGCATACAATTGCAAATTACACCAACGTTACCATACTATTCAATTCTCCAAATTAGTTCCAATCAAATTATTTACAATTCATACATTGAAAATTGAATATCGCCAGACATAATTCCATCAATATCTAACCTGAATCCTGTAGGTCCTTTAAACCAAGATCAAGCATGTGGATCGTCTTTCCTGGCCTGACCGTAGATATCTGCAACATTACTACATGGAATGACTGATACAGTTACAAACATCAGGCGCAGCAACAATAGGTAGCAAGCCTCCATAGCCATCATTCACATATGATGTGAATATTGAATTCCCAGTAAAATATTGTGCACTAGTATTATATTCGACGTGTCGGTATGGTTAGCTACTGAATATAAATTATTAACTAAAAAGCATATTGCTTTAATTATTTAAGCCTATGTCGAATTTGATATTTGCTTGCCATACTCATATTTAATACGTTTAAAAATTATCTCGTATTTTATTAGTTCTCCGAACTGCACTTTAATACAACTAAACTGTAGACCCGCAACCCGGTTCATCGAACTCACACATTGCCCTTTTTATGAACTCACTCTTATTCACACAAATGCATGCAAAGTGCCACGTCATAGGTGGTATTGTACTACAAATTCGTTTCCAAATAGTCTGCGAATTCAGATGAAAATTTAATATAATGCCCAAAATTTATGATGTGATACATAACGCGAGATTAAGTTGGTTTTAATTTAAAATAGAATACAACACCTCCTAACATGAATCCGTTATGTTGTGTTGTGCTTGGCATTCAATATGTTGTCCCGGGCATTCAGTACGTTGTGCTGGGCATTCGATTTGTTGTGCTTGGCATTTAATATGTTGTGCTGGGCATTCAATATATTGTGCTGGGCATTCAATATGTTGTGCTGGGCATTCAATATGTTGTGCTGGGCATTCAATATGTTGTACTGGGCATTCAATATGTTGTGTTGAGCATTATATGTTTTGCTGGGCATTTGATATGTGTTGGTTTTGCATTAATATGTTGTGCTGGGCATTCAATATGCTGTGCTTGGCATTCAATATATTTTGCTGTCCTGGGAATTCAATATGTTGTCCTGGGCATTTGATATGTTGGTTATATAACGGTGATTACTTGTATACTCATGATGCAATAGTATTGGCATGAGTTTTTTAGGTGTTCTTAGTATTCTATTCATGCTTGTTTAACTTGGGGGGGGGGTCAATGTCATCATATCTTTTCGCCTGTCATAAAAGGAGGGGTCACAAGTTTTTGTCCTGAAAGGAGGACGTCTATCTACTTTTGAAAACTAATAACGCAAACTTACCCCTCCCTTTAGAAACTGAGCGGTTCCTAAGCAATAAAATACCAAACTGATTTCCGCTCTCACGCAGCGTTCCCTGGGAAAATGACGCAACGCACTCCAATTTCCACTGGCCTGTGCAGTTTGACCTCACTGCTCTACTGTTTTACACTCTGCCGCAAAATACGGCACGCTGGGTATAAAATGTGAAAACAAGAACTACTAAAGTCAAAGTATAGTATTGATAAGGTTGTAGTATATATTACCTACTCTGTTCCTAAATTTAAACCACTTGTTCCAAATATTGCTTTACAAGCGGTAGGTTCTCAAAGACAAAAATAATGAATAGTACACTAACTCTTTTCACATTTAACAATCAGTTTCCTATTTAATCACCTACAGGCTTGTCTCATCAGTAATAGCTGATTACTACAATTAATGAAATCTTAGAACGCATTGGAAATTACAAATCCCTAGACTAATACAGCCTTTACATGACTTTATTTTGACTCATTCTGTGTGCCAAAGCTCCTATGTCCCTGTACTATGGCTAATCGGCCACGTTCATTCAACATTTACCCGATGCACAGTCAGTCGCCTGTGATTGGTGACACGAGAAAGCCCTCCTGAACTTGCGCCATTCAAGTAATAGTTTCTTGTTGTTTTTTCACCATACTTTGACTTTAGTAGTTCTTGTTTTCACATTTTATACCCAGCGTGCCGTATTGTGCGGCAGTGAATAAAACAGAAGAGCAGTGAGGTCAAATTGCACAGGCCAGTGGAAATTGGAGTGCGTTGTGTCATTTTCCCAGGAAACACTGCGTGAGAGCGGATACCGATTTGGTATTTTATTGCTTAGGAGGTTAGGTTAGGTTACATAAGAGGCAAGTTTATAAGACGTTAGGTTAGGTTATATAACCATTTATTTTATTTACTCCGAACAGACAGAACATGAAGACACAGTCCGTCTATCCATAGAGGGACTGTGATGAAGAAAAGGAGAGGAACTGATGGAGAAAACGGTGAGAAATACTAAATAATAAGCTTATTTATAGTGTCTCGGCCGCCTGTGATAGAACTTGGAAGATCATTGATGCTTACATGCGGGCTTTGTGGCAGATTTAAAAGCGAACGGCGATTCATCCAGTCTGCGTCGATTGTATGACACGATGCGGAAAGCTATATCCGGGGACTTAAATCACTTGGAAAGGAGAACGTTTCATATAGAGAATTACTCGAGCCGATAATCATGAATAATTTTTATTTATTGGTTAATACGAGAAAGCAAATTGCCAGGGACCACGGAGACTTACCATGGACTTAACCCGATCTGCGGAAAGCTCTGCTCAAAGAAATTAACGCAATCCAAGCCGGTTTTACCGTCAATACCGACACTATGGGTGAAAGTACATCTCGACCCTCGCTCACCGCTAGTTTGCAAGCGAACTCCAAATCTACATGTCCATTCAAACCCAGACAATGTGCATTTCGCAAAGGTACAGACCGATCTGGAGAATGCACTGTTGTCGTCGATCACATGAAACGATGAAATGGATATTGTAAAGCGTGAGAAATTGTGCTTTACCTGCCTGTTCAAGCATCATGTGAGCGAGTGTTTGTCGAAATTCTCCTGAAGACATTGCCAAAGAAAACATTATTCTTCGCTACATGATCACAAAGCAAACCGCGATGAAGGCACTTAGCAAGTCGCACTGGAAAACATGCTACCGCTACCGATAATTCGAACCCCTCAAGCAAAGGGGAAAATACAGAGACTCGAGTTCAACTTGCTAAAGCGGATGAGTTCAAGACTACAGGACCAGTTTTATAGAAAACGGCGATTATTCCCATTTCCGTGAACAATGGACATACACATAACGCTACGGTGTTTTTCGATGAGGTGCAAACCGATCGTTTGTGACCGAAGAATTCGCCAAGAAAGTTCATGTGGACATTTCTACCACCAAGAATACAAATCTCGCTCAATTTGGGGACAAACACACACGGTCCCGCACCTTACAGAAAGGAACATTCGATTCGATTCAAACTCTCTCTCTCTGGAAAGAAAACCGCGCGAAACGGTTTTCTCATTCAGGAATTCTCTACTAAGAAAACGAGTCACATAAACTCTACGATACTGTCCTTGCCGTACTTACGCGGTCTACAATTGGTTGGTCCTGCAACAGTTGACATGTCTTTTGATATTGACTTCCTCATTGGCGCCGATTATCGGGATTTCGTTGGTGACGAAATCATCAGAGGCAACGGTCCTACTGCGATGTCCTCAGCCTGCGGCTATTTGCTGTCAGCACCAACACGACGCGGTAAAACAATGATACAAATGTACTACATGTTCTATAAAGTTACGGACACTTACAAGGAAGAAGCCGCCATTTCAAATTATTGGGCCCTCGAAACGATTGGGGTACAGGACGAGTCGCGATCTGATGTCAAGACTACAAAGGAAGCCGCCTACAAAGCATATTGCGACACGCACCTCCGAACTGAAAAAGATCGCTATATTGCACGGTTACCTTGGAAACCTGAACATGCTCCGCTACCTACGAATTTCAACGTTGCCAAATCTCGCACCCGTGCCATGATTCGACGTTTTCCTTCCGACGTGGTAAATATATATCACCGCATCACCCAAGATCAGAAAACACGTGACTTCATCGAGAACGTCGTCGATGACGACAGTTCTGAAGGTACTCTGTTACTGCGCCTATTCGAGTTGTTTACGACTGTAATTGCATAAAATCGGCTGAGTCTTCCAGCCTCAGTGACTGTCTACCGCTGTTGAATGACCTGACTTCAATATTACTACGATTTCGCCAATCGGACTTTTTAGTGACATTGAGAAAGCCTTTTTGCAAGTACGGTTTGAACTTGATGAGCGCAAGTACACAAAGTTTCTATGTTTTTTCCGTCGTCAACGATCCGGAGAGTGAGTTCAAGACTTCTTCGGAGCAGTGTGCTCACCGTTCTAACGCAGTGGTAAAGATGCATCTGGAGACAAATGCTGACACCGACCTCATATGACCTTAAAAAGAACATTTATTTCCGGTGTGATACGGACACAGAAGCTGTAGAATACACTGTGACTCTAACAAGCTGATGGAATCATATGTTTCAATGTACGGGCATGGTCATCTAATAGTGGCGAGTAAGAGCTTGGAGACCTTGACCACGTCCACTAATCTGTTCAAGTTAATTCACACATGAAAGTGCGACATAGGTTTTTTTATGATTATCGGATAATATCATCTAAGATGTCTAAGTTTGGGACTTTCAGGAGCATGAGACCAAAGTGATCTAAAAATGATAATATTTAAGCAATAAAGCACACGTAGCGACTGTATACCACGAGATTTGACCGTTCACGACATATATGCACGAGCGATAGCGAGTGCATATATGAAGTGAACGGGTCATAATCGAGTGGTATACCGTCGCTGGGTGTGATTTATTGCTATTATATCATAACAGTGTATTGAAATTCTGGCGTGGAACGTCAAAACGGATTTTTGCTAAAGCTGACAGCTCGCGCGTATGACTGCCGTGGTGTATCGCCACTATACCTTTATTCTTTTCGCGTCTCGACCAATCCGATCGCTGCATTTGCGCTCTGGTATGATATAATATCCGATAAAACACTTCCCACTCGTCAAATATTAGACACTGACTTAGATGATAAACCATATTATCGCTTTTATCCGATATTATTCGATAAAAAAGCATGTTGGGCATCAACCACTTCCAAGCCCTTCTAATATTAGACCCTGGCATAGATGCTAGACGATATTATCGCTTTTATCTGATTTAATCTGATAAAACAACATGTCGGGCATCGGTCACCTCCCCTCTTTCTAAAATAACTCTTACTTAGAAGTTAGAGTCTAATATAAGACGACTGAGGTATTTACTGATGTTCTACGTTGTGTGCCGACATGCTGTTTTAATGAAAATATCGGATAAAATCGATAATATCGTCTAACATCTAAGTTAGAATCTCATATTAGACGATTGGGGCAGTAGCCGATGTCCGACATGCTGTTTTATCGTACATTATCTGATAAAATAAAAAATATCGTCTAACATCTAAGTCTAGACTTCAACTTAGATGTTGGACAATTTAATAGATATTATCCGATATTATCCGACAAAACAGCATTACAGGCGTCGGCCGTTTCCCGACGCATCTAATATAAGATGTTAACTTAGATTTTAGATGATATTTTCCAATATTATCCTATATTATCCGATGAAATACCATGTCAGGCATCGACCACTTATTATCCGATAATATGACAGAACCCCATGGCGAGAGAGTGCAAGCGCGCCGTACCAGCGGTATTTGCACGAGTGTTTGCGGGGGATCCGGCGGTCGTGCTTTCACGAGCGCAGCGAGTGAAAGGACAGCCGGATTCAACGCAAACACGAGTGCAAATACCCCAGGTACGGCAAGCTTGCTCGCTCGCCATGGGGTTCTGTTATTATTACATATGTTTCCCCCTGTTTATTTTATCGAGAAAACAAAGGAACTAAAAACACAAGCGAACACATTTAAATAGTTTACGCGACACACATTGAAAGACAAGGATCACGCACTGTTCTATTCATTTGCATGCAGGTATGGAATAATGTTTTTGGTATTTGCACTGCAGTGCAAATACCGGTAGTACGCGCGCGCTTCGATGCAAGTAAACTGTGGTACATATGTAATAATATCGTGTAAGATTTCTAAGTTAGATGGTTTCAGGAGCATGAGAACGTAGTGATCTAACAAAGATAATATTATCCGATAAAACAGTGTTTTTGGCATCGGCCACTTCCACTTGTCTAACATGATTAGACTCTAGCTTAGATGTTAGACGATATTATCAATTTATTCGATGATATGCGAGAAGACAGCATGTCCGGCATCGGCCACTTCCCCACTCGTCTAATATTATATTTTAACTTAAATATTTAAGCAATAATGCACCCCCTCCCGGCTCATAATGGACGAAAGCAAACTTTGCACGACATAATGTACGAGGCGAAGCCGAGTACATTATGGAGTGCAAAGTTTGCTTGAGTCCATTATGGGCCAGGAGGGGGTGCATTATTGCTATTATTTTATAGTTTTGGCAATGCCAGTGAATTTGTAGTTGTAGAAAACGAATAAAAAAGGAAATTTTAACTGAGTTTGAAGCCAGTGAGCGTCGTCCAGCATGATCGGCCCTGACTCTGTACATATTACATGCACTCCACACTGCACTGCACTGAACACGCACGTTCAGCACAAAAAATGACCAGCACTTTCACGGTTCATTTCGAATTGAAAAACGATGTATTTTCGAAGGAAATGAAAAGTAACTGCATCCCTACCGTCTATATCAAACTTGAAACATCACCTTTAAATATCATGCCATTCAAAAAATCTACACGGTAAAATGCAAGAGATGAAGAAAACGGAATGTTCATGCATCGACATCAATATGATCAGCGAGCTGCATGCCATGGTATCAGCTGATCAATACGATCATTATTATGTCGCTAGTAGTACAGCATTCATTGCAAAAGATATCAACAGAGTTCAACATTGTTATTCAAATGTTTATATTTCAATAATAATTGTGTCTATAAATTTAATTTTCGATGGCTCCTTGAGAAGAGCTATTTTATTTCGGCGAACGACAGAACTTGACGTAAACGGGTGCTTGAAAGGTACAGTTGACAAACATACTAGAGGGTTTCGGTACCGTCGCGATATCGAGAACAGGAACAAGGCAAGGTAAAATCACAGACATGGAGAAAAAAACGATGAATGAAAGTTGTCTCCGATTACAGTCAGTGCATGTCGGAAAGCAAACCCATTATAGAGAAATTGCAACACTGTAACCATTTGGGGTGCGTTTCCATAGTAACTGAGTTTCCCGCCAGTTTACTGTCACATGATTAGGCGGCGCATGTACGTTAGTTATACGAATAAAACTCACGACTTTGAGTGTATGAAAAGTCTGTCTCTGCGTGTCTCAGTTTCCTTGTGAACCCGCTTCTTGGGGAAAGCGAGAGAACTATAAGGTGTACACCCCCCCCCCCCCCACATTGGTGCCGAGACCAGGATACATCCGGAAACCGAGACCATGACAGAAAACTCAGCAGAGACACCCGAAGCAAGTGGCCCGAACAATGGAGCCCAACAACCGCGACCGAAACGGTCAAGAGCGGGACACCGGACAAGGATGGAACGCCTCCTTCAACAAGCCGAGGAGCTTATGGAGCAACCGGTGAACACAGACCGCCTTGATACACTGAGGTGGGCTTATCAAAACCATGGAAGAGAAAATCAAGACCATACGGCTGCTAGACGAGACTATATTACAGGACACCACCGACGACGGGTACAATGATGAACTCATCGAACAGGATGAAGTAACCACTGGCTTCATTCTACGCATCGAAAAGGTACGGCGATATTTTACTCGTCAAGAAAACGAAGTTAGCGTAGTGCCTACTCAGGCAAACACCAGTCCGCCTCATACCGACAACGTGAGTAAAAGAACTGTTCACTTGCCCAAACTTTCCCTACCCCGATTTGCTGGCGATTTACTGCAATGGAACACTTTCCACGATTCATTTGATTCGGCTGTCAATCACGACTCGTCTCTCTCAAACGTACAGAAATTTCAGTATTTGAGGGGACAACTCGATGATGAAGCGAGTCGTGTGATTGAAGGCTTAGCTTTGACCAATGACAATTATGAGAAGGCCATGGACGTACTCCGTGCACGTTTCGGGCAAACACACAAGTTGGTCAGTGCATATATGCGTGCCTTCTGGGAAATTCGACAACCGAGGGATAAAGTAGAAGACCTGAGGCAGTTTTACGACACTTTAGAAAGCTACATACGGGGCTTAGAGTCACTCTGCAAAGTACAGGACTCATGTTACGGAGATTTGCTTGTACCTGTAATTATCAACAAAATTCCAGGGAGAATTCGAACACTGATTACACGGGAGCATGGTGATAAAGAATGGCGTCTTCAGGATCTACGTTATGCCATTTTGAAGGAAATTCACGCAACGGAAGCTGGTACCTCATCGGGACAAACTACTGACGTCACAGACCCCCAGCCAACGGCGGCCTTTCTCGTAAAAAACAATCATCGCTCGCCTTCGCAGCAAAAGGCCATAAGCTTAAAGAGTCGCCCTGTGTATTCTGCAAGGCATCACACTCGCCTACAGTTTTCGCGGTTGTAACTGACCCTGTCAAACGAATGGAAATTGTCAAAAGAGATTTGTTATGTTTCAACTGTTTGGAAACACACAAAGCTGCAGCCTGTAAATCCAAGTTCAGATGTAGGAAGTGCAGCCGAAAACACCATACTGCCTCTGTAATGGCGCAGATCACATTGCAAAGAAACCAGAAAATGAAACTGTTACGGTACACAGTAAACTTGCACTTGGAGACCAGAAACATCCGTGTGGACCAGTCTTGTTGAAGACTGCTGTCACTACTGCTGTGAATGGAAATAATCGCATCAAGGTCAATGTCTTACTCGACGAAGGTTCACAGCGATCGTTCATTACCGATGACTGCGCTAATCTACTCAAACTACAGATGCAAGGGACTGAGAAAATCAACTTGGCGCCCTTTGGCTCAACTTCGAATGGTATTCGTGCCATGAACAACACAACTGTTCATCTTGAAACGGTCACCGGACCTAACATATCAGTTAAAGTGCTCATAATACCAAGAATTTCAACTCCCATGAGAACTCATTTAACAAGATCGGTGCTGGATCTTCCACATTTAAAGGAACTCAACATTGCTCAACGTCTTGGTAGTGAAGCGGCAGAAATTGACATTCTCATTGGGGCAGACTACTATTGGACAGTAGTGGGAGATGATATTCGTAGAGGTCCTGGACCAACAGCCATGTCGTCCAAATTTGGATATCTGCTTTCAGGACCAACCAACATGGAGAATACTGTGGGTACAAGCTCATCAACAACAATACTGCATGTCATGACTGACAGTAAGGCAGACCAAGAGATAATGTCGCAATACTGGGACTTAGAGACCTTAGGCATCAAGGAGAACTACAACGCGGATATCACCAACAACGGTTGGTTTGAAAAATATCGTGAAACACATTTGGAAAGGTCATCGGAAGGTCAATACATCGCAAGTTTGCCATGGCGTGAAGACCATCCACCACTACCCACTAATTTCGAGATTGCCAATTTGAGAACCCGATCAATGGTACGCAGACTAGAACCAGAACTCAGACATAAATATGATGACATCATCATGGATCAAGTAGCCAAGGGATTTATCAGCAAGATGGATGATGCTGACCGTCAAAGGGTCATTACTTGCCACACCATGCAGTCAGGAAGGATTCTGAAACTACACCTATCCGTATTGTGTATGATTGTAGCTGCCAGAAATCATCAGAGCAACCAAGCCTCAACGATTGTTTAGAGACAGGTCCGCACTTATTGAATGATCTGAGCGCTATACTGTTACGTTTCCGAGCACACAACGTAGGATTTACGAGTGATATCGAGAAGGCATTTCTTCATGTGCAGCTGGCCGACAAAGATCGTGACTATACCAAGTTCCTGTGGATTTCAGATCCTGACAATCCAGAGAGTCAGTTTGAAACTTACCGTTTCAATGTGGTGCTGTTGTGTGCAGTGTGTTCACCATTCATCTTGAACTCTGTTGTGAAAACACACCTTGAAGAAAACCCATCGCACGTCACATCAGATATCGCAAAGAACGTGTACGTGGACAATATCGTTAGCGGTGCTGTTGATACAAAGGACACAATGACATACTACGAAGAAGCAAACTCTGTCATGTCCAGTGGTGGCTTTCGACTACGATCATGGGTATCAAATGACGAGAAACTGAATGAAGTTGCGAAGAATGACGAAATAGCAGAATCGAAGGGGGAAGTCAGCACTCTTGGTATGAAATGGATAACGCAGTCAGATAAGTTAACATATGTGGAGAAAAACTTCGATGAGGACAGCCCTACCACAAAACGAGAGATAGTACGCACCACATCAAGTATCTTTGACCCATTCGGATACCTTTCGCCAGTCCATGTGAGTGCAAAGAAGCTCATCCAAGAACTGTGGCAACAAAAACGAGGATGGGACGAACAAATACCTGAACATTTAGAGCTGGAATGGCACAAAATTCGGAGCAACCTCAAAGACGCCCTAGACATACAGATCAACCGCCAGTACATCAAAGAGTTAACACAAGAAAAGGAATGTGAACTTCATGTGTTTTCCGATGCCAGTCAGAGTGCTTATGGTGCTGCAGTGTACATAAAGCATGGTAAACTCACGTCACTTGTTATGGCCAAGAGTCGTGTAAAGCCCCTGAAGGATATCTCACTGCCATGCTTAGAACTGATGGGTGCTGTCATAGCAACCAGACTCGTAAACCATGTGACAAATGCTCTGCATGGTACACTTTCCCTCACAAAGACAACAGTATGGATCGACAACCAAGCAGTTATCCATTGGATTGTGGGAAACAAGAAGCTACCAGTTTTTGTACAAAATAGAGTCAATGAAATCAAAAAGCATGATTTCAAAGTAAAATACTGCCCCACAAAGGATAACCCGGCCGACTTACTCACGAGAGGAATCACAGCCAGTGAGTTGAAAACTCAGACCTATGGTGGAAGGGACCACATTGGTTAAGTGATGGCGATTGGCCAATCTGCGACATCTTCGATAGCAAAGTGCTACTGCAACATGAAGCAATCAATCAACCAGACATGCCAAGCATGTCAACCACAGCCCAGCTGACAAGACCGTGGAATTTGGTATCCACAAACTGATTGATGCCAACCGCTACAGCTCCCTGAGAAAACTGCTTCATGTCACCGCATACGTACTGAAGTTTACTTCAAAACTGAGAGGAAGCAAGACTTCCATGGGGAACCCTAACATTTCAGTGCAAGATATCAGAGACGCAGAAGCCCTATGGATCACAGGAATTCAAGCCGAAATGTACGTCAATGAAATTGCTACCTTAAGGAAAACCAGGACCATGAGAGAACCCCTGGTGAGACAGTTACGGTTGTTCATAGACAGAGATGGTATACTTCGTCTGGGTGGAAGGCTCCATAACGCACCGATCAACGAGGAGACGAAATTTCCCATACTACTACCCAGAAACCACGCATTCACAAGACTTGTCATACAACAGGCTCACATCAGAGTACTTCACTCAGGAATGCAGGCAACCGTGACAAATATTCGACAACGCTACTGGATTCCTCGCATACGTGAAAGTATAAAGCTGTACTTCGGAAATGCGTCAAGTGCCGTAAAATGGCAGGGAAGCCATACAGAATGCCGACAACGCCACCTCTCCAGTCGTACAGACTTAGCAACGCTCCGCCCTTTACAGTGACCGGCATAGATTTCACTGGAGTTCTACAAGTCATTTCTCCTACAAGAAATTCTGGAGAAAGAAATTCTGAAGATAAAGTGTACATCTGCCTATTCACATGTGCCTCAACACGTGCCGTACATTTGGAAGTTGTGACTGATCTGTCTACGAAAACATTTCTGAATGCGTTCAGACGTTTCTCAGCCCGTCATTCATTACCGAGCAAGATCGTCTCAGACAATGCATCCACGTATATGTCAGCGGCTGATGAAATACGCAAGATAGTAGAATCCAGACAGGTACAACGTCACATGATCAACAATCGAGTAGAATGGCTGTTCATTCAAAGAGAGCCCCATGGTTTGGTGGGTTCTGGAGAGGTTAATCGGACTTACCAAAACAGCCATAAAGAAAGTTCTAGGACGCGCACGGATAACCCTAGATGAACTTACTACTGTGGTTGCTGAGGTGGAAACCATGCTCAACGAGCGCCCACTGACTTACGTCGGAGATGATGTATCACTGACTCCATCACTGTTACTCTACGGTCGTAACATAAACACGCTTCCACTTGAGCTGACCGATGACAGTGAAATCACCGACCCTACATTCACAGTGAGTACCAGAGAGTATCGAAGCGATCTGGAAAACCGCGCAAGACATCTTGCAAAACTGAAGAACCACTTTTGGCGTCGATGGTATACGGAGTACTTACCTGCCCTACATGAACGTCACTATGTGAAAGGGAAAGCCGAAAACGCCATAAAGACTGGCGACGTGGTGATTGTACTCAGCGATGACAAACACAGACTGAACTGGAACCTTGCTGTGGTGGAAGAGCTGAAATACGGACATGATGGACTCGTACGTTCCGCAACAATCAGAACGAAACAAGGTAACACAACACGCCCTATATCTAAGCTATACCCACTGGAGTTAAGCTGCGAATCAGATAGGACATCAGCCGATGTTGTGGAGGGCAATACCAGAACGGACTTGCAGGACACTGATGTACCCAATGCGAAAGGACGCTCTATGCGGAAATCCGCAGTTAAGGCTCGCGAAAACATTAAGCAATGGACACAGAGTCTGTCTGATCATGAGTAAAGACACAGTGAAAGTATCACTCTAGTGTTAATAATGTTTATTGGAGTTTGTTGAAAGTTAAAAAAATTGACTTTGTTTGTTGGATTTCGTGTTCAGATTCGAGACTTACAAATCGTTGACTTTCGAACTTTGATACTTCCAAAATGTTACAAAGTATCGCGAGATTCGTTTCAAAAAATGACACTTGATTGAAGTGTTCGTTGTTTCATCGAGTTTACTGTTTCTATTTCAGTTATACGGTGGCCCAAAACTACCTGTTCTCCGCATTCAAAGTCTGCGTCGCAATCAAATGTTTTTCTCTCACATATGTCTCTGCATTCAAAGTCTGCGTCGCAATCAAATGTTTTTCTCTCACATATGTCTCTGCATTCAAAGTCTGCGTCGCAATCAATTGTTTTTCTCTCACATATGTCTCCGCATTCAAAGTCTGCGTCGCAATCAAATGTTTTTCTCTCACATAAGCTTATGTCTCCGCATTCAAAGTCTGCGTCGCAATCAATTGTTTTTCTCTTACATATGTCTCCGCATTCAAAGTCTGCGTCGCAATCAAATGTTTTTCTCTCACATATGTCTCCGCATTCAAAGTCTGCGTCGCATTCAATTGTTTTTCTCTCACATATGTCTCCGCATTCAAAGTCTGCGTCGCAATCAAATGTTTTTCTCTCACATATGTCTCCGCATTCAAAGTCTGCGTCGCAATCAAATGTTTTTCTCTCACATATGTCTCCGCATTCAAAGTCTGCGTCGCAATCAAATGTTTTTCTCTCACATATGTCTCCGCATTCAAAGTCTGCGTCGCAATCAAATGTTTTTCTCTCACATATGTCTCCGCATTCAAAGTCTGCGTCGCAATCAAATGTTTTTCTCTCACATATGTCTCCGCATTCCAAGTCTGCGTCGCATTCAATTGTTTTTTCTCTCACATATGTCTCCGAGGTATGCCTCAGTGTACGTTATTCCGCAAAGCATAATTTCTATCGAACAGCGCTATTGACAACGACGAACATTGTATCAAGTTATTTTCAATAGATTATCGATCGAAAATTTGTTTGGACGGGCCGGGCGCTCGTGTGTTGAGGTCACGTCATAAACATTTCCACAATAACCCATATATTGACTTATACACTTAAATATCAACATTGAAGGTATCCGTTGGTTTCCTGTACTGAAATTAAATCGACGACAATTTTTTTAGTTTTGGTGATACTTTTACGTACGTTTCGGCACATTTTGGCGCACCTCGGCGTAGTTTGGCGCCATTGTGAACGGGGGGGGGGTGACTACACGCGAGTGAGCGAGACAACAATGTATCAATTTCGGACAAAAGGATATCGATCGATAACGTTCACTGCACGATTACAGTGGAGACTCTACGCCCGTTCGCCTCTGTTCTGTGTTATTCTTGCAGTTTACTGGGATTTTCATAGTTAATATTCGCCAAAATTTGGTATAAATTACAACAACCTGACTGGTATTTGGTCTGTATAATTTAAGAGACGCTAACCGATTAAAATGGGTCAATATTAGACCCTGATTCTGCACATGCAAACGCTGTAAGATCGCCATTTATTGAGGGCAAGAGCAAAAATTCAGCGATCGGAAAAATAAAATGCAACTAAAACAAGTTTCGTCGAGAAATTCAAAAAACTAAAACGACAGCAATTTTGTATATATATCAAGGAAACACCGTGCCACTTTTCACTATAATTGGTTCAGAATTGAGAAATTTGAACGAGCGATAGTTGTACGGTCTGTTCTGTACATTAAACGCAATTGTTTTCTATGGGAAATCGAGCAGAGTAGACACATCGTAAAATGAAAAATACATCTGAAAAAAACCGTTGGTTTAACTTTTTCATTTCGCTGTTATTTTTTATAATATTTGGTATGACACATATCATGAAGGGTAACTAAAACTCTATGGTTTTATTTTTTTTAGTTTCCCTCTTTTTTATGAAATGACGAGTTGAAGATCGTTTTGCTGTTGACTGTGTTTTTACTTGATTTTGCATATGTCTCTTATCGCTTACGTATTTTTGGAATTTCCTTGTGAAATTCTTCCCAAAATATTATAATTGTAAGGGCAGCATATACGGGAAATAGGACCTGTTGCTCTTTCATTAATATTTAGATGTGCAGCAAGGAAATACGGCGAAATATTTAAGTGTATAAGTCAATATATGGGTTATTGTGGAAATGTTTATGACGTGACCTCAACACACGAGCGCCCGGCCCGTCCAAACAAATTTTCGATCGATAATCTATTGAAATAACTTGATACAATGTTCGTCGTTGTCAATAGCGCTGTTCGATAGAAATTATGCTTCGCGGAATAACGTACACTGAGGCATACCTCGGAGACATATGTGAGAGAAAAACAATTGAATGCGACGCAGACTTGGAATGCGGAGACATATGTGAGAGAAAAACATTGATTGCGACGCAGACTTTGAATGCGGAGACATAAGCTTATGTGAGAGAAAAACATTTGATTGCGACGCAGACTTTGAATGCGGAGACATATGTAAGAGAAAAACAATTGAATGCGACGCAGACTTTGAATGCGGAGACATATGTGAGAGAAAAACATTTGATTGCGACGCAGACTTTGAATGCGGAGACATATGTGAGAGAAAAACATTTGACTGCGACGCAGACTTTGAATGCGGAGACATATGTGAGAGAAAACAATTGATTGCGACGCAGACTTTGAATGCAGAGACATATGTGAGAGAAAAACATTTGATTGCGACGCAGACTTGAATGCAGAGACATATGTGAGAGAAAAACATTTGATTGCGACGCAGACTTTGAATGCGGAGAACAGGTAGTTTTGGGCCACCGTACAGTTATTACTATCGCACTTAGTAGTTTTCACAGTTGAACATTCAATAGTTCATTTGGCGCCCCGGAGGATGTCGGAAAGCAAACCCATTATAGAGAAATTGCAACACTGTAACCATTTGGGGTGCGTTTCCATAGTAACTGAGTTTCCCGCCAGTTTGCTGTCACATGATTAGGCGGCGCATGTACGTTAGTTATACGAATAAAACTCACGACTTTGAGTGTATGAAAAGTCTGTCTCTGCGTGTCTCAGTTTCCTTGTGAACCCGCTTCTTGGGGAAAGCGAGAGAACTATAAGGTGTACACACACCTCCCCCACAGTGCATCAGAATTAGGTGGCCGAGATGTTAGATCAACGGAGAGTCTAGGGTCGTCATGATTGTTGGTAGTAGCTGACCTTGGACCGAGACTTTGAATGGCTCCGTAGACACTTCCGGTCAAGGTTGATGACAGCAAGCTGCCGTTGTTGGCCCGTTTACGGCTGGTTCGAGTAGCCTTTCAAGCTTGCATCGTTTACATGGCCACTGACATACATAATATGCCATGTGTCAAACCCAGTATCGTCTAGGAGTTTGCAAACGTACTGAGTTCTGTTTCACCTATACGGCAACGAAGCGAACCATGTTGTAAACAAACGTAGTAGTACAACCAGCCATAGAGAAAGATAGATAGAGTGGCAACGGGTATTGTTTAAGGCGTGAAGCGGTTACGTAACCAATCCATGTTCGCCTCGCCTCAGGTTGCTCTCGCCTCTCTTTTCCGAAGAGTGCTGACCATGAATCCTTCGGTAGTTTTCGGATTTTCGCCAATTGTTAAGCGAAAGTATGTTCGGCAAAGTTTGTGTTGTTGTTTTCGTGTGGTGCTGAGCAGAATTGACGTGCTGGCGAAAACGGGAGTGTTTTGAGCTTCAGGAAAACGAGTTTTACCGTTTTAAAATTCCTCTCATATTTTTATGAATATATAATGAGTGTTTTGAACCAAATTTGAAAGTCTTTTATCGATACTGTCTGGTTTTACTCAATGGTTTACGGTCAGTCGTACCCTCTTTTACACGTGGGTCAAGGAAGGACATGTTTATGAAACTGCTGCCGTGTTATGTTTTGATTGGCGTGAAGCAGTGTTTCTGGCCTGAGAGCTCACAAAGTAACCATGGTTGCTACGCGACTGGCAGTACGATGCCATCTCGTCGTATTTTCGCATAATCTCGTGTAATCATCAACCACAAACAAAACCTCCAAAAAGTTTAACACGTTTGGAGCTCATTTTAATATGAAAAGCCAATAGTCTACCGAGACGACCATGGAACAAAAGGCATGCAAGTGTTGCTACTCTGTTTATGTTACTCTGTGAACCAGCGTATCGGACGGGGACTGCATGCTAAGCGCCAGCCAGACAGACGGCAAGTGCGCGCGTGGCTGAGGACTCAAAAAATGTAATACATGTAAATCGTACAGTAAGACATTATTATCAATATTGTGAACCATTATCAGGATTTATAGTTTTGTGTATTACATGGTTTATCCGATATTTCCCCTCCTTTTAAATGCGCAGTCCTTTCTTCGTTTTCCAAAAAAAACTTGCTCGCTGTGGGGCCGCAATGCTGAATAATGGAATACATTATCAGTAATAATGTATGGATATGACGTCACAAAATTCACTAGTATTGACAAAGCTATAATATAATAGACGATATTAATGATTTTTCCAGATAATATCCGATATAACAACATGTCGGGAATCAGCCACCTCCCCACTTATCTAATATTACTCTTACTAAGATTTTAGACGATATCATCTGTATTATGCGATATTTCAGCAATGAAGCACACCAAACGACGGTATACCCGAGATTTTTTACCAGTTCACGACATATATGCACGATGTCGCAGAATCCTCAATTAGTGAAGGCAAGACTAAGCAAAGAAACAAACGAACAACGACCCGGTAACAGCGTCTTCAACAAAGCAAAAAATCAAAACACACATACTCTAACAACACCGATAGAAGAGCAGAAATCAAACAAAAATCACAAATTCAAGCGACTGATAAAGGAACTACTTAGGATTCCATAACGAACGCTTCAAAAGGATCACAGTGTCTCAGACGTAACTGACCGGGCTTCGTTTCGATATGGTTATTTTCTTACACAAAAAACCGACACGCAACACAGTGCACAGCATAGTAAGCTATTCTTAAATAGTCACTGAACAATTACACAATAAGACCATACCACAAAACGTTAAACCCCACAACGCCCAACATAATTTGCTTGTAATAGCCATTGTATGGAGCCGCGTTCTCTATTTTAATTGCAATAGCCAATTTTGACCAACTAGGTTCAAGAATCTGGGAAAAGGTGCCAAAAACGTGCGATAAGCTTAGATATATTGACGAGATAAACATTGAGAACAGTAGGATTAAGACAGGTGTGACTGGTCTAATCTGTTCCGTTTTTGTGTTTGGAAAAGTTGGAATGGCCACAAAAATCCAACCGCACTAAAAATGCTCGCCACAGACTAGGTGCAATATACCTGTCAGTGAGATTCACAGGGCATTAACTAGAGAAAAGTAAAACTTTCGTTTACTTTTTTAAAAGAAGTTTAGTTCTATTCAGGCAAGCCAGTAACGAAAATATTCGAGCAGACGAAGTAAATATCTTTGAAATGTTTCATTCATACAGCAACAAAATAACGATCGAGTTACGACTCTACAGCTTAAACCTTACTCACTTCAAGTTTTCCCTAATCCGTTCAAAATTCCTTTCCAAAATGGTAAAGTCGGCATATTTGACCTCGAGGACATGTATCTGTATCATTCTTGGACATAAACTGCCTAGTACGGCTATTAAATCCACTGTGCGTTCTTAGATGTCGTAGAGCTGCTTAATGCTTGCTCTATGCTCTCAGCTGTTCATACTCGATCGAGTTTGAAATCAAATGCTGGCGTGGCGCGAGTATTTTGGCCCGATTTTGGCGGGCCTCATAACTTTCAAGAGGGATGAGGTTATGTTTCAAAACACCAAAAGACACTCATTTTACAGACTCCAGCCTATGTTTTACGTCAACTGCCATTTTAAGCTCAAAATATTTTTTTTTCAAATTGAGAAAACCTGTGTGGCCGTCTTAATGTTTGTATTGTTCGCTTTGAAAGTGTGGCATAAACCCTCCTTTGAAGTGGAATGGCCTTACAACGGGCGTTATGTCAGTCTGGTGATGTGTCCGCATTTTGACTCGTAGCTGCGCAACTCGTCAAAATAGGAACACACCACACGGATACGACGTGATATTGCCCAACATTCTGTTATAACCCCTAAATATCATTCTTATATATTTTATATGATTCAAACGTATCATTATACAACGGTCGCTGGTGTATCATCTTAAGCACTATAAATTAACGAATAGACAAAAAATAACAGACCAATATAACAGACTGCAACATGCATAAATTTGAGCAACATCTAATAATGTTTGTACTAAAAGTAATCTGTATTTACGTATTTGGCAGGCTAGATAGACAGATAGATAGATAGATAGATAGATAGATGGATGGATGGATGGATGGGTGGGTGGGTGGGTGGGTGGGTGGGTGGGTGGGTGGGTGGGTGGGTGGGTGGGTGGGTGGGTGGGTGGGTGGATGGATGGATGGATGGATGGATGGATGGATGGATGGATGGATGGATGGATGGATGGATAGATAGATAGATAGATAGATAGATAGATAGATAGATAGATAGATAGATAGATAGATAGATAGATAGATAGATAGATAGATAGATAGATAGATAGATAGATAGATAGATAGATAGATAGATAGATAGACAGACAGATAGATAGATGATGAAAAGTTAAGAAAAATTAAATTTGCTGTGCGGTTTGACCAATTGTGCCAGCAGGATGTGAGTACTGGCATCAAAAGTTTGATCATATTAGCCTAATTTGTCGTCATATTTTACTAGTTTATTTTCAACACCTACGCGCAAATTGTAGTATGATTTAAATTTACAAATAGAATAATAAGGCAATGCATCCACAAAAAATGATACCAAATTACAATAAAATTGCCAATAGTTCGTTCTGATTTTTACGGATGAAGGTTCTGTTAAAACCATTTTTCGATTGTACATATGGACGCCATAATTTTGATATATGTTTAGAGATATCTAGTAAAATTACAGTGATATAGCCCCGAATGTTTAGAATTTCAAACTTTGAATTCAGTTTCAACGGCTAACAAGGACTTCGATGGACGACAGTAACTCTTACACGTGACGCATCGTGAAAATAATTTCTTTTTGTTGATATTCAGCAGCATGAAGTAACCGTGATCTACCTTAAAGGTATACAGTCACCTGTAATCTAAATATGCCCAAAAATGGTCAAAGGGGCGTTCCTTGGTATTCAAAATGCCTATTTGAGGGCGCTGTTTATAAAAAGCGGCTACCCGCTTAAAATCTGTGATTTGTTAGGTTTTCTCTCTCCATGGTAACTGTGGCGAAATTGGAACAGGTGACAGTATACCTTTATGTGAATGTTAAGTTTTTACAACTGCTTGAGACTTTAGCAATAACCCTATGTCAAATCCTGCCTACTCGATTTTCGTTATTTATTGATGCACACCAAAGTTATGACAATATGTAGATTCGAAACGATTTAAGTTGTACACATTGTAAGCACTACACCAGTCTACCGTGCACTTCACTTCATTCTTGCCTATACACAGAAATGTAGACGTTCCTGGACTTTGACTCACTGACTTCAGTGAGACGCCCATCTGTTTGACTGTTCTGGACCACAGTTTTCTAGACAACTGAATTTTGTAGATGTTGTATTCATGTAGAAGTATTATGATTAAACTAACCGAATCATGGTGTACAACTCGTCTTTACGTGCATCATTATTATTACTTATACGAGTACCAGAAATAGCACCGACCACCACGAACAATACACGTAAAGGAAAGGGATGATTACGAATAAAAACACTACTTCACCACGCCACGTTACATATTGGTGGCAGTGGTGGGATTGGTTCAAGTCACAAGTCTTTGCCGTTATTGTTTCCTGTGGTACGTATGTCTACAGCTGTTCTGTAGTTTCGTGTGTGCTACTCTGAAGTAAGAAATCTGATCGAATTTTATCATGAATGGAACATTCTGATTAAATACATTGACGAGGTAGACTTAATGACCGATAGGATTTCATGACAGCCAAAATACGGCCATTGACCAACCTGAGTTTGGGCATATTGCAAAGAGGCGTGTGAATGTGAACCTGAAAACGAACTGTTGATGTAATTAAGATTGTCTCCAACGACGCCGACTATGGCGTGTGTAGCATTAGATAACAGTAGCAGTACTAAGCAGGTGATGACTCAGAGACGATCATCAGCCAACATTCTGGTCTTCGGCAGAAAACAATGATGTTCTGGCAGAGACTTATTACTAGAAACAAGCCAGAGGAGGTGTTGTCCCAAAAGTAATTTGTAATGCCAAGTAGACGTGTTTGATACTGAATTTTTTCCCGACGAAGATGATGTTTTCCTGTTCCAGGCACACGTACCTTGACGAGAACCGAGGTAGCGACCCAGGCAAATCATTGGCAAATGACCAGGATAAGGCATTGCACGAGGGGTACTTTGAGGAGCCATGTGATTCTGTGCGAGACAGATTTGTCTACAAGAAGACGAGACAGCTGGACGTTAACGTGTTTACTGACAATAACGAAGATAAAGGTAAAGGGACATGTGTGATATCGTAATGACAATAAAAGAATTTGCCGACTTAACGACCCATTGACCATATTATGTGAGTAACTGCTTGCAAGTGAATTGATGGAAGAGAATATAACATATGTCACAGCTTTGAAATGCAATGACACTGACACCATCATCAATGACTCTGTAATTAAACATCACAAACCGACTCTGTGATATTAAACATGTATCATAAATGCACCTTTTAAGATTATTGACAATATTAGATTAGTAAACGAATGAACATCGAACTCTTACGAACTCTGCAGAATGGTTGAAATTGACGATAGTTAACCCCAGTGCACAGTGTTGTGTAGCACCTGTGTTCATTGATTATTTCCTATTAAATTCTTACGTTTGTTGATTTTGTTGATTTTTGATTTTACTATATTTTTGTTAATTTTTTCACTGCGTCAAAACGCAATAATACAGATAAATTCACATTAATGAGTTGCCGGTATTAAAGAATAATACACGTGAATTCATATGAGTCAACATGAATACATCAGTATACGCACTGTTCAGCTAAAAAAAGACATGCAATAATTCATAATAATACAGTAAGTATTATTGGGTTTTCATGCAGTGTTTATTTTAGATCGAGCATGGACGCCTTTCGATCTTAGTTTGGAGATATGATATAAACCGACGAATGTTTAGAATTTAGCCACTGAATTACGTTTTAACGACTGAGAAAGACTCCTCGTAACCATTATCTTCCCTCTGTGAATGTTTTGTTTTAACAACTGCTTAAGTCTTTCGCAATGACCGGATGTCAAATCCTGTCGACTCATTCTTTGTTAGTTTTTGATGCATACCAAAGTCATGACAATATTTAGATTTGAAAACGCTGTAAGTTGTACACTTTGTAAGCACTCTGTCACTCAACTATGCATTTAACTTTACGTTTGCCAGTACACATAGATGTAGACACTCCGGAACTTTGACATACTGACTTTAGTAAGACTTCCAGTGTGCTTGACTGTTGTGGGCCACGTGTGTTCAAAGGGCTGATTCATGACCATCAAGTGAGCTCCGACATCAGCTTTACAGAAATCAGGTACATCATTTCTTAAATTGGCTTATTTTATCCATATTTCAGGGACTATTTAAATTGTATGTTTAAGTATGTAGTTATTGAAGCTTCATTTAAATAGTTGACATTGAGTCACTATATATTAAAACCAGATATGAACTGAATATGCTCACGTGTTTTACAACAGGTTCATTAATAGTAATACGCTTCACAGAACAATGAGATATCTGTTATATCACTATATGTAGCAGGGTTTTTTTTAAACTTCGCACAGTACTCTCATACTTTAATCACTGATTACAAAACTTTATTTAATATACAAATGAGCTGTTAATTAACTTGACACTGCTCGATGCTTTATGGGACATTTAGATATCTATCAGATCAACATTTGTAGCACGTTTTATTTAATTTAATGCTGTAATTTTAGAGTAATGTCACTAATTAAAAATTTCATTAAATATGCAAATGAATCCTACATTAACTTGACACTGTTCAATGATTCATAGCACAATTAAATATTTATCAAATCAACATCTGTAGCACGTTTCACAAAATTTTGGTGCCGAATTTCAGAGTTATATACCTAATTACAAAGTTTATTAAATATGCAAATGAACCCTTAATTAACTTTAAACTACTAAATGCTTTACAACACAGTTAGATATCTGTCGTATCAGTATGTGCAGCAGTTTTCATCACATTTGATGCAGTTATTTCGGAGTTATGTGACTAATTATAAGACTTCATGAAATATGCAAATGAGCTAATTATTAACTTGACACTGCTCAATGCTTCTCAGTACAATTGGATATTTATCAGATCAACATCTGTAGCAAGTTTCATCAAATTTAACGCTGTAATTTTGGAGTAATATCACTAATTACAAAGTTCATTAAATATGCAAATGAACCCTTAATTCACTTCACACAACTAAATGCTCTACACCACAATTGGATATCTGTCGGATCAGTATCTGCAGCAGATTTCATCACATTTAGTACAGTTATTTTGGAGTTATATCA
The DNA here is from genome assembly GCF_041260155.1 of Ptychodera flava. Taxonomy (NCBI): domain Eukaryota; kingdom Metazoa; phylum Hemichordata; class Enteropneusta; family Ptychoderidae; genus Ptychodera; species Ptychodera flava. The sequence continues at coordinate 19,914,331 of NW_027248278.1, forward strand.
CTAATTACTAAACTTCATAAAATATGCAAATGACCTATTTGTTAACTTGACACTTCCAAATGCTTCTCAGTACAATTAGATATTTATCAAAACAATATCTGTACCCAATTTCACTGACTTAGGTGCCGTAATTTTAGAGTTATATACCTAATTACAAAGTTCATTAAATATGCAAATGAACCCTTAATTAATTTCACACTACTAAATGCTTTACACTACAGTTAGATATCAGTCGGATCAGTATCTGCAGCAGATTTCATCACATTTGGTGAAGTTATATCGGAGTTATATGACTAATTACAAACTTTCATAAAATATGCAAATGAGCTATTTATTAACTTGACACTGCCTAATGCTTCTACGTATAATTAGATATATATCAGATCAATATTTGTTGCAAGTATCATCAAGTTTGGTGCAGGAATTTCAGAGTTATGACACTAATAACAAAAGTTCATTTAATATGCAAATGAGACACTCATAGTATCATCATAATGTTCTTAGATTGTCATCTGTGAAAAGTTTCATGAAATTTTGTGCAGTATTTCTTGATATATGTCTACACTGTCATTACCGTCTCCATAGGGAAACCATTGTACGAAAAAAAAACAATATTGCATAACTTCATTAATATGCAAGCCACACTAACCAAAATCTAATCAGTTCTTGCAAGTAGCATATGGTACCTGTGTACCAAATCTGATTTGAATCCGTTCAGGCGTTTTTAATTATCGTGTAAACAGACAGACAGACACACACACACTAACACACACACACACACACACACACACACACACACACACGGATAGACAGACAGACATCGCTATGACATTAGCTCACAAGTGTAAACACGTGAGCTAAAACGATACGTTTGCCTTCGTTGTGGTATCTCTGAACGAACTGGAAGACGAAACTGTCTCAAACATGATATCAAACGCCTTCAAGGTCAAGATTTGGATCGGGTTATAAGGGTTCAATTCATAAAGTGAGCCGGCATACGGGTTAAAAAACTATAACGGGGTACTTAGATCATTATGAGGAGAACAGCATTGCGCACAAAGATTGACAGCTATATAAATTAATCAGATAAAATTAAATGTGGATGCCGCACTCTGATTGGGCTGATGGCTGTCACAATTTTTCACAACGTTCCAGTTTGCGACATTGACGGGAAGCGCGCAAAACTTCAGCAGGTCAGGTCAAACTGATTATAATCGGACTTTCCTTCCGGCGGCCGCAACACTATTGTTCTTTGTACGTTCGTTACTCCGGATCCATTGAACGAGTTGCCCGCGCAAGTAACTGTCACAATTTCATGCATTCCTAGGCCAAAGATAGATCCTATCAGCTGCCGAGCCCAAAATAAAATAGGGGTATAAGATATTTGGTGAATTGAAAATTGGAAAAACGGAAATATGCATTGTGGGAAATAGAGTTTGTTAGAGGAAAATTTGAATGGCCGCAAAGTGTCATCTTCGCGGCAGTAAATCTTGTTTCCTATATATCAATCTCAGACCAAAGGTTTTAAATTTAAAAGTAGGCCTAAAAGTTAATAATCAAGATAATTAAACCATTTGAAAATTGAAAATTAGCTCAATTTCGATTTTCTTTTTTGAAGATGCAAATTTGTTTATTGATTGGCCGAAATGTGCCACTGAGTTGTTAGCTTGAATGCGACAATGAAGCCGATGTTACCATTTTTATTAGACTTGGTTCAAGTCGGTGAATTTTAAAAAAATAAAATCGTTTATAATAGTTTCTCTTGTGTCTCTCCTATTTCGTACAAACCTATCCGGAATTTGGCAGCTCACGCCAGGTTTTCCCAGCAATTGAATGCGTCACGTTTGAGTCTGCGCAGTAGTGAGTTAGTTTCTGCCGGATTCACCGACTTGGACTTCTTGCAAAGTACAGGCGGTGAGACGGACTGTGTACACAGTGACGTAGAGCAAATACAAAATGATTGACAGCCCCCGCCATTATTCTGGCCAATAAGAAGAACGCATGCTAATAAACCTCTGCATGTATTAAAAGTTTGTTGTCATCTCCGTGTAAAGCTAGACATCGAGTACGTTTTATGTCTGGGCGAATAATGGCATCAAGTTTTACAACTGATCGGTCGACCATCGCTAATCATGCGAGATTACCAAAGAAAGCTTGTTGAGAGTTAGATTGAGGGAAAAGATGTGTTCGTCTGCGCACCAACCGGCAGCGGAAAATCACTGACATACGAAGTCACCCCACATTGTTTTGATTTCCATCGCTTTGGGCACGTAAGAGCAACTGTAAGGACGGTGTCTTTTTCCATCCTTGAATAACCGGCGACGATTTTCGCATTTTGCAACTTGGGCCCCACAAACAACACAGATATTTTCAGGCATTTTCGGTTATACAACACAGGTTGTGCTGTCTTTCGTGGGAGTGATTGCACTCGACATTTTGTCAACAACGCCATGTGAGTTTTATGCACGTTTCGCTTGGGTCAATTGGTAACTCCTCCCAATGTGTAAAATTTAGTGATGTCATCTTATGAATAATATATGAGTAAAGAAAACGTCATCTCATGAATAATTTATAGCAACGCAGATCGTGCAAGAAAGCCAAGTCTGTGATTCCGGGTGAAACTCCGGTGTATAGCGTTCACTCCACTCATAGCGTCCACTCCACTCACGCGCGCGTTTCACATGAAAGCAGAATACAAATCATTGCGTTCATCACTCCACTCAAACATTCACAAATCACAGACTTGAACCAAGTCTACATTTTTATCTAAGATAGAACATATTTTCTTGGGCACAACTGACGTATGCTTGTACTTAGATGTTGTTATGCAATCAGGAACATATGTACATCTGTCCTGGTCGTTGCGTGGGCTAAAAGAGTTCAGTGAAACAAGAAGTTGTCAGTTTTATTTTTTGTTTTATTATTATACTTAGTCTTTTATTCATATCAATAAAAACAAACGGGAACATGTCAATTTTCAATGTAGCTGGCATTTTCTGAAAGGTATCACTTCTGCAATCTGCGTTACCAGATACAGAACAACTTAAGGTAGGATCAATTTGCCGTCACGCTCTGAAAAGTACTGAATATTTCGGCCTAGCCTACACAAATACTGTAAGACTAGAGTGCTTTACTCATGATGCATGATTCTCGAGGTGAATCTCACTATTTCAGCTGTACTAAAGTTAGGCTTGAGTTGTGAAATACTCAACCTATGGAATACTTACTATGTGACATTCCTACTGAAAGGGGTAACGAAAACATCAGGCTGAAAATTTGTCATTAAAATCGTGAAAAACCTTATGGTCACAGGAACAGATGCCCTAACATGATAACAGCGTGTTTAGAAGTTATTAGAAATACACATTTAATTTATAGATAAGATCGTTCAACCCTAAAACTCTGTTACAGCTTTACAATTAATGTATTTCGTTGGGGATTTGACATAAACGCTGGCGCGATTTGACTGAATTATGTTGATTTGTATATCGCAGATTTCAGGTTAAGAAGCGGCGATAGTGTGTTATTCAATAGTACCACATTAATTTTAACATGTAGTTGTGATTATTTTAGTCATCCGAAAACTGTGTAGTGTTGGACTGATAACCCAAATTATAGGCTCAAGTTAAAACATATAAAATGGTGTTTTAAATCTTCGAAAGGCAAGTTTGATTTCACTATCGGATGACACGGACTGTAAAACATTAGTAACACGATAGACCCAATGAGCCTATGATACAACTTAAGTGATGTAAAATTACTGAGGTAATAGGGAAATGATACAGAGTAATACGTTTTTTCATTGTAGGTTATCGTTAGCAAATGTTGATTTACCAAAATCTTCGTCGACTTTTAGGATTTTAGGGTATTTCTTGCCAGTTCGTCAAACACGACATGATCACGTGTTGAACCTGAAAACATCCCACTCGGACTGAAGAGTGCACGGTGTAGCATCGGTGACATAATCGTGATACAGCACAGGGTACTGACGATTGATACTGCTCGCGATTGTAGTTACCTCTCGACACACATGATCTGTTCGATAAGTGAACTAGGGATTTCTCTGTGCGTGGGTGTAATTTTTGTATTAGTTGAATGACATTTTGAACCCAACGTGAGTACATCGCAATGACAGAGACACCGAGACTTGAGATGGGAGCAGTCACCCCTGCCTCCCTGTCTCTCGTATTCCACTGACTTTGCTGACCTACGGTGACAGTATTCATCGAAATCAAATACTGCTGAACAAACATAAACAACGATTTTATGAAATCGGTCATGAAAAATGATTGCCGTAATAAACGTCAAATTCATGTCAAGAACATCAAAATGTTGTTATCCGTACAATTTTGCGTTCGTACAGTTACATTCGCAGAGACATGCATCCCACTTGCACTGCGGAACACTTCTGTTCGGACAAAAGCCTCGGGTAAACCATGGCGGGCGTGAAACACTTTTCTCAGGCCGAACTTTTATATCTCACCATTGTTTCATTTTGAGACGTGCTTCAGAACAAATAAGGAAATCTTTGTATAGGAGTCTCTGGATCGAAACAGTATGGTACAGCGTATTCTCGCCGTTCTGATTACTGACCAGACGACCGGGGACGGCATCATAGGCTGATGAGTGCAGGAGTAGTTGCTTCGACGTTTGGCTTTTCTTGGGCGTATGCAACCTGAAGCTTTTCGTCGCAAGACTTTGTGTTACCGGCTGTAGAGTAGGTATTTAACTGGAGACAAACAGCCCTGCCATGCAAAGCTACGGCAGCATGCAGTTACTGGCGTTCAACCTAAAATGAAAGCGTCAGTCCTCAAAGTACACTTTCTCGATCACCTCAACACTAAACGTGGCAGTCTGCATAACTTCATTTCTTCATTTTACTGTTTTGATATTCCTATACGCACAGGATTTGGGCAAGTCAACATCAAGGTAAAAACAAGACGAAAACGATTCCGCACGCCTATTGTCTAAGAGTAGAATTGGTCGCTAAAGTTTCCATGAAAAGCTGACCGTCAGAATGTAACTGAAGCAAACGTCATCCGTAGTAGGAATTCAGAAACTGCTACACTGCCTTCTCTACGTTTTACTTTGTGTGTTTTTTTTGACACACGGATGCTTACAGCGCTGCAGCGGTTACCACTGTGGTCTGGTGGCAGTTCAAAGCTTATCAACTCTGGGGTTAAAACCAGCCCTGCTGAAACCCCTGCCCAGAGGTGTTATCTTTGGTCGACATTTTTAGACATCTTTCGATTAGTCCAACATATCTGCAACTGCTCGTTTGCAACAGCGATGGCTATAGTAATAGCGACTTTGTCCCTTTCAATTATTATCATATACACATTGCCCATATTATTAATCCAATTTACTAATATCGTAAACTATCAGCTGTTCTGTTGTACAGTAAACTTTCGAGACATGTACGATAAATGTCAGCAGGTCTTGAGTGTTCCCAAACCACATTTGAAATTTGCTGCCGTTTGTAGCAAAGTAATCAAACAAAAATGGTAGCTGCTCTCTGCTTATGACGCGGTGCTGTCAACATAAAAACTGAGGAAGAAGGATATTTCGGGTAGTTAAATTGGAAATAATATAGATAATTTTGCAGTGTCATCCCATGGTTATTCCGCTATCTCTCTTGCGATTTTTAGACAAGCTTTATCAAATATTCTACATCGTAGTGAGCGCGTGGAGTGACAGTGATGCCACACGCACGACACCTATTAACATTGCACCTCTCAGTTTAAACAGACGCCAGATGTGAACTGAATGTGCTTACGTGTTTTACAACAAGTCCATAAATAGTAGTACGCTTCACAGGACAATCAGATATCTGTTATAGTGTTATATGTATCAGGTGTAAGAAACGTTCGCACAGTACTGTCAGAGTGAAATCACTAATTACAAAAACTTCATTTAATATGCAAATAAGCTGTTTGTTTAATTGAGACAGCCCAATGCTTCACGGGACAATAAGATATAGCAGATCAATATTGTTAGCAGTCTCATCAAAATTTATGCTGTAATTATGGAGTTATATCACTAATTATAAAGTTCATAACATATCCAATAAACCCTTAATGAACTTGAAAGTGCTCAGTGTTTATAGCACAATTAGATATTTAATATCTGTAGTAGGTTTCATCAAATTTTGGTGCTGTAATTTTAGAGTTATATACCTAATCAAAAAGTTCATTTGATACAAAAATAAACCCTTAATTAACTTCACACTACTTTATACTTTACGCCACAGTTAGATATTTGTCGGATCAGTATCTTAAGCAGATTTCATCAAATTTGGTGCAGATATTTCTGAGTTATATGACTTATTACAAAACTGTATAAAATATCAAATAGGTTATTATAAACTTGGCACTGTCCAATTCTTCCGAGTACAATTACACACCCCCACACCCCAACAACACACACACCCCCCTACACACACACATATATATATATATATATATATATATATATTATATATATATATATATATATATATATAATATATATATATATATATATATATATATAGGCCTATATCACATCAATATTTGTTGCATGTTTCATCAAATTTGGTGCTGGGATTTCAGAGTTATGTCAGTAATTACAAAATTTCATTGAATATGCAAATGAGCAGATAAATGAGACTACACTCACAGGATCATCATAATGTTCATAGATTGTCATCTGTGGACAGTTTCATGAATTTTTTCGCAGTATATTTTGATACATGTCTACACTGTCATTACCGTCTCCATAGGGAAACCATAACATGAAAAATTTTATTTCATAACTTCATTAATATGCAAGCCACGCTAACCAACAATTAACCAGTTCTTGCAAGTAGCATATATTACCTGACTACCAAATCTGACTTGAATCTTTTCCAGCGTTTTTGAGTATCGTGTAAACAGACAGACAGGAAGACAGAGAGACATCGCTATGATATTAGCTTACGGCAACCCATACGACGATTGAGCACGATCGAAAGCAGAGAGATTTAACCCATAGAAAAGTTTTTGCATGGAAACGATTGTTATAGCATAATGTGCTATAAAAACCCTTCTCTTGGCTATTTTTTTAATCCCGGCATCTTTTTTCTTGTCGTTTAAGAGATATGGAGGATCTGTTATGTGTGGTGTTGACTTTTCGTACAGTCTTTGAATGAGGCCTATTTACACAAATATTTTCTATATTTATGTGTTAGGCAGAGTAAAACTTCACCCTCAAAATTTTATTTTTTTTCTATCATTTATACAATTCTTGGCAAGGGTAAATGATAAATCGGTTATTACTAAATACCACCTCTTCTTTGCGTTGTATAAGCTTGTGTGTCATTTGTGCACGGCTTCATGTTGTGTCTGAAGCAGAACAAATGACTCGAATACCTATACAACACAGTAACAGGCGATAGCGGGAAATGACCTCGAATCATCAATACTAAAAAAGAGAAATACAGATAGTATATTACGTCATGTACAGACTGATTATGCGAACAAGAAATGTTCTAGGAAAAATGAGTATTTGATGACAGTGATTATTCTAAATAACATAATTTAAAAATAATGAAAATACGAGCGTTTGTCGTAAATTTAAGGATATAACATTTTGAAATTAAAATATAAAGTCTGATGTTTTTCGATCTACGATATAATCCTACATTTGAACGTAACACTGCAAAGTGGTATTTACTTTTAGGACATAGCCTCGACTTTGTTACTATTCCTTCATTTCCTGAATTACATTCACTTCGGGGTGAACTTAAGTGGGTTGTTAACGCTAGCAGAGTATTATAACCATACTCAAGCAAGCTTTTCTTTTACGGTAGTATTTTCATTGAATTTAATCTAAAGAATAAGGAAATGTTGTCACAATCAATTTAAAAATAACAATTTAGAGTTTTGTTCCTCTTTAACTACTAATATTATCCTGTACGCTCGCCAATTTTCTCATGACCTTCCCTGTTAATGGAATATCAAAACGCTGAAACACTATCAGGGAGAATTTCAAATATCATTGCAATAATGAGACTTAATCTTTTTTCACACTTGACAATGATTGTTATTTGCCCTTTAGTTATGACACCATTACGGAAACTCGAAAGCCGAAGGCAGGCAACAAATCATCATCTTGCCCCGTGCATACATGTATTATTAATTTTATTACAGTGAACAAAACCATTAATTCGTGACACTTTACATGGAATGCAGTCAAGTGTCATGACTCGCCACAGTGTAATGTTCCCTTTTTGAGTCGATGGCAATGTCACATGAAGTTGAACTGTCAACTTGAAATAATGCCTTAAAACGTAGACAGAACTAGAAAGCATTTGCAAGCAAAAGCGAAGTTCCAGAGACCAGAGCAGCGGAAGAAACAAGAGAATTTGTGACAAAGATAGGTGCAAAATGAAAGAGTGCTTTGGATTTTAATATTCAAGCACGTATATAGTAGGGGCTGCTAGCATTAAACAGCATAATACAACTAAAAGCAAGGCAGTCCACAGATTACAAATGCATACATATACGGTAAAAACGCAACACATACATACGGGGCGACAACGCACGGAAATGTATATCAGACGACATTCTCGCGAGCCAGAGCAAAAATCAATCGCTCGACAGGAAGCGCTGAGTTGTTGCCGTAAAGAGGCGTATGATTTACGACGATGATCAGACGAGAGGAAACATCGAACCTAGGCCGTTGAAATTGAAAACCGAGGCCACATGCATTTTTATTTGATTAAAAGCACAGACTAAAACAATTTTCATTGCTATGTCGCTGTTTTCACAAGATACTGACCGTTTGATCTTGGAAAGTTGAGTTGCTTTTACGTGCAGCCAACGCATGCCTGCGCCGGTGCGGTGGACAGGGCTGTGTGTTACCGGTGTTAAACGGCCCTCGCAGACTGATATAGGAAAAACCGCTTGTGGCTCCTCAGAAATACGGCGGGCAGTTTCTCCGCCAAAACAGCCGATTTTGAATCCAAATTTTGCATTGACCTTCGTTTTCGAGCACACCCACCTCGCCTAGGCACACGATGTACCCAGCCGCGCTTTTAAACTTACGGAAAGCTTAATTTTCTCTCTCTATGCGAGCGAAGCCATCTTATGCGCCGCCATTGTTACATTAGGGCGAAACAGTATAGCGCCACGTATGGCGAGTATTTAGAGAAAAATAAAATCAAAAAGCAACAAAAAACAAGCGAAAGAAAGATAGAATTATCAATAGCTGAACGCAATATGATAGTCGAGCAATTCAGAATTGCAGAATAAAAAATAAATAAATAAACACACAAGAAATGCCCGTAAAACCCGTCCGAGCTGAGCGATGACGTCATAAGCGTGTCACAATGCATTCTGGGTAATTAAGGTAAAATTTGTGTATAGCATGTTCTATGGTAGTAATATCGGAAATAGAGAAAGAAAGAAAGAAATAAAGAAAGAAAGAAGGAAAGTGAGCAAAAACTAACAGTTCCAGAGCTGGTCTCTGGAACTAATTAATACAGCTTTCCTCGATTATCGAACTAAATTGTGCATTAATTAATTTTCGTGACCTTTCTTCGAAGGCATTGATGTACAAATGTATGCCATGATGTAGTAAGCACAATTGCGACGCGCGGTATTCCGCTGTTGCGGTCTATATTAGTAAAGATGACAGGGCCGTATCACCTAAGCCATGCTTTATTAATTTCTATATCATGTGAGTGAGGCTCTGCCAATTACAGTAACTGGATAATACGCAAGGTGTAAAAGATATATGAAGCTTACCTCGACCTGTATCTACGTGTTGGCTGGTGTACAGACCAGAGATTATGCAGTGATAATTCAACTACACAGTCTATTATAGTCACGTGGATTATACAGCCAACACTTCCGCATTCGGGTAATATAATATAACGTGATATGAATGCATTAAAGGACAAGTTTACACAAGAAGGTCAAACGGTAAACTGTCAATGACTTGTTCATAAAAACTGACCCTCTTGGCAATTAAAGGCCCGATAGCTTTCTTTTTCGCATTATCTTTGTGATTTCACTTCGAAAGTAAAACAAGTTCATGGGAACGTACTCATTGAGGGGTGTTTATACAGTTTAAATAAACTGTCAACTGGGACTACATGTGCACTTTTGAGCAAGACAAATAATAAATGTTTGCCCAAACATAAAGGGCGCCCTCATGCAAATAAAGCAAAACACAGCACGCAGTCCATATATGCATTCGAATCACCACAAAAACAACAGAGTAGTCCAATATAATGCATACTGCTCAATGATTCCACTGGGACACCATATGTCCTTTAAATATGTAGAATTAAAGAAAACCGGAGAAAAAGCCTTTTTTTCGGTCGACAAATTTCAAGACTTACTGTTACAGGGGCTTTAAATTACACATAAAATTTCTACTTTGTAGAAGAGATAGATTACAGTTGATGTTATCTCAGTCGGGAATTATGATCGTCTATTGACTGTATTGTTGGTCAACTCTGGACAATGCATATGGTATTCCTGAATGATAATAAACCGATGAACTTTTAAAGTCATAAATAACAATAATAAAATAAAGAATTATATAATTATCATAATGCAAATAATAGTGGGTTCGATTTTCACGAAAATGTAAGTTAAGGGGTATTTTTGGTCGAAACGAACAAAGATTATGTCTGTTCCAATGCCCTATATTCCCACGGCAACCGTTTTGGGGTTCTAAATATCAATTTTTGTCAAATGCCATTGGAAATGGTAGAGAACGCATGAAAGCTTTCGACAAATGTTTTTTGATGGGTTGTGATAAGCAAAAGAGATCTTAATACTGATGAAGCCTCTTTCCATGGTAACCATTTTTACGGTTCAAATATCAATTTTTGTCAAATGCCATGGAAAATGGTTAAGGGTGCAACAAAACTTTCAAAAAAAGTTTATTGATAAGCCGTAATAAGTGAGAGTGGTCTTTATACACATACAGCCTGTTTTCATGACAACGATTTCATGGTTCAATATATCAATTTTTTTTCAAAAAGCCATTGAACGTTGCTTAGAATTCAACATGATGGGTTGTGAAAAACAAAAGTGATCTTTATACTCAAGCAGCCTGTTTCCATGACAACCATTCGGTGGCAAGATATTTTAGACTTTCCAAAAGCACCACAAAAAAGGTGTGATCACTGCAATAAATTTAACAATAAGACCATCAAGGGTTTAAAGATTACAATTGAATGTCTACTACGCCACTTATTTCCTAGGCATCACTTTGAACTTCTAAATGGTTGCCATTAAAACAGATGGCATAGAAGTGAAAAATGCGTTGATTGTTATCCTACCTAGATGTGCCTATTGTTCAATTTTCAGAGTTTCCTGTTAAATTTCACTTATTTTTTAAAGACCATAAAATATGCAAATTAGCATAAGCTGATGTTGCCATCCAAGTGGCTGGAATGGCTGTCAGAAACGCATGTGAAACAGCATTTTGTACTCTCCTGCAAGGCTGCATTTATCCCCTCCAGGGGTGTCTGTGAATGTAGCCTTAGTGTACAGTTTTTCTTTGAATTGTCAATATCAACATTTATCTAATAAAACGTTTGGACATGTTTACCTATGAGACATTGACCTATGAGACACGGATATTAGGCTATACCTTATTCATCAGGGGCCACATGACACAAAACATACATTATAGTCAACATACTTTATATTTATTTCATGATCAGTCTGTATCAAACTAAGATCGTTTTAGTAGACACACTTATTGTACTATTATAAAGCTCCAATTCCTATGGCCTTCAAATAAAAATTTGGGAAGAGTTCACCTATAAGAAACAGCTAAGCCTACCGGTATACCTTATACATTGGATGCAATGTAACACAAAACACAATGGTTGCAATAGACTACATATTTACTGCGTGATGGTTCTGTATCAAATTCAGATCTGTTTAGGGCAACACATTTAGTACAATATTGTGTATTTGAAGTTCAACAAGTCATCGTTGATGACATAGTCCCCACTTGCTACTTTGATTATGAGTCCGTAAAAAGGATAGAATCCAGTTCATTAACTGGGTCTATGATTAAGAATGAGTTCCATGGTGGGGAAAATGTAAAACTATTGTTGGCTGCCACACTAATTACAAAGGTTAAGTAATAAGTCAATTAGAAATTAATCAAAAGGATGTTGCCAAACATTTTTTGCATTCTATTAGAACACTGACAGATTATCACCTTCACAGCATTTCATAAATGATACAGCTAAGTGTCAATGAATTGTATTACAGCACTGTGAGATCAAGAGCTGGACCAAGTTTCATCAAATTTGATGTGGTATTTCTGGACATATCACTCTAATAAGGAAAGTTCATTAAATATGTAAATTAAAAATTAATTAATATGAAACTGCTAAGTGTCTTCATTCAATGTTAAAGCAATGTGAGCTCATCAGTACCAAGTTTCATGAAATTTAATGAACCATTTCCTGAAGCAAAATTAAGAAAAATCATTAAATATGCTAATCGGCAATTAATTGACATGATAGTACAATATAGCTTTGCATGTCATAACACTACTGGAAGATCAACATATGTATCATGCTTCACCGAATTCATGCAGCATTTCTAGACATATAACACTAGTTATAAAAATTCATCAATTATGCAGTTAGAGATCAATTAACATGATACTGCTTAAAGCCTTCGAACAGTATTACAACACTAAAAGATCAATATCAGTATCAAGTTTCATCAAATTTTATGCTGTATTTCTGGACAGAGGCCACTAATTAGGAAAGTTCATTGAATTGCAAATTAGAACTTGAATGACACTTATAAATGTCCTCATTCAAATGTTAAAGTAATGTGAGCTCAACATTTTTACCGAGTTGTAATGAAATTTGATGAACCATTTCTTCACATATCAGCCTAATGAAGAAAATTCATTAAATATTCATGATACTATGAGGTTATTATGAAAATACCGCAAAGGATGCACGAGAACATCGGCGCAGCGTATCGCCCGACGCGAAGCAGAGGGCAATGCGCGGCGACAATGTCCGAGTGCATCCTTTGCGGTACCGGTATTTTCGTAATAACCTTATTATTATCCGAGCAGCAGATTCGGCAAAAATGCTAACTCATCAGAGCCTTCTCTGTGGGTTGTCATGGTAGCTTCAATCTTGAAAATAACCACGATGCAATATGATAGTTCTTATATGGAAGCAGTGTGCAAACCTCACGCAAAGTCTCTGCTGGCCAAACGAACGCAAAGTCTCTGCTGGCCAAACGACCAGTAATTTCAAAATACCACTGGCACAGGAGGAAATCAATTGATCATTACGTCCTATCTTGCGCTGTACCGAATACAATTTTATACGCGGTATGCACTTGGGCTAAAAACATATTTTAAAAAAAATTACACCATTTCAATATCAAAACATTAAAATGTTATTTTCTCTTAATATGTGTAAAGGAAAAAAAGGCAAATGAAAGTGGCCGTTATCATAAACCAAAAGTTCGAGAGACTGGTCTTAGTACAAAAAAGACATGAAACTAGCGTGGAGTTGAAATCAACAAAAAAATAATTTTATTTCTTAAAAAGCCTTGCAAAAAAAACTTTTAGCACTGAAAAAATTAGCGTTGGCATAGACTTGAAACATTCCTACAATTAAAAACCAAGTGTCCACAATTCCGGTCGTCGATTGATAAGTTGTGACACCACAAACATCAGATCGCGCGGAAATTAAGTAAATACAAATGCAGTACAGAATGTGTCCGGCCTCTCCTCATCAAGGGAAGATGACCGTTATCAACTGAAGGAAATGCAAAAAGAAGGGCGACTAGTGAAGACACAAACACAAATTACAAACATATTGATGCTTCAGTAGTCAAAGCCAAGGGGCCAATAAAATCACCGTACAATGCAACGGCGTATCGCATTGTATCTTCACGCAAATAACATAATTACAATGATCCTCGCATTATATTACAAACCGAGGTACATACGATTTGCAACGTCGTCTCTAAAGCTCGCAGGAACAGTAGAAACGTAGCCATGATTCAAATACAGAATGTCGGCGACCCGTCAGAAAAACCCCATCTGTATTTTAGTATTAACACCTAGCAAGATACTTCATATTTATTCTATTAAAATTATGAGCGTGTTCAAACTTTGTCTAATGCTACTCAGGATATTTAAATGCGTTGTTCTGTTACTTCTATTTGATTAATGAAAAATTTAAGGGTACAGTATTTGCTCTTTACAGTAACACATTTTAGCTGTTGCCGCTTAATCCTGGAAACCAACGCTCGCATAATACCATTTTCTGTTGATTAAAATTCTCAAAAGGAAACATCATAACTGCATAAATACGACACAGCACATCGTACTACGCCCGAACATTAAGAATTGATAGCTCAACGAATATCATGAATATTGTGAAAAATCTTCTTCGAATCATTGATTCACTTTATTTTCCTAATTTGGCAGAGAGTTACATTTTCAAATTTGCTATTCAATAGCGATGAAAACTTAGATAAAAATAAGTCGTACCGATAAATCGCGTATATCTAAGTCGGCTCTGTGTACTGAAAATCTATGAGAAATCGAAGATAACATTCCCATCAAGACATGTGCAACCTACATGCCAGAGCTCGAAATTAGCGGTTGTCCCTCGCCCACAGACTACCAACTTTTCCCTTGGGCTACCAGAACCTATGAAATGGTAGCCCATACGGACTAGAAAAGCCTGGGACATGAAATTACTCAGTTGGCGGAATGATGTCGATCGCTCTGAGATGGCCGACGCTCATATAGTCAACCAAGCTGGACACAGAGAGGCCAGACAAGGCGACAGTGCAGTCGAATTGTTGCGACAAACTTTCAATAAAATATCATTATCTGAACTGATGTACTTAGATGACAGGATCAGGAAATGATGGCCAACCAAAATTCATTTTCATAGATTTTTTTAATCACAATGTATCTATCATAATTAAACACAAAATTATTCAGACTGCAAAGAATAAACTATCGGGGCATCCACAAATTACGTTTTCGAGGTTTACGAGATCGTCGCATGATAATAGTGTACTATGGTGGAGAAATACAGCCAAAATTGCCACGAAAGTGTTAGGAACATGACTATACCAAGTTGTCATCCTGAAATTCATAGCCAATCTATTTTTAGCCATGTTATGTTTACACGTGCTGAGTGAAAAATCGTTGTCATGGCGAACATCAAAATTTGCATATAAGCTCTGCGTATGTGTGAATAGGTCGTCAAACTTTGAGGCGTCACCGTTGTCCACTACACATGCTATACCGTTCTCCTAAGGCTATGATCTGCAGGTATTGATGTCAAATGACTAGAAAATTCACTTCATGGATAGAATCATGAAAAACAAATCTTTCATTGTCTAGATATAAATAAAAATATCCTTTACTAAACAAAAATCTTAATTTATGCATGGGCTACCAGATCTTGTCACTGGGCTACCAACTTCAGAATATGGTAGCCCAATGGGAATACCAGGGAAACAAGTTAATTTTCGAGCCCTGTATGCCTACGTTATAGCTAAATTTTAGCTGCTTATATCTAAGTAAATTTACTTACAAAAAATATCTGTCTGGATTACTCGGAGAACTGTGTCTGTAGATAGGACACGATGACATGCCACGTATTCCACTGTGAACGTAATCATATGCAACCAAATTACAACCACAGTGAAGTAGTTTTCAATCATCTCTTACACGAGCGGGAAACGAAGGAATTCGCTTCGTAATGACGGTGCTCCGTTCGCTCCTTTCCAATATACTATTTACTTCAAAAGCAACGTGTGATCGCATAACCACACATTCTTCTAATGTCGGTCCAATTTCAAACGGAAGCAACCTCCCCTTCTCCGAAGCAAATGAATCTTTTAACTTTAAGATGTTTATATCGCACAATTTGTGGATGCACATTTTCGCAAAATGTTATTTTACCACGTATTTATCGTCTCATAATGTATAAAACATATCCCGTCATAATACCGCTTTTGTAGGCCTCGGTCGTACAGCGTAGGGGCCTGCTATCCTATGCTAGGCCCCCTCCCTTTCATTATACAACCATGGCCCACAAAACACTTATTGGGCAACAAAGGTAATACTATTATGTCAGGAAGAGAATTTGTGAGCGGATGATGTACGAAGTTGCCGGAAAATGAAGTAAGTGCATAGCTCATAATTGAAATTCTAATGTTTAATGTACATTTTGTTTGTCAAAAAATCTTTTAAAAGGTATTTACAGGGTCTAGATATATCTGTTGGTTGTCGCTAGCCTAAATGGTCGGAGCAATCAATTAATGTACATTTTGTGTGGCAAAAAATCTTTTAAAAGGTATTTACAGGGTCTAGATATATCTGTTGGTTGTCGCTAGCATAAATGGTCGTAGCAAGCAATCTAGAATAAAGGCAACTTCCTGAGGCTTATATATTATATATATATATATATATATATATATATATATATATATATATATATATATATATATATATATATATATATATATATATTATATATATATATAAGGATATATAAGATATAAGGGATTTCATACATGATACTATAATGTTGCGATGAGAAAAGCATACAGCAGAAGTCAGATATATTGAGGTTGGTTCGGGAATAACGACAGATATCTATCACTAG
This sequence comes from Ptychodera flava, assembly GCF_041260155.1. Lineage (NCBI taxonomy): Eukaryota > Metazoa > Hemichordata > Enteropneusta > Ptychoderidae > Ptychodera > Ptychodera flava. The sequence continues at coordinate 19,931,003 of NW_027248278.1, forward strand.
ACATTGATTTTCATGCCGTCTGCTTGTAGAGTAGGGTGAACAGTGAATCATGGCTTGACCACTGAACAACGATTTTTCCTTTCAAGGAAAAGACGATTTTTTTCGACATAGCAATTAATTAAAAATACTGAATTAAATAGCATAGAGTAAGCACAAGGATGCTTCTACCTCCACAATGCATTTAAGCTAAAGGTTGGGTGACAAGTGACTCTTAAGTACAATTAAAGTATTACATAACAGAATATATATATATATATATATATATATATATATATATATATATATATATATATATATATATATATTATATATATATATATATATATATATATATCGTGTTCTCCTTGAAAGGAAGTCTTTATCGGGAAAATCGTTGTTCAGTATTCAAGCCATGATTCACTGTTTACCCTACTCTACAGCATGCAAATCAATGCCTGGTGACAGATGTTTGCCGTTATTCTCGCACCTACGTCAATATATCTGCTGCATGCTTACCTTATCGCAATGGCCAAATAACTGAAACAAAGCAATTGCTGCTACAATTTTGTGTTTCGGAGATAGCCGAGTTCTTTTTACAAAAGTGTCAAAAGTTAACCCCTATCGAATGAAAACAGATTGTGTTTATTTCAGGGCCTTAAAGTTGAACGGATGTTGCCTTTTCTCTTTTACTTCCCAAGGCCAAAAATAATCGCCACGATGAAAGGAAGAGCTGGTCTCCTTATCTCTGAGAAAGGAACCACAAAATAAGAATTATTACAAATCTTCCATTGCACCTAAACTTTTGTGACAATGTATTTAAAGCTATGCATAGTGAAAGGTGATTTTCAGGACAAATCGTATCATGCTTCACTAAATGTTTACGATAGCTGCTACAGAGTTAATTGACTTTGACGTCAATTCTGCATAAAGGTTAATTATCAGGTTCAGACTTGTTAACTCTGTGCGATGTCTATACGTTATATGCGAAATCTAGCAAGCACATACTATTCTCGTGTTTATGGTGTTGGCCATCGATACATGTAGGTACTGTAAACCTCCACAAATGTAATAATCTCCACAAATGTAATATCAACCACAATTGTAATAAAATGCACCCATAAATGTAATATTGCCCATAGATGTAACAAAAATCAACCATAAATGTAATAAAAACACCAACCACAAATGTAATAAATGGTAACCATAAATGTAATAAAAAAAACACCCATAAATGTAATACTTATCAACCATAAATATAATAAATCTATTTTGTCGTTGCAATTGAGGAACTAGCCCTTCAATATTCATCTATGTAATAAGGAAAGCAACTCCACATATTCTTCATTTCTTAATTGTTTGCGTTTAGTGTGTTTTGCATATTTGAAAGTGTATTTTACGTTTCCCTGTTTGTGTACAGAACTGATTGGCCATGGCTAGACACAGCTGTAATCTGAGTCAGTGCAGTCTCTACTCCAGAGTGGGGAAGACTGTATAACACTACGATCCTTTAACGCCGTTTTTTTCGAAAATTGCCGTACTTTCTGAATCAACTGCCTAAAATTGGTCTTCAGTGGATAAATTGTGAGGAATAATCGATAGATTGTCTGTATTCCTTTGTTGTCCCACTTGAAGTTTGTTCCTTCACTAGGGATGCCAGGATGTCTAATTTTGTTCTACTGTGTTCAAGGTAGTGTTCGTATTGTTTTTTACTAGATTGAAATATATGTTGTCGTCAACATGTTTTGTGTCTTAAGTTTCTGTTATAAGGTTACATATTTCTCTGTTATTTGTTCTGGGTCATCTGTCATAAAATTTGTGTGGTATCACTGGTTGACGAGTTATTTTGACGCTTCCTTATTATGTTATCATCAGTGTCCAGAACTGCTATTCCACTTCCATTATCTAACGGTTTGATCAGTACCTCGCCGTTTTCTGATAGCGTTCTCAAAGTATTCTATTCTGTGTTTCGGAAAGGAAACCTAGTTTCAGGAAAGTATGCAATAACATTACACTAGTCTTATTAAAGTTATTATTTACTCAGGGCATTGATAAACAAATGATCACATATGCAAGTTCAAGTTTATTACACCTATGGTTGAGTTTTGTTACATTTGTGGTTAATTTGTTTATCACATTTGTGGTTGCGGGTTGTTACATTAATGGTTGACTATTTTATTACAATTGTGGTTGATATTACATTTGTGGAGATTATTACATTTGTGGAGGTTACAGGTACCTTGGCACCAAATACGTTATTATCAGGGAGAAACGTTGCATTTCATTTGTATGTAAATAAGGATTGTACTGATTGAATGGTTCTTCTCCGGAATAAAAAGGACGCGATGCGTTCTACAGACTCGGTACGCCCAAATAGTCACGTGATGCCGGTACAAACAAGCAACATGGTACTACCGCGTACGGAAATACACGTGTCGTCTATGCGCGTTTGCGCATATGGCTTTGTTTGTACCGTGGTCGATTCGAATTCCGGGTTTGGCCTATAGTATATGAATATGTCTTTGTGAATACCAGCTCAGACAAAGGGACAACATCTTGAGAGAAGGAACTATCAGGCAATATGTAACATCCGTTTATAAGAAATAAACGGTGTTATCTTTGAAGACTTGGAGTTTCTACGCTGTTTCTATATCCCGATACCCTCTCACATGGCGATTCCGAGGAAGATAATTGTCAATGGTAATACAGCGGCAAAACAAATAGACACTTTCAGATTTTTATTTTTCTCAGTTATAGAAGTCCCCAAACCCCAATAAAGTATATATTCTCTGGAAGCTCTGGTATTGGGAAATTCGACTGTGTACAGTACATAGTTTGATAATTGGATAATAGTCACGGGAAAAGCGATTGCTGAATCCTCAAAAAAATTGTTTTTTCTTCCCTCTAGCGAACACGCTGCTAGATTTTAGGTTGAAATTTGTGCATTGACAAGCCTTGGTATATCCTTCAAACTCGTGCCAGGGATATCCTTTATGCCTTTGGGTTTTTTTGTTATGTACTATTGAAGGCGTTAGACTAAAGGTGCTTTTCAAGGAATTGTAATCGCCGCGCCATATAATTTGAATTGATATTAGGAAAAAATCGCAAATTTAACACGGATTTGTGAGACATAAATATGGAGTCATAGCACTAACTTATATACTTCTCCTGAATTCCTTAAATTACTTGCATTGCATTGTCGAGTGACCTAATTAGGTTTGATGTAGTAAAGACAATGAGACAGCTATGCTTAAGCTAGCTTTCTTGGTTATACTGTTTGTATTAATTTGCGTAATCACATCGATATAAGGAAATGCCGTTACAAGAACGCGAACGATAAATAATTACGGAAGCGACATAATATTAGGATTTGAAACTGAGCAACAGTTTCTCTCACTAATCATCATCATCTTCATTCAGTTCATCTTTGACGAACAAATTCGTCCTGTAGGGGTCGACAAATGTGTTGGCGGAGGAATAAGCTTAACATTCAACCACCAAAGTAATGCCATGATTTAGTGTACTACTCGGATTGTACCAAGGCTTGATCTATTTATTAGAAAAATGACATTTTTTTCTCACAAATTGTTATAGAAGTACCATCAAGATATTTTACAAGTTATTATTGACCGTATGGAAAATATATGATTAAAAATACTCTGGATGATATGAGGTTATTACAAAAATACCGCAAAGGATGCACGAGGACATCGGCGCAACTTATCGCCCGACGCGAAACGAAGGATGATGCGCGGCGCCAATGTCCGAGTGCTTCCTTTACGGTATTTTCGTAAAAGTCAGCGGCTTACTGACTACGCATGCGCATATTTATAATACACTATGCGGAATAACCGGAAGTGTACCCTACTTTCTCGGGCGCCGCCATGTTTTTGTGCTCGTAAATAAACAAATTCGAAACGTGCTCGCTATTATTTATGAGCTAGTAATTATATTATCCACCCTGTCGCTGATACAAATATCGTTACTATCACGCCTAAAAAAAAAAGAAGAAGAAAGAAAACTTTCGTGCATATGAACGAGAACATTTGCAAAGAATGCTGGATTGAATCTTAGAAAAGCGCCCCCTGTGTCAATAACTTGGTGCAAAAAATGCCGTTTTAAGACGAAACGCTGGTTTTCAGCTTACAATATCGGAATTTGGCGGTACAGTTACTATTCCAACGTTAATGGTGGCACAATACGTCCCTTGTTAACACAATAGGCAGTTATCATAGTAAAATTGTTGTCGAGCTTTTTTACGCATTACAGAAAATCTATACCTACAGGGTCTGACATCGTGTACGTGAACTGTTTTCATCAGAACTCAGAGGGTAAACCGGTCATAGTTGTATAAAACGTATATAGAAAGTAACAATTAATTCTATTTTATCTTTTACGATTACTAATCATAAATGACATTTTCAATCTCAACGCCTGGCGCGACACCAAGGGCTGAGCCCTTTATGATATTAACCTTATTATTATACATCTTATATTCGTGACTGGGGCATCAAATTGTCAGAGTAATGACCGGTTTAGTGCAATGTCAACAATTTTTCTTCCGATTATATCGCAAGTGTGGAACGTTATCTCAGACGCGCTTGTGCAAGTTCCAGATAGAGTGTCTGCCCACACACGTATGTACAGTAAGACATGTTCTGACACTCGTCCAATGAGGCCCTTAAAACCGTTCAAGAAAAAAGCGCGCAGATACAACCGCAGGGCATGAAGCGCCTTGAAACCGTACGTGTTACGGAACGGGGCTCCGTGTGGCTTTTTTGGCGCCCGCAAAATTCTATCGTTCTCGAGAGTAGATGTATAAAAATATGTGACAAACAGACACAAAATAACGAGTCATGCGGTGTTAATTGCTTCTATATCCGTTTATGTCTCATATTGACATTCAAAACACCTTTTAGCTACGTCAAGAAACTAAAAATGACTTGAGCAATATTTACATTATGCCTGTCGGTTGTAGCTCTAGCCTCTTATTGAAATCATGAAATATATTGCATAAATCTATTTCAAGCTTACCTGGCCCTGTCCGCTCTACAGAGGGTAGGAAAGCTATAGCCTATGCAGCAATAATCTTTTCACACTGTCTTCGACTAAATGGGTAAATTTCCAGACAGGCTTTTCATTTCATTCTGCAGACGTATCTGTACGCTCTATGAATACGACACACAGACTCACTCATTAGGTCAAATGTCGATGACTAATTCTTAAGTGACACTGAAAGCAATGCTACGTAGATTCCACGCAGAGCAGTTAGAAGGTTGCAATGTTGTCATCCTTTACTGGAATTTTGACCCATTGAGCCACCAAGTAGACCAACAGTATGGCTATTCATATGGCATTCCTGCATGCTGACCTAGCGATCTGAGTTTCTAAGACCGAAACTAAAAACACGCATTGACCCGTTTCCGGCGAATCGAGAAGTATGCATATGATCAGTAAACGAAAGACCGAAGCATGATTCACAACTTCTTTGTTAATGCGCCAATATTGTTTCGAGTGCTTAATGTCGAATTTAGGCAGAAGTAAGCCGTGCTCAAAAATATGAGGGCCGGAGAAATTCAGGGGAGATTCGAAAATTCTGGGTTAGTCGAGAGGGGAACTTCAAAGTTTTGCTCTGTCTATGAGGGGGGAGCTGAAAATAGTTTGGATCCCAGCATTTTGATGTCGTCCAGTGGTTCAATGTTCGTAGTAATTAAACAAAGTCTAGAACCGTCTTGTGGCATTGTATGACTTTAATCATGAAAAAATCAAAAAAAATGCATAAATGCCATTACATTTCAGTAAAATCAACAAGTTGGCCTTGTGACAGGGCAGGAGCTGCAACTGTTGATATTTTTTTTGTTCAATTTTCTATGAGTGTATCAAAAACAGTTCCGGGTGTCTATCCACAGCATGCTGAAAAAGATAATATTCAGTCAAAAAATCCCATTTGTCTAAATATTCCCGATAATTGTTATTAGAGTTCAGACTGAAAGTTATTTGTCAATGATACAAATGCACAGTACTCGTAGGCTATGTTGGAAAGCTGAATACTGGACAGCTCAAAATGCTATAGGGCGTAGATAAAGAACGCAGTTTGACAAACTGAACAAAAATTGTCAAGAAAACAAGCTTAATACAGCAATTGCCCTGCTACTGCCCATGGACGGTGTCACTGTCAGTGCATATCAGCAGTAACAGTGATAGCTCTGACTCTTTACTGTAGAAGAATTCGGGTCATAGGACACTCAATTGACATTGAAACGTAACATGTACTCGTACACAAGATCAGGTCAAAGAGCAACATATAAAAGACTATGAGACATATGAGAACAATCAAATAACAGAGAAAAACGATGTTGTCACCAGGCTTGATTTTATACAAATTGAGAATGAAAAAGTCACAATTTTTCTCAAAACATTTAAAATCAATATATCAAACTATTCATTTCAATTTCATGAGTCTCGCTCTATAGTCTATTATGCAGTGAATGGGATTTTCACATCTCATCGTAGAATAACAGAAAGTAAACCTTTGAACAGTAAAGACTCTATAATGTAAATGAAAAATATAAACTTAATTTAATCATTTTTTACCAAATTAGCCATTTTGCACCAAAAATGTCTAAGAGTAAAACACTTATTTCGTGGAATATTTTAACATTCCCAGTATTGTCAATTTTGTAAAACTTTTATAAGTGGCATCTAAGTTGTATATGTCTTGTACTTTTGAAAAAAAAAATTTTCGGTAGGTCACTGTGCTCATTTTTCACGATACGGCAAAAGGTATCCAAGAACTCGCAATGTGCATACTCTCTCATGATTGTCAGTTTGTGTACTTTTCAGCTGGTGCCATTGACCTGGCCAGAGTTTGATAAACTCAAGTCGGATTAGACTGATAAATCCAAATATTCCATGATGTATTTAAAAAAGAACCAATTTAAGAACTTGCCTAGGTTTATTGCTCTACAATTTTGCTGAAAAAAGGTAGTGTCGAATATCTGCGTGCAGAACTACGCAATGTATATGTTTATTTTTACTCTGCGTGTATTCCTAATAAATATGCGGCCATAAGATAATTGGGGGGATTTGAAATTTTTGATCATATAGACAGGGGACTGAAATTTTTTGAGGGTATTGAGGGCAGGTGTTATAAAATAAGATTCCAATCACGATTCCTTCACCCCCCCCCCACCCATTGTTTGACACAGCCTAATTCGTACGTAGACGCGTACCACCTCAACTATAGCTACTGGTAGTTACGCGATGCGGGTAAGTCGCATTGCCAGAGTTTGTTAGTATTAGTAAGATGCTGTTTCACAAATTCTGCCGATAATTTGTGTGGTTTGAAAATATTTAAAAGGCAATCTTTCCCAATCACACAAACATCTTGGAAAGTTGTAGGCTGAGGAACTACGAGAAGGCGATATTTTGTCTACTAGCACACCTCGTATACCTATTAAGACATACAGTTATGGCCATACAAGCCTCTTAACTTTTGTAGCTATGCTGTTAGTTATAGATGAGATTACTTACATAGACATGCTTTGGCATCAAAGGTACTTCATATGAACAAAGCACAAACAGTCAATCACGGGATCATTGTCCGGAATGAAGCCTGCAGAATCAAGGTGCACAGGAAGTATTGCCATTGCCAGATGTATACCCAAAGTCCGTCTGGGAAATTTGCATACCGAATTTGTCCAGTTCTCCTCAGACACTTAAGCACACTGAACACTTTTACACTATCCGCCCGGTGTTAATCGCAGCCACAGATTACTGTAGTGTGACCAGTCCACCAAAACAACTACGGACCACACACAAAGATGTTACAAACTCGGCCTCCATCAGGTTAGACCCAGATAATCAACTCTCTCACAGCCAGCTAGCTAAGTTTCGCAAGATACACCAGGACGTTGATGACGTTTTTAATCAAAGTATCAAAGGTTATATTGGCGCATCCAGTCCATTTCAGGCGGTCCTCAACATGGGTCCCGTCCAACCACCACAACGCAAGGGCCGTCTTTCTAAATACCCTGGCAACAAGCTGGTCGAGTTGCAACAAAAATTCGATGAACTAGAGGGAATGAGTGTTTTTGATTGCCCAGAGGATATCCAGGTCAATATTGAATATACCAACCCGTCGTTCTTAGTCTAGAAACCCAGTGGTGGTTCAAGACTTGTCACTGCCTTTGCTAATACAGGGCGCTATTATAAGCCACAACCATCATTGCTACCTGGTGTGGGCAGTACACTGAAGCAGTTAGCCAAATGGGAGTACATCATTGCCACCGACCTCACCAAGGCATTCTACCAGATCCCCTTTCCCCGCGAATCTCTTAAGTATTTTGGCGCAGCCACCCTATTTCGCAGTGTTCGAGTGTAAACACGGTCCGCCATGGGGATGCCTGGCTCTGAAACAGCCCCTGAAGAGCTAATGTGCCGAGTTTTAGGTGACCTTCTTGCAGAGGGCATCATAGCCAAAGATAGCAGATAACCTCTACTGTGGCGCTAATTCTGTTGAAGAGTATTTAGTCAACTGGAAGCGTGTACTGCAGGCCTTACACCTGAACAACCTATGTCTTTCAGCTACCAAGACCACCATATGTCCGCTACTGCAACAATACTCGGTTGGATTGGCACAAAGGCACTCTCTCAGCGAGCCGGCATAGCATCGCAACGCTATCGTCTTGCCAAACTCCGAAGTCAGTCCAGAGTCTTCGCTCATTCATTGGTGCCTATAAAGTGTTAGCAAAGGTTATACCGGGATTTGCCTCACTCCTCACCCCACTTGAAAACACAACCACTGGCTTCCAGTCGACCGACAACATTGTGTTGACTGATACTCTCTATGATGCCTTCCACGCAGCGCAATCAGCGTTGTCAACCAATCGGGCAATTATAACACTTCCCAGACCTTCTGACCAACTATGGATTGTTACTGACGCAGCCGTCAAAAGCCATAGTATTGGTTCTACTCTGTATATTTCCCGTCACAACAAGCTACACCTTGCAGGTTTCTTCAGTGCCAAATTGCGAGGGCGGCAGGCAACATGGCTTCCATGTGAAGTCGAAGCCCTCTGTATTGCTGTCTCTGTGAAGCACTTCAACCCATACATTATCCTGCCTCACCACAAGGCTTGGGTCCTTAGAGACAGCAAGCCCTGCGTGCATGTTATGAGAAGTTGTGCCGTGGAGAGTTTTCAGCCAGTCCGGGAGTAACAACATTCTTATCGGCTGTGAGCCGATACCAAGCATCGGTTCGCCATCTCTCAGGCACTGGTAATATTCCTTCGGACTTTGCCAGTCGCAACGCACAACCATGCTCCACTCCGTCCTGTCAGGTTTGCTCCTTTGTTGAGCGCATTGAGGACAGTACCGTCGATTCCTGTCAATCCAGGATGTTGCCTCAGGTAATGCTTGGCTTCCTTTCAAGAATAGGGGTGCATGGCACGACTTACAGTCCAAGTGCTCCGATCTACGCAGAACGCATGCCCACTTGACCCATTTGTACCTTCCCGTGAATGCATTGTAATCCCGTGCCAGGTTCTGGATAGTTTCCTGACAGCTATGCACATCAGATGAAGCCACCCATATTGTCATAAGATGAAACAGATCATACGTAGCTACTTCTATGCCCTTGACTTAGATAAGTCCACTCAGAAGGTATTCTCATCATGTCACCAGTGCGCTTCCCTGCGCAAGGTTCCACGATCACTTGCTGAGCAGTCTACCATGGATTCACCTGAGGTTGTTGGTATTTTCTTCGCTGCCGACGTTATCAAAAGAGAGTGTCAACTTTTCCTCGTTCTTCATGAATGTGTCACCTCTTTCACCATGGCGTGCCTTGTGGAGGATGAACGTCAAAGTACACTCCGTGATACTCTTGTACGACTGTGTATTGAGATGCGACTGCTAGATTCCCCAACCCCCCAATGCCCTGCCGTCATCCGCACTGAACCTGCCCCAGGATTAACTCCTCTCTGCAACGATGATCTACTAAAGCAGCACAGACTTTCAGTTGAGATAGGTCGCATCCAGAATCGTAATGAAAAACCAAGTTGTTGACAGAGCAATTCAAGACGTGGTAGATCAACTACTCCGCCAAGATCCACTGCGCGACTATCACGCCCTCTATCACTGCAATAGCTGTTGCTCTTGTAAATTCCCGCATCCGGTCCAGGGGCCTCTTTGCCCATGAAATGTGGTGCAAAGAAACCAGTTCAACAGTGCCCAGCTACTGATAAACGATCACAATCTTATCATCGCACAGCACGCTCCAGCGCCTGCCTAACCACTGTGCCAGTGAACAGTCCAAAGCTCAAAAAAGCTAGACTGTTAATCCTCCCCCTCTACGAGTTGGTGATCTTGTTTACTTACATGCAAACCGCAAGAAGTCATCAGCCTGTGACCGTTACTTAATTACCAGTGTTGACGGCCAATGGTGTAATATCCGAAAGTTCCGTGGTGACCAGCTTCGTCGGACATCGTACCATGTTAAAGAATGTGAATGTTATAAAGTACCACAGGCTACAGGTCCTCCTCATCTTAGACGTGACAAAATGGAAGATTTCTCGTCGGACAAGGAGACCCCACCGCATCCAGCCCGGAGTCCTCCTGAGCCTCCCTGCATCCCACAAGTTCTCTCTTCCCAGGGTAGACCTCCAGATCTGCATGGAACTTCCCATACTCAGAGTCAGCCTGTCGGAGACCCACCTCCTTCCTCATCAGAGCCAGCCTTTGACGACAGTGTTCCATGGCCACATCAGTCGACGGTTCCAGTGCTGACGCTCTCAGTGATGCCAAGGACAGTAGACGATCTTCCCGTGAGCGCAAGCTCCCAAGACAAGTGACTTTATTCCCCTCTTGCTTTTGTGAGACAGTTGACAGATGTTGGTAATAGTTTATTTCTTTGTTCTTTTCAAGGCTTGTGGACTTCTTAGTTAGACGAAAAGTGGTCAGACCACTACGTGTTGTTGCATTGTTATATCACCCTCTCGCGATGGGCACTTCGTTAGACTAGTTGTTCTGCGCATTCTTTCTTCTCTCTTTCGCCGCATCTCAATGTTGTTGTTGTGTTAGCTTTATACCCGTCGTAATAAAGTTCGACGTTTATTTCCGACATCCCGTGTTTGGTTGTTGTCTTGACCTGATGGTTAAACTGAGATCGTTTCCTCATTGGCGCTCAGTCCATCTTGACATTCCAGTGTGAAACTTTTCCTGTACACACTCTTCTAGTTTGGTATTTGCATTTTTTATTCGAATCTAATTATATTTATGAGTAGAAAGTGATAAATCGTAAGAGTCTATGAACAGCTCTCTTAAACGATTTTGTTAAGACATAGTGTTTGCTATGCAGTGCAACTCCAATAACAGATTCGGTAATTTTTAAAGATTATTTTTGCACGCTTCTCAAGAATAAATGCAGATATGGTGTGAAATGGATCGATCATTATGGGATCAATGGTATTTTAGCACACGGGTAAAATTCAAAAATGTATTTTTACAAGGGACAGCAAATCTTACCTAACAACATCATGAGCATTGCCATTGATATGATTGCATGATGTGGTACAGTATCTTTAAGGACACCTTTCCGTGCATTGAACGCCAAGGATATCAGGGTCATATATCAGTGCACGTTTCACCGACCCATCCAGCTTTCACTAGATATTACATGTGCATAGTACAAAATTTCCAGAACAAGTGCGGTTACAGTTGAGTATCCTCTTTCAGGCGAGCAAATGTCAGCAATACGACTAAATCAACCATGTTCACAATTGCATTCCTCTGAATATTTTAGCAGCGAAAAAAATCAAGTGGTCCTAAGAACTAATCTTGCAGTGTACTAGATTTAAATATAACGATGATTTTTTTCCCGCTCGGAGTACAATTCAAGAAAATTTGATTTTAAAAACATAACTTTGATTGTCCCCCGATTTTTCCCTAGGCGGTTTATTATTCGACGTAGCTAAATCGTGGCAACTCTGTGCTATGCATGTCTTAAACTCCGTCTTAAAGTCGACACAGCTACCTGCATCGAAATTGCGAACACCGAACCAGATATCATCGTACAGGAAGTTTTCAGTTCACTGCCAGAGGAAGATCGCAACCAGATATCAGTGTGGCTAAAGTCGACAAAGTTGACCCCAGCTACTACACACTCAACAACTAAGAAATTCTACAGTCGGCACATGCATCAACAAAAGACGTCGATCCAGTCGTCATCGACGACGACGACAATGATGATAAATAAAGCAACACGCCCACCGTAACGATTCCAAGCAACAGTGAAGCTGCCGACATGTCTTCACGCTGTTTGCTACGTTTGGAAGCTCAACCAAGCTGTGAGCCACACAACTTCAATTGTTGCGAACTTTGCATCAGACGGCCGTTCCACAGACAACCACTTCAAAATCAAAAACAGCAAGCTGTTATTGTTTTTTAATGTGTGAAAAGGAAATAAAGGCAAATGAAGGTGACTGTCATAAAAAACCAACAGCATCAGAAACTGATCTTAATGCCAAAAACACGTCAAATCAGCGAAATGTAAAGCAATTAAAAAAATATTTCTTCAACAACCTTGAGCAACAACCTTTTCTAACACTAAACAACGAGCACGAGATAGCATAGGCTTGAAACATGCCCCGACACAGAAAACTAGATGAGTAAATATCAGTATAACAGTTGTCTCTCTCAAGAACGAATATGGCCCCTCCCCATTTTCCAGAAAAGATGACTATCGTCAAACAAAAGGAATGACATACAATAAGTAGGGTGACTGAACAAGACGCAAAACACGAATCTCTACAAAATGAAGTTGACCAAGGCAAATGGCCAAGGGCATCCTACCATGTATTCCCCTACAATGATCCAATAACTTGAATCATTTTGTATCAATAACAGTGGTACATCCGATTTTGAAGTCTCGATTAAATATTTGTACATACATGTACTTCATGTCTTACCGCTTGCATAACCATGTGTATCACGTAGGATAGCGCCATTGCGAGGTTTGTCGAAAGGTCCTTCTTTTGCTATCTGTACCGATAAGTTCTTTATTTTGAATTTTTATTTGCAAATTTCACGAATTGCAAACAGTTTGAACGAACAAATCCAGAATTGCTAAATAATATAGCCGGGTAAATTAGCAAAACATTCGAGTATACTTCTCCTTTAAAAATTATCGACCCGCTTCTTTAGGGACAAATTAATAGTCATGTCTTCTTCTTTATAAGTTCCTGATTCCGGCCACCGGACTAGCGTGAATTTCGCACGCTGTACAATGGGGCGTTTATCTTTATGGCCGGCATTGTTTTCTACTACATTAGACCTTTTATCACGGCGAACTTTTACTATTTTGGACGGTGTTTAGGTTTCTTTGCTTTAACTGTGTTCTATCAAGCATTGTTCCTACAAACAGCTTTGAACATGACGTAGTATTTTAATGAGTCTCCATTGTCGAAAATTCACAACTTGGGAGGTGAATCTCACAAGAAGGCGATATTTATGAGCCACTATTTTACGTGGATCAAGTACATTCATTGAATCACAAACAAGCACAACTGATCGTCTGATTTGACCTGGCCATGGGTATTTGCAACATCACTACACGTCTCCTAATCATACAGGAACCATGGAACAGCAGTAAAATGTCGGTGACCTTTCAAAAAACCCGCATATTTTAGCATTAAAACCAAGGCAGTCATCTGACATTAATACGTCGATGAAAATTATTAACAAAGATCAAACTGTGTAGAGTATTTTAAATACGATGTTGGGTTACTTCTCTTTTGTTAATAAATAGGGTATCGTATCTTTCTTTGCGACGACACAATTTAACCTTTGCCGCTCAATCTTTGAAATCATCGCTTGCATAATACCATTTTCAATTATTTTAAATTCTTAAATAAATCCCCTTAAATAGCATAAAACACTTATTTTCATAACTTGACAGATAGGTACATTTTCAAAACTGCCATTGAATAGCGACGAGAAGTTAGATAAAAATTAGTGATATACATAAATTAAGTTGGTGTTTCGGACTTAAAAAATATAAAATTGAACCTTACATCTCCGTCAAGACATGTGCAAATATCACAAAATATGCTCACGTCATGGGTGAACTGTGGTGTTTAATTTCCTCCCAGCTGATTTTGTTTAAGTAAACACATTAACTGGAAATACCACATTACTCGGTGCGCTGTGCACGTAGAGAGGCTATGATGACATGCCACGTATTCCATCGTGTACACGTCATCATATGGTAGTTGCAAATCAGCATTTATACCAAAGGGGAAACGTACGAATTCGCTTCGGGGTGACGTTGCTTCTTTCCGTCCCTTTCTCATGAAGACATTACTTTAAAGACAATGTTTGATCACATGACCATACACACTTCTGATGTCGGTCTAAGGAAATTGAATAGGTTACAGAGGTCATTCACTAGGACCTCTATTCTGCATAAAGGTCAGTTATCAGGTTCAAAATTGTGAACGATGTACGATTGCGACTGTGAGAAATCAAACAAGTGAATAATTGTTCTGGTGTTTATGGTGTTGGTCAATGATATGAACCTTGGCCGTAAATACATTATTAATACGGAGTCACACTAATGCCTAGATGGTAATTGTATAACACAACCACTGTACAGATTGTATGTAGGAGGTGTCTTTACAAACACAATTACTTAGGAAAAGGACAACGCCTGGTAGTATATACAATCTGTATATAATAAATATACGGAATTGTCTTTGAAGACTTTGAACCTCTTCACTGTTTTTTATATTCAGGCTAACTATCGCTGACTATTGCTCCAAGGGAGGCAGTGAACTGTCATAAACAGATGCCCTTCATTGTGTAAATCTATCCCCGAGGGGATGTTACCATCGCTTTTCAAACAAAAAAAATGACAGATACGGTTTTCAGATTTTGATACCGCACACACTTTATCTGCAAAATTTTGTCAAACATTATTCTATTACGTATTTATCATCTTATAACATACATGGTCCTGATACGGGTATTGCTGGCCTCTGTCATATTGCGTACGCGTCTCCTATGCTACGACTCTTCCTACGTACAAGGAAACACTTATATTGGCTTTAGGGTATTGCTACAGTGTCAAAAAGAGAATCTGTGGGCAGGTGATGCACGAAGTTGCCGACATTAAGTAAGCATATCGTTTGTAAATTCAAAATTATTTATACTATGCATGTTGTGTGCTAAATAATACAACATTTGAAAGTATTTACAGGAACTTGATATATGTCATAGTTGGTGCCTGGCGCAAATGGTCAAGAAACTAATCTGCAGGAAAGGGGACTTCCTGCGATTTATATGTTATGTTCTATTTTGACTGAAAGCTTCTCTCTGAATCACGTCTTGAACTTAGATGAATAGTGGAAGTAGAAGCCTACACGTATGGACTTACTCTTACGGCAATTTTCAGTTGTGTTTATTCCAATAGTTAACTGTTTACTTAGTTGAATATTTGCTTTCTCCGTGAAGTGAAACTAATTATGTGGAAAATTGGCGTACAGTTGTTCTGCCATGATTACTGTCCAACATGCTCCACAAGCAGACGACATGCAAACCATAGCTGGTGATAATGCCTGTCGTTATTCTCGCAAGCCTGTATTTCAATATTCATGTATATCTGTAGTGAGACTTGCTTATACCTCAAATGAAATGGCAAGAAACTATACAATTACGGCTTTAACTCTGCGTTTCGCAGATATGCAAGATTTAGTTGCCAAGCTGTGTAAGGGAGGCCCATGGTGAAATAGCTGACACTTGTAAGATTACTTTGCTGTATATTTGGTTTTTTTTCATATTCTGTCCGACTAATTGTACTATTACTGAAACACTTAGGTTTAAAGAAAGATCATAGTACTTTCGACAATCTTGTCATACTTGATTCTACCGTTTGGAAATATTTGACAAAACTTAAAGCCCGGTATAGACAATCGACAGTCCTGTGTGCCTTTCCTGTCTCTTATTTGTAGTCTCTTGCATATACGACGGTGGGGACCTCAGGCGAAAACATGCACAGACACAAGGGACTGTCTTCTGTTGCAAGACTTAGGTTGCCATTGATTATTCATGAAAATGATGTCGAGAACAGGGCGGAGGCATAGAAAAAATTTGCATAGAGTTCATAAGTTCAGGAGGATCAAGCAGTATATTGAGTTTTCTTGAATCTAAGAACAGCGGCTGTATTACAGTTACGCTCTTTATCAACTAATGTGTTCATGTAATTCACTAAAAATTTAAACATTTCTCCCCGCCTGATTTTGTCTGTACGTGCTCTTAACTTCTATCAGAGAGGCACAACGCAAGATAGTGCGGATTCAATCCAGTGCTTATCTTACTAGCGTTGACATCAACAGTAATTCAGACATCTTTACCGGCAGCATAACCATCAATAACTTGTTTTTGCAGTGCGAATATCCGAGTGCCTCCTAGAAAGCTAAAGCTCCTTAGCTGTCATCATTTTATGTTGGTGCTATTTCCAGCTTGCAAGCTAACCTGCGGCCCACTTCCGAGTCACCTGTCAATCCTTTCCTCGGTCTTAGGTTACCAAGTGATGTTCCCTATAGTTGTCTTTGAGGGCGCAGCGGGAGAGGACAGTACCTTGTGCCTTCGGCACTCACAGCTCTGCTCTCGGAATTCCCAGCTTGTGCCTTCGGCGCTACGCTTGCGCTTTTCAACACCATCGTATGTTCGAGAGACTACACAAACAGAGACAGAATAGGCACAAGGAACTTTCGACTGTCTAAAATCCCTGCTTATTTTGCTTTCATATACTAATTGGAAATGCCTTCGACAGCATTATTTGCCATTGTTCAATGACTCATGAAACTAAGTTTGAAAGGCATTTTTTTTTGTTAAAAGTCTAAGGTTCCATGTACATTGAAGTTACAGCATGTGCAAGAGTATCACATGAGATTACTGATTTCTTAAGAATACCGTTTGTGAAAAACAAGGCTGTGTCTCATCTCATCCTTGTTTACCCATTACATTGGTTGTGGGATTTATTCTGTTGTTTGTATGGGGTTTTAAAATTTCGTATTTATTGTTTGGAGATGATTTAACGCTAGTTGGTAGATTTTAATTGGTATAAAAGGCCAATAATTTAAATGTTTAATTTTTGTAAGAAGCAGAAGCTAACGTATCACAAACTAAAGTTGTTGTTTTTAGAAATAGTTGAAGATATATCACATGCCGCAATCAGCGTTGTTAGTTTGTAACATGCAACGAGTAATTTCGGGAGATTTTCCTATTCTGCACTCACGTGAGGCTTTAGCCCGTTAAGGTTCGGCGGGTAAAACATAAGAATAGCTCGGGTAGCCTTAGCCATCACAGCTATGATCCCTTGGGCCGCGACTAAATTCGGTGCCATGCTGCTTGAACCTGTTTTCCTATTTCAGTTACCTCGGCATAACGGTGCCAGCATGTTTACTGAATAAGGTTACAAATATAAATTGAAACTGTAAAATGTTGTTTGGCTAAGAAGTTTAAAAATCTTTTCTTAACTTTTTAGGGTATGGCTTTGCATGAAAAGTGGGATTTGGAGGAAATGAGTACGCTTTTCTTAATGTACTTAAGCAGCAATGTTTAAATGTAGGAGGCACAGCAATGGAAGGCGAAATCCGGTGGAGAATTGTATTCAAAATTAGATATGCATCACCTGTTTAAAAATATTTTAATTATAGAAGATAGTTTGCATGTCGTAAAAATGGGTACTTTCAAATAAAGACCATGAACTTATAACACGCTTATGGAAGACGTAATGACTGAGAAAATAGCCAGAGCAAATAAAATATGTAAGAATCAGAATTACATATCTTGTTCAGACTGCCCAGTGTATTAAACTTTTACTGGTTCTTTGCTGTTTTCGGTATATGTTAGTCGCATCAGCGACAAAAAAAAGTACAAGAAACAGCCATATTGCATACGTCACGATCTCTACGTCTGATTTTAATCACCTTCGGAATTTTTTTATTATCAAGCGTTAGAAATTGGCATTTTGTTTTTATCAATTTGAAAGGATTTGCATGATAGAGCCTGTCCTGCGACGATAAAGATAAGATCTGTAAAAAATTATATATGAGCTATAAATCGTCTCTTAAAGTTTCAATTTATTTATCGACCATATGATTGTTAAATTCTTATCGTATTCCAACGGATGTAAACCTGTTTCAATAATAGAATCTAAATCTTTGCTTTATATTCTAACTAATAACAATATCAAAGTATGGTTCCACAGATTTTTATCTTCACCAGACACATTTCCGAAGTGTTGTTTTAAAGGGAAGAGTTGATTCATTTCAAAAGTTTAATTGCATTCTCTGGGTACAATAGCCTTAGCCGTGGCATTATACTTAGTAAGTTTGGTCTGCAAAATAAACCGTTTTGTTGTACGTCTCTCAGGAAATGTTAACAAATTGATGTGATCTTTATACGATGCATTCTACAATTTTAAGATTAACCAATGAATTATAATGCAGAATAGGATTTAATTGTTCAAAATGACATTAGACATTATACTGACACAGGCAGTGCTGTCAAGTTGAACGTTACGCATATAGACATGTTTTTCGAGCATAACGAGAAGGCATGTTTTGCAAAAAGGAAACAGCAATGGAAATACAGCAAATATTACAGACAAAAGAGCCTTATATAATTTATATAAACATTATTTTGGAACCTGTGTCACCTCTTGTACTCTTTATAAAATTAAATTTGGACCAGTTCCAATGTTCTATCCGATTTTGATTGTCGGGTGTTAACGGTATTTGTTCGACGTGGGTGAGTTATGGTCAGAAATTACTGTTCTTTCCTACTTTTTATTACCCCATTGTTGCAGGCCTAGTAAACATAAGCGATGCATTGTTCGAATCACAAAGTTGCAGAGACTGTCAGCGACAAAACGTTGCACTCCATTGCGTACGTTACACAGAAGTCGACGTTTGCTACCAAGAGAGACCAATATCTCGATCTTGAAGTGCAGATCGTGTACTTTGATATTGTATTTTCGACTAGGTAAGTACGGCAATTGTGGCCAGCGAAAGCAGACTAGCTTCTTAATGAACTAATTAACGGATGGCAGATTGACAATGTCTTTTCCAGTTATTTACTTACATTGCTTTTCCTATACTTTAGTGTACATCAATTAGTGAAATATTTCATGGTTGGCAAAAGAGAATTAACAGAATAGTTAAGAAAACGGAGTATAAACATTGCAAAAACATCATTGAAAAAATGGAATTCGTAGTGAAAAATTGGAAAAAAATGATGTTTTCTCCCTTTTAATACCAAAACCACATTTAGTTGTAGACTCGAATTAGAATAATTTACTGAACAAGTCAATTCTATACCTCATTATGTGTAGATATTATTTTTATTTTGTTATCAAACGAATGGATATCTTTCGGATTAAACTTGAAGAAGGTCAGTTGCCGTGAAAATCGGTTTGAACCATAGTCATCATTGTCTCGAAAATCTTATCACCGCCATTTCAAATCTCATATATTTTTCATTCACAATATCAGTCCTGTCGAAAATAGGAATAATTCTGGTACACTTGAAAAATTTTGCGCTGTGAAACGGGTTCAGTGCTTTAAATTCTGGGATTGCTACCAGAAGGAGAGAATATTCTATAAGTGCAGGTCAACCCATGACAAATCGTGGCAAACCTGTTTACAGCAACTAGATCTCAATAAAGCTACTTAAAAATAGACTTTCATTTATCTTTCTTGTACGCAAAAATCTATTGAATATTGAAACATACTCATACTCCGATTTCGATTCCTATATCCAACATTAACCAATGATTTCGAAATACGCATAATGGTAATTCTGGATATCAGATTACGGTAAATGTGATGTCTTCTTCATTCATCAACCCGGCGTAATTTAAAAATTTGAAGTACAGTCTATTTCCTATTTTTCAATTCAGTGCAGACATGCGCAATAGCACTATGCGTCGCTAAGGCAGACATCTAAGAAGGATACCAAAGCATGTTCCCAGTATTACAGAAAAGCCGGAGTTTTTTTGTTCATTGTCTAAACCTGTGAAAACACGAATACGGGGTACTTTTGCAAATGTTTATCCGTTAATTGATGAGAATATCACTTTGAAATCTTGTAAATAATTTTCTCAGATTTACAGCCATTTCAGCATTGAGTTGAATATATGATGTCCTCACGTATACTCCTTTCCAAAAGTTGTTGTTGCAAAAGACGACTTTAATAATGGTCAGCTGGTAATCATCAATGAATGTTTCATTAATGTGTCAAGACAATGTCATTGGTCTATATAACATTATAAAGGTTGTAACTGCTTTTGCAATGATTTCATTCACTATTAGATTTAATAGAAAAAGTAGTTTTTTCAGGTTCATATTTCTCCTGTATTTCTCAAACTAAGGGTATCATTTTGTTAAAATCTCAAATACCAGTAAGGAACACTTCAGGATTTTCCGAACAGGCATGCGTACCAGACTTTTCCTATGAATGCGAAACCACGTGTCGTGATTATGAACAAGAGTCAGGCACACAAAACAGGTCCGGTATGTATGGGTCAATAAACCTAGCATAGTAAACGAATGCCTGGGAGAGCTGTTTTATTCTTGGTACAGTTTGTCAAAGCCCCTACCTCTAGTCATGGCATGATTTGGACGGGGCAAAAATAAATTTGATTGCCCCTTGTACCCATTTTATTATTGTTATGGTTTCTCTCACATACGGGGTCGGCGATGGTGATGGGACTGGGCCGTAGCACCAAAGGAATGAGTCGGCAAGGCCGCCGGATGCTGAAGGCGTGCACACATACGTTGACCCTGTGAGTAAGCTGTTACAAGCGCTGCTTTTACCTTTTTAGGACTGGCAGCTTTCGATACGAACTCACCAACAGCAAAGAAATCCTGTTGTCGAAGACCCTGGCTTAATAGCATTCCCTACCTTAAAGTGACGTTTTGTGATTTAATGTATTCGAAACCGATGGACGTTTAACTGCCTCGGCAAACTAGTAAAATAATACAACCTGTAATTTTATTTTGATAGGTACTTCGGATCCCCAGCGTACAATTTTTACTGTGCACCATGGCTCGACACTCCGCTTTTATGGTAGCACTGTCCATAATATTAATGGCTGTTAGAGGAATGCAGGGCTGTCCAACGAGCTGTTTCTGTTTGTCGAATAGCGTCCGCTGCAGCCACCGTTCATGACAGCGATACCAACAGGTGTTCCAGAAGATGTTGAGAGCCTTAACCTCGCCTATAATAGAATAACATCTCTTCCGATGGAAGGATTCAGTTCCCTGTCACGAATGAAAAACTTACACCTGGAAGGTAATGCTATCTCAGTCATTTCATCAGACGCATTCTATAATCTCACCAGTCTTGAGGAATTGCGTCTCAATACAATAACATTACAACCTTGTGGGTCCTGTGTTTAGTTCCATGTCACGACTGAAGAGGCTATACCTGGACCATAACGCGATCTTAGTCATTTCATCCGAAGCATTCCAAAATCTAACCAGTCTAGAGGAACTGCACCTTCAATACAATAATATCACAACATTGCAGGCTTTTGTGTTTCGTTCCCTGTCACGACTTAAGTACCTAATCCTGGACCATAATGATATATCAGTCATTTCATCAGAAGCATTTCACAATCTCATCAGTTTGGAGGAATTAAACCTCGAATACAATAACATCACAACATTGCAGGCTTTTGTGTTTTGTGCCCTGTCGCGACTTAAGTACCTAACGCTGCACCATAATGATCTTTCTGTTATTATATCCAAAGCATATGACAATCTAACCACTTTGGAGGAATTGAACCTCCAGTACAATAACATCACAAAGTTGGAAGACTTTTCATTCAGTTCCCTGTCACAGCTGAAGATCCTATATCTGGACGGTAACTCTATCTCAGTGATTTCATCTGAAGCATTCCATAATCTAACCAGTCTAGAAGAATTGCGTCTTCAATACAATGACATCACAACATTAGAGGCTTATGTGTTTAGTTCCCTGTCACAAATGAAGCACCTATACCTTCAGGGTAATTCTATCTCAATCATTTCACCAGAAGCTTTTCTTGGTCTGACCAGTCTGGAAGTATTACAGCTCAGCAGGAACGACATTCGTACTTTGCAGGAACGTGTTTTTAGCGATTTGCACAATCTACAGGATTTGCGGCTGCGCAATAATCATATTTCCATGCTACCCGAGACGATTTTCTCCGGATTCTTAGCTACTGATAGTGACAGTGTGGGAAACATCATAATTGACCTGCATGACAACCCATGGGTATGTGATTGCCACCTAAAAGGGTTACATCAATTTGCTGAAGATATAGGACCCTTTCAAGAGGGGAAAACTATACAACTAACTGGGCTAGTGTGCCAAAACCCCAAAATCTATGCTGATCGTGATTTTATGGCCATACCTACAGAGAACATGACCTGCGATGGCCTAGACTTAATAAAATTGATGAATTGGGTTTACGTTGAGGAGGGCGACAGAGTAATACTTAACTGTACTGCAAAAAGTGTGGCTGATTCAGAGGTTTACTGGATAACACCGAGTGGTGAAATTTTAAACACAACTAACAGTGGCACTGAGGAGGAAATACTCCTTACATCAAGAGATGCCATTCCAATAAAATCAACGAAAATTAAACATTCTGGCACCTACATATGTAAAACAATTAATTTCTTTAAGAATACTGCAATTTATGCTACCCACTTACACGTAGTCTCACAGCCTATGCCTGAAACACAACCAAATATGATTGAACGCGATGGGGAGCAAGGCACGAAGTCCACCACAATGTCTGCGCGTGCTGGAGTAATGTTCGGAGTTTTCACCGGCGGCACCTTGTTTGGTTTTGGATTGGTGATAGTGATAATGGTAATAATGGCAGCTGTTAAAAGGAAATTCACTGATAAAGACGAAGGACGACGACAACGGTCAACATACAGCAGCATCAGATTCAGTGACTTGAGAAATCGATTTATTAGTCCCGAAGAAAGCTACCCTGGAGGCACCACTTATGACGTGATCTACGAGGATGCATCAACACTCCACGAAAATATGCCTTCTAGAGATGTTTCGCCTACGGAAGAAAACTCTGCCGAAATAGTCTATGCAAACAAAATGATGATGAATATTCCGGATTCCACATACACGCCATTGTCTCCAGACACCAAGAGCCCAAAACATGTATACGAAACATTAATCAAGAAATAAGTAGAGTGAAGGATAAAGTGATAGCTGTCTGAATGATTGACTATAGGGTGATTGATGAAAATATAGAATAAATAGCCATTACTTTTGCTAAATAACAAGTCAAAAAACATGAAGAAGATCTGTTAACGCTGAGATCGTCAATTTACGTCAAACAATACATGCTTCATAATCCATATTTCCTAGGCATGCCTCATGTTTGCCACGGATCACACACTCGATTCTTTCATACAGAATGGAGAGTATGGAGATTTACTCATTAATCCATGATGCATAAAAATATGCTGTTTTCTGGCTAACAAGTTAACCAGACAAACATGCCAAAAATGTGGGGTTTTTTTTACACTCGCAACGCCCCATTATTAATAGTATTTTAGTGAAGAAATCTGCATTCACCTGAGAATGTGATAAACCACAAACATTGTAAGGGTGATGAGCCGAGCGTCATATTGCCAGCAAGGTGGTGTCCTTCACACTCTCTTGCTCAAATTTTTTTTTTCCGTAGTGTCATGTCTAAAGAAATCTATCGTTGAACTCTAGGCTTATGATATACTTGTACGACTGTTGAGTTATTCTTATAAATAATGCATGAGACTTCAGGTGTGTTTGTCTGTTTAAGGACAGTCTTTAGTAAGACAGAACAAGTTGTTCCTGTAATACTGTCTTGCTGGTATGGATTAACTTTCTTAAATTTCAATGTCTCTCTCTCTCTCTCTCTCTCTCTCTCTCTCTCTCTCTCTCTCTCTCTCTCTCTCTCTCTCTCTCTCTCTCTCTCTCTCTCTATATATATATATATATATATATATATTATTATTATATATATATAATCGTCCTGGAGCATGATGTTTTGATTATTCAAAAGTATCCAAAGAAAAATGTGCATACACTCACTTTAAATGAACAAAATTTGATCATTTGATCATTATGACGTGCTTGTAAGAATGTTTTCCCTCGTATAGTACTTTCGATTTGTGATTCCTTCGAGAGAATCCTCTTCTGATATTTCAAGTATTATCACATGAACTAGCCCGATTCGCCACCTGTAGACGTAGAACAGGACAGATAGATAATCCGAATTACCCCTGCTGTACGTCATCAACATGAACTTTTTTCCTACACATGGTACCGTTAAGATACGCTGCGACACAGACCGATTTGTCGTAATCGATGCTGCGCTCTCATGACATTTTCCCAAAAAGCTTACCCGATAAATCCAGACATGGAAACATAGAAGGCACGTCCAACGAAATTTCGAGTCCCTAAAAATATAGCTAATGGGGATACCGTCGATGTTTTTTCAATGGCTCAATAACGTAGCAGCTAGCGACTCCAATCAAGTCGTAAGGCTCAATGTGCTCTATCATAGTGTTGATTGTTCAAGGCAGCATACCGACATATTTATATAAGGAAAACAAGTTAAGATGTATTTTCCGTTGTAATGCTACCCTTTAATCTTCCTCGGAGTCAAATTTTCGGACTCATATACAAAGCAACATCTTTGGTTTGCTTCTCACACGGACACATATTGAAGCCTTTGGAGAAAATAAAGCTTTAATTATCTCATTGTTGTGAAAACTTAAATTTAACTGCACAGTAGAGTTAATAGAAGGTAACCACGCACTTTGTACTTCATGTATTGGTAAAATGATGGTACTCTCCTGCTAATACCAGCAATGACTCCTGATTTTCATCTTGATTACGAAAGAAATAAAGTTTAAATTTTCAATTAAGTTTAATATATATGTTACAGGCAGTTCATATCTTAAGCTGTAAGAGTTTTCCATGCAAGACGCATGGTTCAACAGTGTTAAACCACATAATGCAAAGATGATTTTAAAAAGAGTTCAATTGTAGTATTTTATTATTAACTGTACTTGATAAATTAAGTGATAACCGATAATTATCATAAAAATATCACATGTTATTTTTTGTACTAAAGACTTTCGAAAATTTCAAATAGGTGACATCCCTGATATCTGACTCAGTGTTTTCAATGATAACGTGAATGAATATCTGTTCAGTCACAAGGTTTACGTCCCAACGAGAAGCCCTGACGTAAATATATGTAGTACCGTACGACCTTTGCACAAAAAAAGAAAAAAAAACAATTATGTTATGCATGTTCAGCGAAATTTTTGTTGTAGAAGCTACCCATTTAATCAAGAATTATATGGTATTACAACCCTTTTATTTGTCTTTCTATACCTGTACTCTTAATATATTTACTTAACGGGGCAAACTCAGTACTCAGTTTATTTTAAAATGTTACACATATGTCAACACGCTAACGGTTAATCACTTATTGTCAACTCGATATTAACGCCAGGACAGATTAAAGACATATGTCATATTGGTGATTGGAACAACAATTATAACTTTTCATTTTCATCGGGCTTACCGGCCTTAGCGAACGTTTTCTCTTCTCTTCATACCTAGAAACCTGTCAAGACATAGTTTTATTTTTAGCCATGGCATCTACAACCTTGACTATCTTGAAATAAACACTACGTAGTTTAAACTAACTTCACGTTTTCGTACAAGTCAATACTTTGAGTGAGCGAATCATCATCCGAGTACCTCTCAGCATGTTAAACGAGTGGATCCTAATGCTAAAGTTCTCTAAATGAACAGTACGTAGGAAAAAAGTCCATTACTTTTAAATCTTTAACATTAATATGTAAACAGGTCTGAGAGCGAGCGCAACGTAGGGTATATCTTCATTGATGTTTCCAGGCAATAGCATGCTTATTTCTGTGTTTTGATGCATGATGCATATTTTTTGGCCATTGAGGTTGAATTGCTGTCAATTGTTTTCTAGAATAACATTTATAGATTATTAGGCCTATAGCAATTTAACTCGGAAATGCAAAGTTCACTAACGAAAATTACTTAAAACTGGTAAATTACATGATGATCCGATCAGTTTATTGTAACAGGGGTTGGAACAGAGGCAGTCTAATGTAAAACATGTACTTGATATTCCCGTGGGTAGCTCTCAAGCACACGATTTTTAATTCTCGCGTGAGTTGACCGTTCGTTCTCACGAGAGTTGGCTTGTTTCAAAAAGGCGGCACCTCGTGATGACCGAACCAGGCTTTCAAAGGTGATCGAAAATAGTCATTTTTAACCAAATTTAACACTTTCTTTGGAATAGAGAGATTCGGATCTCTTCAAGTATGCTGCCACGTAAGTATCCGGCGGACTGTACCATTATTTTTAGGAGTGGCCGACTGTTGTGAGGGACTGAATACATTGGCAGGAGTGGCCAAATAAATTAACCTACTAATTGAAGGGCGGGACTTTGCAGTATAACTGTATTGGATGGTGTGAAAGACATATTCATCCAATGCAAAGTTTACGTACTTCCGTGGCAGCATATACTTGAAGAGATCCAGAGATTCTTTTGTCGGAAGTACACATTGTTGAGTAGGATTTGTGGTAGATGATATCTTTAATTTTACGCAATCCGTGTAAAAGTATTCAAAATGGCCGCCTCCATGGATTAGTGCTCTCCTTTCAAACTCGTAGGTATATAGAGATTCCATTCTAATTTTTCGTGTACACGCGTTAGTCTTAATGCTCGCTTCGCGAGCGGCCTTTGCCGCTCTCGCTGCGCTCGCTATAATTTTTAGTCACCGAAGGTGAAAGCCTCAATACGCGGAATGAAGTATATCAATTTGATTATCTGGGCAAACCAGAACAGAAAAATGCATAAAAAGTAAAAGCTGAAAGACTTTTTTTGAATGAAGAGAAACAATCTGCATTTTTACGTTATATTTTTCTTGATTTTTTTATCGTGTATATATTTGTCCACTATTTATTTTCAGTTGAGAGGAAGAAGATTGTCTTCTCGAGCGCCTTTTTCTCCTCGGCTATTTTAAATTTGTATATTTAATGAATTGTTACCAATCAGGGTCATACATCATGAACGACATGAGACAGGTGTCATAACATAAGCGAAAGAAGGTGGATCTGACGACGAGTGCTGATGTATAACTGGAACTTATTTGTTGAATACGGAACCATAACTGGACCTATCGGCCCACCGCTGATACATGAGTCTTAGTTGGTCCCAGTTCCTAGTTTCGGTCACTCCACTAGAGAGTGATCGTGGTCCAAAGTTCTGGTTTCTGAGTGAATGTCCTGTCTCGGTCACTCAACAAGAGAGTGACCGTGGTTATCGGTCCTTGTTAGTTTGTACTTGAGTTAGTGTGTCCATTTATACAGTATCTTGGCTATGTCGGATACCGACGCCATAAAGAATATAATAAGACAATATTTCTTACCGACATTAGAAAAGATTACAAAAGTAGAAATTATCACTAGCCCGTGCGTGGCTTGCTACATTCTTTTGTTTCAAACCCACGCCATGAATAAATTAAAAATGATAACAAACGGCTCAATATTACGATTGGTTGAAACAAATAGAACATTGGGGTAGTACGCAGAATACCTCCATGAGAAAATTTAGTCACTGGGTTATTCTTTTAAATGTGTAAATGAGCGAGATCATGTTGCCGATACTGTGCTGGTATTTCGTGGAGCCAGCATTGTCAGAGTCCAAACAAAGAAACGTCAGCTTGATCACTCGGTTCCAGAACGCTAATGTAATTGAGCGTGAAATATTACTATTCTGTGCGCCAATTTGGAAGATTATGATACAAGAGTGGACAAAACTTACCTGTGACTAATAAAATCTCACACCCCAAAGGATCTTGGATCAGGTTTCTCACACGAGTTGGGGATATTTTGTCTCACACGAGCCGCAGGCTCGTGTGAGACAAAATATCCCTAACTCACATGACCACAAAATGCGTTAAATTCACATTGAAAATGTACAACATTATCCAAAATCTTGACAAGTCTGTCGTCTGCCACTGTACTTTGACCTGCTTACTTTGTAGTTCTGGTCTTTGTGTTACTCGTCGTGCCATTGGATAACATTTTGCGTGTGGAACAAAACAGACTGTTTATCATCCAATCAGAGCTCGTGCAATATTTACTGCAGAGTGTGGGACTGTTTCTGAGAGTGTAGGATCGATTTTTCCCACACTGTCGATCCCGCACTCCCAGCGGCCAGGAATGTAAGAAATAGTTGTCAAATCTAAATACTTGGTTAGTTTTGTCCACTACAGTCTCATGTCGTTCATGTTGTATCGCCGAACATATCATTTTTGTACTACCTATGTAGTAATTTATACATTTCATGAATTATCAAAATTATAAGTGTTTCTGTGGAAGGACTCGACCAAACTTGATGGCAGTACTACGTATACATACGGTGGTTTCAATCAGATTTGAACTCAAAAAGTACGCGACTTCGGCACCCAGTCTTAATTACGATGACCATCATCCCCTTTCCGAAGGGTGTGCTGAAATAGCTTTGGAAGGACGCCATACACACAGGATGTGGTTGAAGAGTTCCGCCCATATGCTCATCGAGGAGCCAAGTTTCTAAGCTTTTATCTAATCGTAAGGAATTTCCATGCTCCATGCCAGCACCTATCTATCCAATATTTACAACTGAGGCGACCTGTTTCCAACTATCACCCTCCTGAGTTTTCTTTGTTTGTCGGTCGCAGCTTGGTAGTATTCGCATTTACATATATGGCTAGGGGCCCGTGTGTAAATGTCGAATACCTATTTGCATAAGAAATATTACTTTCATTATATATTTGAGAGATGATGGACCAGGAAAATCGACCGTTAGCTACACTGACGCATTTTTCATTGCACACCGACTCGCCAAAAGAGGAACTGCTCAGGCTTTGACCTGTCTAGCGATCATCAGATGCAATCATCGTAGTAACTCGATCATTCACCGAACAAAAACGTGTGTTACTCAATCATTCACTTCACACAGCCATTCACAAAAGTACAACGTACTCACCGATAGATTGCGAGTGAATGTTTTTTTTTTATTTCCCTGTCAACCGTGTAATAAAGGGTTGCAATACCGACTATTGTTCAGTCCGTGCATAGTCGAGTTGTGCGGTCCTCTGCCAAAGACATTCACACATTGTGCTCTCGCCCGCACGCTTGTCTGTACCGTGGATGACACAGTGGTAACTGGCAAGTGAGGCAACAGTTGCATGCATCACTGTACGAAAAGTCAAATTTGTCATATGCTTTTCCTGGGTGGTCCACAAAGTACCACTTTTGTACGATGTTTGCCTAGGTAACTTGGCAAATGTGGTAAAAAGGTGGTACTTTGTCAACTCTGACCATCCAGGTAAAGTATATGACAAATTTGACTTTTTGTACGAAAAGTCAAATTTGTCATACAATTTTCCCTGGGTGGCAACAGTTGGATAAGTATCACGTTTTACATGTTTGCGTGGGTAAACCGGCAAATGTAGTACAAAGGTGGTACTTCGTCAACTGTTACCATCCAGGTAAAGTATATGACAAATTTGACTTTTCGTACAGTGTGCATGTCTCATGAACACGATTAAGACGAGTTCCATGGCCTACTATCCGTCCTGCACGTCGACACACCACACATCCACGTCTTCCGTCCGGATTGCGACCATTCGATGACCAACTCTGGAAGAAGACGTGGTGCCCTCAGACTAGTCGCTCATTGATGTCGCTTTGGGGACGTTGCCGTGATGAGAAATTACCGATCAGCTGGTCTGCTACTTGGGCACGAAACATGAGCTGGCGTCTGTACCTCGATCCACTTTGGCCGTATTCATGAACTGATTCCATGTTGTTGAAAGCGTTCATGAGTGCCTTGCCTTGGGCCAAAATGCAAAAACACCGAAATGTAAAACAATGTCCTAATGATGATGTTATTTGTAAATATTTCTTTAAAAAAATAAGAAAATCTACCTGTGCATAGAGAACGTAGTATATAATGAGTTACGCCTTATGAAGGACGTAACTCATACTGCGTTACGACCGTTTTTGCTCAAAATGCCAGCGCAAGATGGACATGATTACGAATATTTGACAATTTACATAAAAAATTATATCATAATTATGGCATTCATCTATGACATTTTATATATCTATGGCATTACGCTTTACAATAAAATCATTAAATCCACACAATTTAAATTCCAGAGTTAAAGTCTTTTATAACCTACATTCCCTCGAACTCAGTTTGTTGAAAAACTGAGTAACGTGCCTTTTGCAGCGGGCCATTGAAATTATATTTTGTCACACGCGCAGCAGTAATTTGACCCTTTCCCACATTGAGATATTCAGGTCCCTCACGGTAAGACCCTTTCCCTACTTGTCCATCTCAAGTTTTGCTTTGCCCCTACGAAGTCATCTAAGGCTTTAAACCTTTCACCTACTTCGATATATTTATTTAACTCTTACCCCACTTGCAAGGTCAATGCGTGTGGTCATTTTTTCGGCCTTATAATAATAGTGAATTTACGAATTTGTGAAATCAACGAAGAATTGTGAATTCTTAAGTGTTGAGTTTGTAAGACTCGGGCAGATACTCCACAGGTTTCTCGGAAACATCCCGCCTTTAACAGTGATGAAAGGAACCATTATCATCGACTGGGTTACATTGTAACTGCCTGCTCTGATGCTGAAGTAATTGACCTTTGCATTTGCATCCACCGGGACGTACAGAGTGACCTTTGACCAGAGTTGTGTTATCATTAGTAGAAGCTGACGCTATCGTTTTATCAGATAACACTCCCGCAATATCTTATACTTCAAACAACAGGTGTTTGCAGTAGTAATAAATTATTATCGCAACACCTGAATTTAATGTTTAGGACCCCGTTCCGCAGTGGTTTGATGCTTTTATTTGTGGGCATTTGAGAACATGTGTGAAGAGGCTCGTTCATATAGCAAGTTGCAAATAAAAATTAAAGGAAAAGCTAACTCCCGCGAATTTAATTATTTATCCCTTCTAAAATAACCTTTCAATAAAAAGCTGAAATTTATCACACATTTTCATTCGTCGGCGACTACGACACGACGAGAAGAGACGTTGAAGAAGGAGACATGGAAGGAGCGTACGTGACGTCATCGGCGATACACGAACTTGTGACAGCTTACTGTGGTCTATGACTGGAATAGTGCAGAGTGCAAGTGTTGATCTCGGCTCGTTTACTCGAATGCCCAGTAGCATGCAAGGTGAATTGTGAAGTTTGGTGTAAATATGACACGGGGGAGAACCGGCAAAAACGGTGTTAATTTCTACTGGACCGTTTTCCTACAGAACAGCTTTTTCAAAGACAGTGGCTCAAGAAAGTCGGGAGACGTAATCAAATGTTAAAGACTGTCAAAGATGCAAAGTTATGCTCTGCACATTTCACAGGTTAGTCTGTACAAGCACATTGTCTCCAGGGACTGTGGTGCTAGACACGTAGATTACGGGTATATGTAGACATTCCAATAAAATCTTTACATAAAATAGCCATACATAAAATAACCTTCCAGTATAGACACTATCCTACACAAAAGGCAAACAGCCAAAGATATGAACGATGTGTAGGGTTGCTTTCTCTTTATTACATATATTGTATTAAATTGGTTTGCTTTGATTTTAGTCGGGAAAAAGTGATACTCGATGCCAGAAATATCGCTATCCCAGCTCTCAATAATTGTCTAATGAACGCGCTGAACTATTCAAGCATATTGACAATCCTCCTCGTCTTGTATCGCCGATGACGTCACGCACACTCCTCCCATTAGCCATTTCGCGCCTATGGGAATCCGAAAAATGCCCTCTACTTCAGCTTCTCTTCTCGTCACGCCCTAGTCACCGGCACGTACGAGTGTGTGGCACATTCAAGCTTTATTTTATTCTAGTGTTATATTAACAGAGATATATGGTGAATTTCCCTAGAGTCAGGTTTCCCTTTAATCTGTAAACAGTCTCAGGTCTGGCCGGCAAGATCATTTAAATCTAAAACGTTTCTAACCAAGTGTCTGACCTGAGACACGCTATGTAGTTATGTAGCTATGTTATTAGTCGGTTAATGACCCGACACTGTTTTTGGTCGTTAGTTTACAGTACATACTTATTTTCGTCCTTTTATCCATTGTGATCTTCCGACAAATGTCATGAAATACCTTTTGCTGGATATGATATTCTTGAGTAAATGAAGCCCGTAATCCCACAATAAGTCGATTTGATCTTTACCATACTTCGATCTTGGCGTGTGTGCTCATGATATCGGCTCACAAATTCCAATACTTCAGCATTGCCGAAGCTCCCCATTGCATTATCGAATAAATCATTGATCTATCTTTCAATTCAGGGTGTAATTTCTCAAAAGAAAAGGGTTCTAAAGTGTACAATGACATTTACCACTTTATCAGAAATCTAGTGTATTCTCTCGCAAAATCACACGATTTGTGTAGGAGATGTTCCAAGATAATTGGATCGAAGTTGACGATATCAAATGTAGTGAATGAAGCTACACTTGGACTTATTCCGTATTCCCGTAAACCAGTCCATGACAAACAGTTAAGTGAAGAATTCCTCCATTGACTCGCACTCGTAAGTGATCAAATGTCATTGCCACGCTCAATTTTGTTGAGTATTTGTTTAGTTATATTGTCCGTCTCGCTCATGGTCGGGTTAATGAGTCTACATGTTTGTTGTTCATGAAGAGGTTTTTTAATGTAATAAATGCCTGTCGCTTAGCAAGTATATCATTCATGAAGTAATGAGTAATACTATGTTAAGCGCTCTGCGTTTTAGCATCCAGCATTGTAATTTCCAAGATGACATCTGATCCTTTGATACCACAAGGTTATAATTTTATTGGTTGAGCAATCCTGTCTGCCTGGGATCTTCATCAAATACTACAACGACTTAAGGATGTACGATCGGAAAATATAAGCGTACTGCGCCGATTTCCGCGCAGAAATGTATCCATAGTAACCACGCGCGCATAGTGACGTTCCGAACGTTTTTGCGTTGTACAAAATGTCGTCTGCAGGAAAAGGAAAATCGCGCCGAGAAAATGTTTAGCGTGCCCTCAAAACATGCTGGAAGGTACGAGAATTCAGCAAAGAGATAAAAAAAATGCAACATGACCGTAGCCTGTACAGCGTAAATCAGAAGTGTGACGTCTGATTTGCTATTCGTGGTTATAATTCCAATGATAGTGTCTCTAGTAGACCTACCGGAGAATGGAAGAATGGCCGTCGCATAGTCGATTTGAGTGAACTAGCCGAAAATCTTGACACTTGTGTCAGTTGCGGGCTTGCCTTTACGATTGTCATCGTGTATTGGAGAAACGCCAAGTTCACGGCCTCGGCTCCTGGCTCCACGTAGTGTGTGAAAACTTACTTAGCCTGCAGCGAAGTCAACCTAATCCCCCACCGATAAGCGTTACGGCAATAAATATTACGTGAGTTTTGTATGCTGTATGCTGTATGCTGTATATATAGACTCTGAAAGTAGAAGAACCTAAAAGTCTTTGCTTTGTTCTGTCATTTCCCTCTCATTAAAGTTTAATGGTAGGCTTAAATCATGACCATGCCTGGACAGGGCCACTGCGGGTAGCCACGGCAGTCAGCGGCATTTGAAGAGCGCCCTCGTGCGACGAACCGGGAGAGCATGGTTTATCGCCAGAACCTGTAAATCCTAGTTAGTTTTTGCAAAATTGTGAAAAATCGAGCTCGGTGACCTACTAAACAAAATGTGGTTTTGGAAAATTCACAAAAAGTGCTATTATTTGGCAAAGTTTGAGAAAATTGACATTAGTAGAAACTATCAATAATTAATAAATTACCCTCTCCCATTCCTAAAATTTGGGGCATATTTGTTGCAATTTTGGTTAAAAAATAAATATGATGACTTTTTAACTCAATTTTAATGTAAGTAAAATCTTCAAAGTAGCTTAGGTTTATAATTTCTTTATTCTTTTACAGTGTAAACGTGAAAAATGCAATCATGATATAAATATGAAAATGATGACCTGTTTTATTGATTTTTAGTGATTTTGTGAAAAACCGTGAATTTTTAATGTCATTTTGTAAAAAAACAAGCTCGGTGACCCATGTTTTTTTCCCAGTTTTGGACTATTCACATATGTAGGTATTCAAAAATCCCCATTTGAAAAAATTGACATTACATTTACTTTTTCCGATCGTACATCCTTAAGCAATAACGCACAGCTTGTTTAGAAGATTGACAGCTTTGGACGGATTAAGTTGGTTCTTACTTACAAGAGGCAGAAGGATGATAGCGACGATCAACATATTTTGATGATAAGTACGGCTTCAGATAAATCAAAGTAAAACTTAAGTTGCCAACGCGGTAATAGTTGAAAAAAACCGCAAGATTAATTGAAGAATAGAACTTGTCACAATGCAAATTTACCAAAAGGAAAGGGTTTGTGTACCTATGATACAAAAACAGGCATGGGATTTCTGAAGTTTCATGAGCTCAATGAAAGACCAAAATATATCTATTAACTTACATGACACATAAATATTAATCAGTCTTTTATGAGAGTAAACAAAGCAAGACAAATTATTCTTAGAATGGACAAATAACATGGATTATTCAAGTAACACCATACAACGCTAGAGAAAGAACAAACTTAGGAAGTTACAAAACGACTACAATAACGTTAGAAAAATCTAAACTTGTGAAGTGTAACTTTGGAATTTTGTGTAATTGTGATATGAATGATCGATTCCAGATAAGTTGTTTTGTTGGACTGTTTATACATGGTCAGATTAAATCAAGTGAATTTTGTATCATTGACAGGAAAGGTTTATCAATTCCTGCCTGTGTGTCTAATTTTTCAGTTGTTTTGTCTGAAAAATCAATCTTTCACTGTAGTATTTGTGCTCCCTTGAGGTGAATGCCGCAAGATATATTTGGTTATTAATTATGGTCGGCCCTTCAGAATCTGTGGAGAGAAAAAGGAATATATATATATATATATATATATATATATATATGTGTGTGTGTGTGTGTGTGTGTGTGTGTGTGTGTGTGTGTGTAATATTAACAATTAATGTGAAGCTCATCAAACTTAAAAAAATGTATTCAATAATTACTAAAAGGCATCAAATGTGTAAATGAGCTAATTATAATATGAGACACTCATGAAATTCAAGCATGAATAAAAGTATAGCTGCTGAAGTTAAGAAGTCCTATCGAATTAAGTTTCAAATATCAGATTCACTTTCGTCATATAGCCGAAGTACAGAATTTCATTAGATATGTTTTTAAGAGTACTACATAGTCATCACACTTTTACTATGAATAAATCTAAGTATAACCAATGTACCCGAGAAGTTTAATGAAATGCCTTTTGATACACTTCCTTATTAAAAAGTTTCATTACATATGGAAATAATCTATTGATTAAAATGTCATAGATTACTGCAACCAACACTACATATGATCAACAAATGGCAAGGGACCCATTTAAATTGTTGCACTGAATATTGATACATAGCCTAATTACAGAAATTAATTAAACAAGTAAATGAGCTTGAATCAAGAATCTCACTGTCCGTGAACCGTTTATGTGTTGAATGCTACAAATGAAAATGAAAGCCAAGGAAACGGAGAATAAAGGGCTACACAATTTACATTTGTGTACATGTAAAATCCGAATCGGTTCAAGTATAGAACTAGTGAAGTCATGGCGTGTTGTCTTTATTGTCAGGCCCGACACCGTTACGCTAAAATTACCAGGAGAATACTCACGAGATGAGTATTATTGTAATATTGTATCAATTGTTGCGCAAAATCAATCCATTCAGGTGCTAGAATCTGTATACCGAAGCTTAACTGAACGGAACATTGCAAGCATAAGCTTAATGGAAATGTAGCAAAACGGATACGACGATGTTCGATCAATTTCCACTGTTACCTCGCACTCCCCTCCTGGTGGAAAACATTCATAAGTGCATCACAAGGAATAACAACAACGCGGTAAAACCTCGCTTTCATTTCCCATAACTGTGGGAACAGCAACGTGAGTGTGACAGAACTATTGGTTCAAAGTGAGAATAATAATGAAGCCTATTGGCTACAAAGTCTTCCAAAGTCATGCGTTATTAACAAAGTCTGTTTTCGATGATGTTCACACGGTGACGTCATACAACTTTAGAATCCCATTTGAACATCAGGCTACTACATGCAAATAGAAAATGAAATTGTTACCAACAACTATCGACAATTTCACAATTTGTACGAACAAGACATACATCTGAACACAGTGGCGATATACGACACCGTTCGGACCTCGGCCCATGACCAGGCATGGTGTCCATAAATATTGATCCGCTACAGAGTTGTGGTTTATTCGTGAATGTTCATTACCCGGGGCCGCTATCCGTGACTGTGATGTTTGACAGATGTCACATGCATGTATCAAAGTCAAATTCGTGTAGCTTACAAATCGCTGTGATCGGCAGATTTTAGATCATAATAACGGTCAGAGCAAAATTCTGTCTGGGTTTTCGGAATTCAGTCTGCTTTACTAAGAAAAAAGACCACTAGTCTCCATAGTTACAATGCAAATGTCGGCCTTGACGTGTGAGTATTCAA
The DNA here is from genome assembly GCF_041260155.1 of Ptychodera flava. Lineage (NCBI taxonomy): Eukaryota > Metazoa > Hemichordata > Enteropneusta > Ptychoderidae > Ptychodera > Ptychodera flava. The sequence continues at coordinate 19,967,742 of NW_027248278.1, forward strand.
TCCGCGGTCTTCGAGAGACAGAGACTATGGATTGAACTTTCTCTCGCTACCCGAGCAATAACAAAAAGTACCGTATGTGTGTGATTTTCCGCATTCGACACCATCGCTCGATCGTGTTTTTACTGTCGTGTACACAAAATTTGTTTTGGCCGTACGCGGTTGTTGCTACATGTAGCTGGTTTGCCAATGTGGATTTCGTGTTAATTACACGCCCTGTACAGGGCAAACTGCCAAAGTATAATGCTTCAATTTCACGATCACTTCATCGATGGCAAAAACGATTTATTCATTCGATTCACTGTTTTATGAGTCCGCGGAGATTTAGCGGCTCAAATTCTGCGGGTCATATAACACATGGCAGAAACAAAAAACATCGAATTACAATCACGACAACATCGAGCGCGAGTAGGTGAACGCGAACCGAGCACACAGCTCCTTGTAAAATAACATAAAATGATATCATTTAAAGTGGTAAGCTGGACAAGAGAGAGAGAGAGAGAGAGAGAGAGAGAGAGAGAGAGAGAGAGAGAGAGAGATGGATGAACTGGTAACTCTATCGTATCTTTCTCACGTTGATTTACATACCACAAAGATACCACAAAAAGCCGATCGACTTTTTCCACTGAACACTGAAACGTTAACATTCAAACGAAATAACACAAACTCACTTTTTTTTTTGGAGCCTGGGGCAATCTATAAAGCGGCATAAAGCAAAATCTGTATTGAGAAAAGCGGTATAGAGATATTTTCGTTCTAGGGAAAACATCAACTCGGAAACGGCAACAGTATAAATATCGCATGTGGCAGAAGTTATCGGAGCTATCTATGCTTACATATTTCTAGTCCTGTGATCGTGACACCTCACACTCTGAAAAGCCATAAAATAACTGACCTGCTGTGTGTTCACAACATATCACTGTACTGCCCTCAAAGAAAGCTAGTAATACACTGTCATATCGATCACGGCTAGCACGTAACCATATCAGCGTAGGATCAACTCTCTCCACCTGTTCTGTTCACCACAACGCTGACTGTATGCGCTTGCGCACTTGATGTTGCACTGTGATCTAGGGCTGGATCGTTTTGTACTATAACATTGGGTTTTGAATACTGTATAACTTTTTGTCTCTATGGGACATTGCCACCGAGGTAGGAGACACCCAGGGACTATTCAAAAGTAGCCATGGCATAGGATTTCATGTAGAAATGTCAGAAAACATACTTGGAATCTAGTCAGTTTCCTGAAACTTCCACAGATGATTCATTAAAAAATGCTTTGTTGAAAAAATACCATTCCATCATGCTTTATTTTTAGAGAACGTGATGATAGTAGGTTTTTCTTTTTATCGCAACATCTCGCTACACGGTTTTATGTATTACAGAATATCGCTCTTTTGTTTTGCGTGTACCAGGCCAGACTGGCATGCACTGGCGCTACACCATTCTTTTGACATATATGTGGTTCTGTGCATGTTTAAAATAACGTACCAATCATTTTGGATATACTGTTTAAATTCATTTCATTCGTTTGGTTGCGTCATTGTCAAGTTTTCGCTGAACAGAGATTGATTTTAAACGGGGTATACCAGGGTGATGGGAGTGTATGTTTGATTCTATAGCGCCGTAATTGCTGATTGTAGGTATGCTGATGCAGAATGAGGATGAGACTTGGTTAAATTTTCGCACTTCCTAACTTTCGTTTAGGAGGGGTTGAGGGCAACACAATTAGTTATGTTTACTGTGCACAAGCTTTAATTATCCACGGCTCCTTGCTATTAGGCCATTACTTTTTTTACGATTTATGTGTGCTGTCACAAAATAGACATGACACGCTATTATGAGCAATATAAGACGCTTACATTAGAAAAATTCCTAAATTTTGTGAAGGTTTTGACAGTTGGTAATTTTGCCTGACATATTCACAGTATTGTATTTATGGTATTTACACTAGATATGAAATGAAAGTGCTCCTGTGTTATTGTATATGTTGCTGTTGTCTGTAATTTGACACTTTTCTCCAAGATTATGCCTTTAGATTTTAACTTGATCGCAATGCTTATGTTTAACATCGATATCACTAGCAATATCCATTGTGTATAGCTTCAATTTAATATCTAAATGTGAAAGATCAGAAAATATGTGAAATACAAAATAGATGTGAAATTGCCGTGCCTAATCGTTTCTATACACAAGACAGTGAAACAAAAAAAATACACACGACGATACATTAAACGCAAGTCACCAATATATAACGATGTGTAGAGTTGCTTTCCTTTATTAACTAATTTCTTCACTTCTACCATAACAGTTCCTTCAGTTAGTAGTTATATGTGCAAATCGGCATATATAGGTAATACCAAAATGATAAATGTCTTTCACTACGGTACGTAGTCATATCATCAAAATAGCAAAATTCTTAAACATTTGTCATATTCTTCCTTCATTCCTTCTTGTCCCTAATTGGTAAAAGCATTTAATATGCAACCACTAAAATGCAGAGTTAAAACTGTCACATGACCGTATTAGTGTCGACTTTGGTCATCTATACAGATATATATTCCAAACTAGACAAGTCTCTGAAATACCTTGTTACTTTTTACGGTTTGAAAAAATGCTAAATTACTTTCACTTATGCTATATCAGAGTATTTTCAATTTATATAGCAAGTTTTGTCAACTTTGGTCAGTCAATTCAGATGTACATCTGTAATAAAGAAAGTTCATTACATATATAAACAAACAGGAACATTGTCGAAATTCTTAAACAGACAAACAAACAGACAAACACAATACAGACATACACAGAGAATTAAAAACATCAGTACCACAATAGCTCATTCGAATGAACACACGAGCTAAACATCGTAGTCACAGCAAATACTATTTATCAAAGTCCTGTGTGCCCCACTCCTCATAATTTAGTGCATCCTCCCTTGCTATGTAAATGAGCAAAAATAAGTCAAAATATTACTGATAAATTAACCCACCTAGCGCATGAATGTTTGACACTTCGGCTGGAGTTGACCATCTAACATCAAAATATTAGGAAAGAAACTTATGTAGCTTTTTAGCCCAGTGGCGTCACTCTTTTTGTGCGCCCTTTTCTGGTCGTCATTATTGGAGCGTTAGCGTTAATGCCTTGTGATCCATTTCGTCTGATTTCTTCAGACACTTCGAAGACCTCTTTTTCGTTCATGATATTTTCAGGCGGATTTGCAAACTGAGTTGATGTAGATAACATATTATCGTCAATAAAGAGGTCTGAAATCGTGGTCCCGATCCCGCTTTATCTGTTAGAACAACAAGACTTCCTGCAAAATTAGCAATATGAGATATATCAGTAAGTGTTTGCAAACATCGCGAGTATTTATGGCCGCATATCATCCTGTTGTTAAACTTCCATGTGCCTCTTTGCCTTTTTACTAATCATCATAATTTCATGTAATGGACAAGTACCGTTCACATGTTATTATTTACCCTAATAGACTATGACACATCAAAATTGCTCTCTCTCTCTCTCTCTCTCTCTCTCTCTCTCTCTCTCTCTCTCTCTCTCTCTCTCTTCTGTAAAAAAGGTAACTGTGAAGCAAAGCAACACTTACCGTCCTGGTCTTCGCCTACTTCGTACAATCTTATACAGTCTGGCCAGATGAATTTTTATCAAGACCAAAACAACAATAATAGCAACTACGACAACTATTACAATCCGAGTCGATGTTTTTTTCACACGGACAGCAGTAGCATCTTCCATCGGACTTGTGGTACTGTTGGTAGAATCTTCCGTCGGACTCTTGGTCATGTTGTAGAAATAAAGTACATATTCTCCTGCGGTAAATGTACAAAATAAATATTGAATATTTCATTCAATATATATACCATTCTCTATTAATTCTGGTTACAGGTTACAAAAGATAACATAAAGGTCCCTGATAACAATGTTTGAAGTGAATAATTAATAAGTTATAATACAGCAGTGCTTAATGTGTAATTGTGCCTTCAAAGAGATACACTTCGTCGGAGACTAAATAGGTGCTTGTGGCTATTCCATCACTTTGAAACACAAATTACTTCAAATACAAGTAATGAAATCTCTTACTTAAGTTTCATGCATCTCGCAATCTACAGACAGAAGTGAAAGGATTCCTAGCTCGATACTCTTATCTGTATGATTTGGACGTACCATTCTATTTATAGGTGTTGTTAAAATTTGATAAAAAATAATTGCCTTGGTGACGACATTTTGAAACCAACTCAAAGCGTTTGTTGAACTGTGAAGATTTGTTAGCATTAATAATGTTCAGCTTTTCTGATAATATACAAGATTACATCTGTTGCTTATGTTAGAGTAGTCCGATGCTTTGTCAATAATTAACCACGAACAATCAATAGTTATATTAGATCATCATAAAGATAAGAGTGTCGAGCTAAGAATCCTTTCACATCTGTGTGAAGATTGCGGGATGCATAAAAAAACTTAAGAAACAGATTTCATTACTTTGTATTAAGTAATTGTGTTATTATTTATAATGGTCTGCTTAGCATCTAGCACTGTAATTTTCCAAGAGGACATCTGTATACTTATCTATCTATCTATCTATCTATCTATCTATCTATCTATCTATCTATCGATCGTCTATTTATCTATCTATCTATCTATCTATCTATCCATCTATCTATCTATCTATCTATCTATCTATCTATCTATCTATCTATCTATCTATCTATCTATCTATCTATCTATCTATCGATCTATCGATCAATCGGTCGGTCGATCGATAGATAGATAGATAGATTGATGGATGGATGGATATTGCTGTTAATTTGCTCGGCGTACGATGTGCACGACAGCGGCGAGACTTTTGCTTGTTATCCCATAACGAATTGATGTAGCTTTATCAAAATCGCAAAACAACAAAGCATACTGATTTTGTGTTTTGCGCAACGAATTGTTATACAATGAAACATATTTACAATGCAAGATATGCCTTGTGTATTTTGTTTCCACCAGCGCCGAAAATATGTGTCAGTGTGTAACCTGTCATTATGTTCTATGAGTAATATTCCTGCGTATACCTACGACTAAAAAGTAATATGAGTGATGTTTGATTTGTATACCCTTGATCTAGTTATACAACAGGTATACAAGTCCCACGCGTGTACTGCATCACAGAACCGCTAAAAGAACTATTGCAACTTGGCTGCGTATGGCACACTTCGTGGTCTGAGCTATAAAGCATGTTGAGAAGTCAGATAAGGGACACTTTTAGCATTGTAGGAAGGAATGAGTATGTTGTATTCAGGTGTTCCATCATGTAAAATGCGAACAACCCTTAAACCCTTATCTTAAACGTGACCTGCCTTTTCAATTGTCCGCAAAACATTACCCTCCCCCAACCTGTCAAAAGTTTCAAACTTAAAATGCAGGTCACTTTACCAGAGAACTGCATATTCCTTGCAAATGTCCATGTTTACCCTACACCCCCTATTTATGAGTCTATCGTTCGCTTTTTCTTTCGAATTTGACGTTGTTTTTCACATTATTAGAATCTTTAGTCCTACTCTTACTAAAATATGATTCACTTCGTAGGTAGCTATATTGAGCACATGATACTTGTTTAAAGTTGTTTGTATTGTATGCCTCTTGGTCTTTCATGCTTAATGAACCGACATTTTGTGAGCAATACAATATTACGTTCGTCGCATAATATATGCAGTCCTAAGATCTAAAATTTAGTAAATTTAACCCATGTTCAAAATCGAGCATACTAAGGCAAACACAAAAATGAAAACGATAGAATTTGTAATAATATTACGTTACCAGTATTTTTTCTGGTACCAAAAAGCCAAGTCCATCCATCTTGACACTTCAATGTGAATGGGTTTTCTGCACATTCTCCCGTTTTTGTACTTGCATTTCTGTTCCTCGCACCTGAAAAGAGTTTATTGTTGAAGGTGGTTATCGCACGGCTCTTCATATTTTTTCATGACATTTCGCTTCCATTGCATAGAGAAATAGACATTAGCGTTTTCATCTAAAGTAGGAGAATCTGGCCAAATGGTCTATAAAAGCGCGCATCAGAAAATGATTTAATATATTTTATCATGCAGCAACATAACTGTTTTGTTTGTCTGTGCTATTTTAGTCTCATAAATTGCAAAAATCACTCAATATCGTAGGTGTTTTGCAGTTATGAATAATGTGGAGCACACATATAAAAGTGGACGTTTTAAAAAGAACGGCTAAACTTACCTGACAGTATCAGGACAATTTCCATCGACATGATGACAAGATGTGGTGCAGTTACATTGAGGACACCTTTCCTTGCATCCAACGCCATAAAAGCCAGGTTCACATTTATTGGTACACCTTTCACCAGTCCACCCAGCTTTGCAAGACAAACAGATATTCCCCTTGCATAACACGCAATTTTCATGACATGTTTGATCACAAAACTGACCAGTCCATCCGTTTTCACACTGACACATGCCATTGACGTAATCACAATTACCATGTTCACAATCACATTCCTCTAAACAATTTTTGCCATAGAAACCATTATCACATATTTGGTCGCATCTATTACCTTGCCACCCAGGTGAACACTCACAATCACCATTTCCAACTGAACACACATGTCCATTGTAACAATGCAAACACCTCTCCTTACAAAAAGAAAGGCTATTTAACCCAGTATCGCAGTCTGTGCATCCTGACCCTGTCCAACCTGTCAGACATTGACAACTGTTAGGATTATCATTGCCACATTTCGCTCCATTAAAACAAGAACACCTTTTATCACATCCTTCACCATAGTAACCAGGGCTGCAAGAACACTGCCCATCAAATGGATCACAATCTTCCCTCTCCGAACACTTACAAGGTAAACATGAACTACCATAGAAACCCTCTCTACAGATACAGTCTCCTGTTTCACTATCGCATGATCTATTTTCAGTACACGAGCATTCCTTCTCACATATGTCCCCATGATATCCATAGGCACAAGAACATGAGCCGTCAAGCATGCATGTACCCCCATTTTGACAATTGCAAGAATATTTGCAGCTTTTTCCGAAATGGTCGGCCGAACAATGACAAGAACCGTCAACTTTATCACACGTCCCGCCATTTTCACAGGTGCAGTTCTTCTTGCAGAAAAACCCGAATTTACCGCTCGGACATTCTGTAAAAAGGAGACAGAAAACATAGGAATGAGCATAAGCAGGGAAAACAGATATACAACAAAAATAAAAATGATACCTCTAGTAAGAAAAAGTTTCACATAATAAATCTTGCTCTGAAGCGATGTCGATTGTTCACTTGATATTTGCCCCCGCACAGCTCGAGGCGAAGGTAGATAAAAGTAATAGTTTGAGAGCGTTATACTTCAAATCAGACGTCGACTATTTCATGAACGTTTCCAATTTTGTTTGAGGGTGTTCCCAATGTGTTCTTAATTCAGAAAGAAATTAAGCTCATGGAACCTCGTCATGCAGTGAGTGTACTGTTCTTAAGACCATAGGTCACGTTAAGAATCTTAAACGACAATGTCATGCTATTATTTCGTTTTAATAAAAACTTCGCTTTGTATCAAACCTATATTGGAATAACGTTAATATTGCATTGCAATACTTTTTGCGATTTATGACTTGTTCAACACATCTGCCCTATTTTAACTCTAGTCATTCATACATTGATTGAGTTATTGATTGATTGGTTGATTGATCGATTGATTGATGCATTCGTTTATTCATTCATCGTCATTATTCGTTCATTCATTCATATGCTTCACTGAATAATACTCTATTACGCCATTGCACAAAGTAATGATTCTTTCACAACATTATGTGGTACCTTGGTTTTGGAACAAGAAAGAGATGTGGTCAATATAAAGGCTATATATATATATATATATATATATATATATATATATATATATATATATATATATATATATATATATATAAAGACAGACTGACATAGATAAAAATGATAGATAGATAGATAGATAGATAGATAGAGGCTTTGTCTTCATATTTTCCCAACCGTGACATTGTTTATATTGATATGCTGATATGCATATTAACGGCTCTAATGATACTTGCTACTCTTCGCAGTTTCATAATAATGCGTTGTCTGTCCAACGATTAAGTAAATATATTACAATAACGTCTGACATTCAGAGGCAATACACTTACCGGTACAATTCTCAGTTAAGTCCGTTTTATTGACTTTGCTGTACCCATCGCAACATCTGAAAACGCTGATAGAACATAAAATTTAATGGTTTCAAAAATGCATCCATAAGCACTGTCAGATGCACATTAAGGTTTCCCATATTCATCTCCAAAAAGTAAAAATGTTATCTTTCGTGTAAAAGGGAATGATATTCTCATTATTCAGAGTTTGAAGCCAGAGGGCAACGCTGTAGTAAATTTGTTTTAATTCAGAAAGTTATCTCAGTGTATAAAAATCAAGGAGAATTATGTTGTCTTCATTCAAGCAAATGCAACATAAATACGCCAGTATGCTTCGTTCCTTATTACCCGACGAACAACTGGACGATTTGGACGTGAACTTTCAATGCACAAATTAGAAACTGATATACTGAAAACGATGAAATATATTCTTGCTGAAAGTCATGAATGTTATATTGTAGCTGGTTGTTTTAGGTCCTCTTTACACACGGGAATATAATCTCGTCTGATGAAGAGGTGATAATTCTCTTTTTCTGGTTGTTCGTGTATCGGAAGACAAGCTCACTCAAAGCAGTTGAGACACTTGGTGCTTTTTTATCATCCACTTGCTTTTTATTGAGTTAAATTAATGTAATCTAATGGCACAATTAGTCGACTGCGCATGCTGACGCTGGTGGGCCAAGTTCGAGGTCCATGCACAGTATTTAACTTATGTTGTGTATATGCATTTATAAAGATCACTGCGTCACAAAGCTATAGTTACTTCGTATAATCGTACATCGAACATGTATCGGCATACTCCGTGTACCTGTACTGCAGTTGAAAATTAATGGCGGCGGAGAAGTTCGCTGGCTAAGAGACTCCCTGGGCTACTGCACTGGCAAAAAGAATTTGTTAGATAAGCACATTTTGTCAACAGTCACCGTCCCAGGCACACAACACTAGCTACGATGGTCATTCATAGTGCAAACAAACAAATCATACAAATTATACAAACGGAATTTCCGCCTCTTTCCAACTCGTAGGTCGATAGAAATTGAGAAGACACAAAGTTTTATCTGCAATATTGTAATAAAACACAGCGCCATAACAAAGTTCTTCCCTTGCGGCTACATTCGAGTCCCACTAAACTGTCGACAGTCCCTTTTGCCTTTAATAATTAGTACAGCCTCGCACTTTCGGGGAGTTGGGGGGAGGGGGTTCGCAGGCATTGCGCCAGGACTCTAATAAGCCGCTTCACCCTCGCCGACACAGAGTAGAAAACTCTGCTGGAACCTTATGAAATGGAAATGATTGACGTGTGAAGTTTGTCGTAGGTCAACCTGTGATAGCTTTGCCAGCTGGAAACGATATTAAAGCACCATGGCGACAGCGAAGCAGCTTGTTTACAGCGAGGTCTTGAAGAAACTTGAATATTTGCGCTGCAGATACTTTCGGAGAGAAGAAAAAATATGTGTTCATCAGATTTTTTGAACAAAGGTTCAGGAGCAGCGTGCGAATTTTAGGCACCGAGGCTTTGTGGCTTGGGCCCCTAATGGTTATACTAGAATTCAATATTCTTCTTTTTCTTTCTGCGAGACGTGAGGTGTTCTTGTTCTAATTCTTTGCAAATTTCCGTCGTTTTTTTCTTGTTTCTAAGTTTGTTTTGCTTTCTCCTATTCATTGGAGGTTTTTCATGAACTCACATCTTGCCTTCTGTCAGATGACAAGATTGTGCTTTTTTCAGACTTAATTGGCATCTTTCCTTTCTAGTTTTTTCAGTAATGATCATCATTTACCATCACGCTTTTGTCTGATTTCATTAATGCTTTTCATCTCAAAAAATTGAAATGATTTGATATGTACTTTTCTGTACAAGAGTTTAATTTTAGTAATAAAAGTTCATTTCAAAAATCAAAATCTTCTTCTTCTGTTCATTTTTCTTCCACCTAGAACTCAAACACCGCTGCACGTTTTGGTTTGGCGGCCATATTGGTTTTTATATTAATCAACAATAACCACGAGATGATATTCGAAATCCTTCTTTACGAAAACAAAAAGACCATTTGAGCTCAAAGTGTTCCCTTGTCGTCATCGTTTCAAATACTGACAAACCATGGCAACAGCTTGGCTTAGCCAATGCCGCTTGCAGCTTTAATATTTTTATTTTTTAGGCAAAAGGTAACCGCGGTCCCCTTTTACCTGGATGCTGATAAGACAAATAATCTGTTCCTGTTTCACCGCGAATGAAGGCAATCAAATATTAATCATGGTGTGCTAATCTTGACAAAACAAGGAATGTCAGCCAAAAATTGACCCAGTTTGTGTCGTGATTTGCAAAATTCAGACTCGCAACGACGTGCTGACAGAGATCAGCGTAGATACGTCGGAAGTCTCATTCAGAATCCTACATGCCCCGCGAAAAGCCGACGAAGTGTAGGGCGCCGCAATGTAGAAGTATGAATTTGCCGAAATAAAAAGAATCAAAGCGGGCAAAGTAGAGGCGGTGATTCATATGGACAATGTATTTTTTCTTTCTGGCCTTATTGACAGTCATAGAAAATTGTCTCCGTACGACTCTAGCATAGGCATAAAAACTAACGTCGAAGTCAGGCATTGTCGCTTTATCACGGCTTCCCGCGTGTGATTTTGGGTTGTTTACATAGAGAAGTCTCAGGCAAGTCATATGGCGAAAGGACAATCAAAACAGCCAGTCATTTGATGAAATTGTAAACATTTGGTGATTAACTTTGCTGATAGTGCATGGCCAGTGTAAAATGACACGTTGGGGCTCCCCTGTAAAATATAAGATCACTTCATGCATTAAAGTCTATACTCATTTATTGGTTTATTGAAGCAATTCCTCTTTTATGGGATCACTGCTGTAAATGTCATACAAACATGTATTCAATGCAGACAGAGTGGTTTCGGGTATTTAAATCAGCTGCAATGTTTTTCTCAAACCTAATGAGATACTTTGATAGGGCAAAAACTATATAAAGAAAAATAATTTTGGTCTACAGACAATAATGTGTAAGTTAAATAACACTAGTTTTTTCCCCTGATTTGACGAACAAGTTGTCTTGGCAAGACAACTTATTGTGTAGATTTGACAAATAAGTTCTCTCGGGAAGACAATTGTATATGGACTGGTGTTATGCATGGTAATATTATCTCAATCTTGAACACAGGATGCCAATAGTAAATTACCATTTACAACTCTCCGTAGCAACAAGGGAGCCAAATGTACAGTTTTACAGTGGCCATTTTATCACCAAAGTTAATTGCCAAACTATTTATAACTTCATCAAATCTGTTTTGCTAGTCACTTCACCATGTGACTTCTTACTCTCTCTGTCTGTAATATATGAAAGAAACTCAAATGAGGTTCAATCTAAGATGAAAAATTGAAGTTTTTATGAAATCACTTTGTGGACACTGTGTGGCTTTATTGTCGACAGTCACTGTTCTCAAACTCGAGACACAGACGAAATATAACCTTGTTGACATATGACCTAAATGACCTAATTTACACTTATGAACTTTATATGAATTTCTTCCGTCTGCCTCAATCTCCGCTGTTTTCGACGTCATAGCTCGTGAACATTAATAGTAACGCAAACCTTGACACAAATGACTCTGACCATACTGATACGACAGTGGAGTAGGTGGTATCGGGTGATAACCTTTAAACACGATGGTAATTACTCGGGAGACTTGGATATTTGAATTTTTCAAATTTAGAAGTGTTAGGTGCGTTTTAGCTGAAAGTTTCAATGTTACAATTATCTATAAAACAGGTTTATGCAAAAATAGAAAAAGCAGGTGAGCTTACATTTTTAGATTAAACCAACATTATCACACTATTCAATTAGCCCTCACTAGTTCCAATCGCGTTTCTATTAAATATTGACATTTCATAAATCGGGAACTGAATATCAAAATACGAAAATTTATCCATCAATATCTTACCTGAATCCTGTAGGTCCTTCGAACCATAAACAAGCATTTGGATCGTCTGGCCTGGCCTGCCCATCGATATATGCAACATTACTACATGAAATCTGCATAACGTTACTGTCACAGTAACAAGCATCAGGCTCAGCAACCATGGATTGCAAGCCGTCATAGCCATGATTCAATATATAAGTTGATAACCTGCAAAAATAAAGTGCACTATTATTCTAATCGACGTGTCCGTATGGCTAGCTACTCAATATAAATGATTAACTAAAAGCATATTGAATTGCCTAATTATTAAGCTATTTCGAATATGATATTTGCTTATCACACTTTTATTAAATACATTTAAATATTTATCGCGTATTTTCTTCGAACTGCTCTTTAATACAAGTAAGCTGTTGACCAGCAACCCTGTTCATGTGACTCATACATTACCCTTTGTATGAATTTAAGATTAAGTGGGATTCTTATTCTCACAAATTCATACAACACGCCACATCATAGATGGTATTGTGTATTGTCTAATTCTTTTTCAAAACAACCTTGGAAAACAAGATGAAAATTTTTCATAAGACCAAAACAATGTGATACATAACGCGCGATTAAGTAGATTTTCTGTATTTTAAAGGAAAATGTAGAACAGAAGAACAGAATACGGCTCATCAAAACATGAATACGGTAGATCTATGATATTTTACATCAAGGTAAGTACCAAGCTGTTGGTGACAAAGTACACTCATATATTAAAGACTGAATTTCGTGTGTGCATGCTGACATGTAGGAAAATATACATTTTCAACACGGGTTGCTAAATATCAAACCTATAGGCTCTGAAGCTTTATCAAGTGACCCGTTTCACAATGTCAAAAATGTAGGGAGTCGCAAGAGAATAAGGAAGCATTGGTTTTTTAAGGTAGTATGCGCCTCGAAAGTGAAAGACTTACAATTTTGCCCAAACTTTCTTCAATGAAACTTTCGAAAATTCTGTTAGCAAAGCAAGAATAAAAATTAGGGGTCACCGTGCGAAATTAGGTACTGGAGAGACAAATTACCTAAGATGTCCGATATTTGAGATTCAAAATGGCCACCATCCTTATGTTAACTCTATGGGGAAAGTAAAAGTTTCGATATTCGAAAACCAAGACGGTTAAAACGTTTTGTTACACAAAGAGCTTTAAAATGAGCCCCCACAATGAGTAGATCAGAAGAGAATTGATAAAATTTGAAAGCCCGAATTTCTGTCCCCGAGGCGTGTTCTACTTGAATGGCAGCCGAGGTCGACAAAACTTAAGGTTCTATGACAAAAATTGACCTTTTTAATCTAACATTTCTCTGGTGGTTAATAAGCTCAAAACCCAAGTAATTTATACATTTTCTGAAGCCTAGATATAGGGAAACACTTTAGCAATTACAGTGTCACCATTGATCACATAACTATCACGTGACAAGTAATTTGCATAACATTTCAAAATTGGTTTTCTCTATGTTTTGTCTCAATACTTCAAAATATCTGACTCAAACCTCGCTGGAATGCAAGCTGTCACAACGCTTTTCAAAAGTGTCTCAGATTTGTTATATCTTACTTAGTTTTTTTGAAACACAACTTCAAAGAAATCAACTACGGTTAAAGTCACTGCTCTGGAAGTTTTTCTGGCATAAAAATTGTTTGTTAAAAAAACCTGAGACACACTTTGGAAAATCTTAGGACAGCTTGCACTCACAAAATTTCAGTCACATATCTCAAACGATTGAAGCAAAACATCGGGAAAACTAATTTAAAGGTCAGTTTCTTGTCTTTGAACCTTAAGCTACATTTGAAATTCCAAAAGCGAGCCACCTTCAAATTGTTTTACTACAATACGATCCCCCCCCTCCGCGAAAAAAATATAAAAGGGACCCCATTATGCATCTGATAAGATTATTTAAGCCTTTGTAACCCAAGGTCCTGAAGTGGAATTGGCTGCAGGATATTGTGTTTTAAAAATTCTGCACATAATATAAAACCTTGTTCTCGATTACAAATCACGTACAATAAAGGGCTTATGTCTTCACTTGCATGATTTTTGTTATCAAACAAGAAAATGTCCCCACAATATTGTTTTAAAGCATTTTGTGTACAGCCCCTCTTTACATTTTGAAGTACCCCCTCCTCAGTCACTATGGTTTTATAGCGCAATGTTAGCGCTTTATCTGCTTCTGAAGCTAAATTACTTTTACATTTATACGTATAATGTAACGTACATAGAGCAGTATTAATTGAAATTAATTTTTAATTTTGACAGCTTACCAAGTGATATTAAAAGATGGAGTTGATCTCAGCGAGCTTGGCAATCAAGGTGAAATATCAGGACTAAGTGGTTCAAAACATGCACGCGACCTAAAATAACTTGACAGTTACGAAGGGAAAGCAATTCCACACAATGTTCATGTCTCGGTTGTTTGCGTTAATGTATAGTAATGTGTATTCTATGTTTCTTTGTCTTGTGTATAGAAGAGGTTAGGCATGGCGAGACATCACCGTAATCTGCGTGTCAGTGTAGTCTGTACTCCAGAGTGGAGAGACTGCCTCCAACACTACGACCTTTAATAATACGTTTCGAAAGTTTGCCAAACTGTCTTTATCAGTCGCCGGAAGTTCATGTTCAGTGGTAAAACGGGTGGAATAATTGGTAGAATGAATATTATATTCAAATGTTGTCGCGCTGGAAGTTTGTTTTATCATTCTGGAAGCTAGGATGTCTACAACCCTTTTCAGATTAGAGCGCGAAGCCACTGCAGTGAACTGCAATAAAACTGCTCACACTAATTAGTTTCAGCTGTAGCCAGCCGGCAAAGTCGACAACATGTATGTCCCATGCAGACAGTTTGTCTGGGGAAGTTGAAATAAAAAAGATTTGTACATGGACCAGTGCATGGTAATGTTACATTGTATCTTAATCTTGAACACAGGGTGCCAATCGTAAACTCTCATTTACAACTCGAGCCTCAGACAGAGCTAGTTTTGCCTTTGTACAAGCAGACTTTTTGGTCTTTATCAAGTAGCCTTGTTCAACACCAAAGTGGCCACGGCTACAGCTGAAAACTAATTAGTGTAAGCAGTTTTATTGCAGTTCACTGCAGTGGCTTCGCGCTCTAATTCTGAAAAGGGTTGTAATTTAGTTCTAGTGTGTTCAAGGTCGAGTTCATTTAGTGTTTACTAGATTGAAAGGTCATCCATGTGGTCATCAACAAGTTATAGTATTATATTTTTTCTCTGTAGTTAGTTGTCTGTTGTACACTTTGCGTGGTATCACTTGTTGGCGATTTTTTTCACAATTCATTATTATGCAATCATTAGTATGTGGAATGCCGTGCCAATTAATTTATTTAACCGTTCGATTGGTAACTCTCTGTTTTCCGATAGAGTTATCAAAGACATCTCTTCGACCTGAGACTCATCGGAACCTAATACGGAAGATGGAGTTTACCTCAGTGAACTTGACAGTCAGAGTTTCTCGTAAGAATAACTGATTAAAAGAACTTGTATATTGGAGGGAGGGCGCTTTTGGTTCTTTGGAGTGAGCCACGTTTTCACATGGCTCCCGGTTTTTGACGTCGAGACCAGGGATATTTGCTGACTAGAGACCTGTAAGGTAGTCAGAAAGACATGGTTTGGTAATAGCTTACTGACTGCATGTGTCTCCTATGCCGAAACGTTCCAGAAGAAAAAAATTCTCCAAAAGTGTGAGCAGTTCCAGTGACAGTGGTGGTGTGACTCCGAAACGTGTCAAGATGGCTGCAACAGGTGTGAGTAAAACCAGTCCTACACATTGTTCTGTTTCTGAGAGTCCTGGTAGTCTAGAGCAGTCTCCTTGTTCAGAAAATATGGAAATGTCTCTACAAGATGTATTTACCAGACTGATGGACAAACTGGATTCAGTTTCTACAGAACTTAGCACCGAAATACGGATTTGAAAAGAGCCTGTCGTATTTGGACGACACTGTTACCGCACACGACGTAAAAAAATTGGCCTTAGAAAATGAGGTGAGTAAAGATAAAGAAAATTCAACAATTCAAAGAAAGTCAGAGAGATTCTGAACAATATCATAGAAGATACTCGTTGGAAATTCATGGTTTATATACGGAAAATAAAACTTTTGACTAAATTAGTGCAGCGGTTTGTAAAACAAGCAAAGCAGATGGTGTCGCCATGTCAGTCAAAGATATAGACAATTGCCACCCTCTGGCCCGATCCAGTCACGATTTGCCCGTGTATGTGGTTAAATTCAAGTCAGCCATCTTGCAGCTGAGTTTTACGCAGCTAGAACTAAACTATGTCATGTCAAAAACACGGACATTGGCATTTCGCTACGGTCGAAACAAGTCTACATAAACGAGAGTTTAACAAAGGACAATGTTGGAATTTTTCAGAGAGCTCGGAAGATGAGAAAGGAGAGGAAATGGTTCAGTGTATGGATAAAGTTCGGCATGACCTTCGTGAAAACTGCTAAAAACGGCAGAGCAGTAAAATTTAATGAATTCAATGTGTAAGGAATCATTGAAAATGAGTATCAGAATATTTCCTTATATTAATTTTTAGCCATTGGCTACAGTGTTTTGAGAATGACGTATGTCAAGAGCATGTTCAGCTAATAGCTTGCTTGCTTCTTTGTTTGCGTCCTGTTTTGTGCTCTGTGCCCTCGTCTTCTGTTTTTTTGTATTTTCCCCCTTGGTTTTTCTTGTTTGCTGCGTTTTTTTTTGTTGTTTTTTGGGGGGCTGTTCGTTTTTCTTGCTTGTTTTTTTTTCACGTTTGGTTTAAATTTCTTTATTGTCACTAGCATTGTATCAAGAAATAGAAGTTATTTTTCTAGTTCATGCCAATTACAATCACAGTTTAATTGTGATGATCGCAAACAAACTTTAACACATGTAACTTATGAGTCATAACTTGAGTATTATTTCTTTAAATGTACGTGGTTTGCGTGACACGTCCAAAAGAAAAGACGTGATGAATTGGTTACGTAAAAAAGACGCCTCCATTTTTTGTTTGCAAGAAACCCACTGCTGTTCAGAAAACGATTTTACCAGGTGCGCCTAGAATGGGGTGCACCTGTTTACTTTAGTGCAGGTGACAGTAATAGCAGAGGTGTGATGGTACTGCTCAAAAATAATTTTGAGTTCAAGTTCATTTTGAAGAGAGTGATCTAAACGGGCGTTATATTCTTCTTGACTTAACAGCTGAAGGAGTTCGTTTTACTTTAGTTTGTTTGTATGGTCCCAATGAGGATGACCCTACTTTTTTGTAAATATCAAGAGAAAATCGACATGATAGGTAACGATTCAGTTATTGTGGTTGGGGATTGGAATGTTGTCAGAGATTTAGATAGTGATACTGCTGGGAGTACAAAAGATTCCCATCTCGATTCGCGCCGTGAAATTGATCTTCTTTGTGATGAGTACAACTTGACCGATATCTGGCGAATGACACACGAGACCACCTCTCAATTTACATGGCGCAGGCGTAACCCTACTTTTATTTAAAGTAGGTTAGATTATTTTCTGATTTGTCCAGATTTTGTTCATATGACTTCTTCAGCCTCTATTCGTGCCGGTTATCGAAGTGACAACTCTATGGTAAGCTTGACACTGTGTTTAAATCAAAATCAGCGTGGTAAGGGCTTTTGGAAATTAATACTTCACTCCTTGGTAAGGATGCTTACGCTGAGTTGGTCGAAAACACTATTCGTGAAACAGTCAATAAGTATAGAGTAGTAGATCATAATGAAGGCGGTTCTATTTTTATTATTTCCGATGAGTTGCTGCTTGATATGATAAAATGAAAATTCGCGGTGCCACTATCCCGTACGGAGCCAGGAAAGAGGCTGAGCAGATCCAAACTGAGAAAGAGTTGCAAGCAGAGATTGAGGTTTTAGAAAAGCAGGTTAATTTTTCATCTTTGGTGGCACCGTTAGATGAGCTATATGCAAAACAGCAGCAGTTAATTGAGCTTCGTAGTAGGCAGGTCGAAGGCAGTCGAGTTAGGGCACGGGCTAGATGGTCAACTGAGGGTGAAAAACCTACCAAGTACTTTTGTTTTTAGAAAAGAGAAATTTTATTAACAAAACCATTGGTAAGCTTACTTTAGAAGATGGTAGTACTGTAACAGATGTCCATGCTATAAGTAATGCGCAATCCGCGTTCTATAAAAGTCTCTATTCTATGCCTGGGTATTTGGATAATAGTGTCGAAGGCTTGAATAATTTCATGACGCATGGGAAGACACTTCCAAAGTTGAGTAAGGAGGATGGGGACAGTTTGGAAGGGCCTCTAACTATGCAAGAATGCGAATGTGTTTTACGCACCATTGCCAATAACAAGTCCCCGGTACGGATGGTTTTCCCGCCGAATTTTACAAGTTTTTCTAGCAAGATATCGGCGATTATGTCGTTCGTGCACTAAACTCTGCTTACCATACAGGTCAGATGTCCGTTTCGCAAAGGAGGGGAACTATTACAGTCATTCCGAAACCTAAAAAAATAGGTTCCTTCTGAAAAATTTGCGCCCCATCACCTCACTCAATACTGATTACAAAATAGCCTCGGGTGATATCGCGAATCGCATGAAGAAAGTTTTGACTACCATTATTCATTCTGATCAGAAAGGGTTTTTAAAGGGGAGATTCATTTGGGAAAATACTAGGTTGATTTACGATGTGTTGTTGACTTCGCAATTGGATAACATTCCTGGTTTGCTTGTTTTGTTACACTTTGAGAAAGCATTTGATACTCTTTCATGGAAGTTTATAGATAATGTGCTTGATTGTTTTAAGTTTGGACCGACTTTCTGTAAATGGGTCAACGTTTTCTATTCAAATACTACCAGTTGTGTAATTAATAATGGTAACTTTTCAGATTTTTTTTCTTTGGAAAGAGGCGTCCGCCAAGGTGATCCGCTTTCTCCTTATTTATTCATCACGTGTGTAGAAATTCTAGCTCATGAAATTAGAGCAAACATGAACATAAAGGGTATCAAACTGAGAGATGAAGTTTTTCTTCTTGGGCAATACGCTGACGATATATTTTCTTTTTTGGATGGGTCTGAAAATTCATTGAGGAATTTGTTAAATGTGTTATATGACTTTTCAGAGTTATCTGGTCTTCGCATCAAGTACAAGAAAACAGACTTCGGTTAAGGCAATTCCGTCAGTCACGTCTTAATTATGTGAATGATACACTTCCGAATATATTTTTGTCAAGGGGATCACGTAAAAAAGTTATGCTATGCTATTTGAGATATTTTCAATGGAACACTTGAAATCAATGAAATGCAAAGAGAAATGGGAACGCCAATTTGGGCACTTTGATTCTAATATTTTTTTTCTTTACCATTTACTATTACAAGTGACTGTACTTTACGCAATTTTCAATATAGATTATCTGTAGAATTCTGACCACTAAAAAAAATTTGAAAATAAGAGGAAAGGTCGATTCAGACAAATGTTCATTCTGTGGTAATTTTGAGGAAAGCATTCTGCATCTGCATCTTTTTTTTTTTAGTGTGAATATGTTTTAGATCTATGGAAACATGTAGAGATTAGATTACAGAATAAGTGCAACGTAACGATTGAAATTTCTCCTTTTGATGCTTTATTAGGTATTAGAAAAGATTCTGATCTTTACCGTCCAAGAAAATTGGAAATCAATGAATTATTTCTTATTGCTAGTCAAGATGTTTTGTTTAATTGCCGCTGTAAAAAAAATGAAGCCAAGTATGAATGGACTGATATCTTTTCTGAATATTGTACAAAACGCAGACGCTTATCAGGCAACAGTGATGGGAAATGACATCCATCTGAAATACTGGAGTGATTTCACGCATTTTCTTGATTTAATTTAGTATTATTTATTCAATCGTGTACAGATTTTGAGTAAGTGACAATAAAGGGGAAAAAATAATAAATAATAAAAAGAAAAAAAAGAACTTGTATATTGTTAATCTTGTTTGTTCAAACACACATGTGATGAAAAAGTTCCAAACCTTAGCAAACATTTTCAGAAATATGAACTTTTTACCGAGTTTTCAAATTGTTATAAAAGTCATATCATTAACGATGCCATGACAATTGTTTTCTCCTGATCAACTTGGAATTTATTTTTTGTAGAAAAAGTGTTCTTTTCTACTTGTTATGACCCTAACAAGGATTGTTACCGACGATCGTAACACAATACTCAAAACGTTAATCGTAATCTTGTTCATTTTTTCATTTGGCGACATAGTGAATTTCGTCCGCGATTATTTTCCAATGACATACATCAGTCGCACAGATCGCCAACAATATTATGAATATCATTTATATGTAAAGGGATGTCTATTGGTATCAGAATTGTGAGCAAACAATAAGTGCAATGATGTCACCGATAACACACAATCTTTGATTCCGCAGCTGTGATCTGATGCGGTGAGCAAATCCACATATCGTTAATCTTGTATATGTATTTTTATGTTTCGCTCTTTGGTTTACAGAACTGATTAGCCACGGTCAGAAACAGCTGTTATCTGATTGTCAGTGCATCGACTTTACTAGAATGGCGAGACAGTAATGCAGAACACTACGATCCCTTTACTCCATGTTTCGAAAGTGTGCCCGACTTTCATCATAAGTCACCTATCATTGATCTTCAATAGATGCAATACGATAGGCAAAGCAACTCCTGACATCGTTAATAAATAGGTTGTTTGCGTTAAGTGTATTTTGAAAGTGCATTGTATGCTTCGCGGTTTTGTCTATAGATCAAGTGGGCGTGTATCGGGGTCAGCCATGGCCATGGTACTAGTCAGCGTTGCTTCAACTCACTTTTACTAGGAGCTAAGTTGACGCAACTGCGGTAAATATTTGTGCACTACTACAGGAACCAAATTTTAAGACCGTTGTTAATCATACTACTCTGGCACATAGCATGTGATTGTCGAATGTCCTTGTCCAATGTGAATAGAGTAGGTTTTCACAATTGTTTGTTTTTTGGTTTTTTTTACAAAGTTTATGTATTTTTCCTTCAAGTTGTTCTGATCTCGCTTACATTGGTCAGCCTAATTCAAGAGCTACGTGCCGTGCGCTGAATTACTTAATAAACCAAATCCGAATAAAAACTGCGAGAGATTCGTGGCGATATCGATGACTACTCAGCACCGGGCAGTGCATCTAAGTTTCTGTTCAGAAGTTGAGAGTTTTTGCCCACATGACTTTAGTGACGTGCTGCACTGAGTGTCGTCAAAGAGCAGAGAAATAAAGGTTTCCGGGTAGTCGTCAGTTGAAATATCGGAGAAAGCTAGAAAAATGGTTGTCTTTTGGTACATTTTGTGCAGCTTTCCGGTCGAGATAACCACAGCACACTGCGTAAATCGGGAGGGGGTCAACACAGCACACTGCGTTACTTGGGGTGGGGGGGTGCGGGGTCGTCATGACTCATACATGACTTCAAGATATTACATATCTGCTTTGTTCTGCATTCATTTGGGAGAGTATAAGGTGCGATTGACTTCATAGGGAAGGCCGCCACGACACGTTGAAGCACTGTCGCCACAGGGTAGTAATGATGAGATCGCAAGATGTGACTGACGAGATAATGACTATCAATCATCTGAATCATGAACGCTTCTTGTGACTGCAGTACTCGAATTTATAGTTACGGCATCCTAGCCACGCATAACATTGACTTCTAACCCAAACCTCCGATGATCTCATGCATGACAACGACAACCCACGGTTACTAGCTGACAACAACAGCAACTGCAGTACATAGTGCAGTGGGCCAGTGACGAGTCATCGGGGCGCTGTCCTCAAACAGCCTTTGACCTGACTGCACCAGGCAAGCTATACCATGCATAGGCTGCTAGTAATTTGGGGGGGGGGGTGTGTCACGGATCCGGAGGGACCATGGCACCACTATGCCTGATGGGCGACATGATCCGTAAGGGCTCCGTTTTGCCTGCCTGGCCGCCACGACGCCGTGCATCCCGCTGTGGCAGTACACCTTTACACGTTACCCTCCCTTGATGTCATTCAAATCTGCGACTGGCTTCAGGGGAAAGGCGTCCACGACGCCTGGATATGCCACCACCCCTAAATTTGGCCAACCTTTGTCTCCCTGTCGTTTCTTTGCGTTGGTGAATGATTATGGTTCTGCTATGATGAGGAAGGGCATAGAGACCTTGATAACGTCCACTTATCTGATCAAGCCAATTCACAGTGGTCTCTTATCACCCACGCCTTCACTACAGTAACACATCAACACTACACTGATGAAAGCCAGATCCGCCTCGCACTCATTATCACCATCTCACAGGCATGCCATGCATACTTGCATGACAACCTATCAGGTACCTTGTTGGATCATTGCCAATCAATCACCATTGCTAACATCCTCTCCTACACATTGCCACGTACAGCCATTCAAATTTCTAAAACCAAAATTTCCTCCGAACCCACCGCAATAAAAAAAAAAACAAAACATCGCAAAAAAAAAACTACAATAACAACAACACACAAAACAAGTCAGCTCACAAAAATACATTTCAGAATTGTCACTTCCTTCTAGGATTTCGTTTGGCTTTTCAAAAGTTCAGTAAAGTTCCATGGGGTTGCATTCACTTATCCGGAGGGACCATGGTATCACGTTGCCCAATACGCGGCATGACCCCCTACGGGGCCGTGTCGCCTTCCAGTCCGCCATTACGCCGTGCATCCTCGCACGCGATTGCTATCACCCCTTTATTTATGCCAGGCTTTTTAGGTTCAAGAATATACTTAGGAGAAAAGCTGTGAAAAGTGAAAAGTCTAGCCGGCTACAGAGCAGTATAGACTTTAGGTCTTAACCTTAACATTTACATCACTCTAAAACTATTTTCACTTTCGATTTCAGTATGAACTCGATAGGTATGTTTCGGAAAGCAGAATGAGTCAGGCTTTTACTTCTCAATATGGCCGATTAACATCATAATACCTTCTTTGGGGCACCATTTGCAGTTAAGGAAATCCATTTGATTGAAGGAACAATCCGAAATAATTATCGATAGCAGTGACGACATAATATCATGCAGAAGAAACTGTATCGAATGGGAGTACTCTCATACTTTGGTTCCTCTCCAGCTAAAAACATTTTCTGCAGGGGTCAGCATAAACATTGTCGAAGTTCATAGTTAGTTGCAGTGAAACCCTGTCAGCACTGTACAAAGAAAGATGTGATCCAGTTTAATATCTAAAACAATGTTGTTCTCTGAGGTATATAAAAGAATTTTTCCAAGGATAAATATGTCAAACATTACTTTCTTCCCTTAGGCTAACATATACATCACTAGATCTCCCTTGCTATTATGTTATCATCAGTCATGCTGATTTTCTTTTTTCTATCTGTTACAACAAGACCCGTATTTTCCCTGCAGTCCTTACAACACTCCAGAAACTTAAATACGTTAAACATTTACGTCATTATTACAAAATATTAAATTAACACATTTCACGCTTACCGCTCGATTGATGCTGAGCAGGCGGCAATGTATTCCCTGAATATATAACCTTCCCAATAAAACCGTGATTTCCCATACAATAGTGTCTCATTCACATGACGCCATTATACGGGATATGAATATGAATACATGTATGTGTTGCTAAGATCACTGACAGTTTCAGCAATGATCTTATGCAAAATAACACTTCTTTTAATACAATAAGTAAAAAGACAGCTGCAGGTTGTGGCGATGTACATCTCATCCAGGGAATATTGACCTCAGAGCCGTCTGGTACGTTAACTGTGTGCATATACACGAGCTGATTGCATTCCTCTTGGTGACGAAGCGATTCAAATTTCAAAATCGTTGAAAGTAAAAGTAATCGTTCAGCATTTCACTATTTAGCAAACTATTTTGTGTTTGCGGGAAATGTAAGCCTCTGTATCTTGATCCCCCCCAATCGCTCCAAAATTGCTACATAGCCGCAGCAAGCAACACTGAATTTCAATACCATAAAGTGTTATGTACTCGCAGGGCGCGTACACCTCGAAATATAGGTAGGTATGGCTTTGGGAACGATCTGCCAATCGAGACCTGTACAACCATTGAAAGTTCAAGTACAGCTTAGTCCCCTCACCCCAAATGACTGAAAAATGTGAGACAAAGGGATGACAGCCCTAATTAATATCTATCTATCTCTGTAGGGGATTCACTGTGTTGACCGTAGCATTGTCATAATGGACCTTGATGCTATATTAATAGATAAAAGTCAAAAAACATTAAATGGTATAAAAGGCAAACTATAAAACATGATAGAGAAATAAAAATCACCTGGCAAACAGAAGGCAAGACATATAAAATTAACAAATCAGATAGGAGGATGTTTCTTTTGCATTTGTTTAAATTGCCGTAAAGAGATGATCTGCTGAAAACAGCAGGTAAACAAATTAAATAATTAAATGCATGATAAATAAAAAATAAATGCTGTAGTTATTCTGTAAGAGGGTAGAGTATATCTATGAAAACTACTTTCTGGTATTTATGTGCTGGTGCAAAAATGCAAATTAAGTTGGTTTTCTACATACGACGAGAGGCGGCAATGGCCACTGCACTTGTCGTGCAGTGTGAACAGCAGATTAGAAATTGGCTCAACCTGATAACAACTTACCCGTTTTCAAACCACTTCTCGGGTCCTTGACCCCGGGGGGGGGGTACTTCCATTACATGCTAATATGTATACGTGCCGCCCAATGGGGTGGGTATTTCAGCAACTTGGTCTAAAATAGGGGGTATCAATTCACAGTAAACCAGGGTCTAAAATGGGGTAGATTTTTGAGTACCACACAAGAACAAATTCCAACTCAGTCCCCGTCTTCCTAGTACAGGGTTTTGAGCTGCACTCAATAAGCATCGATATCTTTTTTTGTGGCAGGGGAACCATTAAAGAGACCCCCTGGCTTTAGCCAAAATAAATATAGACATTGTTTTAAAACACTGTCACTAATTGGTCAGAACTCCATATATAGAAGAATTTTGCCAATAGAAAATATCGAAACAAAGTGGTTCTACTACCACTATCATAACAGGTCGACCATGGGAAACTAGCAGTGCTTTATGGATGAACGGCGAGGCTTCTTGTAGTTTGGAATTTTAAAAACCACCAGTCAGACTGTAACTGCAGATAACTGATAATTTCAGAAGCTGGACCAAAACTTTGGTGAGGGTGAAAGATAGTTTCTTTCACTCAAATTTTTAGTATTTCCAAAACCTTTTTTCGGAAATCATGGCTTGGCCAGCAACAACATAGCCGTAAATGCAGTTTAGTGGTAGGCTCTGCCTGTAGCTCGGTCGCGCAAATCCTTGCTTTTTACCCGATTAAGTTTTTGCAAATTTTGACACTATGACTTTTGACCTGGGTCAAAGGTCATAAGGTCTAAAATGGGGTCCTAAATAACGAGATTTTAGGTCTAAAATGGGCCCGGGTTTTTACGTGCGGCCGCACACCCCTACCTGATTTGAATAAGGTAAATGTAAATTACACAAAATGATTCTACTGGACACAACCAAAGCAAAATTTATCACAAAAAGCAATAGAAGACGCGCACTTTTGCAAACCATACGTGGGCTAGTTTAAGGTATTGCGCGAATAAGTACAAACAACTGCCTTGTAAACAACTGGCTTGCAACTTCCATGGTAGACGTGACATTATTTTACTTTTGTGATTAAAACCCCATAGATATGTAATAAAGAAAGTTTTATTCGCCTCCTGCAGTTTTATCGAAGATTTAGTGAGAATATGATTTTACCGCAGTGCATCTCACCTGCGCAACTGTTAGGCCATTATGCTTCTGGCCGACATACACAAAGAAGACAAGCTTGAGTAAATCTCGAAGAGAGACGCCCTCTGACACAAGCACATACAAACAGTTCGTACATCAGAGCATGACGCCATATTGTTGGCTGTGTAACTATTTACAATATGGGGTCAAAGTGGACTAAGCCTTTTTTATATAGACAGAATCAGAAATACAAAGTGCAAAAAAAGCATTGTCGACTGATCGATCGACTTCGCGTAAAGTGTTTAAAATGCAAACCTCACATTTGAGTGACTGACTTTCCCCATTGCCCTGACATCTGACAAGGCCTCCCTTATCTCTTTTGTACAGGTCACTCGACTATGATCACCTGGTACATATATCTTCGTTTTGATCGAACAGTGAGAGAAACACTTTAAAACAATTCTTTAAAACCGTTGCTTATTTCGTGTTGATAGGACAGTTGTGACATTTTGTAGATTGCGTTTAGGTTATCTTCAGTTTAACCAGCGCCGCAATTGCTAGACACAAAATTGTATAGAGTCCTTATCTTGACCTTTGCTCGTGTGCAGCTAGGACTCGAAACTAACGTTTGCTCATTATAGGTACGAGCGTTTACGAGAACAACAAACGCATTCATGACTACAGGCCTTGTCACGTATTTTGGAGTAAGGTCCTAAAACTTTGACTGAACACTGCATTGACGATTGTGTATAATGTAGAAGTTACTCATAAACGAGTCGCTTTTCCTGACACGATAGACACCTAGGAAATCTCGTCACAATAAAATTAACTTCTCTAGCGAAGACTAAATAGCTGTGTTTAGAACGTTATTCTTACAGTTAATTAAATCAGCGGGCACAACAGCAGTACAACAGCAAAGGAATAAAAGCAAACAAGTGCCTTGTTAACTTAACAGGAATTTAGAATATATTTAAAACTTACCTATTTCGTAACACCAACACAAATCGCGTTGTCAGGAGTAAGATATATGTTAGCCGTGTACTCCACTTGTTTTGTTTTCGCAAATATATCAATCGTATCGAATGTAACGGTTTTCATAATTCATATAAACCATTATATCACAACAGAATATTACAGCAATTTGCACTACAATAGTTTGAGCGTTATTCGAACAAACAATAATCTTCGCTCTTTGAACCGTAGTAGTAGTAGTAGTAGTATAGTAGTAGTAGTAGTAGTAGTAGTAGTAGTAGTAGTAGTAGTAGTAGTAGTAGTAGTAGTAGTATATTAGGTGCCTAGTGATAAACACAAAGCCACAACGGGCTCATTAGTCACTTTAAATAAAGTTAAATACATGAGAGGAAAGCTGTTCCTAGAAAATCGAAATACAAACATAGACAACCAATGACTTACACAGGGTAAACATTAATTTTGGCACGAGTCTCTTGAGAGGTCACCATATGTGACACGTAACGCTAAACCGGGTTTTTTATAAACCAGACGATTGGAATTGTCGTTTTTTCCCCTCATTTTACCAACGTAACAACGAAGCATCTTCTAAAAGTGATAAAATCTTATCGTTTGTGACGATCAAAACTGAGAACTTACTTATATGACCACAGTCGACGACAGCAAAGAAGCCGGGGCACAATATTTGATAGGTAAACTGTTTCGAGAAATTTCGTGAACGGGTATCTCTGATCAGTTGATTGTGGAAGAATGGTATTTACATTAATTTCTTATGATTGGAAATCCTATAAACATTAAACGTAATTGCAGCATTACTTAAATGACACCGTGCTCACGTTTTATATTGATACTTATTATTATATAGGGCTCAGCCCTTGGTGTCGCGCCAGGGGTTATTAAAGATTGGCAATGTTATTTGTATTGATTCATGATAAACTGTAATTGTTACTTCATAAACGTTTATATGACAACTATGCCCAGTTTCCCTCTGATGAAAGCAGTTCACGTACGTACACGATGTCAAACCCTGCAGCAGGGCAGGTATAGATTTTCTGTAGCGTGTAAAACTTTTGGACAAAAATTGGCATTTTTTACAATGATAACAGCCTATTGCGATAAACAAGGGACGTATTATGCAATCATTATCATTGCAATGGTAACCGCACTGCCCACCTTCCACTTGCAAGCTGAAAACTATAGCGTTCCGTCTAAAAACTGGCAATTTTTGAATCTAATTATTGACACAGGGGCGCTCTTCTATAATTCAATCCCAGCATTCTTTGCGTATGCCCCCGTTCATATGCACGACAGTTTTCTCCCTTTATCTATATTAACGATATTTTGTATCAGCGACAAGGTGCATAATAACATTTACTGGCTAATAAAAGAGGTATATTTTATAAAAGGCATGTTATATAATGGTAATTTGTTTCGTATTTGTTTATTTACGAGTACTCAAAAAAAACATGGCGGCATCCGTGAAAGAAGGGTACACTTCCGGTTACTCGCATAGTATATTATGAATAAGCGCATGCGTAGTCAGTAAGCCGCTGGCGCGACTATTATATGATAATTCGAAGAAGTTACTCGAATCAGTCGTTAAAATTAACGATGTCATTAGTAAAGTAAATCACAAGTATGATCTTAGCTTTTACTAGTATGAAGTCTATAACAGTTTTCTCTTTCATCTCCCCATTGTGACTCTCCTTTGGCCTTGTCCCCAGTCGAAACATAATTCGAGACATCAAGGAATAGATGATTTACAGTAAACTCCAGCTTAACGAATTTTCTATTATCTCTACATCTTAAGGAAAATTGATTTAAGACCGTTTAATGATTATATAA
The DNA here is from genome assembly GCF_041260155.1 of Ptychodera flava. Classification (NCBI taxonomy): domain Eukaryota; kingdom Metazoa; phylum Hemichordata; class Enteropneusta; family Ptychoderidae; genus Ptychodera; species Ptychodera flava. Next base: position 19,996,461 of record NW_027248278.1, read on the forward strand.
ATAAATTGAAAACGTAAGTCTTAAGCTGACAATCAGTCTTTAATACATTTATAATATAATGATCATCCATTATGTAAGCCTGGAAGTCACAACAGATTTACATGAAAAAAAAGTTCTGTGACTGTCAGTCAGATCAACAAGTCTTAGCCTATGACTTAAACGATCATAAAACAATAATTGTTATAGCAATATTCGGGAACGGTGAAAACGAACTCTATTTTTTTTGTGATTATGTTTCTTTTTTTTTTGCTTTCGGATATTGAAAAAAAACATATTGTTAAATTTACACCTCTAAGTGTCTGAAAATGACTATCGACGATCAAAAGCACCTCAAATTAGCATAAATGTCAATCACAATAGTTTTTTTTAAATTGAACAGACGCTCTACGTAAACTACAACACTTTTCAAGCAATTCAAGTTGGTTCATTGCCATCGAAACTTCGAAGTAGAAAAATCAAAGTGGACGGATTTTACACGTCTTAGTTATGAAAACATACTTCGAACCATAAGTGTACAAAACACAATGGGAACTACTTTGGGATGATTTATGGTGACTTAATGTCGGTTAAGTTAACAAATGTAAGCAAATAGTCTTTTTTTTAGAGTGATACTCTTGTTTGTATGAGTAATTCGTAATATTGCAACATTCAGTTGTAAGGCATCTAACATTTCCCTTAAATTTGAAAAATATTAGATCCAATTATTCCAAAGGAGTTGTAATCGAATTACAAATAAAAATTCCACAAATGGAACACATTTACACATTTGCAGGTAGAAAATGACGCCTTGGAACGATGCTATAACTAGCATACAAATGTAATTCTTTAATAGACCTTTTCATAAGTCTAGCGCCCTCCTGTGGCCACTTTGAATTTGGAGTCAAAGTGAGGCCACTGGGGAAAAACATCCAGCAACTGCCCAGGGTTTTCCCAGTGGCCTCGCTTTGACTTCAAATTCACAGTGGCCAGAGGAGGGCGGTAGACTTATGAACAGGGTCTATATTGCATACAAAGTATCTATATATGGTTTATTTTCATTTAAATTATTCGCCTACTTTACTTGGACTAAATCTATAAATCTAGCAACATATTTATATTAAATAGCAATTTCAAAGAGAACAAAAACCACGAACATCTGCTTATCTCCATAACACATTAGTTAATCCTGATCAGGAGCCATGGTTTAACGTATCCCGAAATATTGTTATTTATGGAATATGCAGTGCAATGAAAAAAAACTTCAGCCTCTCTATAAGTGACATAAGTACTCAGGATAATTTCAACACGTCCCAGTAAGACCCTGTGATATATCTTTTCCGTTACCCTGATGACCGATTGAATAATGCCTGGGAATATAAAATGTTCATTGTCGCAAAGAAAATGATTCTAATACCCTCACATACTATCAGAAAATGTCAAATATTAACCATAGACATCAAGAATATACTGAGCAAGCAATTCAGTGATATAATTCATCGCAGTTGATAAATAATAACGGAGGTTTTATAGTACGAATTGCTCGGATTCTCGCAACAAATAGTCAAAAATTAATAAATTTAAAACTTTTAACCGTATGCGATGTACCAGGCGTTCGTTGTCACTCACCACATATCTCTGTATAGTCTAATATGGATGCCAGGCAACAATTCCGTGGTGACCTTTTGTCATAATTCACCAAATATTCACGAACCCGAACTGTTTTAATGTAAAAGCACCATAGGGTTCATCTGTTGAGCATAAACCCGGTGAAAGTGTCCATTTGCTTTGAAAGAAGATCCAGTATGGTCACAATGAGCCACTTATCTAAATTTTACATGCTTTACAAATATTTCTTCTGGTTATTAAACCCCCATAAATAAACGTCCACTTGTTAAACTGCCCGTTACGATGTATGAAATATTCTACCAAATGTTATTATAGTACCCACACATTTTGTTTTCATTCAAGGCCCAAAAAATTTCAAAGTTGAAACAGTATCCTAACGTAGGAGACTACGTTATTGGTCGTGAATTGTTTGGTTGCAATGGATGTTTTAAAAGCTCATATTCGCCACTACTGGCGTTGATGTTTTTGTATTGTTTTGCATATCTAAGTCCGTCCAACATGTCATAGCTTGTTTCACTGAGACTTAAACTGGAATTTGATCTAATTTTGTCAATAGGAACAATTTCGTATGGTCCTTCACAAGATAGCGTCCGAATAGAGAAGCAGATTTTTCAACCGGCTTTTGAATTAGGAAATCATTTTCAACGGTTTCTATATCCTGGTTGGTTGTCCCAATTGCGTCACTCTGCTGTGTCACGCTTTTGTTTTTTCTTACCGATGCATACTCTGGAATTTCTTTTTGTTTATTTCGTCGGATGTCAGACACTACGGAGCCATCGCACTCATTCGTATTTGTAGGTTTGGTTACCAACTGTATATTCGTAGATTGCGTAATCGTGTCATTTTCTTTACCACATGTCATAGTCGGGATTCCATTTTCTTGGTTAGAATAGCATAACCTCCTAATACATAATATGATACACATGGTAAGTAAACTATTTCGCAGGCCAATATATATCTGATTTTAGAACAAAATGTAGTATCATGTTGTACCCTTTTGTGTTCTTTACAAATAGTTATTTTACGAAATGACGACATTAATTATATATTTCATTTAAAGGACTGAAATTATATATACAGGTTATCTACATATGAAATTACTGTTTATCTTTTCTTTCGATTTTTAAACGTTTATTGATTGCTCGCTGTAACGTTCTAGTAGTGTGCACGAAAAATTTTAAACAACAAATTAAACTTCATTATTAGATTTCTTTCTATGTTTTAACACAGGCAGGAAATTCAAATTTTACGGTTGACTTTACAAAGAGATGTATATCGTCTCAGAGATATTCCGCTTCATAGTGTTATACAAAGATTAGTTATATGGGTCTGTCTACTTGTCAGTCAGCAAAAAAAAACTTAGAGTAATTGCGTAGTTCAGTAAGACTTACCCTCTTAGTTTTAGGTTATATCGAACACAAACAGCAAATAGTCCCAGGAGAACACTTATCAAGGCACCAACAATGGCAGGCACTAAAATCCAAGTACGTACATTATTTTCATTGGTAGTAGCATCATCTTCCCTAGGACTGATGGTTATGTCGTGGCTATCGGTTAAATTTAAATCTGGAGTAAATGTAGGAAAAACAAGATTATCATGAACGTATTTAAAAAAACAAATAAGTTTTCAATTTCTTTCTTTTCAAAAAGGTCTGTGATGACACAGATCTAAATCGTTACTTTACAGAGCTACCCACTTCAGGAATCAGCAATCCTTAAGCCACATACTAATTGCTGACGTTGACGTTATGCTCTGTGATATTCAATTACCCTCGAAGTATTTCACATGACACTTAACGTCACGATGCTTTTGTTAAATGCTTTTTATTCAGTCTCGTTTATTGTAAGCTACTCTTCTACACTCTTGCAAGATTTTCTTCAAGGAAAAACCTGTTGGGGATAAAATGATATTGTTGACCATGTGATATGTCTTTCCATGGTTTTCGTGGAAGTAAGGTCTTGCACAAGCTGTTGAAGCTAAGGCACGGTTCGAAGGATTTTGATAGTGCAGAGAATCTATGACTTAGTTTTTAAGACTAGCTTATATGAATTACTTGACATTTAGATACAATTCATTTCTCGGTGATCAGGGACGAAATTTGTGGATATCGATAAGTGATGTGAACTCATTCCAAGTATGCAGAGAAAATGATCAAAATGTCACACTTAAGGCTTTGAATTTTTACTTTTTAGAAGTATGCAATTTTAGCGAGCAGATGTCTGTCACAATTTTTTTTATATTTTATCTGGTAAAGTTTAAGGAATGGCAAGATGACCAAATAATTTCATTTACAATTGACGATGTTTGATGAAAAATATTACGATTTTTTCGTAATTTGTGCATGTCTGGAAATGGACTGAAAGCCGTGCCTAAACCGTAAGATCAATGTCGTAAATCATTCACGCAACCCTATTGAGAAATCATTTGGCAATTTCACAGTTTCTCTCACGTGCCAGCATCGGAAGTTATTTTGAATTCCGAGCACGTTTTATGTTATTAACAATCCATATCAACCCACCACCTAACCACAGATACAGAGAATCAATGAACCTTTAAATAACGTTACTGTACCCTTTGTTGTTGTCATTGTTGATTTGTCATCACAAAAGTCTCCAAATCTTCCATCTCGACAAACCAATCTAAAGGGGTTTTCTATACATATCTTCACGTTATCATATTTGCATTCATGCTCCTCGCATCTGGAAATATTTTAAATGGAAAGTGAGTCCGCCATAGTGCTAGTGCGTTCTCTAAATTTATGTTGTAGGCCTAATGACATTATAGTATTTCGCCACATAATTATAATATAGCCATATATTCAGCTTCAGCCTGTTAAAACAGAGAAAATTACGGTTCTTTATAAGAATATGCAGTAAACATTCCCTTCTTTTAATTATAGAGTGAATAAATATTGTCGAGAAAATCTTATGTATTTTAGACAAACATCAGTAAAAAGAGGAAACGCGATCCAATTTTTGTGCAACTAAATATAGTTCCGAACATTCATATATTATGAGATTTTGTTATAGAAGCGTCAGAGAATCTTACCTGACAACGTCAGGACAGCTTCCATTGGTGTGATTACACGACGTAGTGCAGTTACATTGAGGACACGTTTCCTTGCATCCAACGCCATAGAAGCCAGTTCACATTTATCAGTGCACCTTTTACCTGTCCATCCAGCTTTACAAGATGTACAGACATCACCTTTACACATTACACAATTTTCAGGACAAGTGTGATTACAATAATGGCCAATATATCCTGCATCACACTCACACGTGCCCGTCACGTGATCACAACTACCACGTTCACAATTGCATTCCTCCGAACAATTATTACCATAAAAACCCGACTCACATTTTTGATCACATCTGTTACCTTGCCAACCAGCTGAACACTCACAATCACCATTTTCAACCGAACACGTGTGTCCATTGTAACAATGCAAGCATTTGTCCTCACAAAATGAAAGGCCATTAGAATGAACAATCTGCGTATCGCAATCCAAGCATCCAGAGCCAATCCAACCTGATGAGCATTTACAACTGTCAAGATGATCCTTAACACAGTAAGCTCCATTGAAACAAGAACAATGTTTATCACAATTTTCACCATAGTAACCAGGACTGCAAGAACACCTTCCGTTAGAAGGATCACATTGCTCATTTTTCGAACAGTACACTGCAAACATGAACTTCCGTAGAAACCATCTCTACATGAACACTTTCCTGTTTTACTGTCGCACAAACTATTATCAGGACACAAACACTCCTTCTCGCATACGTCCCCATACCATCCGTCCACACAGGTACAAGTGCCGTCAGACAAGCATGTACCTCCGTTTTGACAATTACAGGAATATTGACAGCTGTTTCCAAAGTATTGTCCCGAACAATTGCAGGAACCGTCAACTCTATTACACGTCCCTCCATTTTCGCAGGAACAGTTGTTCTTGCAGAAAGGGCCAAATGTTCCACTCGGACATTCTGCAGAAGAAATACATCAACTATTAAATGAACACTGATCAGGAACGACATCAGGGCTGAAATGATTGTAATGACTGATATAAAAGTCATATTTCGGCGGCTTGTTGTAATGTAAACTGTCAGACAATAATGCAAGGTGTTAAACGGCAGGTACACTTTGTTATGAATTCTAAACATCTATTGTAATGTAAACTGTCGAATTTCTCATAACGGTATAAGCGAAAAGTAAAATCAATAAATGCGATATGTTTATTGGGCGAAACTTTGAAATCCTACGTTTCACATCAGCTCTTCATCTTAGCGGAGGATTTCAGAAGTATCTTATCGTTGTGATGCATACCGAAATAAGATGATATATCATTCGTTTTTCAAAATGACTCCATAAGCACTTTAACGCGTCACAAAGACATAAATTGATAAGTATTCCAAAGCTTAAGATGCGGCTTCTCGAATGCCCTTTGTGTTTTTGGCCTTTAAATCGTATTTAAATCGTATGTTAAAGAGACACAGTGACTGTACCAAGTTCGTGAATGTAATACCGTCATTTTTTCAGACTGAGTATACTTTTAAATAAAAAAATTCAACATAGTTTTAAAAAAAATATTACATCGCCAGTGGAATCGGATACAACCACATACCTATACAATTCTCTATCAGGTTTGTGGCATTGTTTTTAAAATAACCATCGCAACATCTATACACCCTAGAAAGAAAGTATATATTCTTGCATTAATGAAATATGATAGATAGATAGATAGATAGATAGATAGATAGATAGATAGATAGATAGATAGATAGATAGATAGATAGATAGATAGATAGATAGATAGATAGATAGATAGGTAGGTAGGTAGATAGATAGACAGATAGATAGATAGATGGATGGATAGATAGATAGATAGATAGATAGATTGATTGATTGATTGATTGATTGATTGATTGATTGATTGATTGATTGATTGATTGATTGATAGACAGATAGACATAGCTTGACAGATAGATAGATAGACAGATAGATAGATAGATAGATAGATAGATAGATAGATAGATAGATAGATAGATAGATAGATAGATAGATAGCTTGACAGATAGATAGATAGACAGATCGTCACATATTTCCAAATGACTCTCATTTATGACGTGGTAAAGAAGATAAGTCAAAACATTTCTTTAGTCACCTTACTGATATTTAACTACGAATTATACTGATTGAAACGCTTATAGAAAACTACGCAGTTTACGCGTTGATGCAATAATTATATACTTTACCAATTGAGTCTTACTTCAAATCAGGCATTGTATTCTTTAAACCACAAACGGCTTCGACAAACAGATTTAACATAAGATAGAGTTTACATAGCTGGCGATAATTATCGTATCTCTTGCATAAAGAGTTGCATGTCATTAAAAGGTAAATTTTCTTAATGACTATCTTACTTTGACCCAGTATGTGCCTCAAACCATAAACAAGCATGTGGATCGTCCGGTCTAGCCTGTCCAGGGACATTTGCGACATAGCTACACGAAGTCAACCTTGCCGCTATGGCAATACAAATTATAGCAACCAAACCCAAATTCAGCTTGCAAACCGTAGTAGCCATGATACAAATGTAGAAAGGTGATAATCTGCAAAATAAAAGTACATCGATATTTGTTAGTAATACACAGTAACGTGGTTCTCAATTGACTTCAAATAAGAGACCGTCTGTGGTGACAATGGTTAGCTGTTTACTGTATCGCCGATATCTTCAACCTCTCGTGCTCCGAAATCTTAAAATGTGATGTCGATATCACTTTCTTTATGTCGAATTGTTAGTTCTAGCAACATAATGCCCGGGGTTCCTGTTGACAAGCAGAAGTAAAAGAACGTATCAATCTGTAATTGTAACCGAGATTTGACCTGGTGCAGGTTGTGTTCGTTACAAATTTGTATCGTCAGGTGATTATTGTAAGACCGATTTGCAAATGTACAAATTATCTGTGAATTATTTGACAAAATTTATATAATATTTATCCGACAGGTCAGTTTATAAAAAAATTCTATTTTTTGCATATGAAACTAACAGTTATTAATGATCAAGGATGGTTCTTAATTACCGTATTGTTGTAGCCTCTTTAAGAAGGGGTTCACTAAGAGAGTGGCGAACAAATGATTTTCATGAATACTTTAAAAGAAGCAAACTTTCTTTCATTTTTCAGAAAATCTCGATAAATACAGTTTATTACAAAGGGTTGTAAACACGCTTAATATTGAATCACGGAAATAGGTATTTCATCAGGCCACTTCAATCCACGCCATCACCAACTCTCTGACTTATAATAACACGATTGGAACTAATTTGGGATAATTGAATGGTGAAGTAGTGTCGATTAATCTGCAAATGTTATCTCGTCTGCTTTTCTTTATGAGTTACGCACTTGTTTTTATGAGTAATATGTAATATCTCAACATTCAGCTATAGGCACCTAACGCTTTTGAGAAGTTTGAAAGCTATAAAGATCAAATTATCTCAAATTAGTTCCAATCGTGTTTAATCATGCTGCAATGGCGTGGAATTAGAATACCTGCCGAAATTCGCGTTTGCATACTTCAATTTGCCTATAGTGCCGGAATGATCCGATTCAATTATTTAATGAAATACTCTATGCTTAACTGTCATTATGACAATACTGATATGAGATACTTCAATTGTGTTATGCTATGATACAGTTAAAACATGAAACACACCGATGATTATACTATTACACAAACTGACTATATGAAAACATTCATGACGAGTATGTCATCTTGATGTATGCTGCCATGCGAGAATTTGTAATAACGAATTCAAGCTTTTGTATTATTAGTGACTATATGACATACTGAGTGATGACGTGACTACTAACAACGCGACCATGCATTATGACTATGCGATCAAAAATGCAATCTAGGGAGTAAAACTTAACCACAATGCATCAGTAATAAAACAAGCACAATAAAGGGGAAGCAACCCCAAGCGTCGTTCATATCTTGGTTATTTGCGTTTTGTGTTTCGTGTATTTTGTGTAATATGTTAGTGTATTTCATGTTTCGCTGCTTTGTGTGCAGATCTCATATATCATGACAAGGCACAGCTGTAATCTCAGTGTCGGTGCAGTCTCTACTTAAGAGTTGAGTGACTGTATAACAAAATGACAAACGCTATGTTTCGAAACTTTCCCTTGTTTCCATTGTCAGTCGCCCCAAATTCATCTTCAATGGATAAATTGCAATAAAGAGAAAGAAACTCCTAACATGATTCATATCTTGTTTGTTTGCGATTTGTGTTTAATTGTTGTGTACTATTTTTATATTACTAAGTTTATATTATATTTGGCTGTTTTATATAAAGAGTCGACTGGCGAAGGCAAGACATACCCGCTATAGTGCCATCTTTATCCTTTGCCGATTTCAACCCCACTAAGAAACTAAGTTGGGACGACTCAACTTAATTTCTTTTAGTTAAACAGCCCTGACATCTACCGGAACCCTAAACCACTTTCTGTCAGCTTTTTTTGGGGGGTTCGATATTGCTTTTTGATTCTCATCCCATTATACCTTTGGGTGTCCTTTAGGTTGTATACGTTTGTCTCTCATATTTGATGGAAAAGGTAGCACATGGTAATCGGAAAGTGCAACTTTTGGAAATTTCTACATCTTCTGTCATGTTTAGATATGCAGGCGTAAAAATAGGATGTGTTTTTCTTGCATCTTGTTGTCTCTTATGCCAGAAAAATGCTGATTTTTCGGCAGACAACCAATTATAGTGAAGCTGCCAATAACTGAAAATTATAAGTCAGTCATGGCCTCATCGGCAGATTTTCTTCCGTTTTAAACCGTTTATATACTTTTACATGTGGTATAACAGAATAGAATTAGAATGGAAATATCAACATTACTTTATATATCACTCCATATACAATAGAAACAACAGCTTTGATTTTATGACGAGGTCGCAATCGGCGACAGAATCGAATCGGGAGTGCTTGGATAAAATCGGCAAGGGACTGCACCGTAATGTACATGTCTTGCATAGACCCCGCGGAGGAGTGGTGAGACCATGTTAAACTGAAGTCCTTTGACGTTACGTTTCGAAAACGTAATTTGCTTACAATTCATTTTTGGTCGTATGGAATGATTGATTGATTGAATGTATGTGTTACTATGTTATTCCATTAAAGATAGTCGTTGACGTAGGGCAGATAGAATGTCTACGGTTCGGTCTGATTGTGTTTGTGTATGCTCATATGTAATTCGTAGTTCGAGCTATTGTTGCTTTTGTGAAGTTTTCATAACTGTATCGCTTATATTTCTGTTTCTCTTGAATGCGATTGCTGGTTGCTTTTGGAGCATATTTTTTGAGCCTTTTCGTCAATAGCAATCGGGGTTTTCATGGCTGTCCGCCGACATTCCAAAACAAATTACTAACGCATTGTGGGCAGTTTCTACTCCCCGTGTTACTTAACATTAATGTTCACATGGTCGCATTCAATCAGTCATGTAGTCACCTTATCACTCAGTATATCATGTAGTCATTAGATAATACAAGAGCCTGAATTAATCATTGTATTTTAGTTCTTGCAGGGGGCGTACATCAAGATTGAATGCTTGTACGGAAGTTTTCATATAGTCAGTGTACCAATGTGTAATTATCTAGTTCATTTTTGTGCCCCATGTTGTAAATTGATTACTTCATAAAATTATTGAAATATCTCATCATATCAGAATGTCATAATAACATTCAAGCATACAGTATTTTATAATTGAATCATGTCATTCCGGCACTACAGTATTGCATAGGCAAACTGCAGTATTGCACAGGTGAATTTGGCAGGCATCTACGCCATAAAGGGTGAATCAAAGAATAAAATCTTCCTAACGAAGTTGAGAGTGACGTTGTCAATGGATGCTCGAGATCATCGTAATGAAAAGGGTAAAAAGACAGTTATCGTTGCAAACACTTGCCAACCTTTTTACATCCACGAAGAGGAATGAACCCTTGTCATAAAATCACATGGGTAGACACAGACAGTTTTGAGTACACGGAAACTGAATGTACCGTTTCCGAAGTCCACTGCACAATTCATGTGAATATTGTGACGGTAAAAGGTCCACTGCAGTCAAAACGGAAAGCGCCCTCTTTTTGCCTGAGAAGAAATTTCTTTCCTTTTCCAGGTTGGCAGATATAGTGAGTAGATCGAGTTTAGTTTTCCCGTTACGGGAACTTTTTCCGGAATCAAGAACAAATTCCCTACCCTTACACGGCTTTGAAGCGCAAATAGTTTTGTTCCGATATCTGTGGACCTAAAAAAATTACATTAATCTGTACATGAGCAACGGGAAGTTCACCAAGGATGATTTTTACATATGTGCTAGCTTTGTGGTCACTTACCCCGGAAAAGCTATTTTCGCCATTTATAACTTTCAAGATGTTTTACAAAAAACGATAGAAACAGTACAGGAAGTTGCCCATGTAATTTGAATCATGAGAAAAAGCGTCAAGCTTCGAGCTTGCATAATCTGATATGGAAGGGACCAGTTTCCCATGGGTATGGCATTGTCCACTAACCCGTGCTTAAACCAGGCTCTACGTATTTACATAATTTTTGTTTATACTGAGTATCCTTGCATAAACAATGAATCACTTATAATAAACTTTCCACTGTCAGATTTTGTGTTGCTGTTTACTACTGTGTTACTGTGAGTGGACAATGTGGGGGCCATACCCATCCGAAAATTGTACCTTCCATATCACATTATGCAAGCTCCAAGTTTGGAGCTTTTTGCCTTAATTCAAATTACATGGGCAACTTCCTGTACTTTTTATGGTTTTTTGTAAAACATACTGCAAGTTATAAATGGTAAAAATAGTTTTTCCTGGGTTAATGACCACAGAGCTACTACATATGTAAAAATCATCCTTGGTGAACTTCCCCTTAAATCTAAAAGTAGGTCATTATGTTGTTGATATCTTAAGATTTTTTCAATTATTTTAAGATCGGGCGAAAACTATGTGAATGTTGGTCCACAGCTCAATATAGTGAATGTACTGAAGCTGCTATTTCCGTATATGACACCCACTGTCACTTCTATTCTTAAACAGGTAAATGTTTCTATCTTGTGTAGATTGTACGATGTCGGCGATTTCGCGGCACTTTTAAATCGAATCTTAAAAAATAACATACACGACTTGGAGTGTGAAAAAAATCGTTGATACTCTATTCTAAATTTACTACTGGTGGGACGGCCCAAAATAATAGGACTGCCAAATTTGCGGCCTATAGTATCACCAACACGAAATCATGTAGATGGTTCTGCGTATTGTCTGGATACGTCACTTATTTGTGTTCTATTTCGGTACAAAGTGCAACGTCCTCCGAGTTTAACGTATAATTGGCGATTAAGTGCGCTTGGTACGACGCCAGTGATAGAATCATGTGACGTCTGAGACTGTTGTGATATATCCACACTTCCTCATACTACAATCATGAGTCACACTCGACCAGCTACTTAGGAAAATACACTGACTGCTTCTTTCGTTTTAGTCGAGTGAACAAAAACTACACAGATCATCGACCACGTACTAATGAACAGGTATGTGAACTGCGTTTAGTGGCACACGATAATCTTAAGTACGGTTTTACCATTGTTAGAGCAAGTACTAATATTAGTAACGGCATGGATTACATCTTATTGACATTAACGACATGTTGATTTTTATTTGTTGTTTATCATGCCAACAATACAACAATACACGCATGGCTATTCTTAGTGATGTTTACATTGAGTGTTAGAATTGTTAAAGTACAGATGAAATAGAGAGTGAGACCGAGAAGACATGATGGAAAATTGTGAAGATACTTATAAGACCAAGTGCCTATGATCATTGTATGAAGCAATGCAAATATATCATACAATCCAGTATTTGCATAATGTAATGGCGGCTATTCCGCTGTTCACCCAGACCGCAGTTCACTTCACGTTTATTGTACAGGTACTTTTGACGTTGTAACTAAACAATATCAACCAATAGGAAGCATGGACAGGCAATTTATATCTTGCCTTTGCCCATTTGAACTATGACTCACAAATACTTAAACCTGCGCTGTACTAAGATTGATAGGAATGCACTTTGTCACCGAGAATTTCATAACAATAGACCCACAGTAAAGGTATTCGAAACGGAACAAGAGCCCATTGAAGCGCTAAATATAACTGAATCTTAAGACTACATACAATTTACTTCTCCATTTCGTTGACGGTGTTCAAGTAGGCCAGGCGATTCTTTGAATCGTTTCTGAATAAGTCATAAGCTTAAAGTTTCGGAAACTCCCTTTAGCTAACTTGTATATTTGTGGTCTCTGCCATGAGTCATCAATCTGTCAATCGAAAGGTCTAGGTACTCGTGCCCCTTCTGACAATTTAATTATTGGGAACTCAAATGACACTTCAGGTCGACTACGTTCAAATAACACGTAAAAATGCTTATGTAATACTTTTAGTCAACGTTATTTTCTTTTCAGAAATGTGTTCATTGTTTCGACTACCTCTCGTTCAAAAAATATTGTGATGAAGAAGTATACTGTCTAACCATAAAAATCGCAACGATAGAGAGCCGCCGGCAAGTAAGAATGAGGTTAGTGTAGCACAAACCCTTGACAAAAATAAAATAAAATGAAGTCAATTACAGTATAGATCGCTCTGTTAGAAAGATATAGTCTAGTAAAATATTTTCTTAATGTAAAAGTAGGTTGTGGCAGATTTAAATGTCCATTGAATAATTCATAATAGCTTCAAATGATAATTATATGCTTTCAGTAACTGCCAAAACCTTAAGTTTGTCAAATTAAACTCGACTGTAATTCAAGTTTGCAACCGATCAACTAATAATTTATTCTTTACCAGCCTTTCAAAGGTAAATTATAGTTTGATGACTTCCGGGTTCAACTGAATTTGAGCACAGTTAAAGAGGCGAGAAATGTTTTGCAAACTGACATATACGGTCTGCTAACATATATTGCCAAAATAATCACTTTTGTCCTTATGTTGAGGAGTCGTTGGTTAATAACAGCATGTCTTGTATCATACATCATTTCCCACTTATATCGGTATGTGTTTTAACAGATATGCACATGACTTCAACGTATGTAACACTGAGCGAATATCCCAAGTCAGAATGGACATAGAAATACATTTTAAATGCGTTCATAAATATAATATTTGACGAGACATCGTTTCGCGGATATACATTGAACATAAAAATCAGCATGACAACTAATTCGCAAACCTGATTATGTGACCAATTGGATTGTTGAATTTTAAGGCAACTTGACGATGATGTCAGGAATATGTTACATGATATGATATGCATACGGTACAAATGTGTCCCGATTTAAACAAACCTTACAAGATCATTTCGTTTTGGTTAATTGTAAATAAAATTCTGCAATTGAATCATTGTTGTTAAATGTCATCACTCACCTTACTCGGCGTAACGATGTGATAACCTTAAGAACTCAGTTACATAATGACAACTACATAGCCGTGTTTCCGATATGATTGAAAACGGGGCTTGCCGGCTGCTTTTCTGGTGGAAAGCCCCTGCTTTATTGTTTTCAGGTTTGGTTACCTCATCGAATACAAATAATCAAGGGTTTTTCCTTTTCTTGTTTTCGAGATCAAAATAAAATCAGAGGAGGTATTACTACTGGCAATCAATTGATCAGTTTAATCAGCTTGACGCTAATGGGCCATTGTTTGAGTGAGGTCGCCAGGTAAAAGCAGGAAGTAACACCTCACTAATCGGGTTTTTTTTTTGTTTTTGTTTTTTCTGAAACATGGCTTCTGGAATCGAGTAGTATTTCTTGCTTCATGTCCATATTTCGAAGACTTTCTTTCTATCTGCCGGATAAAAGTGTCGATAGGAGGTAAATATATCCGCTATAAGAGGGGCAATACCTAAAACCGACTGATATTGTTTATCATTACACCTGATGCCTTGTTAGGTTACCATGATTGGCCGGGATTCACTCAGTGGATATATAAAGCAGTCATACAACAAGTGTTGTAGCCCTATTGCGAGGACCAGTGTGATATAGCCTTGCTAACATGCATACAAATCGCACCCTGTGGCGTTCTTAAATACTGGGCATGTTTTTTTTAGTGTACCACATTGCGTGCATTTGTTGGGTGTTATCTGTGTAGCATAGATTAAAAATAGTTTAATGAAGTCGGATTACACAACATTTTAGTACGATTCTCAACTAAATGTATAAAAAAACAACAAACAAATGATATTCTCTTTAAGATATTATTTTTTTTAATTGTACAACCAATGCTACGTCTTTATGCATACTGCGATCGAGCAAGAAGTGAATTGTTTCACTGTGGCTAATCTTGGCACCTTAAAATCTTACGCAAAGTTTCGAAAACAAACGTCTGTTTTTGCTTTCTGTTTCGTTGTAATCACATTACTAACACAAGTTGACACTTGAAAGTTCTGCCAAGATGCCAAAATACCGTTTTCTATTTTGGGGAGCAATCAGATTGTTGACTGACGATCACTAGCATTGTATTTTGCATTTATCTATGACACCAAGGAACATAGGATATTGACACCTCAAGCGCTTATTGTACAGGCTGACCTTGTCAAGTGTCGTGCACCGGAGCTCATGCACACTGTACCATTCTTTATTGGATGGCCGAGGAGTGTGTAGGGCAATAGAGTAACTGATAATGTCGCGACTTTGATCGGTAAGCACTTGTGCAATTCACCTCAAACTTTATCGATACTCACTCTGGCTACAGTAACTCAATTGGTGGCAAAGTATAATCACAGACGCCGGCAGCTACAGTGCATACAGTGATAGTATAAATCAATTTGAGACATAATGCACTCAAAGTATTCAACATCGTACCCATACAAAAACTGTTGAACAAAGTGATGTAAAAGTGAGGCACATGACAAAGATTGCAACGTAGAAAACCTACCCACTGCACCAAAAAGATTTCTGTAAACTCAGTGGACATTGTATATAATAGAACAGTCCCAGTCCCATTGAATATTACTACGGCCATAAAATGATCGCGTTCAGTGTATTTTAATCGTTGAGACAAATCTCTTGTTCAGATAGACGGAAGGTGATAATTGAATGCTCTAAATCCCTCTTAATCGGTAACAGATAGTGTTTACCCTTCCATTCACTATCGCCCACACCTGACTTCGAAAAATCCCGCCCAGTGTATGTAAATTGTGTGCGTCATGAATAATCGTTCTATTGTGCGCCCGGGGTCCTGTAAGCTCCTGTTTAATGCTAAATCAATGATTATTTAAACTCAATTACTGAACACCACTCCAACTTTCCTAAATTGATTTACATCCAAAGAAATTAAAACAGAAGGAAAATACAGAAAGGATTTACACTGTCTCTATCTCCGTGAACTGGCATTCATTGATCACATACCGATAGACACCCAAGGCCAAAAGGCAGCAAAACTCAGCGACGACTCCTAGTTGTGCTGACAAAGTATTTTATATCGCTGCATCAATCAAAGTGATTACACAATCCCATTGTGGTCAAATTTCCTCATCAATCATATCTTAAAATAAAAAAATAAACATGAAAAACAAAGACATCGTTTATACTGCTGATCAACAACATAGTATAAACTATGAACTGGTATATGCATTGACTGCATGTAAAATCAACTCAACATTCCAATATTAAATTGTCTGCATCTTGTGAAATCAACAACACAGCAATGAAAGTATTGCCTCAAAGAATGAAATTGCGGGTTTTAGAGGATGAAAACCAATGTCATCGTTGTCTTCAATGAAAAAGAAACAATAGCGGATGTGCGGAGAGGGACTATTCTATTTAGGTAATGGGGATAGAGGGTCATATGGTCATAAATGAACTGGAAAACGTGCCATTTTCCTCACAATGCTCTCACGGGAGCTTCAATGTCCCATTATTTTAGCATCTTTTAACAGTATTTTTTCTGATCTGAAGAGTAATTTTACAATCTCTAACGACCAAATATACTCTCTTAACCTTCCCGTATTAGAGTTTAGCTAGGCTAGGACCTTATAGACGGATGTAGAGCATACGTGTATGTATATCTGTTGCTTCTACTGAGCAATTCCATCCAGTGGACCAACCCCTGTAACAAATTAGTTTATGACACTAGTATGATACTTATTAGTGACTTTGTATACATATTGTGTACACCATTGGGCGTTCATGAAGCCTGATCAAGTTTCAAGTTTTAGGTGAAGTGCACAAGTGTTTTGGTAATTTTCGATCAAAGTCTGAACATCTTCAGTGCACTTGCTGGGTAATTAGCAAGTTTTGTGTTCGGATTAAATAGAAAACCACAGTAAAATTGATTGTTATTAAATAATAAAATCTTTCTCTACTAACAAGAGATGATGTGCCGTCTTTCTCGATAGAAATAAAACATTTCATGGAATTACGGAAGGAAATATATCAGAAGAGTATAATGCAAAAAATAGGTCAGATTTAATACTTAATAGTCAAATATTGTCTAAAGCGTAATGAGACAAGAAAAGTTTGCAAAACTTGGAAAATCACAAGCCCATACTTATCGATGTACATAATACAGGTGTATCGTACTTAACAAAACGTTGCGATGAGGTTAACGGCTCATCTGTGCAGTATGTGTATATACTGTCTATACAGGGTGTTCAACAGTCAATAGTATTGTTGTAATCCCAAAACAATACGCAAGTTTGACATAAGGACATCAAACGTTAGCGTTTAAAATTTCGATATCTCATCTAAATAGCTAACCGAAATTAAAATTATAGAAAATAGTTACACTCCGAAAAGTCAGCTGAAATCAATATTTTCATAATACAGCTAAATTATTTCAAAATATATTCATTTGTTTTTCTTCGTATTCATAATGTATTATGAATTGTCGTTTGTAATTGCCTTACGTATACTGTAGCTGCAACTTCGCCTGTTTCTCCTGTTGCAATGAAATGTATTGGCCTTGTGATATCCATCATATTTCCATGTATTTCGTGTATGCATTTTCTTAAGGTAGTACATTTCTTACAAACTATTTCAGAATTTTATTTTTTCTTAGTTATAGTAGTCCAAAACCATGATAAAGTATGTATTTTTTAAAAGCCCTCTAGTCCTTAAGCTGTCAGAAAATATATATCATATTGGGATTGGGACTTCTATACTGAGAAAAAATAAATATCAGAAATTCTTGATATATATATGTAATCCCATGGTATTTTTCTCTGTTTGACGTCATCATATACGAGTGTTTTTCGCGGAGCCGTACAACTTCGAGCCGAAGGCGAGAAGTTGTGCGGCTCCGCGAAAAACACGAGTATACGATGACGTCAAACAGAGAAAAATACCATGGGATTATATATTTATCACATGAACAGTCTTCTTATTTTTCTTTTGACGTAGATGGATCAAAATTATCGTAACAAATTGCATTAATTTCGTCGCGATTTGTGTTTTACTTACGCGGATTACTTTCATTTAAAGAGTAAAGCGGCCCGTCACCCAGGAGATACTTTCATTCATAAATCCCATCAAGCTGAAATTTGCTACATTACAGGGTATCTCCACCAACCAGACGTACGGATTCGGTCACGTGAACGTGTCAATCATTGTCTCGCGCTGTACCGATGCCAAGGCAAGTTGGCCATCGGCGGACATAGCTTTCACCGTGCTAGCGACGGATAACCATAGTATTCAGAGTTACTTAGAATATTTACAATTATATTTATGAAGTAAATGAGACGACACGATCGAAACAGTAATTCTCATTCCCAGAGATGCCATGGCTTTCAAAATATCACACAAGTTTACGACCTTTGCGAGCGCGAAAGATTCCGTTCGATGACACACTCATAGGGTGCCCACAACGTTGCCGTCACCGGTCTCTGCCGTGCCGGTGTCAACTCGTCAATCCCGATCTCGGTCATCAATGTTTTCGTCTTACGAACTTTGATGTTTGCATTGACACATATCTCGTCCATGGATACATCCTAATTTTGTTGACGGAAACTCTGTTTTGAGTGTTGTCTGAGTCAACTTTCGAAGTACATGGGATTCCACAGCGCTGCACACAGCTCGACAGCTTTCTTCGCTACTGCATTAGGCCTATGCAACGCGTACGCCGCGCTGCAAGTTTGATTCCGAGCGAGACTTTACGGAGTTTTTGTGTGTTGATCGTAGTTAGTCTAATGACTTTAGGCTTGTGCCTCCTATGTCGCTTTCCCGAAGATTATACTATACTCAATATTCAGTTTGAGGTGTAGGTTTCGGTTTTATCGCCAACCGGGATCGCAAGGTACGACGTCCACACATCTCGACTGTTGCCGAGACGTTATAATTAAAATAACGATCGTCGGTAGGCCTCCATTCGATTCTCGGAAAAAGCTATTGTTTTAGCGACTTGAAATTTCGTTGGACAAATATGCCTTCTATGTTTCCATGTCTGGATTTATCGGCTCACCTTTTTGTAAAAATAACGTGCCAGCTAGCACGGCATCGATCACAACAAATCTGTTCGTGTCGCGACGCCAGCATGTATGAACGGTACCATGAAAGAAAAAAGTTCCGGTTGATGACGTACAACAGGGGTAATTCGGATTTCTTATCCGTCCTGTTCTACGTCACACAGGTGGGAATTCGGGCCAGTTCATGTGATAAAAAACATTATTATACATCTACCATCGAGAACAATAGAATTTAGCGTGCGCTAAAAAAGCCGTACGGAACGTTCCGTAACACGTACGTTTTAAGTCGCCCGTTCCCTGCGGCTGTATCTGCGCGTTCACTGTAGAACGGTTTCAAGGGACCCATTGGACGAGTGCCAGAACAAGTCTCGCGCTTTCTGTACCGTACGTCCGTGTGTAGTGCACTGACTCCAAAACTTGCAGAAGCGCGTCCGAGATAGCGTTCCACACTGGGCGATAAAATCGGAAGAAAAATTGTTGACATTGCACGAAAACGGTCACTACTCTGACATTTTGATGCCCCAGTCACGAATGTAAGATGTATAATAATAAGGTTATCACGGAAATACCGCAAAGGATGCACTCGGACATTGGCGCCGCGCATCGCCCTCCGCTTCGCGTCGGGCGATACGCTGCACCAATGTCCTTGTGCATCCTTTGCGGTATTTTCGTAATAACCTCATAATATACACATATACTGATTCTGTACACGTTAGGTATACCGTACTTATACAATTAAATGCAAGACTACAGTGTTCACTTAGTGTGCAAAGGTCTGCATTACGTAATAATCTGCATAGAAACACACAACGTATTGGAATGATCCATATACAAAGATATACGTTGCGTATGCAATTAATATTGTGTTCCATATACGTCAATATACGTAAATATGCTAAGCGCATATCAAACATTTTGTCCACTTTAAGTTTCTATAAGGTATATAACTACCTTCAGAAACACAGCAAAGTTTTTGAGAAAGAACCTATTCAGAGTATTGATAACCGTGAAACTATACAGGCATGCTATAATTTACATGTTAATGCACTCTGTTTCACTTGACGTAAATTGAAAAGTGTGTAAAAATACATCAAAGTTTAAGTTACCGTATTTGAGATCAAATAATATTTTCTGTGGGTTTAAAAGGACCACTTTATTTATCAAACGAATCAAGTGTGGCAGACATATCTATTTTGCACGGACTTTTTTTATCAGAACGGTTTCTTTACTGCAATAGGCTTTTAACACAGAGAAGGAGACAGACAGAGACAGCCAGAGACAGAGACACTCACACACAGACACAGTCCAACACAAGAGACAGTCAAACACAGTCCCAGACAGACACAGACAAACAGAGACACCCGTACAATTAGCTATGAACACCCAAGATGAATATCAAGCTAATATTAAACCATCATTACCTATAGATTATTTTTCTAGACATATTGTCTACTCCAGACT
Source organism: Ptychodera flava (assembly GCF_041260155.1). Classification (NCBI taxonomy): domain Eukaryota; kingdom Metazoa; phylum Hemichordata; class Enteropneusta; family Ptychoderidae; genus Ptychodera; species Ptychodera flava. The sequence continues at coordinate 20,017,052 of NW_027248278.1, forward strand.
AGAATCTTGATAAAGTCACGCTTACAAAGGATATGGCAACCTAAAGGGCCACAAAATATCAGTATCAACATGTTAGTTATAGATTATATTTACATAATCCGGCATATAATTCTGAATTAAGCACATTGTGACACATGCCATTACTCTTTTTTCGCAAGATGTAAACATCCAACACTAGTTTATGCAGGCCTTGCATAAAGTTACATATTTTTTCATTTAAAACTTTACAAATCATGTGCACTAACGATTATGTCCCCCACGTCGTCAGTAAAGCAAGTGCTACATAAAAACCCGAAATTAAGAATTTGGAATATACTCAGGCTGATTATACTGTGTTTTGTTTGAGTGCCCTCCTAGTATGACGTGCTGAGTTATATTTTGAGCCATCTCAAGTTTTCTATCCGAAAGAGTCACATGCGTAAGCGCATGCTCATTCCCTACACTGACAGAAGTTTGTGCTATTCAACATTAATTGACATGACTATAGTTTTATGCAGATGTGTAAGGATGGTTTATTACTAAAGCGGTCTCATTAACCTTTGACCCAGTCGCCGACACAACACTCTAGGCTATTCATTTAATATAATAAAGGCATTTAAATTATAACTGGGAATTATTTATTTAGGCACGCTTATCGATAAATCAGGATTTATTTTGAAATTACCGTCACGGTGGCGAAACCCGGCTTTAAATTTGTTAAAATCGACTATATCTTGAAATTTGCGTTTTTCCGTGTAATAGATCCGGAGCTCTATTAATGTAGAATGCGCCTCGGGGACACAAATTTGGACTCTCAAACTTTTACAATTTTTTTTCTGATATACCACTTGCGGGGTTCATTTTAAAGCTCTTGGTGTAGGAAAACTTTTCACTGGTTAAGTTTATCGAAATTCGAAAATTTTATTTTTTCTCCATACAGTTGATACAGCGATGGCAGCCATTTTGAATTATAAATATCGGTAGATCTTGGGTTATTTGTTTCCCTAGTACCAAAATGTGCACGGTGACCCCCGATTTTATTCTTGATTTTGAAATGCAATGGTTTAAACATCCTTCAGGAAAGTTTGAGCAAAAGTTTAAGTCTGTCACTTTCGGGCGCAAACTACCTTAATACATATTTCCATGGGTAAAACTTTGTTACATTAGGCCTACGTTTTATTTTTTGTGAATGAATGAATGAATGAATATAAATTAATATGATATCACCTGTTATTTACGTAATCATTTGTGGTACTGCACTTTTAGCATTATAATTTACGAAAAAAAATACGTTGGCTACGTTATCACGTTCACGAGCTGATGTGGGTCGTTTGATAACAATAACAACATTACGAACGTTTGATTTGTATTGGATATGCTCTTTGAAATATTCAACAAACATTGCCTCTCGTTGAAATGCCACTTCGAGTTCAATACACATGTTCATTATTTCTATTTGTCTCCGGTTCACCGGAAACGGTAAACGTCGAGACATGCACGATAAACGTCATCGGTTTTTGAATTTTCCCGTACTGCATTAACAGTTTGTTGGTAAACAACGCAAACAAAAAAAATGGCTTGCTCTCATCGCATGCGAAGCGATGTTGCCGACGTAACCAATTGAAGGGCTTCGAGGAACACGGGTATTTCTGGTTGCAAAATACGGAAATAATATGTTAAGTCTTGTAATGTTTGGTCGTTGGGTCAAAGAATCACTGCTGTTTTATACACCCCAGATTACGCCCACGTCCTCGCCATGGCTTTGATCAAAATTAGCAACGAAGTGTTGATAATCACATTAACAGCCAAAAACACGATTTAAACAGAATACACACTAAAACACACATGAAAGGATAGGCGATGTGTGAAGCCACTTTCTCTTTATTACACAACCAAGTAGGTCAAAATGAGTCGCAGACAGTTAGTGATAAAGTTAAAATGGGTTGTATGAATCAAACAATAAAGTCAATTCATTATTATGATAGCTAAAACAGCGATACCGATCGGTGTCATAATAAACTACTAAGAAAAGCCAACGGATTGGCTCGAAGCGATTCTGTGGCGATTGCGCAAGACCCGGGCGCGATAGACAAGCACAGCAAAGCAGTGGATTAGTAAAATTGATAGGGGATATTAATAGGGCTATAGAAAATGAAACGAGAAATGTTGAGTCGTAAAAATTGAATTCAGAACAGAGAAATAGAAAGTAGCAAATGTTGGCATAGATTAGACATTAGTGTGTCACAATGATCCGTTTGTTTGTCACATATTCGTTTAACACTTATTGTACTATTTTTCAGAAGTGATTGATTAACAACTTCTGGTACCCCGGCGATGCCAGTTTTCAGACCGAAGAGACATTTTGTAGAACCCGCTGCACCCAAATTTAAATATTAAGCCAAGCCCACATCGCTACGTCATAAAACTATGTCATTGCTATTTATAGAACTACCCTAACCGCACTTCGTGAAGACACAACTTGCCAGGTCTCTTGACGGTCAGTGTTGAAATCACATACGGTAATTATACCACTCATTTTTCATAAGACAACATGCCCCCTATTTGTGTGAAACTTTCGAGACATTCTTTAAAACTCCGCCGGGGATATAAAGGCAGAAACTCACACAGCAGTATGTGCATCATGCGCGTCAAAGTGAATTGTACGAGTAAAATACCTTACGTTTGCTGACGGACGAAGTGCGTGAGAAATTTGTTGCCCGCCATAATATTTTAAACATTGTTCAAACGATTTCTGCATCAAACATGATTCGCCCATGTCTACTGCTCAAAACTGCTTTTGTGCAACATCTACAGCATTTTAGAGTTCGCTAAATAGTCTCGGCCATGTTTTGCCTGCTATCCGGACAGCATGTGTGATTTCAAGAGACAAGTATCTTTAACATATTATGCACAGTTATCGTCGTAGTAATGGCACTCTATGTAAGGATACTTTATCTTCTCCATATATGTATGGTTTAGAATTGTTTAGAATAATAGTTCGGCAATATTTAGCTTTCAACCTGTTTCTTGCTCTGTTTACGTGATACATGTGTCAATTATTAACCTAGTATTACATTGTTACAACTGTTCATGTTTGGATAGTAAACTATGTCACCGCTAATTTTAATCGGGTTTTCCCCCGCACAATTCAAATCAACGTAGTTGTAATTGATATGAATGCTTACGCTGCATTGACTTTAAGAATTCGTTGAATTTGCAATGAAAATATTTACACCAAGCTCTGCTGACCAAGTAATGTGTCGTAAATACTCATCAAAAACAGGTTAAAAGGATAGCACGTCGGCTAAAAGGACACGTATGCTATCAGGAAGAATTATAGATCGTGAAACAGTTTTTATCCCATAACACGGAAAAGTACTTTCTTTCTCGGTTTTTTTCTCACCACGAAATCCGTAGAGCGGTATAAGATGGAGACTAGCTAAAATATATCAATTGTCATCAAATATTCTGCCATTTTGTTATTTAGCATGGCGTTGCCGAGAATCATGAAAGCATATATATTGGAACTTACATGACTACAATCAATTAAATCTGTATTTATAGGTATGAACAGGTACATTAACGCAATTCTCCAGGTGCATTCTACAAGGAAAATAAAGCTTTGATGCTATTCTTTTCATATATTTTTCAGTATATGTTTTACCGCTGATAAATTTCAGCATCAGATCACTAACGTTTATAATACAATATTTGCTCACGTTGATCTACAGTCTCTATAACTTTAATATAATTGTTATTTAATCTTCAGAGTGAAGTTGAATATGGCGCCAACCTATCGACCAAGGCGTCGATCGACGGTCAATCGACGTGCTTCTTCCAAATCAGGTAAGCAATGAAGATTTTGCTATATGCTTTCAGTCTTATAAATGTTTTAGTTTTTTCTGTAAGTTACACAACTTCCGATTTGTTGAATCAAGTAAGACGAATTTTAATCGGATATGTTAGAAGTTCGACGAGGGATGTTAAGTATTTAGCCAAGTTAATCGTTACGACATACTTAATCTCGATTTTAGAATAGCACAATGGTAACTTTAAGAACACTTCAGATCTAACACTTAATTGACTTTACTGTAGACACGCCATTTTTTTCGCTAAGAGGTTTTCCTCTGAGTTTAAATTTCATTCGCTGCCTTTTTAAAATGAAGACCGTAAAATGAAGGTTTCAAGTTGAACTCTAGGTAAACTTTGAAAATAAAGTCAAATAAAAATTAAGTCTTATCTTATTATATAACGCATCAATGGAAAGTTGATTTCATCGCTGAGCTGCCAATACCCTGACGATTATTGACTCTCATTTCTGTAGGTATGAAGACGAGTGTGAGAAAAGGCAGAGCCTTAGAACAACGCTTTGATAATAGTCTATTACGACATTTGGCCAAGCGGTTATAAGATCTACGTCCAACCAAGGCTGGCTTCTGGGAAACGTCCGGACTTCATTCTACAAGACCCCTCTTTGAGACATATCCTATTGAAGCTAAAAATTACAATAACAAACACAAAATAGGCCTAGCTGATGTGAAGCAGGCATCTGCGTATAAGAAAGAAACTCGCTCTCCTGCGGCTATAATTATTTGCCCGCATGGGAGAGCCACAAAACAGGCATTGGCTCTTGCTCGAAAAAACAACGTATTATCGAAAAGTTTTAAAACTTAATTCAGTAATATTCCAACATAAGTCTCCCTGTAAACCCATTTATTCATGAAGTTGACATTTATTGGACAAAAGACAATTAGTAATTTTTTAAAACACTTCGCAATCACGAAGAATGCAATATTTAAATGGATGGTCTTCATATAATACAAACAAAATAACAAAATGAACCCAAGATAGAAACGTGTGTCATTACTATGTACCGGATTGATATATTAAACTTATTGAAAGAAGTACTTGCAATCAGGAGAGCGCTGGCTAAGCATGTGATTTAGACTGCAATATAAATGATACAAATACAGTAAATGGGTGTTAATAACAAGAAAATGTCAAGTGTCTCGCGTGAGGATGCATATAGCCCTAACGATATTGAGATTCATGAGGTAAATCGGATTCTGAGATGGAATCACTGTTGTGACTGTCTAGTGTAGGAGAAATGTTAAGGAATGCAAAAGTACGGAGAATCTAGACGATGATCTTTCTAACACGTTTTTCCTATAAAATTGATATATAGACATGTTATGAGTTAGAAGTGTTTGTAAATCTTGCTTTCCAAGGTTTCATTATTACTTGTTATTATTGCGGACCTTAAAGCTATCATAACAATGTGTAAAGGAATATTCTTGTTGCTTTAAATCCTAGATAATGATTGTCAATTTAGTATATGAAAAATAAGTGAATAAAAATGCATCCATTAATGCCTTTTTATTTCCTCATACACTGAGAATGGTTTGATTGGAAACTCGTTTACCCTAGCACAGTGTTGTACTGCATTTATCAATTGCTCCTGCAGTCCCACTGTAATATGTCATCAAAAAACTAAAATTTAGAGGTGCAATACACTTCAGAACGACACTAGCTCTCTGTCCCAGCTGTATAACAGACTAAAACACAAAAAATAATTTATACGATTGTAATAAATAATGTCTTTCAATCTTAATCGTAGACAATTTTACGACACAGCTGTACAGTTCACAATACTTGCTTCTTTCTAGTTTGTTTTCCATGACCTAGAGAGGTCAGTTTCTCTAAAATGTTCATATAAGAAAAAAACTGTACACATATAATAGCTTAAATACCTGAACCTCTGATAATCATTATAACATTCCCAATTTTTATTTGCATTGAGCCATTGCATTCCACTTCACATCCGGGTCTGATGTCATTTGGATCTTCTTCATGCCAAATGCAACACTAAGCAAGGATCAGTGGAATGTGTAGCAATTTTACACTATCCTTAGATTTACGATGTTTCAAACCTCTGAAATTTCAACCACTGTCACAGTTGTGTTCCCCTGAAAAGTATCTTGATTGGAAGGAAAACAACTTGTCTTTATGCCAAATCATGACGAGTACAAAATATAATGCCGATTTTTATACTTGCTGAGAACAGGTGACAAAACCATTTGATTTAAAAAATAATCATACGCCACTTCTGATAACTAAGTAGGGAAGTAGGGTATTTCACTTCTCTAATTATTTACTTCTCTCTCCCTTTACTTTGGTGAATTCTGAGTTCCTTATTTTAGTCTTTACCTTTCCAGCTTGAGATGAAACTTTCCCTCTCCCTTCGAAATATTTCTTATCTTGTTGAAAAGTGCAAACTATAGTCAATTATCATTCTTGTGTAAGTAAATGAACATGTCATGACAAATTCTGTTTGTAAAAAGTGTAAATCGAGTTTCGAAATTGTGTCACGAGTACGCATAAATGAATATATACCTATCCGGAGCTAATACTGTGTAGCTGTAAGCTTAGCAAAAGTTAGACCTGGTTAAAGTCGGTGAATTTTTAAACAATAAAACCATTTATAATAGTTTCTCTTGTGTCTCTCCTACTTCGTACAAACCTATTCGGATTTGGTAGCGCAGGCCAGGTTTTCCAGCGATTGAATGCGCTATGTTTGAGTCTGCGCAGTAGTGAGTTAGTTTCTGCCGGATTCACCAACTTGACTTCTTGCAAGTACCGGCGGTCAGACGGACTGTGTACACAGTGACGTCAAGCAAATACAGAATGATTGACGATTCTAGCAATTATATGGCCAATGAGGATATCGCATGAACTTAGTGTTAGTAGGGTCGAATAGGACCCTTTTGCATGGGCCTTTTATTTCACACGGAATAAGCCGCTTGACAATTTCTTCTTTAGTCCCGATGTTGATCATGTAGATCTGAACTGTTGTCGGAACTGCTGGAGGCTTTTTAGCAGAGTCGATGCCCGATTGCTGAATGATCTGCAACTCACATGAGTGTGCAGAAGACTTGTACCGACGGCAAGCTATATTTTTTTTCACAGGACAGTGTCTTTTTTTAGTCCCCGCGGACGAAGTCCGGCGGGGACTTATAGATTGGGTCCCGTCCGTGTGTCCGTCCGTCCGTCCGTCCGTCCGTCCGTCATCAACAGTTTCTCAGACACTGCCAAACCAATTTTGTTCAAACTTGGCACAAAGGCATAGCACTATGACCTACAGATGCACATCGATTTATTTGCGATACGATCCAATATGGCCGCCAGGCGGCCATTTTATTACAATTTTTTCATGTACGGAGCCATAACTCAGACATGTTTCAACCGATTTTATTCAAAGTTGGTACAAGGACATTGACCAATGTCATAGATATGCATGTCAATTTGTTTTGTGATATGATCCAATATGGCTGCCAGGCGGCCATTTTATTATGATTTTTTCATGTACAGAGCCATAACTCAGGCAGTTTCAACCGATTTTATTCAAAGTTGGTACGAGGACAATGACCAATGTCATACATATGCACATTGATTTGTTTTGTGATACGATCCAATATGGCCGCCAGGCGGCCATTTTGTTTGATTTTTGAATGTACAGAGCCATAACTCAGGCATATCTCAACCGATTTTATTCAAAGTTGGTACAAGGACATTGACCTATGTCATATATATGCATGTTGATTTGTTTTGTGATACGATCCAATATGGCCTCCAGGCGGCCATTTTATTACGATTTTTTTCATGTACAGCGCCATAACTCAGACATATTTCAACCGATTTTATTCAAAGTTGGTACAAGGACATGGACCAATATCATAGATATGCATGTCATTGTGATATGATCCAATATGGCTGCTGTGCAGCCATTTTGTTATGATTTTTTCGTGTACAGAGCCATAATTCAGGCATATCTCAACTGATTTTATTCAAAGTTGGTACAAGGACATTGACCTATGTCATAGATATACACATTGATTTGTTTTGTGATACGATCCAATATGGCCGCCTTGTGGCGTTTTTTTTATGATTTCTCATGTCCTGAACCATAACTCAGACATGTATCAAGCAAATTTATTCAAAGTTGGTACAAGGACATTGACTTATAGTATACATATGTACTTTGATATAAATATGTACTTTGATTTGTTTCTCGATAAGGTCCGATATGACCACATGGTGGCAATTTTGTTATGTTTTTTTTTCATGTCGAGAGCCATAACTCTGGCAAGTCTCAACTGATTTTATTCAAAGTTTGTAACTGGACATTGAATTATGTCATACATATACATGTTGATTTTTTAAACGGTAAGATCAAATATCACTGCGTGGCGGCAATTTTGTTACAATTTTCTCATACTGAGCCATAACTCAGATATATTTCCACCAGTATCATTCAAAGTTAGTACAAGGACATTGACATATTTCATACATGCTCGTCAATTTGTTTCACGTCATGTAGCAGTATCATGTCAATTATTGAAGTTTCATAATTAGGCTGATATGTCAAGAAATACTGCATCAAATTTCATGAAACTTTGTACAGATGTTAAGCTCACATTGCTTCAACAGTGAAAAAGACATTTATCAGTGTCATTTTAATTTGTAATTTCATATGTAATGAACTTTCCTAATTAGAGTGATATATCCACAAATACAACGTAAATTTGATGAAACTTGATACAGATGTTGATCTCATAGTGTTGTAAATACTACATTAAACTTTATGAAATATGGTACCGGGATAATCTATTAGTGTTAGGATAGTATGAAAAAATGTTTTGCAACATCCTGTCAACTAATTCCCAGTTGACTCATTTAATGACCTTTAGGATAGTGGCCTACATTGGTTTTATGTTTTTCATCACAATGGAACTCATTCTTGGCCATTGAGTGCCATCTGTATCAAAGTATTTTTATCACAGGACCTGTAATCAAAGTACCCATTAGCAAGCGGGGACTGTGTCATCAACGATGACTTGTCCGTCCTTGAACAACCGTCGCATATTGCAACATGGGCCCCAAAACAATATGAACATAGATTTTCCACGTGTTTTCGGTGATACAACAGAGGTCGTGCTGACTTTTCGGGAGTGATCGCACTCGACAACTTATGAATAATATATGAGTAAAATAAAAACGTCATCTCATAATAATTTATAGCGACGCAAACCCTGCAGTAAAGCCAAGTCTGTGATTCCGGTGAAACTTTCCCTGTATAGCGTTCACCCGACGCATTGCGTTCACTCCCTCATTCACGGCGTTCAAATGAAAGCAAATACAAATTATAGCGTTCACTCCACGCAAACATTCACAAATCACAGACTTGAACGAAATCTAAGCAAAAGTAAGTGAAACTTGAATACTCGTGTGCATTGAGAACACAATCTTTATACTGTTTGTGCTCGCCTTGTGAACTTTTGACCTTTAGCGTATAAACACTTAATGCTATAGAGCCGTCAGGGTAAACGTTCCCAACTCGTGCTGGACGCATCGGCAGTTCACGGGAAAATGGTTAAAAATACACATTGTCACAACAGAGTGGTCAAAATGAGTCGTAGACAGTTAGAGCTAAAGAAAACGATGGATCTAATTCGAAATAATTGGATTTTCATATCGTGCGAATTTCTCAAAAGAGTTAGTTGCCATATACACTGAAGCTAAGTGTTGTAATATAGCAAATTACTCATAAAACAAGTGTGTAATTTATGAAGAAAAGCAGATGAGATAATATTTATAGACTCAACCAAAATAACTTTACCATTCAATTATCCCAAATAGTTCTAATGGTATTAAGGTTAAAGTGGGTTTAAATCAATCAAAGACTAAAAACGATAACTAGTTTAACAATACAACTACCAAAAAATAAAACTACAAAAAAGCCAACGGATTGGCTCGAAGTGGTTCTGGGCTATCGCGCAAGACTCGAGTGCGATCAACATGTCACGGCAAAGTATTGAATTGTAATATTGAATATGGAACATTAATAGGACTATAGAAAGTGACATGATACATGTTGAGATTGAAATTGAAATTAGAATAGAATGTTGAGATTTGAAATTGATTCAAAATAGAATGTTGAGATTTGAAATTGCATTCAGATAGAATTTTGAGTTGTAAAATAGAATTCAGAACAGCAAAATAGAAGTAGTAAATGTTGGCATGGATTAGACACTAGTGTGACACAATGATCCGTTTGTTTGTCACATATGCGTTTAACAATTACTGAACATTTTTCAGGAGGATTGATTCACAACTTCTTGTATCATGGCGATGCCAGTTTTCAGATCGAAGAGGCATTTTGGAGAACCCGCTGAAACCAAATTCATATATTAAGCCAAGCCTCCATCGCAATGTCATAGAACTATGTCACTGCTATTTATAGAACTACCCTCAACCGCACTTCGTGAAGACACAGTTTGCAAGGTCTCTTGACGGTCAGTGTTGAAATCACATACGGTAATTATACGCACTCCTTTTCATAAGACAACGTACACCGATTCGTGTAACACTTTCGAGATATTATGTATAACGCCGCTGGAGATACACAGCACAAATTCCCACAGTAATATCAATATGTGCATAATGAGCGTCAAAGTGAATTGTCACGAGTGAAATACCTTATGTTTGCTGAGGACGAAGTGCGTTAGAGATTTGTTGCCCGCCATAATATCTTAAACATTGTTCAAACGATTTCTGCAGAAGACATGATTCGCCCATGGCTACTGCTCAAAATAATTGCTTTTAGTGCAACATCTACAGCAGTTTTAGAGTTCGCTTGATAGTCGTCAGCCATGTTTTGCCTGCTATACGTTAAGCATGTGGATTTCTAGAGACAGATATTTTTAACATATTATCATAGTTATCGTGTAGTAAACCCACGTCAATACATCAATTTCTCACATATATTATGGTTCAGAATTGTTTAAGAATAGTATTTCGGAAGTTTTAGCTTTCCGTACTGTTCCTTGCTCTGTTTACGTGATATTATGTGTCAATTATTAACTTAGTCTGCCATTGTTACAACTGTTCAATGTTTGCATAGTAAACTATGTCATTGCTAATTTTAATCGGGGTTTTCCCCCGCACAATTCAAATCAACGTAGTTGTAATTGATATTAATGCTTACGCTGCATTGACTTTAAGAATTCGTTGAATTTGAAATTTCCAATGAAAAATTTACAACCATGCTCTGCTGACCTTGTAATATGTCGTAAATACTCATCTAAAACAGGTTAAAAGGATAGCACGTCTGCCAAAGGACACGTAATGCTATAGATCGTTAAACAGTTTTATCCAATAACACGGAAAATAGTACTTATTTTCTCGTTTTTGTTTCTCGCCACGAATCCGTAGAGCTTGTAACAGACGGAGACTAGCTCAAATATATTAATTGACATCAAATATTCTGCCATTTTGTTATTTAGCATGGCGTTGCCAAGATTCATGAAAGCATGACTACAATCTACATCATTAAATCCTATTGTATAGGTATGAAGAGGTACATTCAGCCATTCTCAAGGTGCATTCTACAGGGATAATAAAGCTTTGATGATATTCTTTTCATATATTTTTCAGTATATGCTTTACCGCTGAAAAAATTCAGCATCAGTTAAACTAACGCTTATAATACAATATTTGCTCACGTTGATCTCAATTCTCTTTAACATTGAATGTAATTGTTATTTAGTCTTCAGAGTGAAGTTGAATATGGCGCCAACCTACCAACCAAGACGTCGATCGACTGTCAATCGACGTGCTTCTTCCAAATCAGGTAAGCAGACGAAAATTGTGCTATATGCTTTCAGTCTTAAAAATGTTTTAGTTTTTTCTGTAAGTTACACAACTTCCGATTTGTTGAATCAAGTAAGACGAATTCTTATCGGATATGTAAGAAGTTCGACGAGGGATGTTAAGTATTTAGCTAAGTTAATCGTTACGACATACTTAATCTCGATTTTAAAATAGCACATGGTAACTTTAAAAACACTTCAGATCTAACACTTGATTGACTTTACTGTAGACACGCCATTTTTTGGCTGAGAGGTTTTCCTCTGAGTTTAAATTTCATTCGCTGCCTTTTTAAAATGAAGACCGTAAAATGAAGGTTTCAAGTTGAACTCTAGGTAAACTTTGAAAATAAAGTTCAAATAAAAAATTAAGTCTTATCTTATTATATAACGCATCAATAGAAAGTTGATTTACATCGCTGAGCTGCCAATACCCTGACGATTATTGACTCTCATTTCTGTAGGTATGAAGACGAGTGTGAGAAAAGGCAGAGCCTTAGAACAACGCTTTGAAAATAGTCTATTACGACATTTGCCAAGCGGTTATAAGATCTACGTCCAACCAAGGCTGGCTTCTGGGAAACGTCCGGACTTCATTCTACAAGACCCCTCTTTGAGACGATATCCTATTGAAGCTAAAAATTACAATAACAAACACAAAATAGGCCTAGCTGATGTGAAGCACGCACTGCGTATAAGAAAGAAACTCGCTCTCCTGCGGCTATAATTATTTGCCCGCATGGGAGAGCCACAAAACAGGCATTGGCTCTTGCTCGAAAAAACACGTAATTATCGAAAAGTTTTAAAACTTAATTCAGTAATATTCCAACATAAGTCTCCCTGTAAACCTATTTATTCATGAAGTTGACATTTATTGGACAAAACACAATTAGTAATTTTTAAAACACTTCGCAATAACGAAGAATGCAATATTTAAATGGATGGTCTTCATATAATACAAACAAAATAACAAAAATGAACCCAAGATAGAAACGTGTGTCATTACTAGGTACCGGATTGATATATTAAACTTATTGAAAGAAGTTCTTGCAATCAGGAGAGCGCCGGCTACAGCATGTAATTTAGACTGCAATTAAATGATACAAATACAGTAAATGGGTGTTAATAACAAGAAAATGTCAAGTGTTTCGCGTGAGGATGCATATAGGCCCTAACGATATTGAGATTCATGAGGTAAATCGGATTCTGAGATGGAATCACTGTTGTGACTGTCTAGTGTAGGAGAAATGTTAAGGAATGCAAAAGTAAGGAGAATCTAGACGATAGTCTTTCTAACAGGTTTTTCCTATAAAATTGATATAATGACATGTTATTAAGTTAGAAGTGTTTGTATATCTTGCTTTCCAAGTTTCATTATTTACTTTTTATTATTGCGGACCTTAAAGCTATCATAACAATGTGTAAAGGAATATTCTTGTTGCTTTAAATCCTAGATAATGATGTCAATTTAGGTATATGAAAGATAAGTGAATAAAAATGCATCCATTAATTCTTTTTATTTCCTCATACACTGAGAATGGTTTGATTTGAAACTCGTTTTCCCTAGTACAGTGTTGTACTGCATTTATCAATTGCTCCTGCAGTCCCACTGTAATATGTCATCAGAATACTGAAATTCAGACGTGCGATACACTTCAGAACGACACTAGCTCCTTGTCCCAGCTGTATAACAGACTAAAACACAAAAATAATTTATACGATTGTAATAAATAATGTTTTCAATCTTAATCGTAGACAATTGGACGACACAGCTTTACAACTAAATATCTAATAACGTATTTAAATCTTTATCGTAGACAATTGGGACGACACAGCTTTACAGTTCACAACACTTGTTCTTTCTAGTCTTGTTTTCCATGCCCTAGAGAGTTAGTTTCTCTAAAATGTTTATATAAGAAAAAAAACTGTATACATATAATAGCTAATGATACAAATACAGTAAATGGGTGTTAATAACAAGAAATAATAATATAATAGCTTAAATACTGAACCTCTGATAATCATTATAACATTTCCCAAATTTCATTCTATTGAGCCATTACATTCCACTTCACATCCGGGTCTGACGTCATTGGATCTTCTTCATGCCAATTACAAACACTAAGCAAGGATCAGTGGAATGTGTAGCAATTTTACACTATCCTTAGATTTACGATGTTTCAAACCTCTGAATTTCAACCACTGTCACAGTTGTATTCCCCTGAAAAAATCTTGATTGCAAGGAAAAAACTTGTCTTTATGCCAAACCATGACGTGTACAAAATATAATGCCGATTTTTACACTTGCTGAGAAGAGGTGACAAAAGCATTCGATTTAAAAAAAAATAAACATACGCCACTTCTGATAACTAAGTAGGGAAGTAGGGTATTTCAATTCTCAAATTATTTACTTCTCTTCCCTTTACTTTGATGAATTCTGAGTTCCTTATTTTAGTCTTTACCTTTCCAGCTTGAGATGAAACTTTCCCTCTCCCTTCGAAATATTTCTTATCTTGTTGAAAAGTGCAAATATAGTCAAGTATCATTCTTTAATAAGTACGATGAACATGTCATGACAAATATTCTGTTTGTAAAAAGTGTAAATCGAGTTTCGAAATTGTGTCACGAGTACGCATAAATGAATATATAACTATCCGGATCTAAATACTGTGAAACTATAAGCTTATCAAAAATACGTAAAACTGGAATACTCGTGTGCATTGAGAAACACAATGTTTATACTTTTTGTGCTCGCCTTGTGAACGTTTGACCTTAACGTATCCACATTTAATGCGCTACAGAGCCTTCAGGATAAAAGTTCCCAACTCGAGCTGGACGCATCGGCAGCTCACGGGAAAATGGTTCAAAATACACATTGTCACAACCAAGGTGGTCAAAATGAGTCGTAGACAGTTAGTGCTAAAAAACACGATTGAAACTAATTCGAAATAATTGGATTTTCATATCGTGCGAATTTCTCAAAAGAGTTAGTTGCCATATACACTGAAGCTAAGTGTTGTAATATCGCAAATTACTCATAAAACAAGTGTGTAATTTAAAAGAAAAGCAGATGAGATAACATTTATAGATTCAACCAAATTACTTTACCATTCAATTATCCACAATTAGTTCTAATGGTATTAAGGTAAAGTGGTTTATCAATCAAAGACTAAAACATAATTTATTATTACGACACCTAAAACAACGATATGTATGGTTTCATAATAACCTACAAAAAAGCCAACGGATTGGCTCGAAGCAGTTCTGCGGCTATCGCGCAAGTCCCGAGCACGATCGACATTCACGGCAAAGCTTTGAGTTGTAATATTGAATATGGAATATTAATAGGGCTATAGAAAGTGAATGAGAAATGTTGAGTTGTAAATTGAACTCAGAATAGAATGTTGAGATTTGAAATTGATTATGAATAGAATGTTGAGATTTGAAATTGATTCAGAAAGAATGTTCAGTTGTAAAATAAATTCAGAACAGCAAAATAGAAAGTAGTAAATGTTGGCATGGATTAGACACTAGTGTGACACAATGATCCGTTTGTTTGTCACATATGCGTTTAACACTTACTGAACAATTTTTCAGGAGGATTGATTCACAACTTCTGGTTACCATGGCGATGACAGTTTTCAGACCGAAGAGACATTTTGGAGAACCCGATGAACCCAAATTTAAATATTAAGCCAAGCCTCCATCGCAACGTCATAGAACTATGTCACTGCTATTTATAGAACTACCCCACCGCACTTCGTGAAGACACAGTTTGCAAGGTCTCTTGACGGTCAGTGTTGAAGTCACATACGGTAATTATAGCACTCCTTTTCATAAGACAACGTACACCGATTCGTGTAACACTTTCGAGATATTATTTATAACGCCGCTGGAGATACACAAGCACAAATTCCCACAGTAATATCAATATGTGCATAATGAGCGTCAAAGTGAATTGTACGAGCGAAATACCTTGTGTTTGCTGAGGACGAAGTGCGTGAGAAAGTTGTTGCCCGCCATAATATCTTGAACATTGTTCAAACAATTTCTGCAAGGAGCGTGATTCGCCCATGGCCCATGGATACTGCTAAAAAATAATTGTTTTTGTGACAACATCTACAGCAGTTTAGAGTTCGCTTATTGCCGTCAGCCATGTTTTGCCTGCTATCCGGATAAGCATGTGGATTTCAAGAGACAAGTATATTTAACATGTTATACACAGTCATCGTAGTAGTAAATGCACTCTATGTAAGGATACTTTATCTTCTCCATATATGTATGGTTTAGAATTGTTACTTAGAGAATGGTATATCGGCAATATTTAGCTTTCGACCTGTTTCTTGCTCTGTTTACGTGATATAATGTGTCAATTATTAACTTAGTATGCTATTGTTACAACTGTTGAATGTTTGGATATTAAACTATGTCACCGCTAATTTTAATCGGGGTTTTCCCCCGCACAATTCAAATCAACGTAGTTGTAATTGATATGAATGCTTACGCTGCATTGACTTTAAGAATTCGTTGAATTTGCAATGAAAAATTTACACCATGCTCTGCTGACCTAGTAATGTGTCAAATACCCATCTAAAGCAGGTTAAAAGGATAACACTTCCGCCAAAGGACACGAATGCTACTTAAGGTAGAAACGCGCCTCGGGGACAGAAATTCGGACCGTCAAATTTTATCAATTTTCTTCTGACCTACCACTTGTTGAGGCTCATTTTGAAGCTCTTGGCGAAATAAATGGTTTTTTCGTCCTAGTTTTTCGAAAATCGAAATTTTATTTTTTCCAAAGAGTTGACACAGGGATGGCGGCCATTTTGGATTTCAAATGTCGAAAATCGCAAGTATTTGTCTCTCTAGTACCAAAGTTTGCACGGTGACCCCAGATTTTATTCTTGCTTTGGTAAGAGCATGGTTTGAAAGTTTCACTGAGGAAAGTTTCAGCAAAAGTTTAAGTCTTTCACTTTCGAGGTGCATATTACCTTAATAGGAAGTTTTATAGATCGTGAAAAAGTTTTTATCCCATAACACGGAAATACTACTTATTTCTCGGTTTTTTCACTCCGAGAATCCAGTAGAGATTACAGATGGAGACTAGCTCAAATATATTAATTGACATCAAATACTGCCATTTTGTTATTTAGCATGGCGTTGCCGGAATCATGAAAGCATTTATATGAGTAACTTACATGACTACAATCCATTAATTCTGTATTTATAGGTATGAAGAGGTACATTAACGCCATTCTCCAGGTGCATTCTACAAGGAAAATAAAGCTTTGATGCTATTCTTTTCATATATTTTCAGTATATGCTTTACCGCTGAAAAAAATTCAGCATCAGTTTAACTAACGTTTAAAATACAATATTTGCTCACGTTGATCGACATTCTCTTTAACATTGAATGTAATTGTTATTTAGTCTTCAGAGTGAAGTTGAATATGGCGCCAACCTACCAACCAAGACGTCGATCGACTGTCAATCGACGTGCTTCTTCCAAATCAGGTAAGTAGACGAAAATTGTGCTATATGCTTTCAGTCTTAAAAATGTTTTAGTTTTTTCTGTAAGTTACACAACTTCCGATTTGTTGAATCAAGTAAGACGAATTCTTATCGGATATGTAAGAAGTTCGACGAGGGATGTTAAGTATTTAGCCAAGTTAATCGTTACGACATACTTAATCTCGATTTTAGAATAGCACATGGTAACTTTAAAAACACTTCAGATCTAACACTTAATTGACTTTACTGTAGACACGCCATTTTTTGGCTGAGAGGTTTTCCTCTGAGTTTAAATTTCATTCGCTGCCTTTTTAAAATGAAGACCGTAAAATGAAGGTTTCAAGTTGAACTCTAGGTAAACTTTGAAAATAAAGTCCAAATAAAAATTAAGTCTTATCTTATTATATAACGCATCAATGGAAAGTTGATTTCATCGCTGAGCTGCCAATACCCTGACGATTATTGACTCTCATTTCTGTAGGTATGAAGACGAGTGTGAGAAAAGGCAGAGCCTTAGAACAACGCTTTGATAATAGTCTATTACGACATTTGGCAAGCGGTTATAAGATCTACGTCCAACCAAGGCTGGCTTCTGGGAAACGTCCGGACTTCATTCTACAAGACCCCTCTTTGAGACGATATCCTATTGAAGCTAAAAATTACAATAACAAACACAAAATAGGCCTAGCTGATGTGAAGCAGGCATCTGCGTATAAGAAAGAAACTCGCTCTCCTGCGGCTATAATTATTTGCCCGCATGGGAGAGCCACAAAACAGGCATTGGCTCTTGCTCGAAAAAACAACGTATTTATCGAAAAGTTTTAAAACTTAATTCAGTAATATTCCAACATAAGTCTCCCTGTAAACCATTTATTCATGAAGTTGACATTTATTGGACAAAAGACAATTAGTAATTTTTAAAACACTTCGCAATCACGAAGAATGAAATATTTAAATAGATGGTCTTCATATAATACAAACAAAATAACAAAAATGAACCCAAGATAGAAACGTGTGTCATTACTAGGTACCGGATTGATATATTAAACTTATTGAAAGAAGTACTTGCAATCAGGAGAGCGCTGGCTAGAGCATGTGATTTAGACTGCAATATAAATGATACAAATACAGTAAATGGGTTTAATAACAAGAAAATGTCAAGTGTTTCGCGTGAGGATGCATATAGCTCTAACGATATTGAGATTCATGAGGTAAATCGGATTCTGAGATGGAATCACTGTTGTGACTGTCTAGTGTAGGAGAAATGTTAGGAATGCAAAACTACGGAGAATCTAGATGATAATCTTTCTAACAATTTTTTTCCTGTAAAATTGATATATGACATGTTATTGAGTTAGAAGTGTTTGTAAATCTTGCTTTCCAAGGTTTCATTATTTACTTGTTATTATTGCGGACCTTATAAGCTATCATAACAATGTGTAAAGGAATATTCTTGTTGCTTTAAATCCTAGATAATGATTGTCAATTTAGTATATGAAAAATAAGTGAATAAAATGCATCCATTAATGCCTTTTTATTTCCTCATACACTGAGAATGGTTTGATTTGAAACTCGTTTTCCCTAGCACAGTGTTGTACTGCATTTATCAATTGCTCCTGCAGTCCCACTGTAATATGTCATCAGAATACTAAATTCAGAGGTGCAATACACTTCAGAACGACACTAGCTCTCTGTCCCAGCTGTATAACAGACTAAAACACAAAAAATAATTTATACGATTGTAATAAATAATGTCTGTCAATCTTAATCGTAGACAATTTTACGACACAGCTTTACAGTTCACAATACTTCTTCTTTCTAGTTTAGTTTCCATGACCTAGAGAGGTTAGTTTCTCTAAAATGTTCATATAAGAAAAAAACTGTACACATATATAGCTTAAATACCTGAACCTCTGATAATCATTATAACATTTCCCAAATTTTATTTGCATTGAGCCATTGCATTCCACTTCACATCCGGGTCTGACGTCATTTGGATCTTCTTCATGCCAAATGCAAACACTAAGCAAGGATCAGTGGAATGTGTAGCAATTTTACACTATCCTTAGATTTACGATGTTTCAAACCTCTGAAATTTCAACCACTGTCACAGTTGTATTCCCCTGAAAAGTATCTTGATTGGAAAGAAAACAACTTGTCTTTATGCCAAATCATGACGAGTACAAAATATAATGCCGATTTTTACACTTGCTGAGAACAGGTGACAAAACCATTTGATTTAAAAAATAAACATACGCCACTTCTGATAACTAAGTAGGGAAGTAGGGTATTTCACTTCTCTAATTATTTACTTCTCTTCCCTTTACTTTGGTGAATTCTGAGTTCCTTATTTTAGTCTTTACCTTTCCAGCTTGAGATGAAACTTTCCCTCTCCCTTCGAAATATTTCTTATCTTGTTGAAAAGTGCAAACTATAGTCAATTATCATTCTTGTGTAAGTACAATGAACATGTCATGACAAATTCTGTTTGTAAAAAGTGTAAATCGAGTTTCGAAATTGTGTCACGAGTACGCATAAATGAATATATAACTATCCGGATCTAAAAACTGTGAAACTATAAGCTTATCAAAAGTACGTAATACTGGAATACTCGAGTGCATTGAGAAACACAATCTTTATACTGTTTGTGCTCGCCTTGTGAACGTTTGACCTTAACGTATCCACATTTAATGCGCTACAGAGCCTTCAGGATAAAAGTTCCCAACTCGAGCTGGACGCATCGGCAGCTCACGGGAAAATGGTTCAAAATACACATTGTCACAACCAAGGTGGTCAAAATGAGTCGTAGACAGTTAGTGCTAAAGAAACACGATTGGACTAATTCGAATAATTGGATTTTCATATCGTGCGAATTTCTCAAAAGAGTTAGTTGCCATATACACTGAAGCTAAGTGTTGTAATATCGCAAATTACTCATAAAACAAGTGTGTAATTTAAAAAGAAAGGCAGATGAGATAACATTTATAGATTCAACCAAAATACTTTAGCATTCAATTATCCACAATTAGTTCTAATGTATTAAGGTTAAAGTGGTTAAATCAATCAAAGACAAAAACATAATTTATTATTACGACACCTAAAACAACGATATGATAGGTTTTATAATAAACTACAAAAAAAAGCCAACGGATTGGCTCGAAGCTAGTTCTGCGGCTATCGCGCAAGACCCGAGCGCGATCGACATTCCACGGCAAAGCCGTTGAGTTGTAAAATTGAATAGGAATATTAATAGGGCTATAGAACGTGAAATGAGACATGTTGAGTTGTAAATTGAACTCAGAATAGAATGTTGAGATTTGAAATTGAATTATGAACAGAATGTTGAGATTTGAAATTGAATTCAGAAATAGAATGTTGAGATTTGAAATTGAATTCAGAATAGAATGTTGACTTGTAAAATAGAATTCAGAACAGGAAAATAGAAAGTAGTAAATGTTGGCATGGATTCGACACTAGTGTGACACAATGATCCGTTTGTTTGTCACATATTCGTTTAACACTTACTGAACAATTTTTCAGGAGGATTGATTTACAACTTCTGGTACCACGGCGATGCCAGTTTTCAGACTGAGAGACATTTTGGAGAACCCGCTGAACCCAATTCAAATATTAAGCCAAGCCTCCATCGCAACGTCATAGAACTATGTCACTGCTATTTATAGAACTACCCTCACCGCACTTCGTGAAGACACAGATTTGCAAGGTCTCTTGACGGTCAGTGTTGAAATCACATACGGTAATTATAGCACTCCTTTTCATAAGACAACGTACCCCGATTCGTGAAAACTTTCGAGATATTCTTTATAACGCCGCTGGAGATATACGGCAGAAATTCCCACAGTAATATCAATATGTGCATAATGAGCGTCAAAGTGAATTGTCACGAGTGAATACCTTATGTTTGCTGAGGACGAAGTGCGTGAGAGAATTTGTTGCCCGCCATAATATCTTGAACATTGTTCAAACAATTTCTGCAAGGAGCGTGATTCGCCCATGGCCCATGGATACTGCTAAAAAATAATTGCTTTTGTGCAACATCATCTACAGCATTTAGAGTTCGCTTAATTGCCGTCAGCCATGTTTTGCCTGCTATCCGGATAGCATGTGGATTTCAACAGACAAGTATATTTAACATTTATACACAGTCATCGTAGTAGTAAATGCACTTTATGTAAGGATACTTTATCTTCTCCATATATGTATGGTTTAGAATTGTTATCTTAGAGAATGGAATATCGGCAATATTAGGTTTCAACCTGTTTCTTGCTCTGTTTACGTGATATAACGTGTCAATTATTAACTAAGTATGCTATTGTTGCAACTGTTCAATGTTTGGATATTAAACTATGTCACCGCTAATTTTAATCGGGGTTTTCCCCCGCACAATTCAAATCAACGTAGTTGTAATTGATATGAATGCTTACGCTGCATTGACTTTAAGAATTCGTTGAATTTGCAATGAAAAATTTACACCATGCTCTGCTGACCAAGTAATATGTCGTAATACTCATCAAAACAGGTTAAAAGGATAGCACGTCTGCCAAAGGAACGTATGCTATCAGGAAGAATTATAGATCGTGAAACAGTTTTTATCCCATAACACGGAAAAAGTACTTACTTTCTTCTCGGTTTTTTTTCTCGCCACGAATTCCGTAGAGCTTGTAATAGACGGAGACTAGCTCAAATATATTAATTGACATCAAATATTCTGCCATTTTGTTATTTAGCATGGCGTTGCCGAGAATCATGAAAGCATATATATTGGAACTTACATGACTACAATCAATTAAATCTGTATTTATAGGTATGAACAGGTACATTAACGCCATTCTCCAGGTGCATTCTACAGGGATAATAAAGCTTCGATGCTGTTCTTTTCATATATTTTTCAGTATATGCTTACCGTGGAAAATTCCAGCATCAGATCACTAACGTTTATACGGTTATAATGCAATATGTTCTGTAGCAAATAAAACAAATTTAAGTACACAGCATTGCCCTTTGTATTAGTCCAGGTAAATAATTGGTAGTATTTAGATTAGTTCTGACTGCACAGTAGTTTGCGACATAAAGTTTGGGGTATGGGGTAAATTTTGGTCCTATTTTATGAAAACTATAGCAGATATTGCACATTGCAATATTTCACTTTCAAGGAGAATAAATCACCTTGCTAATTATACCCCATAAGCTAGGTCATGTTAAACAGTAAGCTCAGCAGATGACTTACAAGAAGACAGGTTTGACAAAATGCATGTGGGTAGCAAAATCGTGATTTTGCGGTACCCTCCAAATATGACAATAAAGCTATTGAGCCCTTATTTTTTCTGTTAAAATCCAATTCCTTACCTCGTGGGGATCCCAATACTTTAGAAAAATACAGGTTTGTTAACGTCTGTGGTTGGGGGAGGTGTACGTAGACACCCCCTCTGGCCACTGCCTAGTGGAGTGATGGTGATGCTTGTTGAATCAGTAAGACAAGGAGGAATAGAAAATTTTCCAAATATAGGCCTTATTAAAATTATTTTATAGAGAAATATTTAAAAGGTAAATTTGTAAAAATAGACAATCATAAACAGTCTATTAACTTTAAGGAGAAAGTGACAATATGACTATGTTGGCGCGTTTTAAAGCCTTCTTTTTTAAAGCTTTGCGCTTAGTTCATTGCGTATTTAACTAATAACATGCCCTTCACGATATAACCATTATAGCCAAAACTTGCAAGGTTTAGTGACTACAGACAAGACTGCATGTGTAAATACCATTTTTAGCTCACGTGTGTAAACACGTGGGCTATTGTCATAGCGATGTCTGTCTGTCTGTTGTCCGTGTGTGTGTGTGGTGTGTGTGTGTGTGGTGTGTGTGTGTGTGTGTTAGTGTTGTGTGTGTGTGTCTGTCTGTCTGTCTGTTTACACGATAACTCAAAAACGCCTGAACGGATTCAAGTCAGATTTGGTACACAGGTACCATATGCTACTTGCAAGAACTGATTAGATTTTGGTTAGTGTGGCTTGCATATTAATGAAGTTATGCAATATCGTTTTTTTCCGTACAATGGTTTCCCTATGGAGACGGTAATGACAGTGTAGACATATATCAAGAAATACTGCACAAAATTTCATGAAACTTTTCACAGATGACAATCTCAGAACATTATGATGATACTGTGAGTGTCATGTCAATTACCTTCTCATTTGCATATTTAATAAACTTTTGTTATCAATGAGATAACTCTGAAATTCCTGCACCAAACTTGATGATACTTGCAACAAATATTGATCTGATATATATCTAATTATACTTAGAAGCATTGGACAGTGTCTAGTTAATAAATAGGTCATTTGCATATTTTATGAAGTTTTTGTAATTAGTCATACAACTTCGATATCACTTCACCAAATGTGATGAAATCTGCTGCAGATACTGATCTGACTGATATCTAACTGTAGTGTAAAGCATTCAGTAGTGTGAAATTAATTAAGGGTTCATTTGCATATTTAATGAACTTTGTAATTAGGTATATAACTCTGAAATTACGGCACCCAAGTCTTTGAAATGGGGTACAGATATTGTTTTGATAAATATCTAATTGTACTGAGAAGCATTTGGCAGTGTCAAGTTAACGAATAGGTCATTTGCATATTTTATGAAGTTTTGTAATTAGTGATATAACTCCAAAATAACTGCACCAAATGTTATGAAATCTGCTGCAGATACTGATCCGACAGATATCTAATTGTGGTGTAGAGCATTTACTTGTGTGAAGTTAATTAAGGGTTCATTTGCATATTTAATGAACTTTGTAATTAGTGATATTACTCCAAAATTACAGCGTTTAATTTGATGAAACTTGCTACAGATGTTGATCTGATAAATATCCAATTGTACTGAGAAGCATTGAGCAGTGTCAAGTTAATAATTAGCTCATTTGCATATTTCATGAAGTTTTATAATTAGTCATATAACTCCGAAATAACTGCATCAAATGTGATGAAAACTGCTGCATATAATGATCTGACAGATATCTAACTGTGTTGTAAAGCATTTAGTAGTGTAAAGTTAATTAAGGGTTCATTTGCATATTTAATAAACTTTGTAATTAGGTATATAACTCTGAAATTACGGCACCAAATTTTGTGAAACGTGCTACAGATATTGATTTGATAAATATTTAATTGTGCTATGAATCATTGAACAGTGTCAAGTTAATATAGGGATTATTTGCATATTTAATGAACTTTGTAATTAGTGACATTACTCTAAAATTACTGCATTAAATTAAATAAAACGTGCTACAAATGTTGATCTGATGGATATCTAATTGTCCCATGAAGCATTGAGCAGTGTCAAGTTAATTAACAGCTCATTTGCATATTAAATAAAGTTTTGTAATTAGTGATTAAAATCTGAGAGTACTGTGCGATGTTGAAAAAAACCTGCTTCATTTAGTGATAACATAATATATCTTATTGTTCTGTGAAACGTACTACTATTAATGAACCTCTTTTTAAAACACGTGAGCATATTCAGTTCATATCTGGTTTTCATTTTCTATGATGCTTCGTACAGTGCAATTAGTTATATTACATTCTAAATTTGTTTGGCTTGCTTCATGGAAAGGAAACCATCGTTATCGTATTTTCTTCCGGTTAAAAATATTGAATTACCAGACACAATTGATCTAAAACGTTTACAGCAAGTTTTCATATTTTAAATTTTGATGAATAAATATTTTGGTTTAAAAATATAATGAAGTTACATCGTGACAACAAGCAGTAAAATTGAACCAAAATGAGAGGCACAGTTTTGCACAATTCTCCAAGAATCGGTATAGAATTGAATAGTCGATAGTTTGGTGATTTTGAATGTTGCTGTTTTCTTGATGTTTTATTTTGCCATTCCTGTAATTTTTTGGTACGCAATCTCTGGCGAACAGACCCGTTAATTACCAGGTACAAATGTTTTTTCATTGTCGGCTGAGTTGTGACTCAAACAATGATCATGCAAAATGTAATAAAAATATATCAGTGTCAAATGTCGTTTTCGAATAGTTTTACCAAGTACAAAACAATTTAAAAACCTCTCTGATTGCACTATTATCGGAGACATCAAGTTCTCAAATCTTCGATTGAAGAGTGGTGTAACCTCCACAAATGTAATATCTCAACATATGTAATATCGACCACATTGTAATAAAATGCACCCATAAATGTAATATCGCCCATATATGTAACAAAAATCAACCATAAATGTAATAAAAAACACCAACCACAAATGTAATAAATGGTAACCATAAATGTAATAAAAAAATCACCCATAAATGTAATACTTGTCAACCATAAATGTTATAAATCTATTTTGTCGTTGCAATTGAGGAATTAGCCCTTAATATTGATCTATGTAATAAGGAAAGCAACTCCACACATTATTCAATTTCTTAATTTTTTGCGTTTAGTGTGTTTTGCATATTTGAAAGTGTATTTTACGTTTCCCTGTTTTGTGTACAGAACTGATTAGCCATGGCTAGACACCGCTGTTGTAACCTCCACAAATGTAATAATCTCCACAAATGTAATATCAACCACAATTGTAATAAAATGCACCCATAAATGTAATATCGCCCATAAATGTAACAAAAATCAACCATAAATGTAATAAAAACACCAACCACAAATGTAATAAATGGTAACCATAAATGTAATAAAAAAATCACCCATAAATGTAATACTTATCAACCATAAATGTAATAAATCTATTTTGTCGTTGCAATTGAGGAATTAGCCCTTAAATATTGATCTATGTAATAAGGAAAGCAACTCCACACATTATTCATTCTTAATTGTTTGCGTTTAGTGTGTTTTGCATATTTGAAAGTGTATTTTACGTTTCCCTGTTTTGTGTACAGAACTGATTGGCCATGGCTAGACACGCTGTAATCTGAATGTCAGTGCAGTCTCTACTCCAGAGTGGGGAAGACTGTATAACACTACGATCCTTTAACGCCGTTTTTTTCGAAAATTGCCGTACTTTTTAATCAATGGCCTCAAATTCGTCTTCAGTGGATAAAGTGTGTGGAATATCGATAGATTGTCTGTATTCCTATGTTGTCCCACTTGAAGTTTGTTCCTTCACTAGGGATGCCAGGATGTCTAATTTTGTTCTACTGTGTTCAAGGTAGTGTTCGTATTGTTTTTTACTAGATTGAAATATATGTTCTCGTCAACATGTTTTGGGTCGTAAGTTTCTGTTATAAGGTTTTATATTTCTCTGTTATTTGTTCTGAGTCATCTGTCATAAACTTTGTGTGGTATCACTGGTTGACGAGTTATTTTGACGCTTCCTTATTATGTAATTATCAGTGTCTAGAACTGCTGTTCCACTTCCATTATCTAACGGTTTGATCAGTACCTCGCCGTTTTCTGATAGCGTTCTCAAAGTATTCTATTCTGTGTTTCGGAAAGGAAACCTAGTTTCAGGAAAGTATGCAATAACATTACACTAGTCTTATTAAAGTTATTATTTACTCAGAAGGGCAGTGATAACAAATGATACATATGCAAGTTCAAGTTTATTACATTTATGGTTGATTTTATTACATTCATGGTTAATTTGTTTATTACATTTGGGTTGCGGGTTGTTACATTAATGGTTGACTATTTTATTACATTTGTGGTTGATTTTATTACAATTGTGGTTGATATTACATTTGTGGAGATTATTACATTTGTGGAGGTTACACGAGGGGGACTCCCCTTTCGAGCGCTCCACCTTCGCCCTGTTGCGCATTCTACCCTCTCCTACTATCACATATCTCGGTGAAAAGCTTCCTTACCGTCCATTTATATTTGAAAATAATTGATTAACAACTGCCGGTACCATGGTGCCAGGCTGACGCCAAATTTCAGACCGTAAGAGAAATTCGAGAGAACCTGCTGCATCTCGATTGAATATTAAGTCCCGCCCACATCGCAACGTCATAGAACTAGGTCACTCTTATTTATAGAAATACCCTCAGGGCAGGTGACGCAGCACAAATTACCAGAAGCAGAACTGAGGCAACATCGCTATTATATTTCAGTCTACATTATAACATAAGGTAATTATACCACTAATTAGTTCACAGGACAACAATATTGCCTCGATTTACGTACTACTTTGAGGGACTTCTTTAATACGTCGTCGTCTTGGGGAACATACGTGTACACAGCTAGTAATTTCTGTATGTCCAACATGCCTATCTCTAGACGCAAACTGTATCAGTGAAGTACGAAGGATTTGTCGCCCGATATAGCATTTCCAGGCATTAGTACAACACGATCCCGCATGGTAGATGATTTGCCGAGCTATCGAACAAAGAACAATTACGTTTATGCAAATGTACATCGGCATTTCAGTGTCGGATTAAATAGTTGTCAACAAGGTCTTGTGTCGCACCTCTTGCCCGCTGTCCGAACGACAATCGGGACTTCAGGAGAAAATATCTTTATATTTATACACACACAGTCTCATAGTGACTGCACCGTATGTCAGGATAACCTTTTCCTATATATGTATCGTTCATAACTGTTTGATCAATAGTATTTTGAAAATGTATTTGCCTTAAATTTGTCCTATGTGCTGGGTACTGGTAATACTCAGTTGTCAATTATTAACTTAGCGTACCATTGTTACAATAGTTCAAAGTTTGAATAGTGAACGATGTCATCGCTAATTTTAGCCGGGGATTCCCCTGCACAAGGCAGATCAATGTATTTTGTGATGGATCGGAATGCTAGCGTTGCATTAAGGGGAGAAACATTTGATTTTTGTCGGAAGGTATGGAGGAAATGGGTATGGGAGCATTTTTTTTTCCTGTCACAGTGACAGCATTTTTTTTTTCTACTGTCAGAGCTGCATCAATTTTTTTTTTTCAAATGGAGTAGCAGTGCAATATTTTTTCATTTTGTCATCAAGTTTGTAATGCGTTGTATATAAGGGAGCCGTTATTATTTACGGCCTGAAACTCCAGAAAATTTCAAGTGAACCCCCCCCCCCCTCGCCAACCATGATTAATTTGAGTACCTCCCCTCTCTAACTCTGAAATTTTGATTGATCGCCCCACTTAGAATTAATACAACATGTATTTGTAAAATTTACAAAATACAGCAACAGTAAAGACCTTTGAAATCCTGATGTACTCTGCTGAGACTATCACAGTTATCTCATATGGTTCAAAAAGGTGAACCCATCAAAATGAAATTGAAGTCACAATAAAAAAAAGATAGAAAAGCTCACGCAGTATTAACCATATAGTATATTGTTTAATTTGGGATGGGTATTATGACAGGTTTTCACTAGAATATCTGACTAGGCAGATTTTGAAAGTACATGGGGAGAAAAACCCGAGAGGCTAGGGGGAAAGTGTCAGAGGGGCTTTCCCGTATCTTGCATGGAAAGGTTAAGATATTGATGTGTGCAATGGTGCAGTCTGGTGCTATCTGAGAGGTGTTTTTTTAATTTTTTTTACTAAGTGAACTGTTAGAAACCCTCAAGGGGAGAGCACGAGAGGGGTTTCCCCCTCTATTGGAAATTTTGAGAAATTGATGTGTTTAATGGTGCAATCTGAGAGGAGTTTCAATTTATTCGCCAAAATAAATTGAGTAACCCGTCCCCCTTCTTCCTCTCCACATTTTGAGTAACGCCCCCTGAAGTTTTCAATTTTTTAGTGACCCTCTCCCTTGTATTTCATTACATTTGTTGTTCCTCATTTTTCATTGTCAACTTGTTCATCTTTCCTAATATATTTATATTGAGAGAATAATATATTGGTTTTAACACTAGTTTATTGAATCCTGTCTTGTGTTTTAAATTTTCACAATTTACAGAAGTCAACTAGTCCCCTTTAGATAGTGCCTATGCCATTGAGATATTGCAACAGAAATCCTAAAATATGATTTCTTGGGTCAGAAAGGGAAGGAAAACATTGAGTGCACTGAGGTTTAAGTGACCTATGTAGTGCATGCTTATATCATAAGTGCTGGGGAATAAAAAAGATTTGCTTGTGGTAAAAACATTTGCGCCGCCTATGGCTGGCGCGCCGGCAAAGAATACATGAGAAATATGGTTTCCAAATTTTGCTAATTTCTGGTGCATTGTGACAATTTTATTTTTAATTTTCTGTCTGTTATGACAATTTTTTTCTTCAGGCCATGACAGGATCAATTTTTTTTCTTCTATCTCACCTGTTGACAATTTTTTTCCTAAAAATCCTCCATATCACACCCCCAGATATCAAATGGTTCTCCCCTTACTTAAATGATAGATTCGTAAAATCACTAAATGCAAGTTTTGGCTAAACTGGTAATTATAAGATGTGGTAAATACTCATTGTTTGAAGACAGTTTGATGGGATAACACATTTGCTGAAGGAAACGTATGCTATCAGGAAGAATAACCGACCATTCAAAAAATTTAGCTACTATAGACTATAGTCTATAGAATCTATTGGGATTGGTATCCGTCTGGAGTGTAGTATTGTCTATATGTATGTATGTATGTATGTATGTATGTATGTATGTATGTATGTATGTATGTATGTATGTATGTATGTATGTATGTATGTATGTATGTATGTATGTATGTATGTATGTATGTATGTATGTATGTATGTATGTATGTATGTATGTATGTATGTATATGGCGTCCGTCCACTCAAAAGAACCGCAGTACTTACTGATTTGATATTTGTTGTGTTGATGAAAAATATGATTATGAGAAACTTCTTTATTTAATTTTTTGATATTGTTGAAAATATGCAAATTAGGCGTTTTTGGTAAAAAAACTTCTTCTTCATAACAGTTGGTCAGACAGGTTTGATATTTGGTATACAGGTCTCTAAGGATAACCCAAGTTAGATTTGTTCAAATTGTGATGAAATATGGAAATCTGTATTTTTAAGGAATTTTTTGTCATTTTTGGTCAAAACTTTATTTCATCAAGAACCACTCATCTGACAGCTTTGATATTTAGTATACAGGTTCCTACAGATGAACTAAATATGATATATTGAATATATGATGAAATCTGCAATTTTGTATTTTTGGCGCAATTTTTGCCATTTTTGGTCGAAAAATGTGTTTCACAAAAACGACTTGTCTGATGCTTTGATATTTGGTATACAGGTTCCTAGGGTTGTCTTAGTGTGATATATTAAAATTTGATGAAATCTTCATTTTTGTATTTTGGGGTCATTTTTTGCCATTTTGGTCAAAATATTTGTTACTCAAAATTACTCATCTGATAGCTTTGATATTTGGTATATAGGTTTCCTAGGCTTAATCTTAATGTAATATATTGAAATTATGATGAAATCATCAATTTGTATTTTTGCAGCTAATTTTGCCATTTTTGTCAATGAGCTATCAAAGATATCCACCTTCTTCATCAATACATGTGTCACAAAAAGTTATTCTCTACATAACACAGCAGACGAGCTCTGTCAACTGTTGGGTCGCTTGTTTTTTCAAAACCGCTTGTCAGACAGCTTTAATATTTGGTTTACAGGTCCTAGGATGACCTTAGTGAGATAATTTCATACAGTCAGGAAATACTTAATTTTGTATCCATGTTTATAGTAGCTTCAGGACTTTTGCCCTATGTTTTTATTATACAGCAGAAATATTACTTAGTTTCTCAGGATATTTATATTTCTGTCATGAAAACGCAAGTGCGTGTAACAGATGAAAGGGAGTCGGATATATACTGTCTTGTCTTTACATATCAAGTTGCTGCATTTACATCGATGCAAGTCTTCCAGTACATTCTACAAGGATAAGAAAAATTCACAGGAACATTACTCATGTATTTTTCAATATATGCCTTATAAAGAAAGATTCCAGCATCAGATCACCAAAGTAAACAGACAAAATTTAGCTAAAGTCAATAAACAATTTGAGCTTCAGATTGAAGAGCAAGATGGCGCGAACCTGTGGATTCAGGCGTCGCTCGACAGGTAAGCGATGCATTTCTATCAAATCTGGTAAGCATATTAATTAATATATCAAATTAATATTTCTATGTACACTTTCAAGCGAAAAATATTGAGAGGGAGCCTTAAGTTATTACAGGGGGTGGGCCGGGGGTAAACCGCGCACACCTGTACTGTAAAACGTGAACCCTCTCTCCCCCATCCTCCTGTCTACATGTGACCCTCCCCCAACCATTGCAGTATTCTCCCCAGGAATAACTGAAACAGTATCAGCTAATTTAATAACAATTGGTTCAATTGCTATGTAGTTAGGACAAATTAGGGAGGGGAGGGGGTTGTTTTGGAGGGACAGTCGCAATTTATCACGCAAGCATTTTTGAATAGATATGGTATTTCATACATTTGAGTGAGGGTCACCATATTCTTGTGCAACTACAAGAAGGCAAGATGTGGCTGATACAGTGCTTCATCCAAAAATATCACATCATAATTCGTTGAGTCTATCAGGCAAATTATTGACAATTTTCCACTACAAAACATGCTATATCTGTATATTTTATATGTTTGATAATGTATTTAAATGTACTTGCTTGAATTGGGAAGTAAAATGTGCATTTGTGTACAAGAAATTGATTTCTGAATTTCATCTAAAAAGTTGGTTCACTATCCATGGTGTCTATGATGAAACTATGAATATTTTTTTTTCAAAATCAAAACTAGGTAAACTTGTGCATTGTGTACACTTGATTATTGGTATTAAAGTTCATGATTAAACTAGAGTGTTTCAAGTCTATGGTTGTGCAAGAAATTTGATTTTGGAATTTCACCGAAATGTCGATTTTCTATCATGGCAGTCTATGATGAACTATGAATAATGTTTTTCGAATACAAAATTAGGTAAATCTGTGCATTTATGTATGCTGCAGTGATTATTGATATTAATGTCTTGATTAGACTAGAGTGGTTATAAGTCTATGGTTGTGCAAAAAATTGATTTTGGAATTTCACTGAAATGTTGATTACTGTACATGGGTCTATGAAGACTAATATATCTTTGACAATCTTGTTTGACTTGATAATTGATATACCTTTTCCACCTGTTGCATATGTTTCTGTCTCTTGTCCTTTCATCAGTTTTAACTGTTCAAGCGTTTAATGTGCGATACCACTGCATCTTCTTTGCTTAATTGTGAAATGTATTGATAATGTAGATGTATTTGAAAGAATCGGTGTATTTCGTTGGTGATTTCCTATTCAGGAATATAACAACAGAAATCAAAGGTTTGGCCATAAAATCAGCTTCTGTCAAATTCCCTCCCCCAAGATAGTTTTATAAAAAATGAACCTCCCCCTTGAACACTTGTATAAAAGGTGACCCCCAATTGCCCCGGCTCACCCCCCCCTGTAATTTCTGAAGGCTCCCTTACTTTTACCAGTTCGATATTTTATACCTGATATGATACTGGCATTTCGTCAAAGTTGCGTGGGAATAAGTGATCAATTCATTATTCATTATTAAATTGCTTGTCTCTATAAACAATAATGCATGAGTTAATATGAGTTTGTGTAAGAGCAAGCTGTCCTGTGGATCTTCCAAAGTTTGTCTCTGAATTTTTTAAAACCTCCTTAAACAACTTTTATGCTACAAACCTCCAGAGCAGTGAATTTAACCCTAGTTGATTTCTTTAAATTGTGTTCCAAAAAGAAATAAGCAAGATATAAAAGACACACTCTTTGAAAGAGCCCTGTGCTTGCACCCAGCAAGTTTTGAGTCAAATATTTTGAAGTATTGAGACAAAACATAAGGAAACTGATTTTTGAAAGGTTATGCAAATTACCTGTCACGTGGATAGTTATGTAAAAAATGGTGACACTGTGGTTACCAACATTTATCCCTATATTTAGACTTTCGAAAATGTATGATTTATGGGGTTCTGAGCTTATTAATCACCAGGGAATTGTTACATAAAAAGGTAAATTTCTTGTCTTGGAACATTAAGTGAAACCGTACAATGGAGTTTTCAAGTGGTACTCTCAGTACAGTTTTGAAAACGAAGATCGGAAAAAGATTAAATCATATCCTATCAAGCATTAACTTGAAGTTGATTTCCTCGCTGAGCTACTCAGAGCCTTACAATCATATACTTTCTTTTCCGAAGAGATGAAGAGGATACAGAAGAAAGGCAGAGCGTATGAGCAACGAGTTGGAAGACACTTGCAACGAAATTTATCAAGAGGCCATAAGATCTACGAACAGCAAACACTGACTTCTAGAAAGCGTCCGGACTTTGTGATAGAAAACCGTAGAGCTAGGCGATGTATTATTGAAGCGAAAAATTACAAAAGCAAGCGGAAAATAAGCAAACGTGATGTGAAGCAAGTAAAAACATATATGAAAGAAACTAGATCTTGTGGGGGCATAATTGCTACCCGCATGGAAGATGCACGAAAGGGGCATCGGCTGCAGCTCGAAAAAGTAACATATGCTTCAAAAAGTTTTAAATAATATTTCAACTACAGTCCATCTAAAACCCTGCTTATTTGTGGTTGATTTTTTTTTCCCATGAAACAAAATTAAAATGTTTTAATACAAGTGACAATTCATTAACCCTTTGCACCCTGACCCCCTGGTACTCTATGACGTAGATGCCAATATGCTAATGATACAAAGTAATATGATTAATACGAACTCAAAGTAGAAATATCAGTGGACTTATTTGATTTATAAGTCAAAGCCTACTTGAGTTAAACCCGACTCGCATGTCATGCATGCTTTTTGTTCACTTTGATCCTTGGATGTGTGCTTTAGGTCATCACATATATAACCATATTATAATGTACTTGTATATGTATTGTATATGTTTATCTATGTATCGATATCTATGCAGGTACCTTGATGTATGTGTTTTGTGTACGGACTTATATTAACAGCCTCTGTATTGTGATGAGCACGATGTAAGCTTTTGTACATGTAGGTTTTTGTTAGCAGTATCAAATCATTTTTTACTCCTACGTTATTCATTATGATAGATAAATTTATCATCGTCGAGAAAATATTTAAAGATGCTCCACGTTCCTGTTTGCATGCATTTTTAAATCTAGTTGTGACAAAGTGTCATGCCATTATTCAAGAGCTGTCATTACTATTCATGAGGGCATGTATATCTATCTTGGCCCACGTGTACTAAAGGCAGTCTCCAGCTTACCATCACTCTATGTACGTAGCCTAGTGTATAATAAAAAAGTAGCATCTTAGATTATAGTACTTGCTGTTTCCAGTCGTCCTTACATCCCTTCATCATTAGAATACCAGCCTTGCCGGCCCCGACACGCTACCACATACCGACAATGCCACTATAACTGTGGTTATATCACATTGGAGCCAGCCATTGGATTCTAACTCACATTCTCAAGAGGACTTGGAGGAAACCTGGTTAACAAAGCTTAACCCGTGGTAATTTATAAGCCGTGTACGAAACATGCTTGGAACTTTAACAAATAACTGTGTGCTACTAAAAGCTGAGAGACTCGGAACGAACACTTCTGTGGTTGTTGTAACCGACTTTGCTACAAGCAGCAAGTTAAATATCTGCTGCTGGAAACTTTGGAAAGTTATCTGCAGTGGGGAGACTGTTGTCATGTTGTGTGTGTTTGGTGTGTGCAGCATAGCAGAGTCCCCGTCCACTGAGATACAGTTTTGGCGGAACTGAATTTGCTGATCAACTCAATACTGGTTCAGAAGTTTCCATGTTGCCGTGTGTACAGAGTTGATAAACCAGAGACTGGAAGTTAGAGTGTCAGCATCATCCAGGATAAGACTTTGAGCTGATAAAAGTCAACCATCGCCAGCAGAAGACAACAGTTCATAGTCAACGGTAGACAATTAAGAAGACAAAAGATTTTTTGTGTGAAGTGAACTTAATTGAACTTTGCCATGGACACTGTCATTAAAGCAACGGGACTTGCTTTTTCATTGTTCCGGAAAATTTCTGTGTGCAGGAAATTTCCCACACATTTTTGTTTCAGTGTTTAATTAATTTTTCAGTATACGCGGGAAGACACACACTGTTGACGCAAAAGACTGTAAGTACTTAATAAAGACCTATTCAAACAAAGTCTTAACGATCTAAAGATAGCTTGTTTTTCTGGGGTGAACGCCCCTTAACAAAGTACCTGTGTAAATCGTACGACAGAAATCTGCATTTCTGTGATTGTGCAATTGTGTATCTTTTCATTAGCTCAAAATAAAAAAAAGCCGTGGGAAATACTAGCTATTCAATTAAGAAATTTACACTAGCTTGGTGGGTCAACACAACAGTGTGTTGATACCATTGCATTCTAGTGGTGATCAGGTAAGTGTATATCATTTACTACAGCTGTGTACGAAGGGTGCATTGAGTGAGTGATCTTATGCCCCATAGTGTGACTGAAGTAAGTTTTCCCAATATGATCAGAAAGCCAAGGCCCGAAAATTAAGACACAGTATAATGATGATTATGGCGCAACAAGTGGTTTAAGTGGAAAAGAATTAACTGAAAACCTCTTGCATCAAAAGAAAAACTTCAGCTTAAATTGAATCTGTATAAACAGGAGCAGGCAAATCACACGCAGCATTTAGAGAGAGAACGCATGCGTATAGATGCAGAAAAACAGAAATTTGAGCAAGAAAAACAATTTCGTGAAATTGAACTAAAGGCAGAAAGAGAACAGCGCGAACACGATTTGAAAATGAAAGAATTAGATGTAAAAGCGAAAGCAAATTCGCATGATACGGATCGTGAGTTCAATGATTGGACTGCTAAACTCCCTCAGTTCAAAGAAGGTGACAATGTTGACACACATTTGCGTACATTCGAGAGGCTAGCTCGAACGTACAGTTGGCCTAAGAGATTGGCCAAAGAAATTAGCTCCGACTCCATTGGTCAAGGCCCAGGGAGCATATTCTAGGTTGAATGAAGACGATGCCCTGGATTATGGTAAGGTCAAGGTGGCTATACTTAGAAAGTATGAGCTCACCAGAGAGTCATGCAGAGTTAAATTCAGAGGTTGCAAACATACAGATGAAGGACATTCTGTATGTGGGGTGATATTGTTGCCGATACTTTTAACGGCTGGATGGAAACAAGTGGAATTCCGTCCTTAAGTGGTGACGAAAAATATGAACGGGATATGTAACTATTTATAATGGAGCAATTAGTTGAGGGCGTGCCCAAACAAATGCAAACACGGTTGAAGGAAAGGGATCATGAAAACTATAAGGAGTTGGTAAAACTTGGTGAGACATATAAATCTGCTCATTCTGGCGCTGCTAGCGATCAGACTGAGAGGAAGCGGGCTTCAAAAGTTTAGACAATAAAATAAGCGGCCACAGGTTGAAGGAAATAATTTTGATAACTCATCCCCGACTGTGAGAAGTCAAAGCCCTCAGCTGCATGTTATACTTGTGGGAAAACTGGTCATTTGGCAAGACATTGTCCCCAAACAAAAGTCTGATAAAATGCGTCACCTCTAAGTGTCCAAGAACATTTTCACTGGATTAAATGCCAGCAGAAATATGCTGAAATATTAAGATTAGATCGGGATAAGTTAAGAGAACTTAAAACGGCCGATCCTACTCTTGCAAAGGTGCGATCGCATGTATATCTGTCTTAACCCATGTGAATTCATGGCCGTGTTTTTCTTAGCATCACTCTATTTACGTAGCCTAGTTTATAGTGAAATAAATAGAATCTAAGATTATAGTACTTGCTGCCTCAAGTCGTCCTTACATCCCTTCAACATTGGAATACCCAGCCTTGGCGGCCCAGACATGCTACCACGTAACCGACAATGCCATCAACCTCGGTCATACAACATTTGTATAATGGTACAACGTTGTATAACAATGTTGAATGGGATGAAGGACGACTTATGGCAGCAAGTACCATAAATCTAAGACGCTACTTTATTTCACTAAACACTAGGCTACGTACATAGAGTGATGCTATACTAGAGATCAAATCTATGGCCCAGTTCAAGAATGGCATAACTCATGCTGTGGTCAAAATTGAGCTTTTGATATTTTTTGTGTTCGGGGACTGTGAAATGCATCTTGTTGTGAAAATTTTGAGTAAAACAATCAATATAACTCATGTTGTCAAGGGTACGTAACTTGAGATACGAATCTGTATTGCAAGTGAAAGTCAACGCACTAAGAGCGTAACTCAATAGTTACATTTTTTGCACGGGTAAATAGGTTTATTATCAAAATACAAAACAATGTTTAAATAATGATATCATTTATGAATATTTCATAAAAAAAAACCCAGAAAATCTACCTGAGCATTGAGAAGGAATATATAAGTGAGTACGCACTATGAGAGAAGTAGTCATGATAAGGTTACGTCCTTTTTGCTCAAAATGCTAAGCGCCAGACCGGGCGTGACCCGATTTGCTTTTAATTTCCATAAATGATAAACATAATTATGTTATTCATATATGACATTTTATATAATGTGTAATTCACATCAAACTTGATACTTGATCTGGCTGCAGTAACTACATTTGTGGTCAAAGAGTAATCAAAGACGCCGACAGCTACAGTGCATGCAATGATAGCATAACCAATTTGAGACATGAGTTTGCACACAAAGTGTTCAACAGTGTACCCATACAACAATTGCTGAACAAAGTGATGTAAAGTGAGAATACAAGCTTGAAGGCAGTAAACCTGCCGACTGCACCAAAAAGATTTCTGTAACTTCTGATTGAACACAGTCATACTTAATACTTTTTCCATAAAGCTAAATTTATGCTGATTAAGGCACATTACCGAACACCACCTCCAACTTTCCTAAATTTACTTACACCGAAAGAAATTATAAAAGAAGTAAGATTACATAGACGATATGCTAATCTCTCTATCTCCGTGAACTGGCATTCACTGATCACATACTGATAGACAACTATAGCCACAAGGCAGCAAAACTCAGCGACGATTCCGAGCTGTGCTGACACAGTGTTTTATATCGCTGCATCAAATCAAACTGAATACACAATCCCATTAGTGACAATGTGTCAAATTTCCGCATCAATCATATCTTAAAATAAATAAAAAAATGAAACAAAGACACCATGTTATGCTGCTGATCAACAGCACAGTGTGAACTGTGAAGTGGTATTTGCATTGCCTGCACGTAAAAGCAACTCACATGTACAAGTATCAAATGGTCGTCATTTATGAAACAACAACATGGCAGTGAAAGTTGTAATAGTCACCGGTAAAAACTCTTCACAGATGAAAGGATAATTGCTTCAAACGAATGAAACTGCAGGTTTTAGAGGAGGAAAACCAATGGCGGATGCGTGGAGTGGGACTATTCTATTTAGGTGATGGAGATAGAGGGGTCATATGATTATAATAAACTGGAAACGTACGATTTTCCTCACAATGCTGTAACAGGAGCTTCAATGTCCCACTTGTTTTAGCGTCTTTTAACTAGTTTTTTTCTGCTCTGAAGAGTAATTTACAAACTCTAACGACCAATATACTCTCCTAACCTCTCCGTATTAGAGTTTAACTAGGGTAGAGCTTACAGACGATGTACACATACATGTATGTATATCTGTTGGTTCTACTGAGCAAGCCATCCAGTGGACCAACCCCTGTCACAAATTAGTTTATGGCACTAGTGATGATACTTATTAGTGACTTTATACACATTGTGTACCCATGGAGCACTCATGCAGCCAGATCAAGTATCAAGTTTGAGGTGAATACCAAGTGTTTTGGTAATTATCGATCAAAGTCTGAACATCATCAGTGCGACGTTGCTGGGTAATGAGCAAGTTTTGTGTTCGATTAAATAGAAAAACCACGGTAAAATTGCTTCTTATTAAATAATAAATCTTTCTTTACTAACAAAAGATGATGTGCCGTCTTTCTCATAGAAATAAAACATTTCATGGAATTACGGAAGGAAATGTATCAGAAGAGTATAATGCAAAAACTAGGTCAGATTTAATACTTAATAGTTCAAATATTGTTTAAAGCGTAATGAGACAATAAAAGTTTGCAAACTTGTAAAATCACAAGCCCATACTTATTGCTATACATAATACAGGTGTAACGTACTTAACAAAACGTTGCGATGAGGTTAAGGCGCATCTGTGCAGTATGTGTATATACTGTCTATACAGGGTGTTCAAAGTCAATAGTTATGTTCTAATTCTAAAACAATACGCAAGTGTGACATAAGGACATCAAGCGTTTTGAAATTTCGAGATCTCATCTAAATAGCTAACCGAAATTAAAATTCTAGAAAATAGTGACACTCCGAAAATTCAGCTGAAAATCAATATATCATAATATTGATTTCATGAAATCAATATTATCTGAGATCACTTGAACAAAAGTGGCGTTCTTCTCAACTTGAAATTGACAGACAGATTTTTATCGCTGCTCGTGTTGAGTATAACAGAGAGTTGGATTTGGAGAGAGCGTCATTTCATCGAAGTAAAATTGAAAACGCAAATACCAAGGAACTGTTCCGAGTTGTTGATGACATTTCCGGTGCAAAGAAATCTGCTTCCGACATTCTCCCAAATTATCATGAACTATCTCAACTACCAGCTGCCTTTGCAACAGTTTTTGAACAGA
The DNA here is from genome assembly GCF_041260155.1 of Ptychodera flava. Classification (NCBI taxonomy): domain Eukaryota; kingdom Metazoa; phylum Hemichordata; class Enteropneusta; family Ptychoderidae; genus Ptychodera; species Ptychodera flava. The sequence goes on from NW_027248278.1 coordinate 20,056,869, forward strand.
AAATAGTAGACATTCGCAAAAAACTTCAAAATGCTAGTCCTCTTAGTATTGAACCATTCTTGTATCAGAACTCCTCTCCATTCTTGAACCTTTATGTATTGATGATGTAATTTCTATTGTCAGTAAGATGCCTTCTAAATCGTGTCAACTAGATCCAATGCCCACACAGCTGGTTAAAGCATGTGTAAATGAACTAGCCCCATTACTGCTCCGTATTGTAAATTCTTCTTTTTCGTCTGGTGTTTTTCCAACTGATTGCAAAACAGCCATTGTTCGTCCACTCATTAAGAAAAGTGGACTTGATTGTAATACAATAAAGAAAAACTATCGTTCTGTATCAAATTGTAGTTTTCTGGACAAGTTTTTGGAGAAGTGTGCCTTTTTTCGTTTAAAATCGCTATCTGTCCGAAAATTCTCTGTACGGTCGTTTTCAGTCTGCTTATCGCGAGGGGCACGGCACCGAAACTGCACTTATACGCATGTTGAACGATGTCATGCTCGCTCTCGATAAACACCATCATGTCGTCCTGGTTCTTTTGGATTTGTCAGCGGCATTTGACACAATTGATCATAACATTCTACTGGGTAGGTTACGCTCTCGTTTTGGTATTCAAGGGGTTGCTTTAAATGGTTTGAATCCTTTCTGAAAGGTAGAACACAACAGGTCTCTGTCAAGTCGATGTTATCTAACAAATGCATTTTAAAGTATGGTGTACCTCAGGGTTCAGTATTGGGTCCTGTCTTGTTTCTTTGTACATGACTCTGATTGAGGATATCATCACGCGCCATGGCTTAAATTCTGTTATTTATGCAGATGATTTGGATTGTACATTGCTTGTGACATCCTTACCAGCTCCACTATTGTTCAGCGTATAGAAGCATGCGTCGATGAAATTCGTAATTGGATGATGTCCAATAAGTTGGCACTTAATGACGGGAAGACAGAGGTTGTCTGGTTTACACCCCGAAATTGTACGGTTGGTTCACAATTTGGTTCTATGAATGTACGAATAGGTGAGGCCACGATTTCGCCATCCACTGTTGTACGTGACCTTGGTGTAATGCTTGACTCGTTCGGTCTCATGGACGAGCATATTCGCTATGTTTGTAGGGTGGCATCTCATTCACTTTGGCGGATAAGTAAAATTAGAAAATTGTTAGACCAGCCCAGTGCTGAAAAATTGGTTCACGCTTTCGTCACATCGAAGTTAGATTATTGTAACAGTCTACTTTTTGGCCTACCTGCATATAAATTGAGCAAGCTTCAACACATTCAGAACTATGATGCTCGTTTGGTAACTGGACGGAAGATGGGACGTCACATTGATATGACATCTATACTCAAGGAGTTACATTGGCTCCCAGTAGAAGAACGAATCCGTTTTAAAATTCTTATTTGGTTTTTAAAATTGTCCATCAAGATGAATTCGTTCCAAATACTTATCAGAACTAGTAACAATTGATATCCCAATACATAATACCAGAAGGAGTGTCGGTGTAAGATTGAATCCCTTTTCTGTCAAAGATCACGGGAAACAACTTTCTAGAACATATGGTGACAGAGCTTTTAGCGTGTATGCCCCTAAACTGTGGAATAGTTTGCCGCCCGAACTTAGGATGATAAAGAAATTCGCTCTTTTTAAGAAGTCTCTTAAAACCATTATTTTTCGTCAATGCTACTGTTGACTTGGATATAATTTTTACCTGCATGTTTTATAGTTTATTTATTTTTTATCATTTTTAGTGAAATTTTTTAAACTACTTTCTTTGCTGTTTTTAGGTAGGATCCTTTAGTCTAGATTTTAGCTTGCTTGATTTTATCGATTGTTTTTAATTACACTCTTTCCTCTGTGAGTTATTTTGTATTTCTGCGTTTACTTTAGTTCTTCTAGTAATTTTCTGTAATGTACAGACCACTGAGACAAGGTGTGTAGTGGTCTTTAAACAATAATTATTATTATTATTAATACAGCTAAATTATTTCAAAATATATTCGTTTTGTTTTTCTTCGTGTTCATAATGTATTATGAATTTTCGTTTGTAATTGCTTACGTGTACTGTAGCTGCAACGTCGCCTATGTCTCCTGTTGCAATGAAATGTATTGGCCTTGTAAGATCAATCGTATTTCCATGTATTTCGTGTATGCATTCTCTTAAGGTAGTACATTTCTTACAAACTCTTTCGGAATTTTATTTTTTCTCAGTTATAGTAGTCCAAAACCAAGTATGTATTTTCTAAAAGCCCTCTTGTCCTTAAGCTGTCAGAAAATATATACCATATTTGGTTTGGGACTTCTATAAAAATCTGAAACTCTTGATATACAACAATACACCATATACTATTCTGTACACGTTGAGTATACTCGTACTTATACTAATAAAATGCAAAACTACAGTATACACTTGGTATGCAAAGATCTGAAGTACGTATACTCATGATCTGCATAGAAATACACAACGTATTGGAATGTTCCATATACAAAGATATACGCTGCGTATGCAATTAATATTGTGTCCATATATGTCAATATACGTAAATATGCTAAGCGAATATCAAGCATTTTGTCCAGCTCAAGTTTCTATAAGGTATATATCTACCTTCAGAAACACAGCAAAGTTTTGAGAAACAACGTAATCAGGTATTGATAGCCCTGAAACTATACAGGCATGCTATAATTTACATGTTAATGCACTCTGTTTCACTTGACATAAATTGAAAAGTGTGTAAAAAGACATCAAAGTTTAAGTCCCCTATTTGAGATCAAATGATGCTTTCTGTGGGTTTAAAGGACCACTTTATTCATCAAACGAATCAAGTGTGGCAGACATATCAGTTTTGCATGGACATTTATTATCAGAACGGTTTTCTTTACTGCAATAGGCTTTTAACACAGATAAGCAGAAAGACAGAGATAGCAACTGACAGAGACAGTCACACACAGACACAGTCCAACACACATACACAGTGAAACACAGTCCCAGACAGACACAGTCCAGAACAGACACACCAACACGTTTAGCTATATGAACACCCAAGATGAATACCAAGCTGATATTAAACCATCATTACCTATAGATTATTTTTCTAGACATATTGTCTACTCAAGACTAGAATATTGACAAAGTCACGTTTACAAAGGATATGGCAACCTAAAGGGCTACAAAATATCAGTATTAACAAGTTAGTTGTAGATTATATTGACATAATCCGGCATATAATTCTAAGTAATTACATGACACATGCAATTACTCTTTTTTCTCAAGATGTAAACATCCAACACAAGTTTATGCAGACCTTGCATGAAGTTGCATATTTTTCATTTAAAACTTTACAAATCATGTGTGCTAACGATTCTGTCCCCACGTTCATCAGCAAAGCAAGTACTACATGAAAAACCCGAAATTAAGAATTTTGAATACTTATAGATATTAAGAAAATCACCTTTAAAAGACGGTAACAAGATAATGTAGGACATTATTTTTCTTCATTGGTTGAAGTTCTCGCTAACTTAAAGCAAAACAAAAACACATTGAAAAATTTTGTTGGTTTAAGAATTTACAAAATGCAATCACAACCTGAATTCAAAAAAGCATGTCTACAATAACGACATGTATTTAAAATTGCAAAGGTGTACTTTTGATCCTTACTAGCACTACCATCCGAGAATAATTTCAATACTTGATTATTGAGCGAAAAAATTCCGTTGTGGATAATCCTGGTGTAAATCATGAAGAACTTTGTTATTCATAACAAAGAATTGTTGTTACGCTTCGTTTCTAACAGCACTACGTATACCTACAAAAAAATGGAGCCGAACAGTCGGTGATACCAAGGAAGAAATAACATGCTTCATTCCGGAGAAATAATGCCCGATGAAAGTTACCTACATATCATCGGAAATTGTATTACGCTGGTTATTATTCGTCGTGTCAGTTCCATGATATCCAACGAAATATCTTTGACGAACTTACGTGCTTGAAATTCTGTGCATAATTACTGAGAATTGTTGCTGTATGACTGGCGCTGTCGCAGAGAAATGCTTGAAATAACTTAGTAAAAAATCCAAACTTATGTGATGTAATCTTCCGTTCGGTTGTCCGTCACTTTGTTCCCGGGTAATCTAATTAGGCCTGCTGATAAATGTTTATTTTAAAGGAAGATCTAACTTGCTGAACGCCAATCTCTATTATTTAATGATTTGATAACGTGCACAGATATATCAGAATTTTATAAGGATTGAGTTACTTGTTCTATGAACAATTTAAACTATGCGATTGTTTGTATTGCTTTTGGTTTACAATAATTCTCCAGTGGTCAGATTTTCAAGTTTACTTCTGGTTTTAGCAAATGATGGAGATTACGTCACCTGTGGTGTCTTGATTTGTTGAAGAGGGTGATTTAATAGTTCATATTCATCATTGTTGGCATTGTTATTTTTGTATTGTTTTGCATATCTAAGTCCGTCCAACACGTCATAGCTTGTTTCATTGTCAGTTAAATTAGAGTTTGAAATACCTTTGTCTATGCAAACAATTTCGTATGGACCCTCACAAGATGGCGTCTTCATCACATCCTGTCCGAAAATAGATTTTTCCCTTGGTGTTTGAATAAACAGCATCCAGTTTCCACGGCTTCTGTATCACTGTTATTTATTCCAGTGGTGTCACTCTGCTGCCCCCCTTTTGCGGGGGTCATTGCGAGGCATAAACTGGAATTCCTTTAGTTCGTTTTGCTTGGTGTCGTCAGACGATAGAGTTGTCGTCCTTTTCGTTCATGATATTTTCGGGTATGGCCACAAACTTAGTTGATGTAGATGGGATACTCCTGCAAATAACGGAGTCTGAAGTAGTGGTCGGGATTTTCTTTACTCTGTCAGAACAGCTGGGCTTCCTGCAAAATCAACAAAATAACTCACTTCAATAAAGTGTTTGCAAGTATCACGTATATTAAGGCCGTATATCATCGTGGTTTTGAAAGATAATCGTATTTTGGTACCAACTTCAGTGTTTCAAAATTATGTATCGCAACAAAGCAATCATTTCTTTAGGCGATACTATTATGGTCCCAGGGTGAATGTTTACATACATTGCATGATAACGCGCCCATGTATCATTTATGATTGTTCAATGTATTCTTTACTAATGGGATTTAAACACTCAAAATTGCATCTCTCTCTCTCTCTCTCTCTCTCTCTCTCTCTCCTCTCTCTCTCTCTCCTCTCTCTCTCTCTCTCTCTCTCTCTCTCTCTCTCTCTCTCTCTCTCACACACACACACACACACACACACACACACACACACACACACACATACATACATACAAACACAACTTGAAATACACATGAGTAACCATGAATCATGGCAAACTTACCGTCCTTGTCCTCGGCGTTTTGGAATACTTTTATACTGTCTGGCCAAAAGCACTATTATCACGACCAAAATAAAAGTAACAACAACGACGACAACTATTACAATCCAAGTCGGTATTCCGCTCACGAGGGCAGCACCATCATCTCCAATTGAACTCTTGGTAGTGTTATTGTAATAAATTACATTTTCACCTGCGATAAATGTAAAAAAAAATATATTTTTTATAATATTCCTTTACATATATGCCGTTATATATGTATTCTGATGATAAAATATGACATAAAGGTTCGTAAAACGAATGTTTGTTGTGAACCAGTAATTAGTAATATACAGCAGTACGAAATCATAGTTGCAGGTTTCGAAAGATGCAATTTATTAAACATAAAGGTAGATGGTTTTGCCTATTCCATCCATGAGTGCATATATAACCATGAAAAACGAAAGTAAAGTCTTTGAAAGTATCGAGCCAAACAAGATAGTAAGACAGCGGTTTTAATGATTATACGGGGAGGCTTCCATGACATTAGTTTCGTAACAGAGCTAATATGCTAAGCCGGTCGGAAGGCGTGAATCATGTTGACATCGATAATACAAAAATCAAACTTCTCGAACAGCATTTGCGTGCAAGGAAGTATGTGGAAACAGCGACTATCTCCCCTTTGAAGTTTGATTGAATATTAGCATGGAGGTAGAATGCGTGGGGTATGGTCTTCCTTTCTAGCTCCGTGATATTAGTTTCGTCAGAGTCCCTCAACGAGGGCATTTTCAAACTCTGACTCCACTTGGTAATTGTTGTATTGACTGCTGCTAAAATTCATATTTTTCAAGTATAACTCCTACTTTCGACTCGTACTATGACATAGCTGCAGCTGTATACTTTATACCTCACCTCACCCCACCTCATTCACCCCATCTCACGAGAAAGACAGACACATTGCCTGTGTATTCATGGAGCTACCTGATTGACTCCATGGTGTATTCGACTCAAGTGCATCTCAACCAGATGTAGCCTCGCTAATCACAATTGTACAATAAAACGTTTTGAATCAGATATGGGTTTTCGTCAGAAGAAAATCGTCATGAAAATTTGTACCATTCTTGAGGTTGCTAATTCAACAACACAGGCGATAATTGTGATTGTGTCTAACAGTCTTCAAACACTTCCAGCAAAACATATCAAGCATTAGAGAACGAATTCAATTTTAAATACTCCAAGTGTAGGTATGAAGTTATTTCCGAATGGTTCTACTCCGGAATAAAGAGGACGCGATGTGTTCTATAGACTCATTACGCCCAAATAATCACGTGATGCCGGTACAAACAAACCCACATGTGTACCAACGCGTATGGAAATACACGTACGTCTATGCGCGTTTGCGCACATGGTTTTGTTTGTACCGCGGTCGATTCGAATTCCGGGTTTGGACTATTGATAAATATAAAAATACATATTATCATATACCTACATTCACGTGCCTGTGTGAAGCTATGGGAGAAAGCGCCCTCAGATCCGTGCATTTTTTTTACGTATCACGCCCCGGCCCGGTGCCCAAATATGGGCAATCGCGTGCATTTCTGAACTATCTCGATTCTGGTTACTACGCGCGTTGCTATCCGCAAACGTTCCATTCGTACACAAAGCCAGCGCGAGATTTTGAAAACGTCTGCTCGCTCAGATCGTAGTTGCGCGTGGCGACAGTGGAGCCGCGCCGGTGACATCGGCTTTATTTCTAAATTCTAGTGAAATCCTGTGTATACTAAGTGCGTGCCTATTCAGTATAAATTACAATAAACTGACATCACGCTTTTATCCTTTTTACACCTCGATTTCAGCCTTGATCTCTGTTGGTCACGTAATAGTACGCATATTGCTTTGCGCGTTCTGGAATTCTGCAGGTAAACAAATGACGTCATTGTGTATATCAATCCGCGACGGGAAGCGGCCATCGTAAACTGACACAAATTGCGATGAATTTTTGATGAATTTTATCTGCTTAACAAAGTTGAATATTATGTAAACTACATATTTATCATTCCATAAGGTATATGATAAAACCTTTACGGCCCTGATACGGCTTTTGCGGCCTTGGTCGTACGGCGTACGGGCCCTCGCACGCTCGGGCCCTTCCGCCGTACGACTCGGGCCGCAAAAGCCGTATCAGGGCCGTAAAGATTATTGAAACTCTCTGCGCGACGCCGATTTTTCATGCTGGTGATAAAGAGGGGGCCGGGGCGTCGAACGGAATGATGTTTCAGTTTCCGTCAGAGATAAATACTTTTGATTCGAGCTTTGATTTAATTGAATTTGTAGGGATTCGATAGGACCTAGTATTTGCTGCACCAAAGCTAACGCTAACGAACACTAACGACTGCGGTATTTACTAAACTGGTCATTAAACAGCAGTCAGTCTATTAGATTTTGAATCCCATGGACGGCTGTGGAACACGTGGTCTGCCTATCCCTCTTGACGAAAAATAGATCAATTAGTACATCGCGAAATGTGTTGAAACAACATGTGATGGACATTCATGATTCATGGAGAATAAAAACGTGTCAAAAGTATTCTGTCTTGTCTTTAAATACTCAGTCGTCACACAGAGAATCTATGTATCTATGTATCTATGTATCTATCTTTCTATCTTTCTATCTATCTATCCAATAGTATCTATCTGTCTGTCTGTCTGTCTGTCTGTCTGTCTGTCTGTCTGTTTACCTAATGCCATTTCATGATAATGCAAAAGCCAATACTGGTCGAGATGTTTTATAGTTCGTTACTTTGTCAAAACACTCTCGGAATGACAATTACTATAAGGAATGGGAATATGAAGTGCATTGCGTGGTCAACTTCCGGCTCGCTTAATCTCAAGACAAAGACGATCTTGATAGTGTGAAACACTGCCATTCTGAAGATACACAACGCTTTACTCAGATCGATCAGACGGCATTTTTCATGACCCACTGCAGTAATTGAGATTAAAATTATTGGTTTCATCTCCGCTCCTGCTGAACAACTGCATGTAGTTGAACATATACGCAGGTATAAATAATTTATCAGTATTTCTAAGTTTCTGCAAAAGAACTTAAGCATCGTTATAAAGTGAAACTTTGATCATGACACACTACAATGATATCAAGAGATCATTCGGGAAACTGAACCAGTAATAATTGGATCATGTGAGCATAGCCTGGTATTCCAGAAAATTATCTGAAATATTGATTGCATCCACTTTCTCGTACTCCCAAAGAAATTCGAAGAGTTGAAATAGATAATATGCCTGATAGTCGCTTTGGGTTCAAGGATACATTTTAAACAGCACAATCCGTTTGTTTCATCTCTTGCCACACCCCACGCGTGTTGCAAATAATCTATCATGGCGTAACTGACGCTGAAGTCAAAACGTTGAAATACAGTGCCAATTGACCATTGATAGCAGAGTGATGTTTAAACAACCCGTGCTGACACAATCCACAAATCTAGCAACATATTTATATAATGAGTGCGATTTCAAAAGAAGACAAACGACATAAACGCCTCATAATCTTCTTAACACCTCAGTAATCCCGGGCCTTTTCGATCCGGTGTTTAAGTTTTTGAAAGCACGGGGTGCGCATCATCCAATATTAAAATAAAATCTTCAGGGGATGTTACTACATACATTGCAAGTTATTGATGCTATGCTCATGGAAGTGTTCTGGCATTCACAGCAGAACAAGGTCAACCGGCACCCTTTAGCAACACTAGTGGAATTGCGCACCTGCAGACATCACCAAGATGAAAAGCTGGCTTTTACTAGTGCAGGTGTAATATGATTTCAAGAAAATTTAGAAAAAGTCCATAGAAATATGCCATGTAAATTTTTCTCCTATACGTAGAACTCTTTGATCGCTAGTGCAGTCAGTCAAAAATAAATCGCAGTAAGAGACTGTGGTCAACCCATGGAGGTAAGGGTCAGTCACAGTCCCTGTGTTGAGGGATTGAGGGTGAAAATATCATGGATCGCATTGATGGCCAGAAAATTCATCGTCAATAATCCCCTTATTACCTAATACTGTATGCAAACTATCTTCAAGTACACTTCGCCGCGAAGTACAACAGATGGCCCTTTTTGCAACTGATTACAAACATTAAGGTAGTTACATATCTATGGACACTTTCAGATTTTTATTTTTTCCTCAGTTATAGAAGTCCCAAACCCCAATAAAGTATACATTTCTGAAAGCCTTGATATTTGGAAAACCCGACAGTGAACACTACACGGTCATTGTTTGCATATAGTCACATGACAAGTGTGTTGCTGAACCTTGCTGAAGGCAGTTTTTCCTCCCTTTAGCGAACACAGTGCACGATTTCCGGATAAAATTTGTGCATTGTAAAGCCTTAGCAATACCCTCAAATCGGTGTCTGCGATTTTTTCTCCGAGTCTCTATTCAATTATATATGGCACGACAATCACAATTCCTTGAAAAACACCTTAGGGTAACACATTTAATAGTGCATAACAAAAAACCAAAGGCATATAGAGGAAATCCCAGACACCCATTTGACGGGTATTACCAAGGGTGTTCAATGCAGAAATTTCAAGCGGAAATCGTGTAGCGTGTTTTCTAAAGGGAGGAAAAACCGACGCTTCAACGAAACGCTTGTCACGTGACAATTACGCAAATAATGACTATGTACCGTGCACGGTCGGATTTTACCAATATCAGGACTCTCTGAAAGCATATAACTTTATTTGGGGTTGGGACTTGTATACCTGGGGAAAAAATCTGAAAGTGTCTATAAGGTATGTGGATGTACAAGTTAGCATCGGCGAAGGCAGGCGCCAAAGTGTATGATGTGCGCCATCAGTGGCGGTACTGCGAACTGTGGTTGTTTTGCATTTGCAACTTGGCCGCTTATGGCGCACTTCGTGCTCTTAGCAGTGAAACGTGTTGTGAGGTCAGATAAGGCAGCTTTTCAGTAATTACAGGAATGGATGAGCCGGACGTATTCAGGGTGTTCCTCCGCGTACAATGTGAACCTTCCCTAAAGCCCTTTCTTAAATGTTACCCACTAGCTTTGCCAATTTGCAGGTGTGACCTTCCCCATCTTGTCAAAAGTTGGCAACTTTAAATGTGGGTATGACTCTAGCAGAACTGCTTCATCCTCGCAAGTTCTATGTTTACCCATGTTCACACCCTTGTTTCTGTGTCAATCATTTTGCCTGTTCTTTTGAATTCGAAAAGGTTTTTCGTATCATTAACATTTTGGTCCTACTGTTATCTAAAACGTCTTGTACTTCCTAATTTACTATAAAGAGCACATTGCATGCCACTTGCTCTCCCATGCGTAGTGTACTTTAACAGCAATACAATATCATATTCGTTGCATAAACATTTGCACTCGTACAGTGTCAAATTAAGTACTGTTCATACACATAATCAAGCATAAAACGCAAACATAAAAATGAAGATCAATGGAATTTATAAAAATATTACCTTACCCTCAGTTTTTATGGTACAAAAGAGCCCAGTCCATCCATCTTTACATTCTAGTGTGAAGGGGTTTTCTATGCACACTCTCCAATTCTTGTATTCGCATATCTGTTCCTCGCATCTGAATATATTTTAGTGAAGAAATAATTTATAATAATTTATAATAATTTATCATGACATTAAATTTATTTTGCAATGCAACAATAGTAGGGTTTTACCTCAAAAAGGCGAACCTGGCTGGATGTTCGATAAAGTAAAATAATGTATTTGATGAGATAGCAGCAGAACCACTTTATTTATTTTTTCTTCAAATTTTCTTCTCTTCGAATAACATTTTCAGCATCTGTAGATTACTTTGTAGGCATAAGCAAATTGCAGAAATGAGATAATATCGTCCGACTTTCATGCTACCGAAATCAATTTGAGTACACTATATATGGGATTTGTTAGAAAGAACAGCGAATCTTACCTGGCAATATCAGGACAATTTCCTTCGATATGATGACAAGATGTTGTGCAATTACATCGTGGACACCTTTCATTGCATCCATTGCCATAAAAACCAGGTTCACATTTATCAATGCACCTTTCACCAGACCATCCAGCTTTGCAGGACAAACAGACGTTCCCCTTGCATAATACACAATGTCCAGGACAGGTTTGGTTACAAAACTGACCAGTCCATCCTCCGTCACACTGGCATATGCCAGTAACGTGATCACAATTACCATGTTCACAGTCACATTCCTCTGAACAATTTTTGCCATAGAAACCCTTATCACAGGTCTGGTCGCACCTATTACCTTGCCACCCAGGTGAACACTCACAATCGCCATTTTCAGCCGAACAGAGATTACCATTGTAACAATGCGAACACATCTCCTACTACAGCCATTCAATCTAGTATCGCAGTCTGTGCATCCTGAACCTATCCAACCTGCTTGGCATTGGCAATTGTTAGAATTATCATTACCACATTTCGCTCCATTAAAACAAGAACACATTTTATCACAGCCTTCACCATAGTAACCAGGACTGCAAGAACACTCTCCATCAAATGGATCACACTCTTCCTTCTCCGAACAGTTACAAGGTAAACATAAACTGCCATAGAAACCCTTTTTACAGATACATTCCCCTCTTTCACTATCGCACATACTATTTTCAGGACACAAGCATTCCTTCTCACATAATGCCCCATAAAACCCATCGGCACAAGAACATGAGCCGCCAAGAATGCATGTACCTCCATTTTGGCAATTGCAAGAATATTGACAACTGCTTCCGAAATATTCCGCCGAACAATGGCAGGAACCGTCCACTTTATCACATGTCCCGCCATTTTCGCAGGTGCAGTTCTTGTTGCAGAAAAATCCAAATGTACCACTCGGACACTCTGTGAAAAGGAGATAGAAAACACAGGAAATGAGCGTAAAAGTAAGATCAAGTTCCACTTACTGAATCATGCTCTGTTTCGATGTCGACTGTTCACTGATAATCGCCTCAGTGCGAAAAAATAAAAAAAACAAGGCAACCGTGAGAGTATGAAGGCGATACACTGTGAATCAAACCATTCCACTAATGTTTATTTTTCAATTCTGATTAGACGTGTTCCTTCCATTATTATCATTCCGATTCCGCAGGACAGTAAGCTTATTGAACCAAGTAATGAATGAGGTTTCTGTTCTAAACACTCTAGATCACCTGTATAAACCTTAACGAGCTGCTATCTTTATATAATTTCGAAAAATCTACTTTTAATCAAATCTACTCTGAAAGTAATGTTCAGCTGCATGGCCAGAAATCATGCCTTTCATGATTATTTAATAAATCTGCCCGCTTCGATCATGGTCATCTATTCATTTGTTATCATTCATTCATTATTCATTCATTCATTCATTCATTCATTCATTCATTCATTCATTCATTCATTCATTCATTCATTCATTCATTCATTCATTCATCCGTTCATTCATTCATTCATTCATTCATTTCATTCATCCGTTCATTCATTCATTCATTCATTCATTCATTCATTCATTCATTCATCCGTTCATTCACCAATTCACTATTCCTTCATTCATTGTCCTTTTCTGATAAGTACACTACGCAAAGTAACTGCTCAAGACACTGCTTCTCCCATACCATTGCATGCTTTATTGAATGTGTAGATAGAGAAAGAGAGATGTGTTCGATATAAAGACGATCGTACAAAAACGTTTACGACATAACTTAGTATACAAAATGTTAGAGAGAGAGAGAGAGAGACAGAGAGAGAGAGAGACAGAGAGAGAGAGAGCAGAGAGAGAGACAGAGAGAGACAGAGAGAGAGAGAGGAAGGAGAGGAGTGAGTTGAGTTGAATGCAAACAATTGGCGCCTACATAGAGCTTATTGTAACTTTAAAAAACAACAACGAATACCTGAAGCACTTCTTATAGTATTAACAATTCATGTAGAAGATCGTTTTACTCCAGCACATCCACTATCTGGAATGGTGTGACACCATGGAATTCAGTTTTCTAATGTCTCTTTTTTTCGGCCAAGCCACGTCTGTTGCAATTTGTATGTACTTTTAGCATTATTGTACTGATATGTCAATCACCAATTTTGAACAGTGTGACGGCGATTTGTTGCAGTACAGTAGCCCCCCCCCCCCCCCCCCCCGACGATTTCCCTATATTCTCGTCGCAGAACATCCGGGTTTTTGCGCCACATCACAGTGAATGCAAATGACTGAAGTTCGGATTTTTCCACAGTTTGACTGTACGATATATTCAACGTTTCAATGTAAATGAACGTTTATTTCTACTCTACGTCACACAAATTATGTATCCTTCGCCGTCTTGTAGCGCCCAATCTAAATCCCCCTCTACGTTAGAACCCACTGAGACGGAACTTGCAATGACGTCTCAAACGAAACATTGTAGTTGTGTAACAGCTTTTAATTTGTAGTTTAGAACTTATTTATAGGCAAAAGGATGTCTAACATTAACACTCGCGACCAGCACATTGGCCTAGGGGTCATTACAATTACTAAGAACAGCCATGTTATCCAATCGCGTACACGCTTCGTTAATGTGTCAAAAACATTGGGCTGATCTACCATATGTAGACAAATATCGAGTAGTTTAGCGGATGTGTCATAATCCCAACCAGGCCAGTTTCTGTGTTCGGAAAAGATTCAAAGCATCAACCTTATTTCTAGGGTAAATGATAAAACTGGGGATTGTTGTCCACTACAAATTAAACATAAGTGTGTGTGTGTGTGTGTGTGTGTTTGTGTGTGTGTGTGTGAATTTGTAATATTCGAAAAACTCAATCAAAGTTCCCTTATTCATTTTGTACAGTTTACACTTGAGATAATAATTTCCCAGGTGCTACTCTCATTGAGCTCCAATAGTTACAATGTGCCACAAGCTGGAAAAGGATTTTAAAGCAGACACTGAGTAATTTTTAAGTCAACCCAGCCAAAAACATATTAATGGATCTGGATAAAAGTTTAATTTCCTTGCAACGCCGTTTATTGGACGATGGATAGGCTGTTGGTTACTTGTACTTTCTGAGCCGAGTTTTGTTTTAAAGGCACTGTGTATATGGCCTGGCCAGCAGGGCATTTACGGATTAATCTATACGCTTGATTGGTCTGAATTTGGTGACTTGAAATCGCTATTTTTACTTCAAGTCGCTCTGTCTTGTTGTTTCAAATATCTTTGTAATGTTTTCATTGCAAAGTTCTTGTAAGCTTGTTCTTGGGCACAAACAACTATAGTCTGATTAACAAGGATTGGCGATATTTTGTTTGGTGCATTTCAGAATTACGCCAAAAAATTTACAATATCTCTATTGATGGAATGGGCACTAATATCCTCTGTTTATACATCCGGGAGAGAGAGAGAGAGAGAGAGAGAGAGAGAGAGAGAGAGAGAGAGAGAGAGAGAGAGAGAGAGAGAGAGACTAACACCAGAGCATTACAATTGATACCACAAATAAGTGCAAAAAAAAAATTTATTACTTCAGTTCCATACATCTTGCCACCATAAGCTTAATTTTACCCTCGGTATGAGTGCTGCTTTTTGCTTTGGGACGTACGATAGCACTGTTGTTGTAGACGGTGCTGAAGTTCAACGAAAAATATTTGCTTTGATGCCGACACTGGAAACCGACTAAGAACGTTTGCTTAACATCGAAGATTTGTCAACATTGATAATATGAAGTAGCTTTTCTTGAAAACTTCAAATATTATATATATATATATATATATATATTATATATATATATATATATATATATATATAATATATATATATATATATTGTTTCATTCTGCATGTTCATCGAAAGGGATCTTATACCACATTCATATGAACTAGGGGGCAGACTATACGCTATAGGGGTAGGGTTGATGTCGACTTTGCCTTTCCTAAAGAGCGCTTGGTTCCCGAATATATCAGTCGCACAGATCGCCAGACAGGGGAATATGATAAATATTCATTTATATGTCAAGGGTCGTCTATTGACCAATCAGAACTGCGCTCAAACGATGTGTACAATGAACCGTCATCGATAACACAGGGTTATTCTGCAGTGTTTTGATGCGTATCTGAAGTTGCCACAGCACGCTGTTCACAATTTCTACGCTAAGTTTCTATGACATGCAAGAAAAAGAGAAAATCTATTCCGTAAAAACTACATTGGTAAATATGCAAGGCAGTCTAGTTACATATGCTATGATGATATGTAGCATATTTACAGAAATCAAAATATTTTGGCAATTAATGTAGCAAGTGCAGAAATTATCAATGTCCAATAACAACTCATTGATTTTCTGTCGCTCTCTGATTAATATATCGTTATTCATCATGTCGGATGTCGTAAATCAATATCCGTATGACTGTTCGTGCTTTGAAACAATCAGGAAAACACAGTAATGCTTAGGCGTGAACTAATTTTTTTAACGGAACGTTTTGTCACGTTTTACAGTACAACCTTTATAGATAACATGCGAACCCAACTCGTTAGAGGGCAAGGAGTTCAATTGAACAGTTCCCAGTGAACGGTACCAGTCACCGTTTCACAGAATGTTGCGTGAACTCCCGTTTGCGAGGAGCTATATTTACGATTGCGGAAAATGTCGGTGCCACGGGTGCCCCATTAAATCGTCAATGGTTGACTTTAGCATATAGCATGCCATTATCGGGGTTTCCTTAGTAGCGTCCGTCCCGGACCAATGTGAATAAAGAGGGTTTGAACGTAATTTTACAAATGAACCGTGCTTTCCCCTTTACTGACCTCACGTAAACTGTTCCACTCCAGCTACAGCTATCGGCAAAAGCAAAAGCACTAAAACTAAATTTCCCTTCACCACATTTTGAAGGAATGCAGACGTGTCAACATCACCATCATCCTCGACCGAGGCGGGGGTGGGTCACGAAAAGACGGGCGGAAACTATCTGCTGTTACCAGAAAACGCATCCATTGATCTCCTAAGGCATCGTAAGATCGTCAGAGCTCTCATGGACGAGTCTGTACACAAGAGACTGTACATTTTACCCAATCAGGTGTTATTTTACAGAGCTTAAATCTTTGGTATGTGCATTTTCGATATGAAAAATATCTGTGGGTTAAAAAGCAGTGATGGCATTGGCCAGTAGTTTCTACTGGCACCTACTCGACGCCCGAGGACGTACTATACTATCGCCTTGCATATATGGCCATCTGTGCGACTGAATGTTATTTCAATCGCGATCGTCACCTAGTTCAGTTGCGTCAGCCACGTCGCTCGCAGGGCCTGTATTATCATCGACAACATGATGATGTTTGTCAGCTTGTGTTGAGATTGTTTGCCCTCCATCTTTAGTCGATTTATCGTCAACACGTGTACCCGACTCACCATTTGACGTTTTATTCCCTTTGACACAATGTGGTCCGATTTTGAAGGTTTAAAAACATAAAAATATACGGTGATCAAACGATTGCATTTCATTTTGATCGAGATCTATCGATCGTCAATGCAGCGTGCCTACACAATACTACAGCTGGGATTCTCTATAATTTTTTTATTGATGCAGTGTTTAAAGTTTTCCTTCAAACCTCACCACTATCAAAACATGAACATAACATTGTACGAGTATCCATGGAGACTAAACCCGAACTACGTCGTTGGATCTTCTTTTCGATGCATACACTCTCCGGTTTACATATCACCAAAGCTGAATGACAGGCGATATTTTGCTGTTTCCGATGGAGTGAAAAACTAGCAACAACAGCGAATTCACAAATCACTACATTATGCGCTTTGGTCACCATCCCATGGACGTCTTTTTGCTTGTCTTTCGATTTCCAAAAACGTGACATTGTCCATTAATTAATATACAGAAGAACAGAATTTGCGTAGTTATTACAATAATACGTTGACTGTCTAAAAAATGAAGTACATGCATACATTATCATAACTTCGTTATATTCAGCGGAAATACACTTACCGATACACTCCTTAGTCAGGTTTTTGCCGTCGACTTTACTGTACCCATCACAGCATCTGAAAACGCTGTCAGAACATACAATGCCATAGTTTCATCACTAAATCCACACAAACTATCATTTGCATCTTGAGGTTACCCTCAATTCTCCTTAATTTCTGATTTCCGATTCGGATTGTTGACGCCATTTCAATTTAATGCACTTCTCAATAATATAAAAGGAAAAATATAATAAGGTTATTTACTATGAGCGTATTACAAAATTTGGGGGTTTTTTTTCAATTCAAGAATAAATTAAATATAATATAATGATTGAAATTATATAACAATGATAAGTGTTGCACATTTTCACGTGGCAAAGTTATCAGTAACTGAGATTGTTACATAATACTACTTGTAAGACATGTTAATTTGCTTTTTTCGTTGAACACTCAAAGAAATCAATACCATTGCTTTGCAAACACCGTTATTCAAAGTAGGAACTCAGAGAGACATGATAATTAAAAAATGCTGCCAAAATGACAAAGCTATTTTGAGTACAGAAGATACTTGCTTTCATTCAATAAGTAATTTCAGCGTTAATGAATCAAAAAGAGCTATGGGTAGCGTAGCTTAGTGTAAGCTGTCTGCATCTAACACAGCATTATGTACATCGACAAAATATCAAAGTGACAACTAAATGATCTATAAAGTTAATTCTGTTACATTAATAGAAAAAAATATAATTCGAAACGATGAACTTGACCCTTGACAAAAGTCATGAGTGTGATTATAATGTGGGGAACTGCCTGAGGAGGTTCACTTTATTTACATACACGCATTTATGTAACCAAAATGGCTCCGAGTAATAACAGCTAACAACGTGGCAAACAGGTAATATAATTTATTACATAATATATCATAATTTAATTTTGTTTGGATGTCAGTAAAGAACCGTTTTAAACACTATCTTACCTTGAACCTGTAGGTCCAGTGAACCACAAACAAGCATGTGGGTCATCTTGCCTGACTTGGCCATCGATATATGCACCATCATTGCCTGAACTCGGCTTCACAAATATAACAGTAATAGCCATCACATGTAGAAACCATTGCTTGCAATCCTCGGTAGCCATGATTGAAAATGTAGATTGCTAGTGAACCGGAGACAAATATAAATAACGAAAAAGTGTATTGAACTTGATGTGGCATTATAACGAAGGGCGATGTTTGTTGCATTTTTAAAAGGATATATCCAATACAAATCAAACGTTCGTTGGTTATTATATTTGTTCTTCAAACGACCCACATCAGCTTGTGATCGTAGCTAACGTTTTTCTTTTTCATTAATTTAAATGCTAAAAGTGCAGTACGACAAATGTTTACGTAAATAACAGGTGATGTCATATTCATTTTTATTCTATCATTCACAAAAAAAAAAAACCCGTAAGCTAACAAAATCGTTCCCATGGAAATATGTCTGAAGGTAGTTGGCGCCTAGAAAGTGAAAGACTCAAACTTTTGCTCAAACTTTCCTTGAAGGATCTTCAAGCCATTGCATTTGAAAATTAAAAATAAAAATCGGGGGTCACCGTGCAAATTTTGGTACTAGGGAAACAAATAATCCAATGTTTACCGATATGTATAATTCAAAATGGCCGCCATCGCTGCGTTAACTCTATGGAGAAAAAATAAAATTTTCGAATTTCGAAAAACAAAGCACAGTAGAAAGTTTTCTTACACCAAGAGATTTAAATGAACCCCCAAATTCGTATATCAGAAAAGAATTGTAAAAGTTTGAGAGTCAAAATTTGTGTCCCCGGGGCACGTTCTACCTTAATACAGCTCCCTATGACATGGAAATTGCAACTGTCAAGGTATCGTCACTTTAACAATTGAAAACAGGGTTTCGCCACAGTAATTTAAAAAATATATCCTGATTTATCGATAAGCGTGAATAAATAAATAATTCCCAGTTATGATTTAAATTCTTTATCATATTAAATGAATAGCCTAGAGTGTTATGTCGGCGACTGGGTCAAAGGTTAGTGAGGCTGCTTTAGTAATACACCATTCTGACAGGTCTGCATAAAAGTATAATCATGTCAATTAATGTTGAATAGCACAACTTCTGTCAGTTTAGGAAGTGTACATCCGCTTACGCATGTGACTTTTTCGGATAGAAAACTTGAGGTGGCCCAAATGTAACACACGTCATATTAGGAGGGCACTCAAACAAAACACAACATGCCATGCTTTACGCGAATATATTAATATAGCTCGTATTGTAAATATTTGTAATGTATAACGAAAAAATGAAGAATTCTATTTTATCGTTCATTATTCATTTAATGGCGGAATTGTTCACTTCAAAATCACTATGGAAGCACAATAAGATGTATTGTCCTGAAAAGGATATA
Source organism: Ptychodera flava (assembly GCF_041260155.1). NCBI lineage: Eukaryota > Metazoa > Hemichordata > Enteropneusta > Ptychoderidae > Ptychodera > Ptychodera flava. Next base: position 20,076,592 of record NW_027248278.1, read on the forward strand.
TTATTAAAGCAAGAATAAGATACATTAAAAATACAAAATCGCCGTCAGGAAATATGCAAATATTAGAAAATGTTACTGAGGTTGACCTATGATATTGTACATGTAATTAAGTGCCAAGCTGTTGGTGACAAAGTACACTCATATACTCAAACCATCGGATTACTTGGTGAGCTGTGCATGAGAATAAGTGGGCATATGTTAGCGTTCCACATATTTTACTGTGATTATTACACTTATACTTTCTTACTTTTTACAGCGGATTAGCCAGTTGGCAATGTTTGCAGAGCAATTACAGTGGTGTGTACACATGTTTGAGAGGCGATCCTGACTTGTGTTAGTAAAGAAAATAGTCAGACGCGTACGGTTTGGAGTCGAAATCTTTATTTGAAATATCACAGTCAAAATAAATAAAATAAAATAAAGTAAACCAATGGCCAAAAACATCCCTCCCTACCCGAGGGGACTTACTGCAGTACCCTATGGTGACAGTATCCTTTAGTGAAATCAAACACCGCTGAACAAACAAAAACTACGATTGCAGAAAATCGGTCATGATAAATGATTGCCGTGAAAAAACGTTAAATTCATGTCACGAACACGAACATATTGTTTATTTCTACAAGTTTGCGTTCGCACAGTTGTAAACACAAGACTGTATACATTCCCTGAGACTTTCATACCACTGGAACTACAGAACATATTTGTTTGGACGAGGTTTGGGTTGACCCTGGCTGGAGTGAAACACATTTCTCGAGCGGAGGTTATATATCTAGCCGTTGTTTCATTTGGTACGTGTTTTAGAGCAAATAAGAAAATCTTAGTATAGGAGTACTCTTTATGGATTGAAAAAGTATCGCTAAGAGCGTATTCACGCTCTTCTGACTACTGACCAAAGGACGTCGACCGCTGGACAGTCGGTCATAGGAACTTCACAACCTGATGTCGATGTGTTTCCATCTCAAAGGCTTATTTGATATCTTTTCAACAGCCGATGTCCGTGAGTCTGACCAACACTCTTCCGGACCCCTGTACGGTTTAGTATTCAAGTAGTGACTTGCTAACTTGAGGTCGACCTGGCTTCAGACTATACAGGTGAGACTGATGGACATCAAGTTTGAGTCACACATGATAGGATTACACGCTTCGACGTTTTGCTTTTCTTGGGAGTATGCAGCATGAAGTTCTTCGTGGCAGGGCTGTGTGTTACCGGCTATAGCAAAGGGCTATAAATGGTGACACACAGCCCTGCCAAGCAGTTACTGGCGTTTAACCTACAATGTACGCGTCAGTCGCCAAATAATTGCTGCAATTTCTCGAGCACCTCAACACTAAACGTGTCAATTTGCTTAACTTTATTCCTTCATTTTACTGTTGAATGAATGAGCCATATTAACTCAAATATTTCCATATTTATGTGCAAGGTTAGGCAGAATAAAACTTAAGCCTTAAAATGTTAGGTCTTTCTTTTTATTTATAAGATTCTTATAAGGTAAATGATAAATCGTTATTATCAAATACCGCCTCTTCCTTGCGTTGTTTCATCACGAGTGTCATTTGTGCTGCGACAGACACTCGGCTTCATCTCGTGGCTGACACAGCACAAATGACACCAATACTGATACAACACAGTAACAGGCGATATTGGCAATGACCTCGAATCGTCAGTACTAGAAAAAGAGATACAGACAGTTTAACACGGTATGTACATACAAACTATGCGTACTAGCAAATGTGCTATGATAAATGTTTATTTGATGACAGTGATTATCCTACATAATAACGGAATTAAAGAACAGCGTTCGCTTGGCCCAAGCTTTTGCCATGGATCAATGTACTTGCACTGATGATACTATGTGCAAATTTTAGCTTCCATGTGTCGGTCTTGAGAAATATTTGGACTAGTTGTTAACACATGTGAAATTAACTTCAAAAGCTCACGCGCATCATTTTACAAGTTGTAAAGCCACAAACTGATGACGTCAAATCGCCGTACACAAAACACAGACGTCCCGTATTTGCGGTACTGACTAACTAATAATGTTAAAATAATATAAATTTGCACTTTCTTCAAATCACTGTCAAATTTCCGACTGCTCATTTTTGTATCGGGTGAAGCATAGTGGGACCAGGAATTGGGGTTAGCTGACCAAATTGTCGGAACGGAGCGAGCGAAGCGAGCAGAGTTCCGACAATTTGGTCGGCTTACTCCAAATCTTGGCCTCCCACTGTAGTCACCCGACACAAAATCAAGCAAATAAAGACAATCACAGACTTTCTAGGATTAGTATTAGTTGTTCATATGATCGCGGCAATAATTTTTGTGTCATTCCGGGTACAATGTTTCCCCTCTCACGTTTTATTCATCAAATTCATTGTCATGTACAAAATGACCCCGACGGTAATGGCCATATCGACCCCTTTTCAATACAGCTGTTGCCAAAGACGGAACACTATTACATAACATAATTCAGAGTCGATTCAAATGCAAATAATAATCAACACGACGGCCAAAAAATCTTTCTATACGGCTAGTTTTCAATCGAGTTCGAACTCACAACATACGGCATCAGTCGTCTAGCGGAGAGGCAGCAGAAATACCCGCTCGGCGAAATCCCCACTCTCAAAAAAGAGTGGTTCAATAGCCGGCTAAGTTGTTACATTTTTTTCCTGACTGCGACAACTCCACACGTTGTAGAGTTCGTGAAGCACTCACGCACGCAAGCTCACTATCACACATCGCACACACAAACTTTATCGAAGCGAAGCAATGAATACAACGCTGTATGTTTTCATTTACATTACACAAATTTGTTTCCTTTATCTTTGCGATCATGCCTCCCAATAGATTTTTGGTCCGGCTGTATTATGAAAGTTTATGAGTCAACGGATGTGAAAAAAAATCATCTCTAATGAATTCAAGTTCCGGAAGTTCAAATACAGCTTGGGTCGACCATAGTGACAGACAACGGTCCCTCCGTGGACAGACATTTGGTGTTTGGAGTTATGGTCGCGATATTTGTGCTTGCTTTTTAATTCAATATTGATCATTTGAGTTACAGCCCGCTTCATCGATTGAACACTGCACATGACACCATATTGTGTCAAATATTTTGAGACGGTCTATAACCTAATATCATGACTAAGTTTACAACTCAGGAGACCACTGCCGCTGATGTGTGACACTGGGAATGCACAAACCAGACGAAGTTTGTGCTTGTGACAGTGTATGGACCCTATTCATTATATTTACAGCGAATTTCGTTTGCTTCTGTACTTAATTCACTTGGTCGTCGGTGTCATTTTTACAATGTAATTTTTGTGGCATATCCAACGAATGTTGTTCACGTTTTCATCTACAATAGCAATGAAATATTGCATTTCATACATGTTGAGTGATGAACCATTTTTATACAAAGTGTATCCTGTCAAAAACGGAACACACACCTTCGTATTGTAAAAAAGGCAGTAAATGACAAAATTCAATAACAAATATCAAACAGTTTTCAACATATAAAACATCCTAAACAAGCGACAGAATTGTGCATATACAATAATATGAAAAAAAATATTTAAACAATAACAAATCTGCACGACAGACACGACAATGCAAAAAAAATAAAGTTTGGCAATAAAGCAATCAATGCAGCGACATAAATTCAATAAAAGAAGGAAAATACGTAAAAGACCTTGCAACCCATTACAAGTGAACATTATAAATTAATCAGTTCCTGCTTAGCATTATCATCCTAACGTTTATATGAAACATTGCATCCCTTTCTCGCAACTTGTTCTCGTGGAGTACAGGTTATAGGTAGTGCTGCGTGCTGGGTTTGAGCCCCATTAGCGGCATTGGTTGTTGTGTAACAATGTGTAACAAAAGACTAACATTTCTGTCCCTGTCATTAATCAACCGTTGCTTCCACCAAGGTATCAGGCTGGCTGAAGAAGACGTGGATAGAGTAATAGGATACTACAAAATGAGGGAAGGAGTGAAGATAGTAAAAAATTGGGACCCTTCTTTTCAATCACTTTCCCCCTGAGTTTCCAAACCCTTATTCCTAAGTCTTACCCCCAAAATAATTTATCGCCCCTTTTAGAACGTAACCTTTTACCTATTTCCATAAGTACGCACATCTTTGACGTCATCACTTTGTGGCTATACCACTTGTAAAATAATGCCCGTTTCTTCTTTTTCATCAAAGTAAATAGCCGCTGACATGTGTGACAGCTTGTTGTTTGCCTATTTGCATAAAATTCTAAAATGCATATCAGATAAGCTGGTTAACCCGAATTTTCACGGTTGAAAGGGTCTCTTTCCGCGACGGTCGATTCGTTGGCATGAAAGTGTTCGGAAGAACTTAAATTTGTGCCAAACATAAAGAAAGAGCAAGGCCATGAAAATTTATGTATCGGAGAAGAAATTCTCTTTTTGTGGATATCACACTTCAACCTCGGTTGAGTAAATCTACCAGCCAAAGTTCGCGGATATAGCATTTTTACCGTCAAGCAAGTACTTTTGGTCACCTGTAGAGGCGCCGTGTGCTTGGTAGTCTGCTGGATCGATCTACTTTCTGCTTAATCTATCGATCCCGCATCGTATCTCGGAGTATTTAGGTTTCAGTGACGGGCATATCGACTACGGGATCGATAGATCGAGCAGCAGATTGATCGATCTAGCACCCTACCACACCAACGGGCGCCTGTGCAGGTAGTGAAACCATAAACTTCCACATCTAATGAGGCTGGGCTAGTCAAGGTCACTCCACAAAAGTGCCCGTTGGCTAGTTATGTTTTTGAGGGATACTAGACCCTTGGCTAGAAACTCAAAATTATTTGCTCGCCCCTGCACTTGCGGGCCTGTGGTCAAGAAGGCCATGACGTCCGCTCTACAGCTCTGAGCTAAATTCATTTCTAAATGTAGCAAAATTCGCTCGTTACTGATCGGACTTCTGTCTGTATGCTAATTCCTACCACGTGTACATATATTTTTACAAGCTATATAACATGTGCTGACAGATTGGGGACCGCATCGTAATAGATTGACAGCGTTACCATGACCACAATACTTATTATGCAGAGAGAAGACGTTGTTTAATGAACAAATGTCACATATTTTAGCGGCCGGAAACAGCTTTAGACGCGACTAAATTTCTTTCATCTCGTCGCTGCATGTGACAGACCACGCCCAGTCGTAAGAGGGGTAAGCATAGAGAGCACCCTCAAGCGACGGATCTTTTAATCTAATGATACTGCGACGACTGTTTTGGACATACCATTATCATGTATGTGTGTCAACATCGTTAGCATTGGATGTTCTAAAGAATATCCGTTATTACACATGTTTCACAGATTACTGATCTGTTGGCAGCGAAATCAAATTGGTGTTTTTAAATAGTCCCTCTAGTTTTTGCATTTTACATTAATGCTATGCAATACAATATTATCAGAGGACACCTTTACTTTGGTATGATAATGGCAGATTGTGTCACTAATTATGATGTACTAGGTTGCATGGTATTGTGTGTGATCAACAGTTGCCAACCATTCCGTACTTCAATGGACGGCGTATCAAAATTTGTTCAATTGCACTTGACTATGGATGTAACGAGCTAAGGTCCATACAAGTTACTAAATACTGTGCACACACTCATTCTGGCTTGCCACATGTAATCAAATGTGAGTTAAGTGCCATTGACGTTATTTTAAGCCTCTCATCAATCTTCTTAAATTGGGGTTTACAAGTTTGAACCTCACTCATAAGTATTTGTTTCATTGTTACAATTTTTATCTTCCATTACGATATTAAACAGTGTTATGATTCTGTCTTAATGGTTTAAAAAAAAAATAGTGCATACTTAAAGCGCAGTGGTCGTCGCGCTGCGCATGCTCCTGAGGGGGTCCCACTTGATGAAAACATATACGAGAATGCCGCATGAGGTTACGGGTTGATTATTATGTTTGCGACATTGCCGCTTGTTAAAATTGCGGCTGACCTGTCACAAGCATACCAACTTACCAAAGTTAAATATCTGCTAGATATTGAACAGTAATTACACGCTGGATTGAGATCATATTTGATCATGATTTTTTTGAATCAGTTGAATGGGGCTCGCTCGAGCCATGGAGCTAAACACTTGCCCGTACGCGTGTATATGCCAACAGACTATCAATGACCGGGCTCTGGTCTACGACACAGCTAGAAGGACGAGAACTTTCAATTCAAGAGGCCCAAAGCACAATTGACAAAAAACTCAAGCTACGGAAATCTACAGATCGCAGAGCAATGCCCGCTGCAGCAAGAAGCATCTCTGCATCTGTTCCGTTCCGTGGTCTGTATGAACGTCCGTGTCAAACCGGGTATATGGCGCGCTACACTCGGCTGTGGAGAATCCAACTCAACTACAAAGTTTACCCCGTTTTGGGGTGCAAACGAGAATTCCGAGTACAGGTATCAAGTCAAGCGAAGGACCTTTCATAGGTCTTCTTGTTATGTGGGGGTTATCTCATTGAAAGAGGATTCAGACCTACCCGGCAATCAGGAGGTACAACAACGAAGTTTGCCAGCACCGGTAGGCCTACACCAGCTAGCGGTTGGATCACTGCCATGACCGTGCACAGGACCGGGCACAGATCTCTCGATACGTCTATGACGGTGTAGCCGTGCAATTTTCCTGCCAAATGCCGCGAAAACCCGCTCGTTTTGTCTATTGTTTCCTGTCATTTTACTATTTCTTGCCACGTATTACTAGAAGAAGTAAGAATGGTGATCAACAGTGGGTGTTGGCCAAGTCGTCGCGGGGCCGGTACGTTGTGGGACCGGATTCTCTTATATCCCTGTACGTCAACGCGGTGACCTTCTCCCTTATCGAAGCAACAGCACTCCGTGTCCTGCTCTGGCTTGCGATCATGGTCTTGAGTGTCATGCTCTGGCTTGCGATCATGTCTTGAGTGTAGATTGTTGTGTTAGGCATTGTGCTTGTTGCTGGTCTACATATATAGATACAATGTTGATCATTTTAGTGATGTATTTTTACTGTGCTTTACATAGCATTGTGTACAACCAGCGCGACCGAGTGCCATTTGTTCACTGTGACTGCGTGCAGTTAACTCGATCAGCGACATAATGTGCCGAGTGTAGTGTCTCAATGTTCGTAGCCTTACATGAGTTTACACTGAAGTTCGTTTCCGATCTTAATATTTTACTATTGCATGATGTCGAGTCTTACAAAGGCGTTAACCAAAGTGAGGGACCGCTCCCATCTCTCTCCGATTGAAGTTGAGAAGACTTATGTTGACAAACATTTACCGTATTCCTCCGATTCTAAAACCCCGCCCGATTATAACGCCCCCTGGATTATTTTATCGATTCGTAATTGACTGTTAGTTCGTTTATAACGACCCCGGGGGGTACACCCAAATTCTGACTGGTATGTTTATCAAAAAAAAATCGAGCACGCGCAGCGCTACGACCACTGCGTTTGAAATTTCGTAAAAGAATCAAATTTTAGGAATGAGGCTAATTTTTATTCTGACATTTCCAATGCATTCTCCTTCTTGGAAATGGAAATGGAAATGGTTTTATTTGCGTTCCAAGACCACCGGCCCACATACAAAGGGGGTACCATTAAGTTTACAATACATAATGAAAATTATAAATGTAAGCTACAATGATGTGATAAATACAGGAATAACATGCCAGTATATTTCCTTCTTCTAATTTTGGAATTAATTTTGAAATATATATCTCCCCCGAAGTGTGTAGACTTTAGGTCACAACCTTCTCTTTTACATTACCCCCAAAAGTTTCACTTTCGATTCAATTATGACCTCAGTAAGTCTGCTTTGGAAAGCAAAATGAGTCATGCATTGACATTTACATATCCTATTGACATGGTAATAAAAGCTTCCTTTGCAGCACTATTTGCTATAAAGAACCCTTTCATTGAAAGAAGTAATGTTTCAACGAAGAAATAACTATTAGTAGCACTGACAACATAACATGATTTAGGAGACGCAATAGCGATTAAGACAACTGTCATACGTCATTCCCCTTTGGCTTCAATAAATGATCCGGCAGGGTCGGCATGAAATATATATAATAGAAAAGTTCCCTGTATCTGTAGAAAACCTGTCCCCTACATATTGGCATGAAAGTGAAAACACTGTACAAAGGAAGACATGATCTTGTTTCACACCCGGAAAAATTGTCTCCGAGGAATAATCAATATTTTTCAGAGGATAAAATTACCAAACAATACTTTCTTCCAATACAAATACATCACTAGAATTCCTTATTATTACTGTGATTATCAGCTTTGCTTATGAAAAGTGTAATGTATTTGCTGCTTAAAGACACATATTGGCCTTCTAGGTCTTCCAGAAAGTTTGAAAGGTTTAAGCATTTACGTCATTAAACCAAAATATTAACTACATATCAAACTTACCTTGAGCGGTGTCCACTTGATTGAAGTTGTATAAACTGCAAAGGACTATATGCACTTATTCGATAAAATTCGTGCTTTTCCATACAATAGTGTCTCGTTCACATGACGGAATTATACGTGATATGAATACTGTAGTGCTAAGATTCTGACACTTTCAGCAATGATCTTGTTCAACAACTGCGTGTACGTAGAAAAAGCAGCTGCAGTTCGGGATGATGTCATCTCATTCAGGGAATTTTGACCTCAGAGCCGTCTATTAGGTAAACTGTGTGCATATTTATAAGCTTTTTGCATTCCTACATATTGACGAAGAGATTCAAAAGTCAAATAGTGAAGCAAAGTAACTCTTCAACTTTTCTAGTTGACCGGGAAGCATGACGAGAAGAATATCTGGCGTAGACACTGTCAGATATTACAGTTCTGTAATGATTTCGCAACTTCAACAACGATTTTTTGTGTGGTTTGGAAATTTAAGCCTCGTATAAATCGAAACATGCACAAACCATTGCAGATACAGGTCCCGCTTAATCCCGAAACGACTGAAAAACAAGTGTTTTGTCTTTTCATAACAACAGGCGAGACGAAGGGGTGACGACCCTTAAAATATATACATCAGTCTTTGTAGGAGATTCAGTGAGTTGACCAAGGCATTATCATAATAGTTCTTTTACCGGTTCCATGATGAAGTGCGCGCCAGGGTATACAAAGCGTACGTTACGCATAGAACTTTTTAGCCGTAGGGTACACGCAGGGTACGTTAATCATAGAACTCTATGGCAGGGTGCATCCTTGCCTATATTTTCGTTGCTGATGGTTAGATTATACACGGGGCATTATTTGGTATTGCAAATTTGTGTCATTCTTCTTTAACAATCCGTTGTACAAAAACAAATCAACATGTTTTCGCTGTTTGAGCTTATATACGGTGTTTGATAAAGTCAATGCAATGCATTATGGGATAACCGGTAAAAGGTGTATGACCTCAATGGTACATACAGTACATACACATTCGTCTGGTTTCACTTCTGGTTGTCGATAGTAGGATCCTCGTTCCTAGCATGTACTGTTTAAGTCGGGGACGTGTGAAGTTGATCCACGTTTTACAAATGTACGTATGGCTTTCTTCCAAAATACTAGTTCAGTGCACGAAATGCGACACGTAGAAACGCACATTAGCACTGCCATGCATCATTATTACAGCAGAGTTATAGGAGAGGGTCAGGAAAATTACTCATTTGAAACGCACAGAGAGGTCGTCCATCAAGAGCAATGACCGATCGAGCTGGAAACGCGTACGCGTGAATTTGGTCAAAGTTTCACAATTATACACATGATTTGCCCCGTAAAATACTAGTCAGCTGAAGAAATACATAAGGTAGAAACGTTTACTAGCATTGACATGCATTATCATTAAAGCAGAGAAATGTGAGAGGGTATGAAATTTTCAGTTGAAACGGCATGTCACTTCGTGAACAACAATGACCGACCGGACTGAATACGCATGATTTTTTAAAATAGTACTTCAGTGGCAGAAGTGCAAGAAGAACATAATGTAGAAACGGAAGTTTACAGCGTTATATACACGTAGAATATATACGGAAGAGTTGAAATCGTGGTTTACGTGGTGTACACCAGGGGTATACAGTGATTGGATTGCGAAATTAACTTTGCCGACTCACTAATAAAAATGACGGGAATTATAAAACAAAACAACAATACTTACCTAATAGGGACTCATCTGTCGGAAGTGGCAAATCAGTTGGTGGTAAAATGCTTGAAAAAACGTGAACAAGACCCCGTAACAGAATGCAACTTGGCTCGACAACAGAGATTATTCGTTGTACGATAATGCATTCGTGTAGCTCCAGGCATTCTATGACGACATTGAGTCATCACATGATGCGTTGCGTTTACCTAACTGCGCAGAGGTTTAGAACCTAGATCGTAACACTATGATCCTTTAATGCTACGGTTCGAAAATTTGCCCGACTTTCATAATGAGTCATCTAGCAGTCATCTTCAGAAGATGCAATGAGATAGGCAAAGCTACTCCTCACATCGTTAATAAATTGATGTTTGCGTTCAGTTTATTTTAAAGTGCACTGACTGTATACTTCGCGGTTTTGTTTACAGAAGTGGGCGTGTATCGGGGTCAGTTACGACTTTGTAACTATAGTCAGGGTTGCTTCAGCTCAGTTTTACGAAGAGCTTACATTAACACAGCTGCAGCAAATTTTGGTGCTCTGCTAAGGGCACCAAACCATTAAGACCGTTTATGATTGACTAATTTGTCACACAGCGTGTGAGTGCCGAATGCCCTTGTCTTATGTAAATATTAATGGACGGGTTTGCGCATTTGTATTTTCTCTTCAAGTTCTTTAAACATCGCGTACACGGGTAAGCCTAATTCAAGAGCCAAGTGCCGTGCGCTGAATCGCTAAACAAACACTCAACAAAAACTCGGTACCACTTAACTGCATGACAACCGAATGACAACAAAACGAATGACAGAAGAATGACAGCATGTACTGGGTCAATAAGGCATGCCGTGCACTTTGACCTTTGAGATATTCAGCAATAGGCTTGATGTGAATGTAACCGTTTTGCAGCCTTATGTTGACAGAAACTGGAATTACTGCAGAGAATACTTTTCAAGATATCACATGTGAGTGTCTAAGGTACTAAGTAGGACATTTAGGAAATCCTTTCAGAAAGTTCACGCCACCTGTGGCCATTTGTGGAGTATAAGCTTATAAGCTTACGTAACTGCAGCGTATACAGTATTTCCACTGTACATATATACCAGAACATATGCGATAGAATTTTGCATTAACGTCGTTCAATTATTCAGATGGAAATGCTGCCTTCTCTAAACTCTGAAAAAACAGGGTGACCGACTTTTGAATGCTAACATCTTGCATACAATGACGTAATTAATGAGAAATATAGTCCGTGGGCTGGAGGGGCCCACCGTGCACCCCCCCCCCCCACATCCCTACTACATGGGTATTTTTTTGTTCTTTAGGACCTACTGAACAAGAAAAAAGATGTTAACATTGGATATTTTGGGATGCACTACCTATCTGGGCTGGTTTTTGATTTGCATGTACCGCAAAAAATGGCAAACAATGGGTAGGGGTAGGGGGTACTATATCCTCCCCTACATTAAGTAAAGTAGCATGAAAAAGCACAAAGCATACATTTTGGAAAGCTCAGATTATGCTCTTTATGAGAAACACCAATTTTAGCAAAATTAATTTAGTACATAGAATAGGACGACTTTAAAATGAATTTTTTTGACAATTTTGAAATTTTTACCCAAAATACCATGTAACAATTGTGATTTACTTTTTATTAAGCAAAATTTTGACAGCTTTTTGTGTTTGAATTATTTATTTCCACATATTAAACAAGAAAAAAAGTGTTAACATTAGATATTTAACTATACACTACTTCTCTGGAGTCAATTTTGAATTGCGTGTATCTGTATGGGGTGTGCAAAAGCTAGGGGGTAGGGGTACAACATTCTTTCCTTGATGAAGTAAACTGGCTTGAAATGCCATATACCTTATAGTTTTAGAAAGCTTAGATACTGGTCTTTCTAAAATGCATAAGGTTTTAGTAAAAAAATATGACGTCATAGAATTGGATAACTTTAAATCGATTTTTTCTGGTAATTCAGTATTTTTAATCGGAAGAAAATACGATAACTATTGTTTCCTCCTTATGAAGCAAATCAAACAGATTTATGGATGTTATTCACTAATTGCAATATGCTGAAGGAGAAATTACCATGCATTATTGTCTGTAGTCACTAAAATAGCAAGTTCTGCTACATTGGTATATCGTGAATGGGCATTTCATTGTTTATGCAATGAACTAATGCACACCCTTAAAAAGAAGACTTTAAAACGTGCACACATAGTCATATTGCCATTTTCTCCTTCAAGTAAATAGATTATTGACGACTGTCTATTTTATAATTTAATTTTATATATTTTCTGTAAAACAATTTGATAAGACGTATTTGGAAAATTGTCCTATGCCTCCTTGTCTTACTTATACAGCAAGAATTACTAACAATCTATTAGGCCGAGGCTAGAGGGGCGTCTACGTGCACCTTCCCCCTCAACCCCACACGATAACAAACCTGTAATTTTCAGAGGCCTTGGGATCCCTAGAATAAGAAATGGGATTTTAACAGAGAAAACATAGGGACTCAATAGCTGTTACGGTCATGTTTGAAGGGTACCACAAAATCACGATTTTGTGACCCGCCTGGATTTTTGTCAAACCTGTCTTCTTGTACGCGATCTGCTGAGCTTACTGTTTAACATGACCTAGGTTATGAGGTATCATTAGAAAGGTGATTTATTCTTCTGGAAAATGGTATATAGCAATATGAAGTATCTTCTGTAGTTTTCATGAAATAGGGCCATAATTTACCCCATACCCCAAAGTTTCAGGTATCAAATTACTGTCAAAACTAATCTAAATTCCACCAATTATTTACCTATACATAATACAAAAGGCAATACTGTGTATTAACTTTGTGTTATTTGCTACAGGTACATGTTAGAAACTTGGAATAAACTTTTAACAGCAAAAATATTGGGATCCTGTAGCTGTAACAGTCATATTTTGAAGGGTACAGAAGAATCACAGTATTACTGACTCGCATTCGTTTTTGTTAAACTGTCTTCTTGTAAGTCTTCTGCTGAGCTTATTTTGAACATAACGAGGCCAATGGGGTACCATTAGAAAGTTAATGTACTCTTCTTTAAAATGATATGTTGCAATATGCAATATCTTCTATAGTTTACATGAAATAAGATAAAAACTACCCCATACTCCAACGTTTTATGTCGCAAATTACCATTAAACTAATCTCAAATTCTACCAATCATTTTCGTAGACACATTACAAAAGGCAATTCTTTGTATAAAATATATTTTATTTGGTACAGGGAGATGTCAAAAATATGAGTTCGACTTTTAACAGATAAAATATTGCGATTGAATTACTGTTACTTGCATGTTTTGAAGGGTACCGTGAAGTCAGAGTATTACCACTAGATAATTTTCATATCAATCAAGTAACTTTTCATGGGATCATTAGAAAACTGAAATTTTAACCCCTAAAACAGTTACCATAGAAACATGGGGTAGTGAAATCGACCCCTATGGTGAAATTTTCACGGAAATGAACCTATTATTATTCGTGTTATTATTTCTATATAATACTTATATTAATTATATTATTATCAATATTTTATTATTACCACTGTTGTTACTACTTCAGGTTAAAATTTATAACATGCAATCCATGACCTCTCAAAGGTATAATTTCAATAAAAAATATTGTTGTAGACTTTGAACGAGGAAACATCCCAACCAAAATCCTAACAAACTTACAGCACAAAATGACAACACGTAAAAATGAATGGTCTGGGACCAATGGAATATAGAGCCTTAGTTACTAAACTTTATGTCAGAATTACTCAGGGCTACTTTAAATGTTGAAAGGTATAGCCCTTTCGGAAAAAGCCGATAAAAAATTCAATTATTACTGTGATCCCCATTGCTGTACTATGGGAACACGTTTAGAGGCTGTGGTGTAAGGTACCATGTGAAGTAACTCGATTATAAATACAACTTTGTTCAGAAAAAGGGCAATTGTTTAAGTCATGGGTGAGATGTTATTGAGAAACATGCGAGGAGAAAGACATCTCATACTTAGACTTTATTCTCTGCGTGCGCAAGGATCAATAACAAGAGTGGGTTTAAAGCCCTAATAGCTGAACATTTTATGCATTATTTTTTATGATTTCATTTTCAAACCAAAGTTGGTTTGTGTAAATGTGCTAACTGAAAGACATGCATAGAAGTATAACTGCTTACTGATTTGTCCGATGCCTACGCGTTTTTACAGGATGCCACACTCATAAAAGGACGCATTTACAGAAAAGTAAAAAATACGGCTAGTTTTCAATCGGGTTCGAACCCCTAACATACAGCACTAGTTTCATGATGCAAATATCGCCCGATGAAAAAATGCATTATTTCCTGCTAGGCCTACACATCGTTATTATATATAAAAGAAACAAGCATGATGCCATTAACTTGATTGCACAACACACGATTACCAACATTTTGTTGTTGTAATCTTTATCTTCTTCGTCACATGATTATTTTTTGAAAATGGCGGGAAAACAAAAATGATGTTGAAACGTTTGAATTTACAAGCCACTTTGACACTTATGACAGTGTTATTCAGTTTTTCAGTCTTTAAAGGGTCTTATTGAAAGAAAACTCTTGCAAAACTAAGGGGCCGTGGATAATTAAAACACGCGAATGGCAAACGTAACTTCCGCGTTAAGGGGGAGGGAGTTTGGCTGTATTTCGATTACCGTGCGCAAAATCGCACTACATGTTTTCATAAGGCCAAACGCACTTAGTTTCGTTTACTGTGAGCATGCTTTAATTATCCAAGGCCCTTAAGGATATTTTAGATCGGCTTATGACACACTCGCAGCCATTGGGGCTGTAATCATAGCAATGAATGACCTTGAATCTCTAACTTACAAGATTGTCCCAGAGAAAATGAATTTACATGGCTACGTCTTTACTATGATATCAAATTGCCAACTTGGAAAATACTAGTACCACTACTTGTCTCCGATACCGGGTGCTACGGCCATACTCGTTCAGGTTAATAAGAATGACACGCCGGATAGGTGAAATGAATAAGATACAAGGCACAAGATAACGGTACAAGAGACAAGATACACGGTACAAGAGGAGACACCATAAAATCTCAAACACAATGAAACGCCGTAAAAATGCCGAACATAGCGTAAACATAAATAACAAACACGAATCTTAGATTCATCAAAATCGATCATTACGCAACTTAACAACAGCACAAATCAATGCACTTGGTAAAGGGTTAAAATTCATCCAACACCAAATCGTCCTCACAGAGTCCATCTCACACAAGACGCAAACACTATAGTAGAAAGAGAATCCAATACATTATGCAACACAATTTGACCAAAAAATAAAATTCAAACACAAGTCTCGATGGATTCCACATTCAACTGAAAACACAAATCGACAGATTTGAATTCCCACATAGAACATCAGGCCACCTGAAATGACCAAAGCAATAAATAAAAAATAGACATTGCAGGATATCAGCTCAAAAGTATGCAACAAACATGAGGTCTATCTAATATGCCATCACAGTGCTAAAAATATTAGGCCCTTGTCCTAGGAAGACAGACATAAAAACCAGTTGTGACAAAATAAAACATCAATTCAACTCAAGTGATGCACGTGAAACTCAACTCAGTACATGAACTGTTACTTGAAATGTATGAAAATAACAAAATATGCAAGAACATGAAAGAAACAACAAATAAACTGACCTTTACAACAACAAATAAGTAGCATACTAAAAAAAAACAACTAGGCCATACACAAACTAAATTTAAATACGCGATCAAAAAAAGTTATTCCCAATGTTCTCCCCCTGGTTTTCTGGTAGAGTGGCGGCCAATTTGCATAACAACAAATACAATTATTATGGTTATGAGTTTCTATTGTTTGCCAAAAATTAAAGACTGGTTTGTATTTTGAAAAAAAATTCTTTGACTCAACTAGTCAAAAGTGTTTTGGAGAAACCTCTGGGGGAAATTTTTCTACCAGGGTAGGTGCAAAAAGAAATTGTCGCCATACCATTTTCTCCACAACCCCGCCCCGAAATCAAATGGGCCACCCCTTATCGTATTGTTGTCATAGCAGGGGTGTAATCCTGGCTGGAATATTAGTCCGTGGTTAACGTAGGTTTCCTGGAAATGGCAATATGGCCGCAAATGATGTGACCGATCAAATACCTATGGTGATATTGGATTTTGCCACCTAAAATTAGACATACTAATGGTGATGTGAATTACAACTGTGGCACAATCTGGTGCTTATCTCACCAAATATGTAGGGTCTATCACTTTTGGTTCATTTACAGGCATATTCAAGAAATCTAGGTCAAAGGTCAAGTATGTAACTAGACATTATGTCCAAAAACTTTGCTTCCCTACTTACTGCTGTAAACCAAAAATCAGACCTCAAGCTCCATTTTCTTGATCAGGTTTAGATATCGACATAGTTAATAAGGTTTAGGATGTGGTGCCTTCCAGGCCGCCACGACGCCGTGCATCCTCACCGTGGCAGTAGGTGCATCCTGGGTAACACATTGCCCTCCCTTGATGTCATTCAAATCTGCGACTGGCTTCACGTGAAAGGCCACCACGACGCCTGGACATTCCATCACCCCTGGATTTCGGCCAAACCTTTGTCTATCTGTCGTTTCTTTACATTAGTGGATGAGTATTGATCAGCTATAACATGTATATCATGATTAAAGTGAGTAAGGGCACGAGTAAGTGAACTAAGACCTTGACCACGTCCATTAATCTGTGCTAGCTAATTCACAATGGTCTCGTAACACCCTTCACTACAGTAACATATCAACACAACACTGATGAAAGCCAGATCCGCCTCATCCTCATTATCACCATCTTACAAGCGTGCCGTGCATACTTGCATGGCACCCAATCTTTTATCTAGTTTGATCATTGCCAATCAGCCCCCAGTGCTAACAGCCCCCTGCTTATTGCAGAGTTACGTTGCAGCCATGTAAACGTCCACAACGCTAACATTCACTTACTAATTCCCTACCACTCACCGTAATCGAAAAAAACTCTACAACAACACACAAAAACAAGTCAGCTCACACAAATTCATTTCAGAATTGTCATTTTCTACTAGGTTTTGTTTGGCTTATCAAAAGTCTAATTTAATTCCATGGCGTTGCAGTCGAGGATCCGTAGGGACCATAACACTACGTTGCCGATCGCGGGATGATTCTTAAGAGGTCGATGTCACCTTCCAGGCCGCCACGACGCCATGCATCCCCGCTATGGCAGTAAGCACGTCCTTGATAACACGTTGCTCTCCCTTGATGTCATTCAAATCTGCGACTGGCTTCACGGGAAAGGCCACCACGACGCCTGGACATTCCATCACCCCTGGATTTCGGCAAACTTTGTCTCTGTGTCGTTTCTTTGCGTTAGTGGATGAGTATGATCAGCTATAACATGTATAATCATGATTAAAGTTGAGTAAGGGCACGAGTAAGTGAACTAAGACCTTGACCACGTCCATTAATCTGTGCTAGCTAATTCACAATGGTCTCGTAACACCCCTTCACTACAGTAACATATCAACACAACACTGATGAAAGCCAGATCCGCCTCATACTCATTATCACCATCTCACAAGCATGCCATGCATACTGCATGGCACCCAATCTTTATCTAGTTTGATCATTGCCAATCAGCCCCCAGTGCTAACAGCCCCTGCTTATTGCAGAGTTACGTTGCAGCCATGTAAACGTCCACAACGCTAACATTCACTTACTAATTCCCTACCACTCACCGCAATCGAAAAAATAAAACTACAACAACATACAAACACAAGTCAGCGCACACAAGTACATTTCAGAATTGTAATTTCCTTCTAGGTTTGTTTGGCTTATCAAAAGTCGAATAAAATTCCATGGGGTTGCAGTGCGGATCCGGAGGGAACATAACACTACGTTGCCCGATCGCGGGATGATTCCTTAAGAGGTAGATGTCGCCTTCCAGGCCGCCACGACGCCGTGCATCCCCGCTGTGGCAGTAAGCACGTCCTTGATAACACGTTGCTCTCCCTTGATGTCATTCAAATCTGCGACTGGCTTCAAGGGAAAGGCCGCCACGACGCCTGGACATGCCATCACCCCTGGATTTCGGCCAAACCTTTGTCTCTGTGTCATTTTTTTGCGTGAATGGATCGTTACGGCTGTGCTATAATCATGGTTAACCCTGAGAAAGGCCATGGGGACCTTGAGAACGTCTACTGTATGAATTTGTGCAAGCTTTTCGGTTTTCACTGTTACAGCTCATTCATCAGTAACTCTTTCGCTGTTACAATCTATCGTCCGTTACCAGATGAGGTCGATGTTATGATTCCGTCTAAATATTTTGAAAAAATAGTAAAAAATGAAGATTTGTGTATTGGCAAATAATAGGAATTGGATGAGGTTTATTATCTCATTTCTCTAACGTTCTGCTTCCCCTCAATTAGAAACTCAATTTATTTTGAAAAAAAAAGTTCCTACAGGTTCAAGAATATTTGATAAAAGCTGCGAAAAGTGGAAAGTCTAGTGGGCTACAGAGTAGTGTAGATTTCACGTCTTAACCTCCACTTTTACATTATCCTTAACTACTTTCACTTTCGATTTCAGAATGACCTTGATAGGGATGTTTCGGAAAGGATAATGACTTGTACTTTTACATCTCAATATAGCCGATTGACATGATAATACTTTCTTTTCGCACAGTTTGTAATGAAGGACACCCAGTTGATTGAAAGAAGTGATATTACAACGACGAATTAATTATTAATAGAAATGACGACATAATATGATATAGAAGAAGCTGTATCGATTTGGGCAACGCATACTTTGATTGCCCTGTAGCTTAAAGCACACTAGTGCAGGGGTCGGCATAAATATCGTTGAAGTTCCTAGTTAGCTGCAAAAAAACTCTGTCGCTAAACGTTGACATGAAAAATTAAAAACAGCGTTGTACGAAGAAAGAACATGATCCAATTCACGCCTGAAGCAATAATGTTCTCAAAGGTATGTAAAAGAATTTTTCCCGGCATAAAATTGTAAAACATCGCTTTCCACCATAACAAATACATCACTAGAACTCCCTTGTTATTAAGTCATAATCAGTCATGCTGATTTAGTTATTTCAATCTGTATCTGTTTCCAAAAGACACTTATTAGCCCTGTTATGTTTACATCACTCCAGAAACCTGAATAGTTTAAGCATTGACGTCATTAAACCAGAATATTATATTGATATATCATCAACCTTACCTTAAGCTGTGTCCGAAGTAGTACAGGCTGCAATATATTCCATGAATATCTACACTTTTTCGATAAAAATGTGATTTCCTATACAATAGTGTCTCATTCACATGACGCAATTATACGTGATATGAATACATGTGATGCAAAGATCACTGGCACTTTCAGCAATGATTCTATTCAAAGTAACACTTCCGCTTATATAATAAGTGGAAAGACAGCTGCAAGTTGTGGCAATGTCATCTCCTCCGGGGAATATTGACCTTAGAGCCGTCTGGTAGGTTAACTGTGTGCATAGCTTATTGCATTCCTACATGGTGACGAAGCGATTTAAACTTCAGCATCGTGAAAGTAAAAGTTGTCGTTCAACGTTTCACAACATTGCCAACGATTTTGTGTGGGCGAGAAATGTAAGCCTTCGTATCTTAACCCCTCCAAACCGCTCAAAATTGCTACATAGCAGCAGCAAGCAAGACGAATACCTGTAGGTATGGCTTCGAACGATCTGCAAATCGAGACCTGTACAACCATTGAAAGTTCAAGTCCAGCTTAACCCCCCCCCATCCCACCAAAAATGACTGAAAAAGAGTGTTTTGCTGTATTATAACCATAGGTGAGACGAAGGGGTGACAGCCCCTCTATCTCTGTAGGGGATTCAGTGTGTTGACCACAGCATTCTCATAATGGACGTTGAGGGTACATACACATTTTTCTTGTTTCACTTCAAGTTGTCAATAATAGGACCCTCGTTCCCAGCACATGCTGCAACAAATGACTTATTACATCACAACTTACCAATTTCAGACGAATGGCATTTTTTGAAAAGTAATAGAGTCAAAGCTTGTATACGAACTAGAGACAGAATGCCTGAAGTAACAGATATAAGGATAAGATTAACTCAAATGTGATGAATATAAACCTGCAGAACGAGTCCATGCTAAAATGTCAAAGGGCGACACAGTCTTTTGATCTCAGGATGTTTTAAGTTCCCAGGTCTGCATTGGCTGTGTACGTAAGGCGAAACAAAAGACCGTTTCACACTAAATCAAGTCTAAGTCTTGTTGTCATTATAAATTATCCGGGAGTCGTCCCTCCTCTTGTACACAACTTATAACAGGTTTGTTGGTTTACAAAATTACAGGGTGTTTCTTGGAGAGCAAATACTCGATACTGTTGCGTCTTTCATGAAAACCACAGTCTACCGTCAGAGTTTGTGTTAAGTTATTTTTCTCATAGATGTTCTGAGAAGGAAAGAAGAGTTGCCAAAAATGCAAGGTCTGAAAGAATACTTCAAAGTGGAGCATGCAGGGAGAAACACATAATCCTCCCTATTGTCTTCCAACCCCCTTGCGTGTTAAATATTTAAACTCTTATTTCATTGCAGTGCTGTTCTCTTCCTTTGAATTTGTGTTTTTTAATCTTTCGTTGTCCGGTTTTTTATTTTTTTTTTTCATTTTCAATTCCTCTTCAAGATCACGCTCTCTTTGATAACTATTCTGACAACTGCGATAAAGCCCGGCGCCATGTACAATTAGAATCTTGGCAAGAGCGATCAAAAGACATCACAAAATTCATAGATGTTTTGAAACTATACATTTCAAGTTTTACCGAGTAGTTCCTTCTAACCCAAAGTCTGTGAAACAAAGATATATTAAAAGGTTTCGCGTTATTACTAGTTCATATTACTCGATGATACACAAGGTAAAAACGGGTTTTCCAAGATATTGCCTACTTGTTTACAGAGTTTTAAAACTACAAATCATGAAAATATCCAATACTAAAGCTCACCTACCACTTCAGTGTGCTCGCGATAATAAGACCTATTAATTCTTAGCTCTGTCATTGTACTGGAAAGAATAATGAAAATGTACGTGAAACGTGTGTGAAAATGTACATGACAGTGATCTACAAATCTACTCTGATCCATAAGTCAACGTCAACAATAGGATTTACCTATATGACCTACATTTAAGAAAACAAATTACCTGAGATTTGAATAAAAATCAAAAGACCAACATAATCAGAAGACTTAGGCAAAAAAAAAACTGTCAAACAGTGCGTTCAATCGCAAACGAAACCATACCTTAAGAGAAAAATATTGCGTCGGGTTATAAAAATGTCAAACTAAGAGACAATTAATTACAGACAAAATGTTATCATAAGTTCACATATTTATTTCTTCAAAGTGTTATCGCACGAGTTTCGAATAATCAGCGGGTACATGAAACTGCCAAACGAAATTAATAGCGACACATAGATACAACGATTACGGATGGGCATCCATTATCTCGTTAGGACAATAAGCTTTAAACATTTCAACACACAGAATCTGGCCTGATTAGGATTGTGACACATGCACTAATACTACTTTTCTCAGTGTTTATCGCAATGTTAACTCACCCTGTGTTTTTGACCCCCTTTCACGTATGTGATTGGATAAAATGGCTGTTTCTGAGACTTTGTGTAATTTCCCCTAGGCCTATGTACTGGTCAGACATCCAGTTGCCTATATTAGTTCTAAACTGCAAAAGCTGTTAACACTACTACAAAGTTTCGTTTGAGACGCATGGCAAGTTCCTTAACAGTGGGTTCTAACATAGAGGTGGATTTAGATCAGACGCTACAAAACAGCAAACGATACAGAAATTGTGTGACATACATTAGAACTGAACATTCATCTACATTGAAACGTTGAATATATTGTACAGTATAGCAGTCGAAAAATCCGAACTTCGGTCATATGTTTTCACCGTGATGTGACGCAACAAATGACTCAATCGCCACGCTAAAACCCGGATGTTCCGCGACGAGAATAGAGAGAAGCCGTCGGGGATGTGGGGGGGTGCTAGAACTGCAACAAATCGACATCAAATTGTTCAAGTTGGTGACGGTCATATCAGTTCAGTAAAGATAAAAATACAATCAAATTTGCAACACACGTGGTTGGGCCGAAAAAGAAAACTAAATTCCATGGTGTCCCACCAATCCACATAGTGGATCCATGGAGTAAAAAACTATGATGTCCCCTACATCACGGACAAGGTCTGTGCCTACATGGATTGTTAATACTAGAGGAAATGCTTCAGGGTCCGTTTGTGTTCTCTAAAAATTGCCACAAGCTTTAACTAGGTGCTAATTGTATGCATTCAATCCCTCTCTATAGAGAAAAAAAATTTCATGTTTTTCTGATGCACCATAGGTACGATGCTGTGTGGACCTTTGTGTACATGTTCCGTTCACTATGTTACCCTGCACCACAATGGAGGGAAACACTGTGGACGAACACAAATCACCATACACAGACTTAGGTGGCTGCAAAGTTTGCAAGGACCAAAGACCACATGTGGCCTCGGCTACTTCTTTGGCGTCTACACACGAGCTACACGCTCTCGTGGCAGGACTATAATACGACAACAGCTTAGCCATAGCAGAGCGCTTTTTACTCACACCGGTGTTCTGCCAACAAAGTTGGCTGCAAACAACGGAGACAAATTAACATCTGCGCATGTACATAAGATGACGTCACTCTATTCAGACAAAATTTCATCATTGCAGGCACATGGGCCATGCCAGGCAAAAGACTATAGTACGGTGCGAATAAATGTTGCTCCCCGTTTTGCTTTAGCTTACAGTACTAGTGTGATCCTAAGTAAGAAAAACTGACCAGGTTTAATGAGCGATCTGTAGCGAACCCCCGGGGCCCCATCGCCGGGCTTTGAACTTGAAGTGCACGAAATCTGCGCTCCATGTGAACTTTTTGGAAATTTGTACAGACATTTTAAAGTTTACAACAAAACACTGTTTGATACAGAGCCGAACATGTTGTCAGTTCTGTTCAAGCCCCCTGAGGTCAAGCAACAATTATGGTGAGCATATTTTAGCATTGCTGATATTTCCACTTTTGATAATGTTAAAACTTGTACTCCAAGAACGCAATTTCATTTGATATTTCAAAACAGTCCTTTTGATGCTAAATGCAATCCCGGAATGCAACAACGTGCAAAATATATGGAAAAGTATAGTATTTATCCAATAAAAATACATTTTATACAACAATCGCTACAAAACAGCCATCATATCCTTGTAGTAAATAGCTGTGAACGATAAATTAGGAAAGTGCATGGCGTTGAATTCCTGCCAAAATTAAGCTATGCTGTTTGTAATTACGACGTGCCTTTCGTAAGTACAACATGACATGGTGAGATGCAAAATGCGATCATTTTCACATGAAGACTTGACATTCATATAAGGTTATGCCATGCCGAATTGTTGAAGGACTAATAGCTGACCATCGGGCGTCGGTTGAAACCGTGAGAGAAAATTACTTTAATATAACCTCCGTGGCTTCATTTTTAGGTCACGCGTACGTCAGTCCAAGAAGGTAAAAAAGTTCTCTTCTACCTCTATGTTTAGTCATGGAGCCAGGAGCGGAGCTGGTACCTCTATGCTATACGGCAAACATTGTAGAATATCTTACTCATTGCATGATTGCTGTGGTTCGACGACTTTGCTAGGTCTGCATAGTGTTGCATTTGTAGGGAAATTAGTGAAAACCAACACGTTTTTCTTGCTTTATGAGGAATTGCAACTGTCTTACAAAAAGCATGGAGCGAGCTCCATGCATTGAGCTACCCAAATAGTAATCAGAATTCGCTGTCCACATTTGGGGTTGTCAACCTAACATAATTACATTTCCCCGATTTCCAATCCAAGTATGCAAGTATGAGCATAAACAAGGAAAGTAAACTCATGAATTTTAATAGATTTGGTGGTATGGCCGATTTAGCCCAATAGGCCATACCCACAACGACTAAATGTGTGTGGGGAAGAGTTGTCATGGAGGCATTACATCTTTATACAATTAGGTGACTCAGTTCAAATTGAGTTACGTTTAGAAAAGTGAATCGTAATGACGGTAATAAATAAATAATATGCAAACACCCCTTTACCAAGGATTTTACTTCAGCCTTGATTGTATCAACTACACTTTTAACACCCCTCCCTCCCTCCCTCTCTCTCTCTCTCTCTCTCTCTCTCTCTCTCTCCTCTCTCTCTCTCTCTCTCTCTCTCTCTCTCTCTCTCTTCGTTATGTTGTATTGGCTAACTTTATTAGCAAAAATACGCTCTTATTATCACCTGTACGGGAAAAAATCTGAATATTTATGGAAACATGGTCTAATGAGAGTTTCTCAAGAGAAACACACATTCTTTAATCCAATAACTTACTTGGTGGTTTTATAGGCGTTGGACTTGAGAACGTTGAATGCTTACTGTCTGAAGCGAGACGGAAGACGCTCAATTTATTTTCGATTACATTTCTGTAACCGGCTTTAACTTGGCATGTTATTGTGAAATGGAAGTTACTGTTTTGGAAAAAAGACTGATTAATGAATTGAAAAATGCCGAAGGATGACACCTTTGGGATTGTAGATTTAAGTGTTACAAGGATAGAATTTTAAGCAAATCTCATAAGGAGGAGTGCTCATGACGCATGCCGTTGTCTTCCAAGCCTGATGTCCCCGAGTTTGGCAAACTGGTTGGCAGGTTTCAAAGATCATCTACACTATTACCACGCTTTTATCAATTTGTATTGTTCAGTAATCGTTTGTAAAAAAAGTAAAGAGTTGGACTGCATGTTCATCGGACAATGTCCATTGAGTTTACAGAAATCTTTTACGCACAGTTGGTTTGTTATACGTATTGCAAGCTGTTTCTTTTTAATATTATTTTTATTAAAACAATTTTTGATGGTACACTGTTGAATACTTCCAATGCATTAACTCGTGTCTGAATTGGTTTATGCTATCTCTGCAAGCACTGTAGCTGTCTGTGCCTGTTTTTACACTTTGCCACCCACGGAGTTACTGCATCCAGATAAGATATCAAGTTTGAGGTGAATTACACAAGTGCCTTGGTAATTACCCATCAAAGTCTCAATATCATCAGCGAACTTGATGAGTAATTGGTAAGTTTGGTGTCTGGATTACTCGAAAAACCACTGTATAAAGCGCATTACACTACGTCTCAGTACTCTGAACGAAAAATTACAGATCACAAATGGCGTTTAAAAGACACAATCGAACAATCTCATAAAGTAATATTGAAAGGGAGCTCATTACACAACTTTGAGGCAGCAACTGAAAAAGCACGAAA
The DNA here is from genome assembly GCF_041260155.1 of Ptychodera flava. Lineage (NCBI taxonomy): Eukaryota > Metazoa > Hemichordata > Enteropneusta > Ptychoderidae > Ptychodera > Ptychodera flava. The sequence goes on from NW_027248278.1 coordinate 20,102,169, forward strand.
GCCATAATTTGAAGTTCCATACCTTGTATCACGCCTAGTTAAAAGAACCTTATTTGATGAACGAAGAGTACGGCATGGTGTTTATATATCGATCAATGACCTCAAGTAATCTGAACAATTGCCATTGAGAATCTTAAATGTAACTTTAATTTCTATAATCAAAATATCCCAGACCCAGTGCCATTCTGAAATATTTACAAGGCTCTCATTGTTCCGAAGATATCACTCTTTATATGTGTTCCCTTATAGTTTGAATTCTGCAAATCACCGTAAAACTATTGAACATTATGCGGTTATTGAAAGTTTGTTTCATTAATGTTAATTTACGTGTTCCTCAAGTATATGATATATCAAGTTTCTGGTAATCAGAGTGTGTTAATTCACGTAGCTTTTGATACTCTTCATGTTGTTCATTGTTCCTCCAGAAACCATTTCGTAATGAGAAGGACTTCCACTTCGTTGAGAATCTACATTTAATAATTAACACACAATCGTACATTTAACACTAAAGTAACTTGATATCAAACCGTTGCATTCATTTTTGTCTTTTAGGTAATGTGAAATAATTGTGCTTGGTTATTGCAATGGAATTAAAGACGATTTTACAATTGAGTGGCTTGAGTTATCCATATGTTTATGTAATATTCTGTTCATGATTATGTACATATATTTTACACAAAAATCGAGGCCACAATAGTCTCTGCAGCTTATTTCACACTAAGTATATATAAGAATGTTATTTTAATACATAGAAAAATAATATACTTTACCTCCAATATTTGGTGTATTAAGCTTCTGGTACTAAGAGTGTATAATTCACTTAGTTGTTGATACTCTTCATTGAGTTCGTGGTTCTTCCAGAACAATTTCATAGTGAGATGACTTCCACTTGCTTGAGAATCTACATTAATAGTTAACACAGAATCATACACTTGACATGAAAGCGACTTGATATCAAACTTTTGCCATAAATATTTGTCTTTTAGCTAATATAAAAATAATAGTGCATGATTATTGCAATGGAATTAAAGAGGATGTTAATTGAGTAGCTTGAATATATGTAATCCTTGTGTTTATTAATATTTTCTTTTCATGATTATGGACATACATTTTACTCAAAAATCGATGCCGGAATAGTCTCTGTCATTGAATTCACACTTAGCAAATATATATTGGTACGAATCATCAAAGACAACAGCTATTACTGTAATACATTTAGATAGAATATATTTACCTCCCATCCCGTCGATAACGTCATCGTAATCATGGGTCCTGTTAAAAGAAGAGAGAACTGCGTAATAAAAGAAAAGCGACTGAGTAATAGCACCTCGGCAGAAACGCGGTATCGAAACATGTAACAGAAAGTATTTCAGATTGTCATTGGTTTAAAAATAGTCTGCCTCCACGGAAGTTATTGTTAGCATTTAAATATGGTTTCCCTGGGATAATTTACGAGCGAAATGATATCGCAACAAATAATTGCAATATAAATAGCAATGGAATTATCCTATTACTTTTGGTCTTTACAAAGCTTGAACTAGTGCTCGCAGAAGGCACTTGTGACACATTCTATTATGGGTACATTACCTGCAAAGCAGTCAAGTGGTGATATCTCTCTCCCTCTCTCTCTCTCTCTCTCTCTCTCTCTCTCTCTCTCAATTCGTGACTTGCAGTGTAGATATTATTCTCAACGAGGAATGTATACCTGCTTCTTGATCTTGCTTGACGCTTTATGTAGTAATAACGTGCAGTGATAAGAACAAGAAGTAAGATCGTCACCGAGCCACCGACACAAATACAAATGTAAGGATTAAGCCTTCATCCCAGCGCATTGCATGTGACACAGTAACATTGTGCTCAAAACCATCTGTGTATTGGAAAGTTATTATATATAATCCCATGGTATTTTTCTCTGTTTAACGTCATCGTATACGAGTGTTTTCGCGGAGCCGTACAACTTCGAGCCGAAGGCGAGAAATTGTGCGGCTCCGCGAAAAACACGAGTATACGATGACGTAAAACAGAGAAAAATACCAAGGGATTATATATAAAAACATGAACTTCAGTAAATGGAATATAAACCATGTGAAAAATATCATGAACAGTCTTTTTATTTTTCTTTTGACGTGGATGGATCAAAATTATCGTAACAAATTGCATGAATTTCGTCGCGATTTGTGTTTTACTTACGCGGAATACTTTCATTTAAAGAGCTGTGAGAGGACGTGCTGCCAGACACAGCGACTGTCGGTTCTTGCAAGGATATGAATATTCATAATTGTAGTGTCTTCAAAAGAAACAACTATCTTATTTGGCGGAGAGAATATTATACTAGTAGCTAGTAGACCTATATACGCGATATGTTTTTATTTGTCATTTTTAATTTTATTTTGCTATGGTACTTGTCATTTGATTTTGATTGACGGATGCGTGGAGTTCTATATGAAGTACCCGGATCAGGCAGAAATCCGACCGATCGCTTGCAAGAACGTCCAGACCCTGGGATTCGCGTCGCGTCTCTGAAGGACGCGAGCGTGTTCCAACTGATGACAGGGAAGAACGCAAATCGCAGGGTCTCTGCCAGATTAGTTTTTGCCCACAAAGATGCAATCACCGGTCTCTGCTTGTTTCAAACACGTCAATCCCGAACTCGGTCGTCAATGTTTTCGTCTTACGGACTTTGATCTTTGCAGGGACACATATCTCGCCCGTGGATACATTCTAATTTTGTTACTTGACGGAAACTCTGTTTTGAGTGTTGTCTGAGTCAATTTTCGAAGTACATCTGATTCCAAGGCGGTGCACACTGTTGTCTTCGCTACAGCCTTACGCCGCTCTGCAGGTTTGATTCCGAGCGAGAATTTACGGAATTTCTGAGCGACAAAGGAAATTTACATTGTTAGTCGAATGACTTTATGCTTGTGCCTCCTATGTCGATTTCCGGAAGATTCAGTTTAACTTTCGTTGAGGTGTAGGTTTCGGTTTTATCGCCGTCCGGCATCGCCAGGTACGACGTCCACATTGAGCCTACACGACTCGACTGGAGCCACGACGTTACTGAGCCATTAAAATAAAACGATCGACGGTATCTCCATTCGATTCTCGGGAAAAGCTATAGTTTTAGCGACTCGAAATTTCGTTGGACAAATATGCCTTCTATGTTTCCATGTCTGGATTTATCGGGCCACCTTTTTGTAAAAATGTCGTGGTTTGTGTCGCGACCTTCATGTGTTAACGGTACCATGCAGGAAAAAATTCCGCTTGATGACGTAGAACACGGGTAATTCGAATTTCTTATTTTCCCTGTTCTACGTCATACAGGAGACGATTCGGGCCACTTCATGTGCCACTGGTAATAGTCATAAATCAACATCGGCATCTGTTATCATTTTGCTTAATTGCCGTCGAACAGACCCGACCCCCCCCCCCCCCGACGATAATCTGGACTTTGACTATGAAAGTATTCATATTGCAAACAATTTCAAACCAACAAGCATTTAACCAATGCTAATCATTATGATACATGCATTGACAATTTTAAATTCTTGTTTTGGTTAAAAGTTGTAAAAAAAATGTAAATACATGTATATGTTGTTCATTTCTTGACCAAAATCTATTGAACCTCTCAAATACCAACATAGCCGCTTCTTTTGAGCCTGTATACAGTAGAGGCACAACTTCCTATAATAATCTCCTGAATGTAAATAAAAAGAACATTTCAATAGAGTACAAGGAACAAGCAAATTGAATATATTCTGAGTCACTTTATTCGGATACACCAAACAGTATACATAAGATATCGGTTGGTGCTAATTTGCAAAATGCAATATGCATTTTTCATGCGTATTGTCGTAACTTTTTGAATTTTGAATTTCAAATGCTGTATACAGTGCACACATGTTTGAGACAAGTGAATCGGTTCGGTTAATTCATACAAAGCCTACCCTTCACTGAAGTTTTGGTAGTTCTGACATCACAGAGACGCCCAGTCCATCCATTTTGACATACGAGTTTGTGCGGATCTTCCGTGCATATTTTTCCATTTTGATATTTGCATTTTTGTTCTTCGCATCTGGAATTACACAGGGTTTTCCACCTAATAAGTCTACATTAGCATGCTCGGTTCATGTGCGATGAAAAATACATTTTCTTTATGGGCTAAATTAAACTGGCAACAATTTGCAAGCGATATCGCAAATAAGAGAAGACGTAAAATGTGTTTGTACTTATAGAAATTAGGTTAAATGTTACGTTTTTAAAAGTGGCAAAAGATTTTTGGGGGCAAGAGAAAGGAATAGAGGATTAGAAATATACTGAAGACTATATGTTAAATTAGCTGTCTATTGTCTATATCCACGTCCTAATCAACTATCTCGATGCCCATGTAAAAGGAAAAGCTAGTATAACAGGATCAGAGGATCAATATATTAGTATCGTATTATTAGTACACAAGAAGGCGCTCAACCATGCACCTTCAGCATGTAAAAGCAGTACCTATATCCTGTATCGTAAGATTTGCCTGAGGAGAGATGCAATGTTCCATATAAAGGTTCGTATGGTAATTATATGTAGGAAATGTTATCATCGCTAGTTTAAATCCTTGGTATTTTGCTCATGTTTTGTTCCTCATTCTGTTTAGTATTAAATACTCTCTTGGCTCTACATCCGTCGTAGCGGCTTGTAATTACGAAAAACTCTTAAAAGTCATTAGCAGTTTGACTTCAGCTAAGTGTAAACTGCATATTTAACAAACTTTCTTATCGGGATATATCTGGATTGACTAATCAACATTGACGGAACTTGATATGCAGATTGCGAATGCCATGGTATAACATTACTGGAAGTCATTAACCCTTTGAACCCGGCTCGGACAGAAATGTCCGATGACGTCATAGAGTACCAGGGGGTCAGGGTGTAAAGGGTTAAGCATTTTATGGTTAGTTAATTACTTATTTGCATAATTGACATACTTTCCTCATACGAAATATGACTCAGTCAACGTTAACGAGATTTGTTATGGACAATTAAGACACTACGATACGACATTACTGAAAGTCATTTATTAAATGCCTGTTACTAAAAAACATATTATTAAATACTAGAATTTAACTCGTGCCCGGCAGTATCTGAACATCAACTAAATATGAATAGTTTCTATGACACTTTGGTCACATTTGATTAGATGTGGGCAGGCGCAAATGAGTGTACGTACATTATTTAATAGCCTCTATGGGCCTTAGCGTAAAATATTCTAAATGTCGTGTGCATCTGAACACCTTTTGATACATTTTCCATAAATACCAAGGCTTAGTATGTAATGGCTATCAAATATCAAAGTAAAGATATCATCTTCTAATGTTGCATTACGTGGAATTTACGAAACCAAAATTTTGTATTTCATTAAGCAATAATATTAAAGAAATAAAGTTATTATTGGCTTGAACGTTTGCGCTTATGATTCTGTTCAAATCATATCAAATACGTTAAATTCTGACTCAAGTTATTTGATTTTCACCAAGTTTAAACTTATGCTGCCTGATAACATAATTTTGGGAATGATAACTCCATTTGAACGAATTTCCCTTTACAGTTGAGCATAAATCTATATACCATGTTCAAAGTTGAAATGTGAAGAGACAATTAGATATTTATCAGTTCAATATCTGTAGCAGGTTTCACTTTATATTTTTCCAATAAAATGAGTTAAATGACTGATTATAAAGGCCATGAAATATGCAAATGACCCCTTAATTCGCTTAACGCTACTAAATGCTTCTCAACACAGGCAGATGTCTGTCTGATAAGGACCTTCAGCTGATTTCATCAGATTTTGTACAGAATTTCGGAGTTATATGACTAATTACAAACCTCATAAGTACACAAATGAACTATTTATTAACTTGACACTGCCCAATCCTTCGCAGTACAGTTACATATCTATCAGCTCAATATTTGTGGCAGGTATAATCACATGTGGTGCAGGAATTACAAAGATATATTACTAATTAAAAATCTCCACAGGAAGCCATTATATGAAAAATGATATTTCACAACTTTATGAATATGCAAGCTACACTAACCAAAACCTAATAAGTTCTTGCAATTAGCATACAGTACATGTGCAACAAATTAGACTTTAATGCGTTCAGCCGTTTTTGAGTTATCGTGTAAACAGACAGTCAAACACACACACTAACTCACGGACAGAGAGGCAGACATGACTACGACATTAGCTCACATGTGTTTAATCGTTAGCTAATAAAGCAATCAATGATAAACGATATTGACTGAAATGCGTAAATGAATTTAAAATCGTAACTGCCCAGCATTGCCTCCCTAATGGAACATTGCACCTTTTTTGAAAATAATTCTCGTGGAGTACAGGTATAATTAATGCTTTACAAATAATTTGACCTTAAATAACGTTTCCTTTGCAATACAACAAAAGGATTTGGCGTTATTATCTCAAGACGAAGAATGTACCTGTTTATATGATAAAAGAATGCATCAGATAAATATACAATATTTTTATAAGAGATTAAACAGAACTTTTTTTTTTCAAATAACAGATTCGGTATTTTAAGTAACAGAAATGAGCTAGTATGGTCAATTTTTTATGCATTTAACAGCAATTACTAGCACAGAGATAAAAGTAGAATTTTAGAATGGAGAGCGAAACTTACCTGACAATATCAGGACAGTGTCCATCAATATGATGACAAGATATGGTGCAGTTACATTGAGGACACCTTTCCTTGCATCCAACGCCATAGAAGCCAGGTTCACATTTATTGGTACACCTTTTACCAGTCCACCCATCTTTGCAAGACAAACAGATGTTCCCCTTGCATAATACACAATTTTTAGGACAGATTTGGTTACAAAACTGACCAGTCCATCCTCTTTCACACTGACAAATAACAGAAATGTGACTACATATACCATGTTCACAATCACATTCCTCTGTACAATTTTCCCATGAAAACCCTCATCACAGGTTTGGTCGCATCTATTACCTTGCCACCCAGGTGAACACTCGCAATCACCATTTTCAACTGAACATACATGCCCATTGTAACAATGCAAACACATCTCCTTACAAGAAGAAAGGTCATTCAATCCAGTATCACAGTCTGTGCATCCTGAACCTGTCCAACCTGCCGGACATTGACAACTGTTAGGATTATCATTACCACATTTCGCCCCATTAAAACAAGAACACCTTTTATCACAGCGTTCACCAAAGTAACCAGGGCTGCAAGAACACTGCCCATCAAATGGATCACAATCTTCCCTCTCCGAACACTTACAAGGTAAACATGAACTACCATAGAAACCCTCTCTACAGATACAGGCTCCTGTTTCACCATCGCATGATCTATTTTCAGTACACGAGCATTCCTTCTCACATATGTCCCCATGATATCCATAGGCACAAGAACATGAGCCGTCAAGCATGCATGTACCCCCATTTTGACAATTGCAAGAATATTTGCAGCTTTTTCCGAAATGGTCGGCCGAACAATGACAAGAACCGTCAACTTTATCACATGTCCTGTGGTGTCCAATCCATGCCAAAATTACTACTTTGATTTCACAACACAACATGCCATTCCGAATTCTATTTTACAATTCAACATGCTATTTCAACAACACAACACAACTGCCATTCCGAATTCTGTTTTACAATTCAACATGCTATTTCACAACACATCATGCCATTCCGAATTCTATTTTACAATTCAACATGCTATTTTACAACTCAACATGCTCTTCCGAATTTCACTTGACAACACATCATGTCATTTCAAATCCTATTTCACAACTCAACATGCTCTTCCGAATTCATTTGACAACACATCATGACATTTCAAATCCTATTTCACAACTCAACATCCCATTCTAAACCTATCTCTGCGGAGCAGGCCAGTGTTACTGGCTATCGAACAAGATTCAAAATGGCGGACGCGAAAATGGTCCCCTCGCACAGAGAGAGAAATGCTAACTTTGCACAAGTCTAAAAACGCAGCTTAGCACATTGTGTATCTAAACAAGATGAGCGTGCTCGAAAACTAGGATCGATCACGATTTTAAATTAAAAATGGCTGTTTTTGGAAAAGAAACTGCGCGCTGCAATCAGTAGTTATGTCTATGGTGCACCGTGCGGGAGGCTTATCGTGAAAGACCGAGATTTACTGTATGGCGTCTGATACGGATATGGTCCATCGCATAGAGAGATGAAAGTGGGCTTTGTGTAAGTTCAAAAGCACAGCTTAGCTCATCGTGCATCTAGACAAGTTGAGCGTGCTCAAAATAGGAGATCGATCACGATTTTGGGTGAAAAAAAACCGATTGTTTTCGGTGGAGAAACTGCGCGTTGCACCAGTGGTTGGTTTGCCTATGGCGGTCAGAAGGGCTGTGGTGGGAGGCCTTTAGCGGGAAGGGGTGGACCATTGGGGAGTGGAAAATTTTCGAAAAAAAAATTCCCTCAAAATTCAATAAAAATAATCAGCCAAAGAAACTTGAGAAAAAACATGATGACGCACTTAGGTAAAAGAAAAAAAAATCCGTCAAAAGTTACTTTCTGAAACACATTTTTATTTTAGTTTGCATCAGATATACTATGATTCTTTGGCCAAGGAGGGGGCGGAGGGGAGATCTGAAGGGTATAATCGTGGCCTGTAAATGAAGTAACTTTTTTATTTTATAACATTTTGTTCTGTTTATCACATTTTTTCTTTCACTGAAGTTTGGCATCGTAAAGTAATTCGAGATATAAGATAATATAAAAATCATATCTGTGATATCGATTGTTAACAACTGTATTGTGGGTCTTTACACTATGATTAATTAACAAGAATTCAACAATTTAGGCAGCTTGCATCGGTACATAAAATGGGAAATATTCACCAACCATATGACAAACTATCAGTTTCCTACCACAGCCCTGCTGACCGACATAGGCAAAACCAACCACTGGTTGCAACGCGCAGTTTCTCCACCGAAAACAATCGGTTTTTTTCACCCAAAATCGTGATCGATCTCCTATTTTGAGCACGCTCAACTTGTCTAGATGCACGATGAGCTAAGCTGTGCTTTTGAACTTACACAAAGCCCACTTTCATCTCTCTATGCGATGGGACCATATCCGTATCAGACGCCATATAGTATAAATCTCAGTCTTTCACGATAAGCCTCCCACGCACGGTGCACCATAGACAAAACTGCTGATTGCAGCGCGCAGTTTCTTTTCCAAAAACAGCCAATTTTTAATTTAAAATCGTGATCGATCCTAGTTTTCGAGCACGCAAATCTTGTTTAGTACACAATGTGCTAAGCTGCGTTTTTAGACTTGTGCAAAGTTCGCATTTCTCTCTCTGTGCGAGGGGACCATTTCGCATCCGCCATTTTGAATCTTGTTCGATAGCCAGTAACACTGCCCTGCTCCGCAGAGCTATGTTTAGAATGGGATGTTGAGTTGTGAAATAGGATTTGGAATGGCATGATGTGTTGTCAAATGAAATTCGGAAGAGCATGTTGAGTTGTGAAACAGGATTTGAAATGACATGATGTGTTGTCAAATGAAATTCGGAAGAGCATGTTGAGTTGTGAAATAGGATTTGAAATGACATGATGTGTTGTCAAATGAAATTCGGAAGAGCATGTTGAGTTGTGAAATAGCATGTTGAATTGTAAAATAGAATTCGGAATGGCATGTTGTGTTGTGAAATAGCATGTTGAATTGTAAAATAGAATTCGGAATGGCATGTTGTGTTGTGAAATCAAAGTAGTACTTTTGGCATGGATTGGACACCATACATGTCCCGCCATTTTCACAGGTGCAGTTCTTGTTGCAGAAAGATTCAAATGTACCACTCGGACACTCTGTGAAAAGGAGACAGAAACACAGGAAATGAGCGTAAAAATGAGATAAAGTTTCACTAACTGAATCATGCTCTTTCGATGTCGACTGTTCACTGATAACAGCCTCAGTGCGAAAATTCAAAAATAAAGACAAACGTGATAATTTGAAGGCGATACACTGTGAATCAGACCATTCCACTAATGTTTGTTTTTTAACATTGATTTGACGTGTTCCTTAGATATTATCATTCAAGATTCAGCAGGAAAGTAAGCTCATTAAATCATGTCATGAATGAGTTTTCTGTTCCCAACACTCTAGATCACATCTGACTTAACCTTACCGAACTGCTACTCTTACGTCTTTACAAAAATCTACTTAAATCAAATCTAGTCTGGAAATAATGTTCAGCTGAAAGGCGATAAATCATGCCATTCATGATTATTCAATACATCTGCCCGCTTTGATAATGGCCATCTATTCATTTTTGATCAGTCATCCATTCATTCATTTATTCATTCATTCATTCATTCATTCATCCGTTCATTCACCCATTCAGTATTCCTTCAGTCATTGTCCTTTTCTAACCAGTACACGACGCAAAGTAACCGCTCAAGACACTGCTTCTCCAATATTATTGCATGCTTACTTGGATTTATAGAGAGAGAAAGACGGGGATATTTTTTGGAGCGATATGACTAAAAACAACAGCGAATCCACAGATCACTACACTATTTGCTTAGTAACCATTGAATGGACGTATTTGCTTGTCCTTCGGTTCCCATAACGTGACATTGTCCATAATTGATATGCACAAGGACAGGTTTCGCTGTGTTATGACAACATTATGTTGTCTGTCTAAAGATTTAAGTATATTCATGAATTATAATAACTTCGTTATATCAGCGGCAATACACTTACCGATACACTTCTCGGCCAGGTTTGTGCCCTCAACTTTACTTTACCCATCACAACATCTGAAAATGCTGACAGAACATATAATGCCATAGTTTCATCAATATATTCACACAAACTATCAGATGCACGATGAGGTTACCCACAATGCTCCTTAATTTGTGCACTCAGACTTTGATTGCTGAACGCCATTTCAATTTCATGTACCTCTTAATAATATAAAAGTAAAAATATTTAGAGGCTATAACCCGATTTCGTCTGTTCCTGTGTCGTATCAGCATGCGTGTCATGTGTGCTGCGTCAGATACGAGACGACGTCGAGTGTCTGACGCAGCACAAAAGACACGAATGCTGATACGACACAAGAAAAGGCGATATTGGGTAAAAAACCGATTTCCCATATACCAATGCCCATAATTTTACAAATAGTACTAAAAACTTTAAATTATATCGGCTTTACTTTATTACGCCTTGCGCATAAATATTGGAATATTTATGTGAACAGGCTTCATTCACAAAGAAAAAGACAAAGTCAATATCACGCGCGACATCGCTGCCAGTCCTCCATATCTCAATGAACCCCAAGGAGAAAGACACCGAGATACAAAGATCATCAGACAGAGGAACCTTTTCAGGTGCAGTATGCTATAATTAGATATTATTCCCTAATATTTTTCTTCGTTCAGCGAAGAAAAATACGAGTGACGTAATGACCGTGTCACCACGAGTCGAAGACGAGTGGTGACACGGTCATTACGTCACGAGTATTTTCCGAGCTGAACGAAGAAAAATATTAGGGATAATATACTTATCACATGCACAAGCCAAGAATTCGTTATTTTTTGCAAAATAAAATAAGTTTTCCATGACGATTCCGCGTTTAAACTTTTGAACTACTTTAGGAATAATATCAGTACGCGGTGCACAAGTTGTCAATCTTTTCCAGTCGTCCGTCGTGTGCGTTAGCGCTCACGTTCGTTCGTGTGTGGAGCAAATGATAGGCTCTCGGTATACACGTATGCTACCTTCCTCAAAGTTATACTCTATTTCAAAGATAGCATAGTCCTAGAAATTTATCACAGACGAAGATACGCTATTTTCGGGAACAAATATCGACTGAATCTCGACGGCGCGAACACTGTAAACGTCGCGCCTGACCCTGTTTGCAATGCGTACGGAACCCACGGTATACGCGACCAGCTTCGAGTTCGTTGTTTCCGCAAATTATTCACGTAATTCCTTCGGAATATACAGGCGGTACACTCTTGTGTTTACATTGTTCGGATTATTAATGTCGTAGTCTGTGAAAATATCGATTTCATTACATGACTTTTGATCGTGGGAGAAACATCGGCCGCCATGTTGTTTGTTTACATATTTACGAGCACACCGAAGATCGACCAAAAAAAAGGTCCGACGCACCAAAATTGATGACATAGACGCGGGTTGTCGTGACGTAGAACGACCAGAGAATAAATCCCGTATTTTTTATTCGGAGACGACAAACTTGGCTTGTGCATGTGATAACACAATTGTAACCGATCAAAAACTGTCCTCAGCTTTAAGTCTATCCTGATTTCGATCGCGCTCGATCGTCGTACGGCACGGAGCTCGCGCGGAGGGGACCGCCATTTTGTTTGTTTACCCGGAGAGTTGCCATGTCAACAGTCGTCGCGCGCGACATCGCTGTCACGCCATGCGCTCACTACCTGTTCGGGGGTAGACCGTGCACAGTGCCGGCGCCGTGCGAACGGCAGAATGTTTGCTAGAGCTTGGCCAAAAATACGAGAACTTTAACAGGAAAACCATGGGAAAACATTACAAGACTCAACATATTATTTCCGTATTTGGCAACCAGAAATACCCGTGTTCCTCGAAGCCCTTAATTTTTACGTCGGCAATATCGCTTCGCATGCGAGGAGAGGAGGCCATTTTGGTTGTTGCGTTTTTACCCACAAACTGTTAATGCATTACAGGAAAACTCCAAAACCGATGACGTTTATTGTGCATATCTCGACGTTTACCGTGAAATATCACGGCTGATATTTTACGGTGAACGTCACTAGGATGAAGCAATATGGGCATGGGTATAGGATGAAATAATGTTATTTACTATGAGCGTATTACAAATTTGATTTATTTTTAATTCAAGGATAAATTAAATTAACTAGAATATGGTATTTGAAATGATATTATAATAATTATTTTTGCACACTTTTTACGTGGTAAAGTTATCAGTAATGAGATTGTTACACAATACTATCTGTAAGAAATGTTAATTTGCTTTTTTGTTAAATACTCAAAGAATTCAATATAATTTCTTTCCAAACACCGTTACACATTATTCCGTAATTTCCTTAAATCATATCGTACAGCTATAAAAACATTCGTTTCTAAAATAACAACTGTGTTATCTTCTTCCACGAAAATAAATTGATTTTTTTATTCAAAGTAGGAAGTCACAGAGAGACATGATCATCAAAAAAATGCCAACAAAACGGATCAAGGTATTCTGAGTACAGTAGATATTTGCTCTCATTATAAGTAATTTCAGCGTTAATGAATCAAGAAGATTATCTAATACAGCATTATGTACATCGACATAATTATCAAAGTGACAACTAAATTATCTGTGACGTTCATTCTTTTACACAAATAGAAAATAACATTATTCGAAACGATGAACTTGACCCTTGACAAAAGTCATGATGTGAGTATAATGTGGCGAAGTGCCTGAGGTTCACGTAAATTACATGCACGCAAGTAACCAAATGGCTCCTGAGTAACAGCAGCTAACAACGTGGCAAACAGGTAATATAATTTACAACGTAATATATTATAATTTAATTTTCTTTTGAATGTCAGTAAAGAACCGTTTTTAAACACCTTACCTTGATCCTGTAGGTCCATTGAACCAAAAACAAGCATGTGGGTCATCTGGCTTGACTTGGCCATCGATATATGCACCATCATTGCCAGAAATCGGCTTCACAAATATAACAATAATAGCCAACACATGTCGAAGCCCTTGCTTGCAATCCTCGGTAGCCATGATTTAAATATAGAATGCTGATGAACCGTAGACAAATAGAAATAACGAACAAGTGTATTGAACTCGACGTGGCATTTCAACGAAGGGCAATGTTTGTTGAATATTACAAAGAGTATATCCAATACAAATCAAACGTTCGTTGGTAATATATTTGTTATTCAAACAATCCACATCAGCTCGTGATCATGATAATTGCAGCTAACGTATTTCTTTTCATAAATGTTAATGCTAATAGTGCCGTACGACAAATGTTTACATAAGTAACAGGTGATGTCATATTCATTTATATTCTATCATTCACAAAAAAATAAACCGTAAGGTAACAACATTCGTTCCCATGGAAATATGTCTAAGATAGCTGGCGCCTCGAAAGTGAAAGACTCAAACTTTTGCTCAAGCTTTCCTTGAAAAATCTTTTAAACAATTCTTTTCAAAATCAAGAATAAAAAAATGGGGGTCAAGGTCCAAATTTTGGTATACGGAAACAAATAACCCAAGATTTACCGATATTTAAAATTCAAAAGGCCGCCATCGCTGCGCTAACTCTATGGAGACCAAATACAAATTTCAACTAGAAAGCATTTGCAAGCAAAAGCGAAGTTCCAGAGACCAGAGCAGCGGAAGAAACAAGAGAATGTGTGACAAAGATAGGTGCAGAATGAAAGAGTGCTTTGGATTTTAATATTCAAGCACGTACCTATAGTTAGGGCTGCTAGCAGTAAACACCATAATACAACTAAAAGCAAGGCAGTCCACAGATTACAAATGCCTACATGTACGGTAAAAACGCAACAGATACATACGGGGGCGACAACGCACGGAAATGTATATCAGACGACATTCTCGCGAGCCAGAGCAATAATTTTCGCTCCGCTGACCTACGCAAAAATCAATCGCTTGACGGGTAGCGCTGAGTTGTTGCCGTAAAGAGGCGCGTGGTTTACGACGATGATCAGACGAGAGGAAACATCGGACCTAGGCCGTTGAAATTGAAAACCGAGGCCACATGCATTTTAATTTGATTAAAAGCACAGACTAAACGATTTTCATTGCAATGTCGCTGTTTTCACAAGATACTAACCGTTTGATCTTGGAAAGTTGAGCTGCTTTTACGTGCAGCCAACGCATGCCGGCGCCGGTGCGGTGACAGGGCTGTGTGTTACCGGCGTTAAACGGCCTCGCAGACTGATATAGGAAAAACCGCTGGTGGCTCCTCAGAAATACGGCGGGCAGTTTCTCCGCCAAAACAGCCGATTTTTAATCCAAATTTTGCATTGATCTTCGTTTTCGAGCACACCCACCTCGCCTAGGTCTTGTAAACGAAATACTTATTTCTGACTCGATGGCAATGCTTAATGGCTTTGAAGGGTCAACTCAAAATAATGCCAGTGTTGTTTAAGCTGTCCTCGAATATTGAACTAAATAATTTAAGTCGAGCTAACTTCCTGTACCCTTTTTTGAAGCCATTGATATACAGAAAATACCAAACGAATGTGTGCTATGGTGCGGTACGCTCTGGCGCGCCTTATCCCGGAACGCATATCAGTGCACACCACATGGCTGTATTACCTACACCATGCTTTATCACTTTTGTTCCGTGTCATGTGAGTGAAGGCTAGGCAATTACAGTTACTGGATAATACGCAAGGTGTAATAAACATATCCCAAGTATATTAAGCTTACCTTGACCTGTATATGCGTGTTGGCAGGTTTATAGAGCAGAGACTGAGCTGAGATAGTCAGACAATAATCTATTCGATAGTCATTGGGTATTTTACAGGCAACTGTTCCTCATTCCGCTGATGTAATTTCACGTGATCTGATTGTATTAACGGACAACCGACCCTCTTGCAAGTCAATTGAATATGGACAACACTTTGTAGAAGAGATGGATCGCAGTGATGTCATCTCAGTCGTGAATTGTGATAGTCTATTGACCGTAAAGTTGGTCAACTCTGAGCAATGCATTTGGTATTCCTGAATAGTAACAAAGCGATTTGCTTTTAAAGACATTGATTGAAAAGACATCATTGACCCCTTTCTGAGAAACCGAAAGCATAAGGACTTGGGCCGGATGTCATAAATATATATTGTCGCAGATTTTCGTCACACAACTTACCTACGATTAGGCAGAGCTGATAAATGAGAAGTGCAAATGTTTCCCAATCATTAAACAATTCTGGCATTTTACGTTACGTAACTACAAAAAGGTAAGACCCCGTGTATTTTGTGTTTCTCAATATTTTGAATTATTTGGTGTACTAACACAGAGTGTACACTTAGGCGACATACAGCTATGGTCCAGCAAGTCTTTCAATCGTGCTAGCAACATTGTCGCTATCAGTGAATGAAATCCTGCGGCTGGATGTTACCGTATCTGCATGTTGACATCAAGCGTACTTCATTTCGAAAAATAAATGAAATAGATTGTTTTAGGCTGTTGATCAATGCCCTGAACACTTTTATTGAGGTTAAAATGGCAATCACCAGCTCATAATCACGTACACTTTCAGTAATTCCAAGTAACATTCCTGTTTATGTGGAACAGATAGGTTTAAATTACGTCATTTCATCACGAAGTTCGACCCTTTCAGCCATACTATTGTTTCAATTTTAAAAAGGACTTTATTGTTCTCACTTCTACTATTTAACTTGGCGTCCTTAACTGTTTTCAAATGGTACAAATAATATGACAGAAACCCATGGCTTTGGAGGGCACTCTGTGAAGTTCTGAAAGTATTTCCCTCGGGATACGCTCGGAAAAGTACTAGCGGCAGAATACACCGTATTCCGAGGGAAATACTTTCAGAACGCCACAGAGTGCCCTCTAAGGCCATGGGGTTCTGTTATTATTACATCTGTTCCCCAATTTTGTCGATCGCCGTCAAAAAAAAACAACACACAAAAACATTCACGACACGGCCTGATTGCATATAGATTCTGTATAATGCGCATCGATATACTGCCAATGAACTTTTCATCAGCTGTGAGCTCACTGATTGGCTAAGGAAAACTTCCTACTATTCATATGCAAATATTTGATGCAGCGTACCGAGTTCACTATATCACTGAATTTCCATCTCGACTAAGACAACAAATACAGAAATAAACACAGACGTTTCAGGACAGGAATCTTAAATATTTTAAATACATGTGAACAGAATTGGTAGGTAGAGTAACAAGATCAGTTGTAATAAAATTAGAATACTGAAACTTCAAAAATGTACGAGAAATTAGACTAATCGGAGTCCGAGTACGGCTATCAGACCAACGGTTACGTGAATGAAACACGGTGGTGTACGGACATCTGGCGGAAAAAAACGCTCTTAAGAGTTGTTTTCTGAGGCCGCGATATTGAATGTTAAGTCGAAGACTCCTCCGGTGATTTTAGAATAGCCTTGGTAACTGGTCTTGAACTTGCTGGCTACACCTCTGCAAGGATTGCGAAGTACTGATCGCCGCGTTGTCGCAGGAGCCGATCTACTATATTTGTCTTTGCCGTGGCCGACACGGGTATTGCACTATAGCACTAAATTTATGATGTGATACATAACGCGAGATTAAGTTGGTTTTGTGGATTTCAAAGGAAATGTAAAATGAATACCACCCAACAAGACCCCCCCAATACTTCCCCATTATTCGTCTGATAAAATTGATCAAGGCTTTGCACCCTTGTAATTCATTGTTTTCCATCTGCACTATTCCCAAAAATACATTGTTACCGACGATCGTAAAACGATACTAAAAGCTTTAATCGCAATCTTGTTTATTTGGCAACATACACCGGAATTTCGTCCGCAATTATTCTCTATTGACCTAAATCAGTCTCACTGATAACATATAGAATGATTTTCATTTATATGTCTGGGGATGTCTGTTGATATCAGTATTGTGAGCAAACAATGAGCGCAATGATGTAACCAATACAACACTATACATGGTGGTTGATTGCACAGTTGTGTCCTGCGGCGAGCAACTCCTCATATCCGTTGTCATGTCGGAAAAAATAGAAATATGGTGGTATTCTGGTTAATTCTGCGCGGCTTTCCGGTCGTGGTAAGTCCATTTTAACAAGGCTGTCGATGTGTGTTGACAAGTACTTATTTTAATGGAAACTTTTCAAAATATCGCCGAACAAACTTGCGAAAAGGGTGCGAGCTGGAGGAATTGGACATCAATCTCTGGCAACTCCCATAGCTGTGGCAAAGGCGGTAAAGTCGGAAAATTTAAAATCCCACCTGAAAAAAAACAAAGCTATGGACCCACAGCTATTTGAGCTACAGAACATGAATCGTAGTGGCGCACATGAAATTTGGCTAGCGGGCACTCGGCGCGTGGCTTTTGCATACCCTGCGAAAAATTTCCAAATCCTGCTGCAGCTACGGAACACCCCCCCCCCCCCCAAATGTATTCCTTGAGCATATTTCGAGGGATTGCTAACATGACACGCTCATCGTCATCCTGAACGGAAGTGTTCGGGTCATGCATGGCAAGACGGGCGGAAACTATCGTCTGTATATAGCAGAAAAGTCAACTGTGGAACTCAAAATACATCAGATCGTTCGAGCATTTATAACGTGTCTATACACAAAAGCCCGGAAATTTCAACTGAACAGATTTTATTTTGCAGAACTTACACCGCGTTTTTGCGTACTGTCAACGTCTGTGACAGTTCATTGTTTGAGCACAGTTCTGATTACATATGAATAATCATTATATTTCCGTTTTTGCGTCTTTTTTTGATTGTACATGTTTACAACTAAATTTAAAAAAGCAAATTTTAAATTTATAGATTCTCTTAATCAGACAAATTTCTTGAGCAGATTGTTCAGTGTAATGAAAATTCTTACTACTACAAGCATGTAGTGATGCTGTTTTCATTGCACGTAACGAACGCGAATCTCTACTGACTTAAAATAATCTAAGCGGGATTAAAAGGCTTTTCATAAATGTCAGACATAGTTTATTTTTCAT
Source organism: Ptychodera flava (assembly GCF_041260155.1). Lineage (NCBI taxonomy): Eukaryota > Metazoa > Hemichordata > Enteropneusta > Ptychoderidae > Ptychodera > Ptychodera flava. The sequence continues at coordinate 20,120,972 of NW_027248278.1, forward strand.
CCACATATAATTGCAAAATGTGAAACAAAAAATGAGACTTTAACCACCTGAAATGACTGTCATATCTTTAACGTTTAATGAGGGTGATATTGTGCACACCTTTTATTGTGTCTGCACAGTTTATGCAATCAGTCAGATTCATAAACGGTAGGGACGGCCTCACATTGAAAGTCGTTTCAGAAGTCCTCAATTAAATTGTAAGGGTAGGAGGCACCATAGGGTAGTGGTCAGGGTGCCGGACCGACTCTTGAAGGATTGTGAGTTCGAGACTTAATCTATTTTGAAAAAAGTTCACATATATATCAACAAGCTCCTACATATACTGGTGACAATGGTCAACAAATAAGGACACTGGTAAGTTTAAACAAGAGACAGCGAGACATGACAAATAACATATTTCTAAAAAAGGACTGTGATCATTTAACATTACTGGAGTGTGCGATGACAGTGCTGACAATGGCCATTATCTGAGACCATCACAGGTTGCACTGATACATCTTGTTGCATCGCGAGACTACGTATTGAAAGGTGACAGTGAAAGACTGACATCTGAAACAATATCATGTAATATGGTGTTTATCTCTCTAAGTACGTTCCATCATTATATATTCCCTTATGGGCTTTGCAGCGGTAATCGGAATGGTCTTTGAAGTGCGTTTCAGCAATGTACTCGTTACTGCAATAACTTTGTGTGATTGGCGCTATTTCGCTATTTTCATAATTCATCTAATCTGCTTCAGTCATCACAGCACATTGAGTAAATGTTGGGGGGGGGGGGTCGTGTCACATGCATGACTACAAGACTACATAATGCTTTGTTCTGCATTCATTTGGGATGTATAGGTTGAGACTGACTTCACAGGAAAAGCCGCAATGACAGTTGGAAGCGCTATCGCCACAGGATACGACTGACGAGATTATGACTATTTATCATGAACGCTACTTGTGACCACATTGCTCAAATTTATAGTTATTTATTGACAACGACCAACAGCGATATGGTCAAAGTGTGCCACCATATGATTGCAAGGCGGCATCCTGGCCATGCATATCATCGACTTCCAACCTAGACTTCTGATGATCCCATGCATGACAACGACAACTCACGATTACTAGTTGACATCAACAACGACTGTTGTATATAGTGCAGTGACGAACCAGTGGGGGCGCTGACCTCAAAGTAGCCTTTGACCTCCTGCCCCAGGCAACCTTTACCATGCGTAGGTTGCTAATAATTTATGGTCTACGGTGCTCCTCACGGATCCGGAGGGACCATGGTACCATGTTGCCTGATGCGCGGCATGATCCCATAGGGGGTCCGTGTCGCCTTCAACTGCTTCCAGGCCGCCGCGACGCCGTGCTTCCCAGCTGTGAAAGCACGTCCTTGGTAACACGTTGCTCTCCCCATGATATCATTCAAATCTACAAATGGCTTCACGGGATAGGTCACCACGACGCCTGGACATGCTATCATCCCTGGATTTCGGCCAAACACTTGTCTATGTGTCGTTTCTTTGCATGAATGGATGATTATGGCTCTGCTATAATCATGGTGAACCCTGAATAAGGGCCAGAAGACCTTGACCATGTCAAATAATCTGTGCAAGCTCATTCACAGTTGTCTCGTATCACTCCTTCACTACAGTAACATATCAACACAACACTGATGAAAACCAGATCCACCTCATACTCATTATCACAATCCAACAAGCATGCCATGCATACTAGCATGACACTCTATCTCAGACTGGTACCTAGTTGGATCATTGCCCATCAGCCACCAGTGCTAACATCCTGTCTAGCTAATTTCCACGTTACAGCCGTTTCAAATTCCTCAACAATGACGTTCACATCACGATTTCCCTTCCAACAAACCGCAAACGAAAAAAAAAAGAATACACTAAACACACGAAATCAAGTCAGCTCACATAAATACATTTCAGAATCGTCATGCCCTATTACATTTCGTTTGACTTTACCAAAAGTTAAACAAAGGTCCACGAGATTACACTGGCATATCCGGAGGGACCATGGTATCACGTTGCCCGATGCTCGCAATGATCCCGTGAGGGGGTCCGTGTCTAAGTATATGTTTTTTTGAAAAAATGGTACAGATTTAAGATTTGTGAATAGGCAAATATTAGGAATGGGGTGGTGTCATTATCTCATTTCTTTAACGTTCTGTTTTCATAAATTGGAAATTCAATTTATTTTGGAAAAAAAAGACCTTTTAGGTTCAAGAATATAGGAGAAAAGCTGTGAAAAGTGAAAAGTCTAGCCGGCTACAGAGCAGTTTAGACTTTAGGTCTTAACCTTAACTTTACATCACTTTAAAACTATTTTCACTTTCGATTTCAGTATGACCTCGATAGGTATGTTTCGGAAAACAGAATGGGTCAGGCTTTTACTTCTCAATATGGCCGATTAACATCATAATACCTTCTTTGGGGCACCATTTGCAGTTAAGGAAACCCATTTGATTGAAGGAACAATCCGAAATAATTATCGATAGCAGTGACGACATAATATCATGCAGAAGAAACTGTATCGAATGGGAGTACTCTCATACTTTGGTTCCTCTCCAGCTAAAAACATGTCCTGCAGGGGACAGCATAAACATTGTCAAAGTTCATAGTTAGTTGCAGTGTTACCCTGTCAGCACTGTACAACGAAAGAAGATGTGATCCAGTTTAATATCTAAAACAATGCTGTTCTCTGAGGTATATAAAAGATTTTTTCCAAGGATAAGTGTGTCAAACATTACTTTTTCCCTTAGGCCAACATATACATCACTAGATCTCCCTTGCTATTATGTTATCATCAGTCATGCTGATTTTCTTTTTTCTGTATCTGTTACAACACGACCCGTATTGGCCCTGCAGTGCTTACATCACTCTAAAACTTGAATACGTTAATCATTTACGCCATTAAAACAAAATATTATATTAACACATTTAAACCTTAACTAAAGATTTGTCCGGTCGATGGAAGCTATGCAGGCTGCAATCCATTTGGTGAATATCTACTCTTCCCTATAAAAACGTGATTTCCCAGACAATAGTGTCTCACATGACGCAATTATACGTGATATGAATACATATGACGTTGAGATCACTAACACTTTCAGCAATGATTTTTTTCAAAGTAACACTTCTGTATAAGTGGAAAGACAGCTGCAGTTCGTGGCGATGTCATCTCATCAGGGAAATATTGACCCCAGAGACGTCTGGTAGGTTAACTGTGTGCATATACATATATGAGTTTATTGCATTGCTACATGGTGATGAAGCGATTTAAATTTCAGAATCGTGAAAGTAAAAGTAATCGTTCAACGTTTCACTGGATGTCAAACTGTTGTACAGTAATAAATGACATATTCAATGTATATCGCATTCTTCATGAATGAAGAAAAGGTAGAGAACACGGGACTTTGAACTCCATCGGGAAACAAAGACATTATTGCGTATAGTAAACTAATCTTCCACACTCGTCATCGTCGGATTGGATGTCATGGAGCGCAATTTAGATGGTATCGAAGTTATTTGACTTACGTCGCATGTCCAACTTTATTGGAATAAGCACTGACGGATTGAATATATTACAAAAGCATAGCCTGTGTCGTATGACGCGACGGTATCTTCACCAAAAGGACAACGATATGCATATTTATTTTGGTTTTGTAGTTTGCAATAATAATATATTCACATTGTTGATAGAACGTTACTGCAAATAACGGTATCAAATTCTCCGTGTACCTGAAATACAGCATCTTTATGGGATACCACACTTTTTGGTCTCACTAGTTTGTATAGATCTGGTATGAAATAATGTCACCTTACAAATAACAGGTGAGTACATGAAGTGTGCGGTAAAGTCCTCGTCTCAGCGATTTTGCAAACAGCACTCCTTTTGAATGATATATCACAGTGGATAGAGGGACTGTGGATATATATATGTTTTTTAGTTGATATATAAAGAGTCTTAGCACTAAAAACATTTATTTGAAACGTCAAATTAACGTAATGTCTAAAAAACTGCGAATAAGTATAGCAGGAGAAGAATATAGAGAGCATTGATGTTAACCTTTGCAAGTCGATACTTGTTAGGGCGCCCTCGTTTCCCCTTCCATAACTTTTCTTTCGAATGCGAAAAGCTACGGAATACCACGCGTTTTCTCGGTTTCATGTCCATGATTGGTTACGGGAGAAAGAGTTATAAACTAATTTCATTTCTTTTAATAACTGTAGCAGGCAAACATTCTTGTAATAATACAAATCGATGAATGAAGGATATCTTTTTCCCCAACTTCACCTCAATGTCAACTTTTCCTTTCCTCGTCGGATTAAACATTCTAATTTGAGTACATTCCGCATACAATGAACTAAATACTATTTGCATTGGAATTGTTATTGAGTGTGAAAAAAAAATTCTTAAATTCATGAAACAGTGTTACAAGTACATCAAAATTGCTACTTTGCTCAATTATATACATATATCGAGGTAGTTTGATCCACTGCCATAATATCTATCACAATAGGTTCACACTTCTAGACAAAGGCCATGAATGACTTTGTAACGAAAAAATAGCCTTTTTCGTTAAAAAAAAACCTTGAAAAAATCGTGTGTTTGATAAAAGTTTTAGTCTAAGGTTGAAACCATAGAGTTTCTTACAATATTGTTTTGGGTATTTGACAAAATTAATCGGTTACCATTGTTGATTATAACGTACTCATTTTGTTGGTCTTTTAATTTTTTTGTGAATTTCCGGTTAAAATGACATTATTTTGGTGCAACTTACAGTAAGCAAAGGGAACGGATTCAACATCACATTATCAACAATGGTATATGCTTTTGTTATTTAAATGGTGCATTATTTCATTATAATAGTTATCATTGGTTGATACATATGTACGAAGCTGTCTATTTTTGATCCAAGGAGGGGTGTCTTCTCTTAAGGCACCTACATGATAACAATTCTCATGTACATATTACTTATGTCAAAGGTCCGAATTTCTTGAAATAGGCACGGAAGGTTTTATATAAAGAAAAACTAACCTGTGCTATTATAAGCAAATGTGGCGAAATATGTATTATAGTAAATTTGATTTTATCCATTCTTATTTGGTTTTGTAGTTTTGAAAATTAATATGCTTGCATTGTCTAAGAACATTATCCAAAATTCAGATATCTGTTCATTGATGTGCTTGAATACACCATTTTGTATAGGATACATCATCTTTGTTGACTTATCTCAATAATTCGTTCTTCTATGAAATGTTGTCGAGGTACAAATGACTGATGAGTACATTAAATGTGAAGTACAGTCCTCATCTTCAGGTGTATAAAGTGTCAGACGAGGTTACAATAAATATTAAATAGTAAATTCAAATTTACATGAGACGTCATGTCTTCAAAACTGCAAAAGTGAAGTGTAAGAAAAATATTCAAAGAAACGATGTGAACCCCTTCAGGTCGACACTCGTTAGGGCGCCCTCGTTCCTCTCCAATTAATTCATCTTTCGAATGCTGAATATGCCATGGGATACTTGGCCATTCCAAAATACTGGCTCAATGTCCATGATTGGTTTAGGGAGTAAGAGTAATAAACTAACTCCCTTGTCTTTTGATATCTGCAGTTTGAAAATGATCTTGTAGTGATACTGATCGTTGGCTGACAGACATGTTATTCCCCGATTTTACCTCAATGTCATTTTTTTCTTTCCTCATGGGGAATCAAATATTCAAATTTGAGTACATTCCGTAAATAATAAACTAAAGACAATTAACATTGGCCTTGTTATTGAGTCTGAAATAAGACATACTTACAAACAGTATAACAAATACATCACAATTTCAAATTTTGCTCAATCAAAGAGATATCGAGGTAGTTTGATCCGTGTCATAGTATCCATCCGCAATAGGTTCACACTTTTCGAAAAAGGACATGAAGGTCTTATTAATGAAAATTAACACCAGTTGTTTAAAGACAAAACAGTAAATTGACTTGTATTGATATCATTTTCAGTCTAAGGGTGAAACAATTATTTTTATATGGTTTGGTTGTTGATTAAATTAGTTGTTCAGCATTGTTTATTATGAAGTACCCATTTTTTTATTAGTCTTTTAAATTAAAACACCTGCATATTACTCGGCGCCTTGCCATCCCTCAAACGTAATCACAATGTAGTTTCATGTTTTTTAGAATCCCGTGCATAGTTTCCTGATTTTGACATCGGTTGTTTTGATGAGATCTTCTTAATCGGTACTAAAGTTAACCGTTAAAACAGAAATCCGTCACTGTGATATGTTACTTTATCACATGAACTGGCCCGTATCTCCCCTGTGTGACGTACACCAGCACAGATAAGAAATCCATATTACCCTGTTGTACGTCATCAACCGGAACTTTTTTCCTGAAACACAGAATTTGACAAAAAGGTGACCCGGCGCAGATATGGAAACATAGAAGGCATGTCAAACGAAATTCCAAGTCGCTAAAGCTTTAGCTATTCCCAAGAATCTGGGACGAATATACCTAACAGCAAGAATCGAATGAGGATATCATCGATCATTAACGTCACTGCTCCAGTCGTAAAGCTCAATGTGGACGTCGTCGTACCTGGCGATCGCCAAGCGACGTCGTACCTGGCGATCCCGGTTGGCGATAAACCCTAAAGATACACCTCAACGAAAGTTCAACTTAATAAATGAGTACCGTATAATCTTCGGGAAAGCGACATAGAAGGCACAAGCATAAAGTCATTCGACGAACAACGATAAATTTCCTTCATCACACAAATTATTCCGTCGTTTCTCGATCGAGATCAAACCTGCAGCGGAAGGCTGTAGTGAAGACATATACACTCTGCAGTGCAGCGCTGTAGAATCCGATTTATTTTGAAAGTTGACTCGGACAACACTCACTGTACAACAGAACAGAGTTCCCATCAAGTAACAAAATTGAGATGCACCTACGGGCGATACGTGTCACAGCAAACATCAAAGTCCATAAAACGAAAACATTGATTGACGACTGAGATGGCCACCGGCGCGGCGGAGACCGGTGACGTATACGGCAGTGCCAACAACAACAAGCGTACACTCTGTGTGTCATCGATCTGAATCTTTCGGGCTCGCTATAAGGTCGTAAACTTGTGATATTTTAAAAGCCACACCATATCTAAGTATGATAACTACTGTTTCGATAGTGCCATTGTATTAACTTCATAAATGTAATTGTAAATATTCTAAATAACTCAAAATACTATGCCTATCCGTCGGTAGCACGGTACGGTGAAAGCTATGATGGCAGACTTGCCTTGGCATCGCTCCAGCGCGAGACAATGATTGACACGCGCACGTGACCGAATCCGGATGTCTGATTGGTGGAGATACCTTTCGCTGTAGCGAAATTTCAGCTTAATCGGATTTATGAATGAAAGTATACCTGTAAACATTTGCACATCTCCTGGGTGACGGGCCGCTTTACTCGTTAAATGAAAGTAATCCGCGTAATAAAACACAAAATCGCGATAAAAATCATGCAATTTGTTACAATAATTTTGATCCATCCACATCAAAGAAAAATAAGAAGACTGTTCATGTGATAAATATATAATCCCATGGAATTTTTCTCTGTTTGACGTCATCGTATACTCGTGTTTTTCGCGGAGCCGCACAACTTCTCGCCTTCGGCTCGAAGTTGTACGGCTCCGCGAAAAACACTCGTATACGATGACGTCAAACAGAGAAAAATACCATGGGATTATATATAAGTATATCATGAGAATCATGGTCTTTATTTCTTAAGATGAATTAATGCTATACGCTATCACGTCAAAATTTTCCAAGGGCATATTTTGCTCACAGACGATATTTGAGTTTCCTTACGTACATTTCGCCAGAATGTTAACTGAATATCACGAAGTAGCAAAGGTCAATAATTGAAAGAAAACATCTTCTAATTACATTGTCCCACAGAGTTACACACTTCATTCGAACAAATTACTCGGTGGTTTCTACATTCACTGAGCTCGAGAACGTAGAATGCAAGTACATTTCTGTAACCGGTTTTACATTTGCTTGTTATTGTGAACTGGAAGTTGCTTTTCAGGAAAAAAAAGCTGATTGATGAATTGAAAGCAGGAGGCCATCTTCCGGATTGTAAACGTTTTACAAGAATGAAAAGTTTTAAGCAAAGCTCAGAGGGAGACGTTCTGATGACGCATGTAGTTGCCTTCAAAGCCTGGTGTTCCTGAGAATGACAAGCTGGTTGAGAGTTTTAAAAGATCACCTGCACTATTTCAACTCTTTTCATCAATCGGTAGTGCTTGTTCTAAGTGTTTTCATATGATACTTCAGCTTCGTAAACCTGATACACCGAAATGATCATAGACAGACAAGAATGACAGAGCAGGGAACAGAGCTCTGATTTAAGCCGTCGATGCAGAAAGCAAGCTTCAACTTTAACATCATCGCAGCACAAGGAGCGGCTGCTTGGTATTGATGATCAGCTTGCCTAGAGTTAGGACACAATTGAACCACATAGCATCAATAAATCGTTTTCATAACCAAATCTTACCTATCACATGTTTGTGCCACCTAGGTTGAACTTTCCTGTTTAGCTGTCGAAGTTTGTGAAAGGAATATGAGTAATATGGTTGTTCTACTGATCAATCAACTCATAAAATTTCATATATTTCAAGGGCATAAAAGTGACAAGTATCATAAACATTTGTCAAAACCTGTCAGTGAAACATTATTATTTCGAAAGAAGTACCGTAACATTCATAAATATTAAATCTCGGTATACTCGTGTTTAAATGTAATTAACTATAACTACACTGTTTGTCAAGAACACAATTACCAGTCTTAAAAAGTCATTGCTCCAAACGACAAGTTCATCCAATACTGAAAATTATTTTATTCAAGTCGACAATAAGAAAATACTGCAAAAAAAGTTATGATGGTTGGAAATATTTAATAAAATCAAGCAAATTAATGAATCTGTAAAACAAACACATTCTTCTAAATATGTGGGTCGACTGGTGAAAGACACTTCTCTAATTTTTCTCTCGATGTCCATTTTTTTTACAGTAATGAATTAGATATTCAATCTATATTGCATTCTTCATGAATAAAGAAAAGGTAGCGAACAAGGGACTTTGAACTGCTTCGGAAGAAAAAGACATTATTGCATATAGTAGACTAATCTACCACACTCGTCATCGTCAGATTGGATGTCACGGAACGCCATTCAGGTGATATCGAGGTTCTGATACTTTTTGTTGCAGGTCAACCTTCTCGGAATCGGCACGAAGGATTTTGTATATAAGAAAAACATAACCTGTGTCGTATGACGGTAAACACCATGACGACATATTTATAACAGTATATTTGATTTAATCTGCACCCAAAGAACATCAATATTCATACTTATTTGGTTTGTACTTTGCAATAATATATTCGCATTGTTGACAGAATGTTACTGCAAATAACGGTATCAAATCCTCTGTTAACCTGAATGCAGAATTTTTTGTGGGATATCACACATTTTTCGTCTCACTAGTTTCTATATATCTGGTATGAAATGCTGTCACCTTACAAGTGACAGGTGGGTATATGAAGTGTGCGGTCAATTCCTCGTCTTCAGTGATTTTTCAAACAGAACGCTTTTTTAACTGGTATATATGCTTTTTGTAGTTGATATATAGTTTGTCTTAGTAGACGTAGCTGCACAAAAACATTGAATGGGAAACGTCATATTAACGTAATGTCTACAAAACTGCAAATTAGTATAGTAGAAGAAAAATATACAGAGAAACGATGTGAACCTTTGCAAGTCGATACTTTTTAGGACGCCCTCGTTTATCCTTAATTACTTTTCTTTCGAATGGAAAAGGTCACGTGACACGGGTCTTTCGAATGTGAAAAGCTATGGAATACCATGCGTTTCAAAAATGCTGGTTTCATGTCAATAATTTAAGGGAGAAAGAGTTATAAACTAATTTCCATTCTTTTAATAACTGTAGCTGGCAAATATTCTTGTAATAATACAAAAAGGTGAATGACCGATATGTTTATCCCCAAATTTACCTCAATGTCAAATTTTCCTTTCCTCGAAGGATTAAAACATTCTAATTTGAATACATTACGCAAACAATGAACTTAAGTCTATTTACACTGGAATTGTTATTGAGTCTGAAAAACGACATTCTTGCATTCTTGCAAACAGTGTTACAAGTACATTACAATTGCTTATTTCGCTTAATAATATAAATATATCGAGGTAGTTTGATCCCCTGCCATAATATCCATCTCAATAGGTTCATACTTCTAGACAAAGGCCATGAATGATTTTGTAACGAAAAAATAGCATCTTTCGTTAAAAAAAACTGTGAAAGAATCGTGTATTTGATAAAATTTTCAGTCCATGGTTGAAACCATTATAATTTTTTACAATATTGTTGGTATTTGACAAAATTAATCGGTTACCATTGTTGATTATAACGTTCTCATTTTGAAGGTCTTTTATTTTTTAAACTTCTGGTTAAAATGACATTATTTTGGTGCAACTTACAGTTAGTACAGAGAACCGATTAATCATCGCATATCAACAATGGTTATATGCTTTTGTTTTTTTAAATGGTGCATTATTTCATTATAATATTTGTCATTGGTTGATACATATGTACGAAGCTTTCTATTTTTGATCCACGGGGGGGGGGGGGGGGGGGTATCTTCTGTTAAGGCACCAACATGATAGCTATTTTAGGATACATCATCTTTGTTGACTTATCGCAATAATTCATATTTCTATGAAATTTTGTCGAGGTACAAATGACGGATGAGTACATTAAATGTGAAGTACAATCCTCATCTTCAGGGGTATAAAGTGTCTTAGCAGACGAGGTTACAATAAACATTAAATAGTAAATTTAAATTTACATGAGACGTCATGTCTTCAAAACTGCAAAATGTGAAGTGTAAGAAATTATCCAGAGAAACGATGTGAACCCCTTCAGGTCGACACGCGTTAGGGCGCCCTCGTTCCTCTCCAATTAATTATCTTTCGAATGCTTAATATGATATGGAATACCCCGCCTTTCCAAAATACTGGTTCCATATCCATGATGGGTGAAGGGAGTAAGAGTAATAAACTACTTCCCTTTTCTTTTGATATCTGCAGTTGGGAAATAATCCTGTAATGATACTGATCGATGGCTGACAGACATGTTGGTCCCCGATTTTACCTCAATGTCATTTTTTTCTTTCCTCATGGGGAATCAAATATTCAAATTTGAGTACATTTCGTAAATAATAAACTAAAGACAATTAACATTGGCCTTGTTATTGAGTCTGAAATAAGACATACTTACAAACAGTATAACAAATACATCACAATTTCAAATTTTGCTCAATCAAAGAGATATCGAGGTAGTTTGATCCGTGTCATAGTATCCATCCGCAATAGGTTCACACTTTTCGAAAAAGGACATGAAGGTCTTATTAATGAAAATTAACACCAGTTGTTCTTATTAATGAAAATTAACACCAGTTGTTTAAAGACAAAACAGTAAATTGACTTGTATTGATATCATTTTCAGTCTAAGGGTAAACAATTATTATTATATGGTTTGGTTGTTCATTAAATTAGTTGTTCAGCATTGATTATTATGAAGTACTCATTTTTATAAGTCTTTTGAATTAAAACACCTGCATATTACTAGGCGCCTTGCCATCCCTCAAACATAATCACAAAGTAGTGTTTCATGTTTTTTAGAATCCCGCGCATAGTTTCCAGATTTTGACATCGGTTGTTTTGATGAGATTTTCTTAATCGGTACTAAAGTTAACCGCTGAATCATAAATACGTCAATGTGATATGATACTGTATGTCATGAGAATCATGGTCTTTATTTCGTAAGATGAATTAATGCTATCGCTATTTATGTCAAACATTTTACAGGGACATATTTTGCTCACAGACGATATTTGAGTTTTCTTAGGTACATTTCGCCAGAATGTTAACTGAAAATCAGGAAGAAGCAACGATCAATAATTGAAAGATTTACATATAAAACTGTTTTATTTCAATCAAAGACCATGCCGACTTTAGTAATTTATTTTGATTTGATTTGATTTGATTTTATTAGGCAAAAATTCAGGAAAACGAAAAAATACAAAATTTTATAACACCAAGCACAACTAAAGTGTTACAATTAAAGGAGACGCCGCTGAATATTACTTGCCGAGGATTGCACAAAAAGTTAAAAACTTATTTCCATTGTGGTCCTCAAAAGAAAACACAAAAATCACATGAAGACAATGTCACTCCGAATATCAAATAAATAAAAAATGGGACCACCAGACGAACAATCTGTACACGCCGAATGGAGGAGGGCGCAGGTACCCTAGCCATCCAATTTTGTGTACAGATAGTATTTGACCTTCTTTTTAAAAACTTGAGAACAATGGCTAGAGTTGTCAATACTCAAAGGAATGTTATTCCATAACTTAGCTCCTGTAATCTGAAACGAATGTTGACCATGAGAACCAAAGGCTGGTAAACGAACAGAATATGAGCTTGATCTGGTTATACGTATGGCAGTTCATTGTCAAATTGAAATGTTCAGAGAGATAACGGGGTGCAGTATTATTGATCGCTTTATAAACGTGATTAGTTTTAGCAGCTGTACTCTTTGTTCAGCCAATCTTTTTAAAATGCTTGGTCGACACATGTGTTCGCGGAGGTAAATCTAGAACGAATCTGACCAATTTGTTTTGTGAATATTGTAAACTCGATTTCGTACGCTTAGTTAAACTGGCAAACCAAAATGAACATGCATAGTCGTAATGGCGTTGAATATGAGAGGAAACTAATAATTTTCTGATGTCTGAGTCTAAATATTGAGATTTCAGATAGAGAAATTTGAGTCTGGCTTTACCTTGATCAAAACAACGCTTGCCATAGACTCACCATCAAGCGATTGATCAATTTCCGCTCCAAGGTATTTCACTGATGTTTTCGCTGAAATTTCTGTACTATTACACACAACTGACAATTTTGAGTTAATTTTCAGTTTGCGTTTAGAAGCAAATAAGATTGACTCTGTCTTTCCAATGTGCAGAGACAATTGGTAGTCGGTAAGCCATTCATTTATACTCGAGAGTTCATGACTCAACTGCTGCTCTACGTCTGTAGTACACAGTAAGTGAGGCTACCCACAATGCCCTTTGATTTGTGTGCTCAGACATTATTTGCTAAAGGCTTCTTCAATTTTATCAGTTTCTGAACAATTTGAAACTTAGAATTTAATTTAAGGATTATTGGTTAAAACTATGTTCCAAAATTATTGATCATCTTTAAAATTCAGGAGTAAATTGAATAAGAAGTCGATGTTTGGAGGTGCTAAAAATTGCACACTTGTCATGGTAAAGTTATCAGCAACTAAGAGGTCTCATCATACCACCTGCCAGACATGCAAATTTCCTTTGTTACAAACATTTAAAAAAATCAATACCCTTTCTTTTGCCAACACAGACGCAACTTATTCCCTTAGTTTCCTTGAAAATATTGGGTATGGCTGTCAAAATCTATGTCGACAAAATCACAAAATTGCTATCTCCTCTGCGGAAAAGGGGTTTATCTTCTCATTATTCACAGTGAGTAATTAGAGAATTATGATTATCAAACTATGGTCCCAGAATTTTGAAATATGGACCGAGCTGTTCTGTGTACAGAAGAAATTTGCCCCAGTTCAGTGATTGATCTCCGTGTGTACGTATCATGGAGAATTGTGGGTAGCCTCACTTACTGTGTAGTATTCTTACCCAAACTAACAAAGCTGAATCATCTGCATATAAAACAATTTACACGTCACAGGGCATTCCGTGCATTTACATAAATCAAGAATAGCAAGGGCCCTAAAATGGATCCTTGGGGAACAACGCTAGTTATAGTTTGACCAGAAAAAACACCAGATACATCGACAAGTTGCTTTCTGTTTGAGAGATACGACGAAAACCAGTTAACGGCAGAATCTGACAAACAAATGGCTTTTAGTTTACCAAGTAAGATCGTATGGTCGACTGTATCGAACGCTTTCTGTAAATCTAACATGACCATCCCAACATAATTGCCCTTATAAATTTCCATACGAATGTAATCTGTTAAGACCAGAAGACATGTGTCTGTTGAATAAGATGTTCGGAAACCGGATTGAAACTTATACAAAAGATTTTAATCTTCAATGTACTTGGACAGTTGATCATGAACTACTTTTTCAATAACCTTTGAAATCACGCTCAATATTGACACTCATCGATAATTGCTGACATCTGTTTTACAATTCTTCTTTTTTAATGGGACTACTCTTGCTTTCTTCCACTCGTTGGGAAATTTCCCAAATTGAAGTGACAGATTAATAATATGTGAGACTGGACAAGAAATTACATCAGCCGCATCTTTCACAAACTTGGCTGGAATATCATCCAAACCAGTAGCCTTTGATGAATTAATGTTTTGAAGAACTTTGCAAAGGTAGTCCGCACCAACAACAGAGAACTGAAAAGAATCAGTCAGAACACCCTTTTTGGAATAAAATAAGTTAATGCTAGCTATGTTATAACGACCCATGCCAATAGGGAGTTTCTCTACAAGACTTGAAGCAATTGTCGTTAAAAAAATTGTTGAATTTACTAGCTACTCTTGATCTATCGAAAATGGAAATGCAATCACGAAGTCCAATGGAATTGGTAGCCGCTTTTGACTTAGTTGATGAGCCCAAATCTTTCAGTGTTTTCCAAAGTTTTTTAGGCCAATTTTTGTCCTCGAGGAGCTTCGAGTTAAAATACGAATGTTTTGCCTTTTGTATCAATTGACGAGTTGAATTTCTAGCTTTTTTGAAATCGGTGTAAACACTCAAATCGTTGGAATTTTTAAACTTAGCAAACAACTTATCTCTTTCCCTGATACTATTTAAAATATCGGCATTCATCCATGGCTGAGAATTTTGTTTCAGACAAACTTCTTTCAAAGGAGCTACCAAGTCCAATACCCCAATAAAAAGATCCTTAGAATTATTCCAGGCAGAATCAACATTGTCACAGTCGACAACTTTAGACCTATCAACGCCCCGCAATTTAGTTTGAAAATCGTGCTTTGTATAACTCTTTATGGATCGTAATTTGACTGTATTGTGACAAAATGATTTAAAGCGTGTTATTTTTCTCTTACAATAGATAAGGCAATGATCACTGATACCAATATCGATCACCCCAGACTGGCTGATTTTGTCAGGGTCTGATGATAAAATAAGATCAATTATTGATTTACTATTCACAGTAACCCTTGTATATTCCTTAATTAACTGAAGAACGTTTAACATACCACAAAAATCTTTGAAAGCTCTGAGTAGACCAGTTGAGTTACCAGCATTAGCAACATTGGTGTTGAAATCCCCTATAATGATTAATTCTGGATTCACACTGACATTATGACAACATTGATGTTGTAAATCATAAAAATCGAATTGCTTAGGTTGACGATAACAAGTTCCGATAATGATTGGCTTTGTTTTTGCCAAAAGAATGTTAACCCAGATTGCCTCTAGATCATCGTTGTTTAAATCTGATCTCTCATTGAATGCTAAGTCACTCCTAATAAACATACAGACACCTCCGCCTTCTCGATTTCTGTCTTTTCGAACAACCTTGTAATTAGAAATAGCAATTTCTTTATCTAGCACCGTCCCATCGAGCCACGTTTCTGTAATCTCAATCACTGCCGCTCTGGATTCCGACACAATCACTCGCAATTCGTCAATCTTCGCTAGTAGACTACGGATGTTCAAATGCAAAATATGTAACCCCTTACTGTCGAACACGCGGTATTTGTTGTCAGTATAACTTTCTGGGTCCACATCGTTGGTACTGTTGTCAAGGATACTATTGCAACTGGTGTCTTCGTCATCATCCATGCTGATATTTGGAAGTTTTGACAAAAGGCATCGTCCACAAACATGGGATATTAACTGACCATTGTTAACAAGCTCATTATATTGACGTAAGGGGAAGTCCATGCATTTTATATGTGTCCATTGACTGCAGCCGTCAAAATCTATTGCTTTGCTATTGTTCCGTACTGCCTTTTCACAGATGGTACATTTAACGTATCAGAGTGCGCTCTGATGGACCTGAACAGGGATGAATATCACAGCACAATAGCAAAGCTAGCGATATCATCTAGCGATTTTCATCCATATACTTGATGTAACTTGGGCAATTCAGTTCATTCTTTGTTCGAGTCTCACCAAGTGATAGTAGATGATACAACACCCCATGAGCATCCGATATAACAAATTTATCGAAAGAACCGTAAGGCTCAGAAATATCATTCAGTGTTTTCGTATTGTCGTGAACTTGATGCGTGTTCCTGGCCATAAATGACAGGAACGCACAAAAGCATACAGCTGCTAAAAGCAGGCCCCTCGCTCCGGTTGCCATCTTTGTCACGCTGTCGCAAAATGGCGTAAAATTATTTTGATGAAAAGTTCTTTGGGTGTTTACTACTTGGCGTGTAGATTTTAACACTGATGATTTTAAAGTTATGACCTTTGGCAACGTGTCCCTGTTTAGTTGTGGACGAGTATGTGCCTCCAAATCCAATATAATCGGGACTTGTACTCGTTTTGGTGTAATAAAAACAGGCTTCACAGAAGAAAAATTCAAAACACTCTGTGCACTGGAAGATAGTTGAGTCGAATAAAATATCTCGGCAGCAGGATTCGCAGTAAATGTTGCCCTCTGACAAAATAAGAATTAATGATGCTGAATGGGAACAGCCTGGAGTCACAATGTGCACAGACTATGCTATGCGCGTAGACGTGGACAACCACGCGGGCTGACACGAGTGCAAGGAGTATGTAAGGTAAAATGTCACAAACCCTTCGAAAGTTCGCCAAGGTTCCATAAAAGACACGGAAAGGTCACACACGGAAGTCCAACAGAAGAAACAACACAGCAACACCAAAACGGGAAAACTAAGACGCAGAAAACGGCGATAAAAATCGTTGGAAAACCAAACTAGGCGGAGCGACGAAAAGACGATGCACACACGACAAGCACCTGCGCACTTAAGTCAAGATATTGTCTTGTTAGAGCAATAGACAAAGTGTTGCTAAGATGACACTGTAAAATATCACACTGCTTGGTTAGGTTTCTATCATTCAAAATTTTAAAAAGTTGATGTAGCTAGTAGCAACAAAATATGCTGCGTAATTTGATATCATGTAAAAAGCCAATCATGTACAAAGTCAATATGCTTAGACTAACGTAAAATTTTACAAGTATGTAGGGTTGAAACTTCAGGGCAAGCTAAATGTAATCTTCCTCCAAGGGAACACGGTTGGAACTTATTTGGGATATTTGTATATTGAAGTAATATTAATGTAAACTCATCTGCCTTTTAATGTTATATCTTTGTTTTTATTATAACTTGTAATATTGCAACATTCAGCTTAGTGCTGGGCACCTGTCACTTTGAAGAAATTTGAATAGTATGAAGACCCGATTCTCCCAAATTAGTTCTAATCGTATTATTGGTAATATAGGATACAATATGCAAAATTGTCAAATGAGTTAAACGTTATCTTACATCTAAAATGCAATGAGTTCATAAATACCAATCATCGTAAAAATACCCTTGATCTATGTCATAGATCTTTACACTTTACTAAAAAGATAGAAAATGCGAGTAATATGTTCGAATGTTGTTTCTACCATACATTTGATTGTGACTGTCCCTATAGTTAATTATACAAAGTTCATTTTGATGTAATTACCAGCATATTTGAAGGCAACATGGCCATCTTTAACATAACAACAGCTACATATATGTTGGTTAAGTAACACAAATTAATTATATGAATCAAATTAACTAAAAGAAAACTCCAACATCAATGTGTTAGCGTTCGTTTTGCTAAGGAATAACATTTGTTACTATTGTCATTACATGTAAAAGCTGGAATAAAGCAAAGCTAACTATCTTAGTTAAGTTTTACACTCTTATCAGTTGTAAAGGTTCACGACCTGTTGCTATGAGCAATTATAGCAAGTTACCCATTGTCTACTGCATTTCCTTGTATCTACACTCGATCCAGTAAGGTCGTGTTTTTATTACATGATTTAGTGAATTCAGCTGCTGATGTCTTTATTCATGATTTCATGTCATTGATATATATGTGCAAGATCCATCCATACTCGATGTATCAAGTCTCTGGTACTGAGAATATGTGAAGTCGAGATGCTGATACTCTTCGTTCTGTTTGGCACTTCCCCTTGGAATATTTTCGTAGGAAAAGGTGTTTCCAGTTGATTGGTAATCTAGAAATGATAATTAATATAAAATGCCTCAAAGACATCGAACCGACTTGATATTAATCTGCTCTTATTATTATAACAAGTCTTCTGGAAAATGTGAAGTAAGAAAACAGTTTATTTCCAAGAAGATATAAAAAATCATACCCTACTGGCATGAGTAAATTTACCTTTATCTACGTGTTATTTGTATTATTTCGTCAAAAAACAGGAGTAAACAATGATAGACTGTCTTATCCTAAGGCATGTATGTGTGATGGTAAGAACTAACAAAAGCAGCAGATGTCAACATTTAGAACAGAATTAGATTGAATAATACCTTACCCTCCATCTCGACGTTTTCTTCCATTTCATCGTTATTGTGACCCCTATTAAAGGAGTAAATGAATGACATGAAACAGAAAGATTTCTTGACCCCTGTGTTATACCTCTTCCCATAGAAATACATTTTACATTGCTTTGTGTTTATATTGTT